>NC_090926.1:277746506-278371506 GCF_040938575.1 Ambystoma mexicanum
GGCGCCTTAGGTAAATAGTCTTTACTTACCTCATGCAGACCATGCTGCAAATGAATCCAAGCCAACCTGAGGCCTGGATGGGACTATTTTTCTACAGGGACTATTTTTTACTCGGGTGTGGTTCTAGAGACTTCTTTCCTGGAACTACTTTGGAGGCTATTTAAACCACGCCCGAACAGCAGCACATGCTTCGCGTTATTTTGCATCCAGGAGCGTAACGCTCACCATGCCTGCAGTCAGCATCCAGTCTTCAGCCACGCCCACCTCGAATCCAGAGCTCCTAGCAATAGAAGAAAGAAGAAGGAAAGGTTAGAAAACAGATATTATTTCAATCCTTACCTGAATTCCGGATCCATCACGTCTTCGAACTTGAAAAGGACATTATTCTACACGCGTCGCATCGCCAGCTGCAGCGCCGCGCCATACTCACCAGTCCTCACAGCATTTTTCGATCCGGCGCAGCCTCCATCATTTTCTCTGCCGAATTCCACCATCTAGGGGGACAAAAGAAACATAAGGTGAGCCGAGAGAGCCAACAAATACAACCTCTCCACCATAGACTTACCTGATTAACAACCGGAGGCATTATTCTGTAACAAACCGCAACTTCTTAAGCCGCACCTGTAAGGAGAGAGAAACCAGCAATTTAAACACACGCATCTTTTGCCGGACAGTGTTGGGTAATACAGACTCTTACCTCAACACCATCACCTGCCACAAGACAATCTTCCCTTGGACCCAGCTGCAACACAAGAAAGGAATGTACAAGAGTGAACATCGGACATATTGAACTCTTTGAACTTTATACTTATGGGTTCTCGCCTGGAACCTCGAAGTCCATGTTAATCCGGAACTCTTCCAACGCCCTCAAACCAGTGAAGTAACTGGTATCTACGCACCCCTGCATTCCATGCAGGATGGAGAGCTCATCATTTACAAACATAAGGTGAGCTTACAGAAAGTGAATATCGGTGGTCATTAGTGGGGAGAACAGTGGGTGCCATTACTAAAATCCACAACTAGACCCCTTTGATGTCTTAACCAGTATATAGCTGTGTTGCAGGGGGATCCTGAGGGCACTATGATGCTCTGGTGCAGTAATGCTGTGATGGTGTCACATAGTCCCTCGTCTTCCTCCTTTGAAAACGGGTACTGCTTTACTCTTGGTAATATTGCTCCTGGTTTGAGGGTCATATGTACTGCCACCACACTCTTTAACTCTAACTCTTTCTACGTCATGGGGATTACTTGTCCATAAACCATCTAGAACTTGGGCTAAGTCGTCTGGGGCAAATGATGGCATACTTGCAGCTAATATGATGGGACATTGCACTAGTGAATCATTATTTTACAGGGGACACTTACTTCTAATATCACTTCTCAGTCATTGTCCTCAAACAGTTGTCCGTCTGACACCCCTCAATGTTTGAGTCAATGCATAGGACTGTGTGTTACTCTCCTCCCTCTGCATCAGTCCCCAAGAACACACTTATGTCTCTGGTGACCACTACCCCTTCCAGATCTAATGTAAGTATAATTCCTGCTTCATGGTTTTGGGGCATAGGTGGCTGAAATAAGAAATTCAGATGGTACCCTCCATAGTCTACTGGTCACAGCTGGCACTACATTAAGCAAGTCTGTGACCCTGTATGTGAACAATTCTGGGTGTACAGGTACTCCTTGGTTCGCTCCCTCGCTTCCTAATGCATGCACAATGACCGTGGCCCTCACACAACATATTCCTGGGGTCAAACACACTCCACCTTCCTCTGTGAATGATATGGTCATGTTGCGTTTTCTTAGCACATCTCTCCCTAACAAATGGGCCTTGTACATCTGTGCTACCTACCTTTATGGGTAATTAGTCTGTGAATGGAACAGATTTTATTGCCCAAGAGAACCCTTGCGTGTCCATTACTTCACCTGATAAGTGGAAATGCCCCTCCCTCGTACATTAATTCACTTGCTCTGGAGTCTACCATAAAAACAAATTCTTTTCTATGTTCACGCTCCCCTTCTGGGTTGGCAGTGACTGACAGGACTGGGCACGCTAAAGCTTTTTTTGGGCTGTCCTAATGTGGGTGTTGGCTGTCCCTATCTGGAAAGGTATTCGTATCTGGGAAGGCATTCGCTCCTGGAATTATAAACTGGCTCCCACCCACCACACTGGCCACTTGGTAGTGAATGTTCGTGCCTTGGGGTACTGCATTTTTATTTGGCACTTGAGGGACCTGGGGCCTTGGCTGATGTAGGGCATACACTGGCGTGCTATTGGGTACTGGAATCGACAGCTGCGGATACTGGGGTGGGGCATTAGGTGGGGGCGTAGGCATTACTTCATATGGAACATCCGGAGGCGCCATAGCATACGACTGTGGATAGGGGTTCTCCTTGTGTGTATGGGGGCATTCACAGGTCATATGCAACTGCTTGTCTGCTCCTATTTTCTCGTGAGAAATGGCCCATCCTTCTGCATGTCCAATACTGACCTGCACTCCCAAACCTTAGCCCCATTCCTCCAAATCCTCCTCTGAATCCCACAACTCGCCATCCCCCTTTGGGTCCTCCTTGTCCCCGATACCAAACATTCGGGACATACCTTCCTCCCCACGTGGGGGCTGCTCGTACCTCTCCCGATATCGCCCTCTGCTCAGTCTACCTTACTTGTGGCGCAGTTACCACTCCCCCACCATCAACATTGGCTAATTTATTCTGTACAAGTTTTGCTTGTGCTTTTTGTGCCGTCTCTGCCACTTCCTTTTTCTTCTCCCTCACAATTTATAATGGTGTACAATAATTGACTGCATCTCCACCCACCCTTTTGCTTTAATCCGTACCACCTTGTTTAACGTTTTCTGTACTTCTTTGGAGAGGTCTTGTTTCACCATATAGTAAAAGAACGCTATGGACCAGGCCCATGGCTCGCCTGTTTCTGTCCTCCACATCTCCTGTGTTTACAATATATACTGCGCTGGGTCCTCATCATCCTGCATAGTTTGTGTCATTATCAAATGGAGATCTGGCATGTTGGGGTACGTGCACCGCAGTGCTACCCAGACTCGGGCCCTACAGTCCCTGTCATGACTGTCATCCCTTATCTACACTCCGGGATACCGTCTCCTAATACAGCCGCACACAAACACTTCATATCACCCACAGCTAGTGTAATGCCAGCAGTCTGTTTTTCAAAGGCATATATCCATTTATCCAAACTTGAAGTAGTAAGCAATGGTAATGTCTTAATCAAATTGTTCCTGTCCATGTGTGGCTAGGGTACGTATTGTGCCCTCCCTGGATCTTTGTGCAATAACGGAAATGTGCCCCTACCGACTTCCTCGTCATCTTTCCCCCATCATTTTCATTTCACTACTGTCATGCTCCCATGGCACAATCTAAATCTGGGTCCTGTGTGGAATCTGAGGGCGTTGTGAGAAACCTGAAGGTGTCTCCCTAGCTAGTCCCCGGGCATCTGTCATCCAGGTGGCCAGGACACGGCCCTCACTATTGGATCCAGGTCCTGGTTGTGGACACGTGAGAGAGGCTCACGTGGAAGGGGGGTCCTCAGGGAGTGGGAGGGGGATACCGATGCGTGAGATGTGGTATCCCCATTCAACACCTTTTCCCCATCCTCTCACGTAGGACATTCCAAACCACGCTCACCCCTTTTCCACTGGGACCACGTTCGCACAACACAGCGGACAACAGACTAACACAAGAACTGTTTACCTGACATGTCCCAATACAGGTGAAGTCAGGCAATTGATCAGAATCACGCACACACCCGACAGCATTTTCCCTTCTGCACAGGGATAAAAAGTGGAACAAAAGAGCACAGTAGGAGCAAGGTGAGAAAGGCGAACACAAAAGACTTCCCAACGAGACGGCTAAACCAAGGTGGCAGTTCCGACGAAGGAGAAGGGTGGCGGGAAGCGAGAGGGAGGTGAGGCATGAAAGAACCTTGCCCTTTTCAATTGAAAGACTTTGATCCGAAAGTTGGCTGAGAGGAAATCCGGGAAGTGAATCCCAGGGAGGGGCAGACTCTAGAGTACCATGAAACAGTGTGTTTTCGAACTGTTTAAAAAGACATAACGATTTGTGGATTACAATTAGCAGCGACCCATGGGTGACGCCATCAATCTATTTGAACTGAGGAGTACGATTGAGAAGGGTCTGCCCAGAAGAGGGGGACCTAAGGATGATTTGTTATCACCCTAGTGAACTTTCATTTGTTAAAGGAACTTTTGTTTTTGTATTGAAACACATCAGGCTCGAAAGCAAGAGACTTTCCGGAGAAACAAGACTTGGCCATTGACGGTCCTGAGAACTGCCATTGGAAAGGTCGTCTCGTGCTTGTGAAGCCCAAGATAGTACTGTGCTCCAAGCTACCATCCTACCCGATGCTAAAACGTGGGGAAGGGAGATCCAAGCCACCACATCCCGACTTATTTTTTGAGCACACTTCTTTCTTTTCTTGAAAACTATCCCACACCCCTTTTTGTAATAGCTGTAAGGTTTGGCAATAGGTTTCTTAGTATAGGCCTTTTTATTTTGACAGGACGCCACTAGGACTGCTTATTTTTCATTTGATGGTCGGTGCCTGTCCCCCATCTTAGATTTAGGTTTAGATTAGATGTTTTTCCAACCCACATACCATTTTCATTGTTCAATTAACACCCTTGAACTGTGATCATTTGTGTCTGTCTTACTTGTGTCACCATAAGTTTCTCACAACGTCCTCACTTCTTTCTCCAATATATCGTCCTACCAGGGGGCCAGGGAAAGGCTGTCGCTATCCTGACCCTGGCGGTGGATATGCGAGGAAGGATCACCTGAGTGGAGGAGACTTGGTGAGCTGGGATGAGGCACCCTTGGGTGAGACACAGTATCCCCCCCTTTCCCTTTTCTAATGAAATCACTATCTCCAAGGACCTTTGTAGGTGATTACAAGTCCCTTCCCTATACTTTCCCTAAATCATCTTCCAGTGAACATCAGTTAGGTACTCGGATGAGGGAGAGACACACCAGAACCCTACAACCTCTCTTTATTGATTCCTACATACACGAACACCACTAAGGTACTGAGACGAGGAGGCCACCATTAACACAGAAGACAGACAGGAAGAAGAAACATGAGCGGTCTAGTTGTTGGACTCATGACCATGGAGCCAGGAAAATGGCTCAGCTGAGAGGCATAATGAGAATCTCAGGGCGAGGCACAGAGAGAGGCATGGACAGTGCGAAGGAGAGTACCAGGGCAGAAGTGGTGGTGGCAAGAAGGCACCTTCTCAAGATGTTGGGAGGTATAGAGAGCGTGATCTGGTGCAGCAAGCAAGAGGGACTTGTTGGCAGTCTGAGGCAGTCTGTGGAAGCAGTGCTGCACAGAGCAAAGGTACCAGGAGTGTTAGAGGGACTCCTTAACGCTCGCAGGTGCAGGACCGCTGACTGCAGTCTACCAATTGCCCGGTGTAAGCAGCGGGGAAGCGAGGAAGCCGTGGAAGACGCTGTATGCCTGAGGGAATCAGAAGCAAGCAGACCGTGAGTGGAGAAGAGCCTCCGGAAGCCGAAAAAAGTGGAAAGCAGCAGTAAGAAGGCCAGCGAAAAAGGGCGCAGACACGGTGAATGGGCAGCTTAGAGAAAGACATTTAATTATGAATATCTGAATTGAATATAATTAAAATCAATCAGAAAACGTAATTAACCTAATGAGAAGCTGTGAAAGCAAGCATTGCTAAGATCATAGAATAATTGTGTCAAATGAGCAAAATTTGCCAAGAGTTAAATAAGCAAGAATTGCCCACAGCCAAGAATAATTGTGCGAAAGAAAGATAATTTTAACAAAGCTTATATGCAAGAGAAACCTGGGAAAAGGGCGCCATGTGTGATAATTAAAAAACCTGAAAGAGAGAATATGTTTCCTAGCAGGAGAGTGTACTGGGAAGCTTATGATGGATGGTGCAAAAGAGATGTAACAATAACCGAGTTTCCTAGCAGGAAAGTGTACTGGGAAACCTATGGTGGTTTTACAAGTGAAAGCTGATATATAGGTGAATGATGACAAACCAAGAGAGAATAAGACTTCAAGGGCACTTGAAAGGAGATCAGGTCAAGACTCACTATGAAGCTCAAACTGTGGAGACAGGAAAATAAGTGTCCTAGACACACTATATATACATTGACATTTTTTCAGTAAGATCTTTTTGTAATTCAAGAATTGTAAATTAGTTGATTGAGTCACTATAACAAACTATTACAAGTGATACGTTTACAGTTCATTCGTTCAGATTTATGACAATGTAACACAAACCATTGTAATGCAAGAGATTATATATGAGGTATTAATGTCATACAACCTAAATAAGGTCATTTAAACAATGAAAAATTAGCTTGACACGTTTCGGGAATAAGATCCCTTCATCAAGAGTGGAAAGTTCATCTATTTCATGCAGTTCATAAGTTTTCTAGCTTCACTTCTAATCTACAACATAAGAGAAAAGGGACGTGTAAGTGTGGTACTTCTACTGTTGAACTTAATTAATAATAAGTGATTTACAAGTGTCACCTTCTAAGTGGTTAGTTCTGGTCACGTGATTGGGTTATCTCGTAAGGTGTCTGTAAGCCATCTCTGAATGCTTCGGGGAGAACTAAAGTACAAAAATAGTGAAAGATGAGTATTGGTCACTAAAATGTGTAAATCCCAAACCTTCATAAACTTTCGCCATCTTTTATCGTGTGTACACTTTTCCCCCTCAGATTCGCTTTTTTGTCTAATTCTTTTCAGTATCCAAGCAGGCAGCATTAAAGTCACCCGTTAGAATAATGTTCTTTTAATTTCCTTCATCAAACCACCTAAGGAAAACATTTTCCAAATTCTCTAGCAATGGAAATAACAAGGCAGCATTGTAGCTGCAATACGCATTTACTCCAAAAGGCTAGTCTGCCCTCCCCTAAGTACCACCCTTACTACCTGCACACTGTACATATTTACATCCAATACTTGAATGCCTTTCGTTAAGGATGATCTAATGGCCAACAGAAGTCCATCCATGGATCTCCCCGATTCACCCTTTACAACACACTGTTGAGCAACAATGAAACCATTTACCACCACTTCATTCATTAAAAATGTTTCCTGCAGTAGGATCAAATCAAAAGCGTATAGTTTAGCATATGTATTGTTTCTCGCCAGTAAAAACTTAAAAGCCCTGTGTTTTCCAACTACAAATGCTAAACTCCTGGTCTTTTCTTTAAGGCTGTCATACTTTGAGAACTTAGAGAACCGGCCAACCCCGAAGCCCCCTTCATTTCCATCCCTGTGACAGAACGCTTAAAGTTTGGGCCAGTGGTACATGAGATAGTCATTGGTTGTGGTATGGGCTTATAGAACCCAGGTGGCTTTTCTATTATTGGGTTTTATTCCTGGATACCAAAAAAGTAAAAACAGCGCTGATGAATTTCGTCCACTGCAGCCACTAAGCAGTCTCTCAGTATTCTCGCTGGAACAGTCATAATCACCTAGTCTGCTTTTTGCTCATTGTGAAATTCTACGAGGAAAATATCTTTTGATGATAGCAGTTTAAGGCTTGGCACGTCCTGAAAGATCTAGGATGCCAATACTCTGATTTAGAATCACACTGTCTTCATGACTAGATATAGCTTCCATGATGAAGCGAGATTTGTACTCCCCAACATTGTAACTTCTCTCGTCCCCCTTTGGATTTTTGAAAATATTTGCTGTGCCAACACCCTCTTATTTTCTTTAAGGTGGTTTGGGCATTCACGCACCACTGATTTAATGTGGGGGCCTTTAGCAGACATCATATCAACCTGTGTAGACTATGGATTATATTCTTTCCAAAGGTCGGTCTGACAGGTTATGGACAGGTTTTGGGTTTCGGATTGATCAACTGTGTTGCTTTCACCGCAAGGTAAAAAAATCAGGTATTCTAATTGAATCTCAATTACCACTTTCTCCAGGTGTTTTTAAATTTCTTTTGCAGTCTTATTAAAGATTGCAGCTATCTTTTGTGGAGGGACTTCCAAACCCCTTCCTAACCCTTCCTTGCCCTTTTCATAGTGCATATTTAAATTCTGCACACATTTTAGCAATCAACTTTTGTTCATTTTTCCATCCATATTAGATTTTAGTTTTTTTTATTTGGGACCCCCTTGTTCTGTAGTACAACCAAAGGTTGGATTCATATTGCCAGGAGGTCAGGGTTGTAGTGCACCAAAGGGTACTGCATACAATCTTGCCTAACATACACCAATGCCAATGGGACAGTTACCTAGATTGGTATACCAAAGCTACTAAGAGACATATTGAATCTAAGACCAAAGCATTGAAAGACACTAAAGAAAAGCTCCAGAAGCAAGTTAAAGCCCTGAAAACCAAACGCTCGAACCTGCAGGTACTAGCCCATTAAGCCGGCCATACGTGATTATATCCTGTAATCCAAGGAGAACCCTGTTAAAGGAAAGTCCCGAAGATATTTTGGACACTTACAACCCTGCCATTCTGAATGTTATCCCCCACCAAAAACTGGCTAGCCCAGACTCTACTAACTTATCATCCGTATACCCCAATAAACCCTATGCTTCGTCCATTTACCCCTGAAATGCAAGCACAGATTTCTCAACATTTTTCTCCTGCCTGTGCTACATTTGGAGGGTTTGCATATACAATGCCCTATACCAGTACTGGTGCACTCCCACTTAGACAACTCCCGGGAGGAGGTGATACTTTAGTTACTGTAAATGCCCCCTGGAGCGCTTCTGATTTGTTAAATATTGTTCAGAGATTTCCAAAGGTACAAGAAGATTCTGTTAAGTTCCAGGAGGAACTTCAGGTCATAATAGATTGCTATGACCCCACTTGTGTTGATTTGAATCAATTGTTACTAGGAGAGCTGCCCACAGATACATTTAACTTGCTTAAAGCGTGCACCAATTGGCCAACTGAAGAACCTGCCTCAGTTACGACTTTAAAAACCTTCAGACTGGTGCAAACTATCACTGAAATGTGTCAGAGAAAGACGGATTGGTTTAAGATAAATACATGTAAGCAAGCCAAGGGAGAAACACCTGCAGAATATATCTCAAGCATTTGAAACAATGCTTTGAACATGACTCTGGGATTGTTGATGCAGCACTTATTCATTAATTAATTTGCTTTTATTCAGCATATCAAACATTAAGCACATTATACATAAAAACACAAACACCTTGTTATAATCATCCAATAAATACAACATCTTTAAATACAATAAACCTAAAATACATAGTTAAAACAAATAAACTCAATCAACAAGAGGAAAGCAAACTCATAACCTCACATGTTGCTCTCTTTAAGCAATTCAATAAATTGCCAAAACATCAGCACAATCAACCGGATGAATTGTCTTTGTTGTCCGCCACTTTCATTATTTTCCCTCTACGCAACCAAGCCCTATGAATATAGCAGGCGGATGCAAAGACTACATGGAATTTCAAAGTGTTTTTACACTAAGTTTCAAAGCTTCTCCCATGCATCTAATCCCAGCAGCTCTAAAAACAAATCTTAAATATGAGCACATTACCCTACTCATGTCGCTGCAGTGGTCATTAGTCGTATTGACTACTGCAACCCCTGTTCCTGGCCCAACCATTGGGTGTGATCTCTCGGCTGCAACTTCTTCAGAACGTGGCTGCCAGGGTGGCCACTTCTACTCCTTATAGGTCTCATATTAGTCAGGTACTTCGTGCCCTCCACTGGCTTCCCGTGGCAAAAAGGATGAAGTTCAAATCCCTGTACATGGTGCACAAAGCATACTTCCACCCATGGGCCTAGTATTTGCAGGACAAGTTCAAGCCCTATGTGCCAGGGCTCACACTTCGATCAGGTGATGCTCTCCTAGTGGCCATTCCAAAGTTTCGTCGACAGAGAATTGGGGGCGTGCCTTTGGAATGGTCTGCCTATTCCCCTTAGACAGGTTGAGAACTATCTGAGCTTTCATAAACTTTTTAAAACCTAGCCTAATACCTTGTGTCTTCCTTGCGCCATGATGCCTTTGGGCGACCGTGCGCATTACAGGTATTTCTAACATAACACCTTAATTAGTATAATACCCTGCATATTAACAGAAAATGTATGACTTTCATTGGCAGCTCCACATAAAGGGCATACCCCCCGAACCATTTGGACTCCAGAGTTCAGCAAAGGAGGCTATTGGTAGAGTCCCCAACTTGAAGCGCACATACTACAATGACCTTTCATATGGCGGAGTACTTCTGTCTAGGTACTATTCAAAACCTGTCCCTACTTTATGCCTCAGATGGGCTGGGGCAAGCTTTAGCCTTGTGGCAGCTGCTTCTCACTTTGCTTGGCCCCTGATGCATGCTGCTCTTTTAATCCGACCAAGGGTTCTGCTATCCATGCATCACTGACCACCCCACTTATGGTCACAATAGGTCCAATTTCTAATCAACATGCATTCTTGCCGAGTCCCTGCTCTCCTGTGAATTTGTTGAGATTCGATTTATTGTGCAAGCTAAGTTTCTCATTAACTGTTCCCCTGAAGATCTATACCTTGATATTGATACACACAGCGAGAACAAGGTCCTGGCAGTATTACAGAAAATTACCCATTCGAACCCTGGACACCAGGCCGACACTCCTTGCTCATGACAGGAACTGTTTGACCGAGTCCCAGTCAAACTATGATCAACCCATGCAAATTAAGGTCAACCCCATACCCATAAACCCTGCCACGCCCCTGCCATGTGTATCCCCAGTATCCTATTTCCTGACAGACTGAAGAAGGTATTCTCCTGTAATAGAATCCCTTCTCCAGCAAGATATTGTGCCAACCCGAAGTCCCTGCATTATTCCTATTTCGTCCAAGAAATCAGTTAAAGAGGTTTATCGTTTTATTTACGATTTGCAACCAGTTAATGCTGCCTTGTTACCAGCTTTTTCGATTATGCCCAATCTGGCTACTCTTTTGTCATGTATTCCCTACTCAACCAAGTACTTCACTGTTGTAGATGTGTTCAGCATTTTTCTCCATACCCATACATCCCGACAGTCAGTATCTGTTCACACTTAACCATAAATCCACTCAGTATACGTTCACTAGGCTTCCAATGAGATATTTAGAACGTCCTGCCCTGTTTTCCCAAATTGTAAACAAAGATCTTGATACGGTTCAGTTCTCAGGAGGGTCGACACTGGTGCAGTATGTAAATCTGCTCCTAGCCTCCCCCTCCTTGGAAGCTTGTGAGGAAGGCTCACTTATTTTGTTCAAAGCGCTTGCTGAAAAGGGCCACAAGACATCCAAAGACAAATTACAGTTGTGTCTGTCCTGTGTGCGATAACTGGGCCATGAGATTTATCCTGAGGAAAGACATTTGTCCCAGGATCCGATTGCAGCAATCCAGAAAGTCCCTAAGCCACAAAATAAGAAGCAGGTGAGGGGGTTCCTTCGGATGGTAAGCTTCTTTAGCCAGTGAATCTTGGGATATGTATCCATGGTTAAGCCCCTTCAGATTGTCACACATGATTCGACCCCCGAGCCTCTGCCATGGTCTCAGGAAGCAGAAGATACCTTTGTCACCATTAAGCAAGCCCTCCAAATGGCTCCAGCTTTAGGTCTGCAGGATCACAGTAAGCCATTTGTGCTGTTCTGCGATGAGTGCAACAGGTTGCTCAGTTTCACATTAATAAGCACCAGCCCGTATCATAGCATAGCGTAGCTTTAGATCCAGTAGCGGAGGGACTCCCAGCTTGTCTGCGAGCCGTCGCAGCTGCTGTCCTGCTAATATAAAAGACTGTCTCCCTTGTCCAGGGGCATCCTGTCCCGATTGCGGTTCACCATGCTGTGTTGTCATTATTGTTTGTTGAAAAGAAATAGCATGTCTCAAATTCCTGTCTCATCCGATAAGAAAAGTTGTTTATTTCTGCCACCAATGTAACTTTGAATCAATGCCAGTTCTGAATCCTTCCTCTTTGCTACCAACTCCAGAGGATGGGGAGCAGCATGATGAGGTCGTCGTGGAGACATCTTGTCGCCCTGTGTTGATTTGTCTGATGTACCTTTGTTTAATCCTGACTGGATTCTTTTTGTTGATGGATCTTGAACTCACGTTCCAGAAACTGGGGAATTGGTTTCTGGGTATTCTGAATGTACCGCCCATGCTGTCTTAGAAACATATCTATTACCTATGGCAAAATCAGCACAGGTCGCTAAACTCGTCGCTCTCAGCTGTGCATGTGCTCTGGCTCGAGATAAATCGGCTATGATCTATACCAATTCCAGGTGCGCCGAGAGGGTGGTCGATGACTTTAGAGTTTAGAGTTCTCTGGAAACAGCGTGGATATTTTACATTCACAGGCACCCCAATGTTAAATGGAAATATGTATCAGCTTTATTGGATGCATTTTTACTTCGCATAATGTAGTTAAAGTAAAATGCAGGGGTCATGATCCCCCACAGTCATTCACAGCACAAGGAAAGTTGCATTAGCAGATGGTGCAGCTTGCTCACTGGCCTTAAAAGGCCCCTGGCGCCGAATGACTCTTTGTGTTGTAGTTCCACGGTCACCTAACCTTTCCCTTTCTAGTCTGGCAATCCTCCAAGCCCCAAAAGCTGAAAAGGTGACCTGGACTCAACGAGAATGCAAGTTAGGAGTAGACTCCCTGTGGCGTTCCACGGCGGCCTCCTGGTGGCACCCAAAGTATTCCTCACCATCTGGTCAGTGAAGCTCATCGAGTAGCTCATTCAGTTAAAAACTCTTTGATCACTTTGTTGCAGTGAGGTTGGATAGCTCCTGGTTTAGCCTCTATAGCTCAGATTTGGTTTGTGTCATATGCTTAACATACAATTTTTTTGAGAGCAGTGCCCATGAAGATGTCTGCACATCCTATACCTGAAGGTCAATTTTTACGTGTGCAGAAAGACTTCATTTAACTCCCCGCTTGCATGACCTAATTTACTGTTTGGTCCTTGTGGGTGCATTTTCTGGGTGGGTTTAGGCATATCCCTGAAGAAAAGCAGATGCCACATTGGCTAAAATGTTGTTAGCAGAGTTTATACCTCGGATTGGCTAGCCCCTCAACATAGATAGCAACCGAGGTACCCATTTTACTGGTCAAGTTAAGGTGGCTCGAGGTGGCTGAGGGGAGCCTGAGAGAGTTGGGTGTCGTCCACCTAGCACTGAAAATTGGAGCAGAAATTTACGATGCGGTGGGCATGAGACGCCAGTTAGTGGTTGAAAAGCCAAGGAAAAAGGTTAGACCCCTGGGGAAAACCACAAGCATAGAGAGAGATAGGAGTGAAGAAAGACCCCAGTTGGACCGAGAGGGTTGATCTGTGAGAAAGGAGATCAACCAGGCAGGGCCTTATCAGTGATACCCAGGTTGTCATGGGGACAAACTGAGCAAGATGGCATCTTTGACCGTGTCAAAATCAGAGGATAGATCAATGAGAATGAGGACAGAAGGAAGATTAGAGTCAGGATTGAAGTGCCAGTCTTCACGGGTGTTCAGGAGAGCAGTTTCCGTGCTTCTGGAAGCTCTGAAGCCAGACTGGTGGTCCTGGAGACAACCAATAGATTCAGTGTGCAGGTTAAGCTAGGAGATGGCCAGCTTTTCTAGCGGTTTATCCAGGAAAGGAGTGATGGAGATCGGGCGATAGTTAACCATAGAGGAAGGGAGTGCTTAAGGGGTAGGGGAAGGTTCCAGTGGCAAATGAGTGATTGCAAAAATCGACCAAGGCTGAAGCAAGGGTGTCAATGTGGTTCTTGATGGTTCTGGATGAGCAGGGGAGAACCTGCTCTGATGAAACTTTCATAGATCGGACTTGTATAGAAACATCATCAGGTGTGAACAAGAGGAAGGAGGAGGAGAGGCGGGCACAGACGAGCCAGGAGTGGTAGAGGAAGAAGAAGAGGTAGTGGAAGTGGACAGGATGTCTTGAGTTTTAGTGGTGAAATGAGAGGCTAAAGCCGTGCAGAGGGCCTGGGAGGGAACAGGAGAGGTAAAGACTGCAGCAGGATTGGCCAGCTCCTTGCAGATTTTGAAAAGTTCGGCCGAGTTGCTAGATGCTGCAGAGACGCAGGCTTGGGTGTAAGCTCTCTTCTTATAGAGGACAGAGTCTGTACTGCCTTTGGAGCAGGCGGCAGGCCAGTTTGTCAGGTGGTGCGCCTGATGCCCGCCACTTCCTCTCAGCCACGCTACACTTGCGTTTAAGTATGGCGAGGTCGGAATCGTACCAAGAGTTGCACTTGGATTTGGGATTCAAGCGGATCCTCATGACAGGGGCAAGTACATCTATAGAGTGTTCGAGATGAAGGGTAGAGAAGGCTGTGTCAGGGTTTGGGTCAGCCAAAGGTGCAGGAAGAGGAGAGAAAGTAACATCGAAAGCCTCAACTGACACACGCTTCATGGGTCGGATGACTAAGAAGGTAGGTGGCAGTGCAGGAGTCAGCTTGATCTGGGGAGTATGGTGGGAGGAAAGGAGAAAGTGGTCACTCCAAGAGAGAGCAGTGGTGAGAGGCTTAGAGAAGGGGATGTCTGAAGGTATTAGAACATCCAGGGTGTGCCCTGCAGAGTGAGTCGGGCCAGAGGGAAGAATAGAGCGAGAGAGAGAGTTGCAGTGGTTGCAAAAGAGTCCAGAAGAGGGGCTAGTAGCATCCAGGTGGATAGTCAGGTCTCCAAGGAGGAAAGGTTGAGAAGTAGAGACAAAGGAGGGAGGAGGAGAGGTCGTCCCACTCAGAGGAAGAGGGCGACTGGGCCAGGTGGCCTGTAGACAGTGGCCACAGCGAGAGAGAGGCCAGGTGAGATAGAGAGCCTGCAGACCAGGCATTCCAAAGGAGTCGTCGTCTTGCATTGGAATGATAGAAGCAGTGATACACTCTGGGAAAATCAAGGCTACACCCCCACCGGGAGTGTTGGTTCTGGGTTCTGAGAAGATCTTGTAGCCATAAGGAAGGAGAGTGTCAAAACTTGTGACAGAGCTGGCTGTGAACCAAGTCTCGGCGAGACCGAGTACATCCAAATCTTGTAAGAATGGTGATATATTCTTGTATTACTGTGAATGTTGTTTTTTGTACCACCTGCCATGATAATGACGGCTCCTCTGCACACCCATGGGTTCATAATGAAAACCCTTAATTGCACCTTTCCTGGTGCTATGCCTGCATTTTATCTTTACCGATTGCTGGGTCTGTGCTCATTTGCCTCATGATTTATCTTCCAGGTTTCCTATTGCACCCATCCCCTTTCAGTGGGTGGATGACTGTTTGGACATCAAGTTGGTTACCCTTTCCCAGGGGCTATCACCCAGGACCGTGTAGGGATGCTCACTCCCACTTGGGCTTTAACAGTCTTCCAAATGTTCCCACCCCATATCAAGTACGCACTAAGCCAGCAGCACCCCACCTTTCCTCCCCAGCAATTGGTTTCATATATTACACTAACTCGTGTTCACTGTCCATGAGAACTAGCAAATGCAAATGTCATTATTACCTGTCCACCGATTCCAGTGTAGTGATCAATAACGTCACATTTGCCTTTGAATGTAATTTTCCATTTTCCCAGTCCGGGCATCCTAAATATTCTAGAACATATTTCATCTGTGGGGACTAAGCTTTTCCCGGGCTACCCATTAATTGGAGACACATGGGGTATATTTTGCCTGCAATGCGCCATACTTGTTTTCCCATTCAGTTTCATCTGAGGAGAAGCACCGCCTCAGAAAAATGTTTTTGCGGGGGGTGGGATATCTTATACCAGCCTTTGGGACCAAGATAAATAGATATCGTTGACCCAATTGTCACGGTTATTAGAGGATATTGCAAATGTCACTGCATCCTCTTTGACTCTATTGTCCCAAAAGCAAGTAGCCACCTGAACCGGGGTGCTTCAGAATCGTATTCCACTAGACATCGTTCTGCCCTCACAGGGTGTCGTCTGAGCAATCGTGAGGAGTGAGTACTGTACTTTCATACCAAGTTATTCAAACAATATTACTGATATTGTCACCAACATTTGTCACACTGTAAGCCTGCTTCACACCAGCATTTGGACGTTCAAATCATTCTCAAATTGCGCAACCAAATGGGCTATCTATTGCATCATCTGCCCATGCAAACTTATGTACATTGGCAAAACAAAATGCACTGTCAGGAATAGAATAGGGGAACATCGCTCCTGCATCAAGAATAACATTAAAGATAAACCACTAGTAGACCATTACAGTAAGATGAAACATTCACACAACGACATGACATGGTTTGTCTTACAAACCCTTGATGCACACCCCTGAGGGGGAGACAGGGACCTTAACTTGCGAAAACTAGAGCAAAAATGGATTTACAAACAAGATTCTGTGAAGTGTGGACTAAATCTGTATATTGAATGGAACTTGTTTGTACATAAATAGGCTCCGGAGTGACACACATGGGCTGTAGCACTTTCTCCCATTGGGATTCCCATAATCAGTCAGCTCCCATATATGGGGCTACTTCCATCTTTCAGCTCACGCATGCCTACACTGTATAGTACCTGCCCTCTCTTATTCATTCCCATTGCCATATGGGTACTAGCCATTGATATTCATTCAGACATGCCAACTACTACACTGGGCTTTTTGACACATGCAAGCGTGTGACGGCTTCTATAGGTCATCTTATGACTGTATTTTTCATCCAGTGAAGTTTGCCGCAAATAAAAATGTCAGAGACATGTCTCTTTCTGAGTGATGCACTTTTTTGCGCCGAGTCTTGCTAGGACCACCGCGCTTATATATGGTTGGCTTCCCTTTTTTTTAATTTTTTTTTTGGACACTCCAAGATGGCTTACTCCGTTTATCAGCTGATGGAGTTCCATACTGTCCAATACGGGTCCTCACTGATCCGTTTCCGATGTCAAAGGGTTAGTAGCCACTGACACGCAACACGAAGCACGGCCAGTCTCTAAGGCTTTGACACACGTGTTTGCCCCTCCTTGGTGCGACTAGACTATCCACTCAGTAACATTGGCCACTCAGGCACAAATACGAAATTGCATTTCGTTTACTGTGTCGTGTTCAAATCCGTTTAACATTACCGCACCAATAGAAGTATGGCCTGATGTATACATTCTAAGATGGCCAACCTTTCTTGCAGCTCATTCATGGTATCACGCGAGCATGTAAGGACGTGATAGACATCACATGATCCACTGGATCCACTTGAACTTGGCAATACCGCTACAACAGAGAGCTCTAAATTTGCAAGTAAGCCGATCCTTACCCAAATTACAGAATATTTAATACAGGAAGCGTAACAAGGACGCTTCACTGAACAGTGCTTTGTTCACTTTCCCGTGTCCTTTAGCACGCCGCTAATAATTGTGCCAGAGTCGGGACGAACTTCACCAACAGTGTGGTTACGCCCATTCCGAATAAACTACCGCTGCCTTCTCCAATGTGACTATCTATAGAAGGTAGGAGGACATATACATGTACTTCTGTATAATACCACATGGGATAGCACCCCGGTACCTGATGACGCATTTTCTTGCGTCTCTCCGTTTCTTTTGTGTCTCTCACACAGCGAACTACGGCCATTATTGGCATTTTTTTGCCCTTCCAGATTTACATGGAGTGCTAATCCACAGCGCCTGACCCACATAGAACACCCTCTTGAAGTTCTACCGTAAGGCACCATGTTAATTATTAATGTTTTTGTTAAAATGGGGCAAGTGTGTAAGTATAACTAACATCTGCTGTCCTATGGTATCGCATTAAATGTGAAATCATACAAATATGTGAAAAGAATACACACTAAATAGCCTAATGACATATATGTCAAACAATTTAAAGAGATATATACATGATTGAATTTTGAATATATCCAGGTTGCACACTAGTCACGATATGCAAGGGCTGGTTTTCATTTTGAACTGTTGTAGCACTTGTCACTTGTGCCATTTACAATATAGCTAGTTTGTAACATATATGTTTGTTTGTCTGTAGAGTTACATCCTTAGACATCCTATACTTACTATGAAGAATACGACACCTGGGTCAAAGCTGTCGTTTTTCCGTGTCCTGACGAAAGCCTTATCTGGTCCTACATTCATCTAATGGACAACAGTCACCCTTAAACTCTTGAAGACTGTCTTTTAAGGCTCAAAACAGAATCATCCTGTCGACACACTCCCCACACGGGTTCATGTTCACACATTGTCCCGACTGGGGCCTTTGTAGAAGTACTACCATCCTTTGTCTATGATATGAGGTCACTCTTGTCATTACTAACACCACCTTTGAAAATATAATAGGGTTGATGTATAACTTGAATCAAGCAAATAGATTCACGTGATTATTTACACATGATTCCTTGCTTTACAGGACTGTGATTTCTTTCTGTTTTGTCGTATGTTTTTTTTTAACAATTGAACTGATCATGTTCCATTCTTTTAACATGTATTAGAAAAATTAAATATAAAAAATTGTTTTCTCTGATTGACTAGTTTATGTGCACGTCTTGTGATATTTGTTTTGATACGAGAAAGTGATTCACCTTTTGCCTCCACCTAGTTCACAGATACCAGTTCAGTAGTGTGACACCAGCAGGTAGTTTGTTTTGGGGAATCCTCCTTTGTTCATCTACTTCACACCAGTCCAGAGGTTTCCAGGCCTTTGCATCTGGGATTGTAAGTCTACTGAGAGCCATGGATGCATCGAGTGGTCTGATTTTACCCATAATACTAGTCATAATTTCAAGTCTGTCCTATCTCTTGTTGGTTTGTAAGTGTCTCTAATATCAACTGCGCAACACCTGTTCTGAAGTTTCCCAAACAGTCTAAGTGCTTTACTGTCATGCTACTGAAGAAATGTTTGTTTACGATATGCTGGTATGTGATGTCTGTTCTCCTAGAAAAGTATGTAATGAGACTGAAGTGAAGCTCTCATTGGAGGGGACGGTGGGGGAAAGTTTGGGAATTAAAAATTGTATGTACTCGTATTGCACATTACTGCATTATAATATTGCGCAGACACTTCAAACTGCCATGTTTAAACTACTGTTTCTTGCGTGTGTGAGACAAGGCCCTAGACTTTAATGTGCATGTCTTTGCAGTGAAGGCTCTTCGCTTAGGGTGTAGCTATGTTCACATATGTCTCTCGCTTCCGACATGTACCCCTTTTGGCATACGTAAGGGTGTTTCAGGCTCCCATTTTCTTAAGAAAAGCGGCATTAGCAGATGCAAGTCATCATACTGCAAGTGTACTCGCCTGCTTGTCAGCGTGTGTGAATATTTAAAGAGTATTTTCACCTTCACTAAATTTATCATGATAGCTGGTATCAAAGGCTTGTATAGTGGGGCTCTGTTCCCTGATTGCAACAGTGTTTCAGAAGGATTCCTTGCCCTGTCTGGACCACCCCTTCCATTAAAATCCATGTGTTCCTTTGAATATAAGAGAACTGTGCACAGAGGGAGGGGTGCCTCACTTGCGCCAAAGTCTCGTACTGCTGTTGGTTTGTTTTTGTCTGTTATTGCTTTTTACAAATAAATTGTTCAGCAATCCACCAGAATCGTAAGGGGCAATTTTTCCACCACACTCTCAAAGGGGCCCATTTTCGGGCCGGTGCAGATGTCCTCAAAAGAAATGTGGCATTTCTTCATAGTCATAGATGAACATTCTGATAACCTTTTTCCCACGTGTTATGCAATTGCACAAAGCAGTAAGACAAAAGGCATTTCTACCTATTTCAAAGGTCATCCCAAATTCAGAAACAAGATGTGCTTCAAAATGCAAATAAATCATGTTTCGATCAGGAGTAGGGGAATGCACAATGCATATCCAGGTCATTCTTGAAACCGTGATGCTATTTTTAATTTCTATCCCTCCAACAGAGACAGAGATGCTTGAACGACGTACACACTCAGATAACAAATGTTTTTCCAATAACGAAAACATAAGGCAAATATAAAAACCCTGGGATCTGAGCATTACACATTATTTTTTTGAAAAGTGCAGTACCACCGACAACAGCAAAAACACAGAGGTGATGGCTGGAACGTTTAGAATTAGTCTTCAACCTCTGGCAATTGCTCTGGGCAACCCTCCAGACCATCGCTCTTCACTTGCCAAGCCATTACAAAAAAGTGAAAGATCATGTACAAATCAGGCTTGGTACCACCCCCAAAGTAGCAGTGCAGCCCGAACTGCTAGCTCACATCCCTTCTGCACAAGACCACAAGCATCCCTAGACATGTTTCAGCCTCATTGGGCGTCATCAGTGAGGAGTAGCTTGGGTCTCTAGGTCCAGCAGGCACAGGATCCACATCTGGGCATACCCGTCCCACTTGGGGTGACAGATCAAAAACAAAGACCGGAAGTGCTTCGAAATGTACATAAATGATGTTTAGATCGGGAGCAGGGGAATCCACAATGCATATCCAGTTTGTTCATAATCCCATGATGCTATTTTTAATTTTTATCCCTCCAACAGAGATAGAAATGCTTGAACGAAGTAAACACACTTGGAGCACAAATGCTTTTCGAACAATGAAAACAAGTATATTTATATCCCCTCTTAACAATTTTCTGTGGTGGCCAGGCAGTATCTCTGTGGCCTTATTCATGCTTTGGTAAAACACAAAAACAATGCTTGCTGCAAGCCCCACCGCACTTTGCCATCATAAAACAACTCAAGAGCCTTGTGTTTCTGCAATAACCTAAGCAAGCATTGGCAAACGCAATAGGTCTGGACTTATTTTAAGTGCATGTGTTCAGTAGTTAGATATAGGTGAATATGCGCAGAGTGGCTGGAGTCATATGTTAGGTATTGAAAACAAATGCCCTTGTCCTCTACCTATATGTGATGCTGGAAATGCCTTTAGGAGGGACAGGCCCTCCTAGTCCTTGTCCTACCATTTCTCTGTGTGTGTTTTCTCTATGATTTCTGCGACTGAGGTCCAGCCTGGATCTCTGGCAGTGCGGCCTTTCATGTTTTCCTTTTGGTGAACAACACCCATGGTATACCCTTATGGCACCCATGGGTGGGTGGGTACACCCTTGTGCCCCTTATGTGTGTTTCTGGACACCTGTGTGTTGCCCACAGAGCAGGGTCTGGGAGGGTGGCAGCTACATGCTGACTTGGCAGTGGCTCTGAGTGTCCTACATTTTTGGGACACCCAGGCCCTGCCATAGGAATCAGTGGATTCCTGGCAGAAGGCAAGATGGGCCCTGTGGCCTCTTGGTTCCTATATCCTTTTTACCTTGTTTCCCCAAAGTCCTAGGGGGCCCTGTCTCTGTTCCTTCCCCCTGACTGGATGTTGGGTGGAAATACCATATATGGCTCTGGGGCTGCCTCCTGTCAGACTGACTGGAGCCTTCCCAGGGGCTGTGTGTTGTTGGTACACCCTAGGGGTGGGGCCTCTGTGAATGGAGTCTGAAGTGAACTCACATGTGTTATGGGTGTCTGGTTTCTGTTTGTAACACAATGACTGAGACAGCACTGACTGAAACCGACATGAATGCAGTGTAGTGTGCTGAAAGGCTGGGTACATACCCCAACTCTGCATTCTTTGTTATGGGTGTCTGGGTGGATTGAATGGCCTGAATGCTTGTGAGCCTGATTGGCAGCCTGCCTGAATGCCCTTTTGCGTGATGGGTTGTCTGAGCTTGGCTCAGCTAGAGTGATTGGGGACCAAATGAGTATAGCAGGGGACCCTCACCCATCAATTTGTTTTGAAGCTGAAGTCAAAGCTGAAGCAAGAAGAAGCTGTTCCTTCAGGCACAGCTGGAGAAGAGGTCTGCTGCTGCATTTTCCTTGCGTTATCTAAATGCTGCCGTGTTCTTGCAAGGACTGATCCAGAGAGCACCTGCGACAGAGACCTTGCTACGAGGGACCATCGTGCAACCTTCTACTCTTCATCCAAAGTGCCCTGGAAGTCAGTTCTGTGTGTCTGTCGTCCATAGAAGGGGTCTTTGTAAATCCTGAAGAGGAGTGACAGACATCTTGAGTCAAAGAAGTCCATTGGTGTCACCCAGGGTCCGGAAGTGCGTTTCCTGACTGCTGGAAGCTGTTGCTTCCTACCCAGAAGAGGGGGTACCCTGGCATAGTGCTGCTGGATGCCCAGAGCTGCAAAAGTTCCAAACTGCCTAAGAACATTTCAAGGGACATCCTTGCCATAATCACTGACCACTTTTTCCTGCCAGAGAGAGTCCAGAGTCGTTGAGTGCAGAGGAAGGTCCGTCAGTGGGTTTCCCGCCACCGGGAGCTAACAAAGGCGTTCCAAGGGTCGGGACTTGGTGAGGGTCTGTGGTCCCCTCCAGTGGTCGAGTCCAGGTCGCCAGAAGCCTCCCAGAGGTCCGTGCTGCGGCTGCAGCCCCGAAGAACTGAAAGTCAGATAACTACGTAAATCCAAACCCAAAGGTGACCTATGCACCAGTCACTGCCAGAAGTCATCGAAGGGTACCAGGGGTCTTACTCTCATTTGCCAAGCCTTTACAGAGCCCACAGCAAGTTTCATCTTCCCAGGACTTCTGCAGTCAGAGAAATCGTCGACCAACAGACAGCACTGTGAAGAGCAAAACTGCTGCACTTCAGAAAGACTTTGGTTCAATTTTTCTTCTTGGACTCAGCGTCCCAGTGGCTCCTTCTTCCAAGGGGGGTCCATCCTCAGAAGGAATCGTTGAGTGAAACCGAGAAACTCTGCCACTACACCTGCCAAGGCACCATCCTGTGACGAGGAAGAGCATCTTCTAACCTCAGTAGTAGTCCAGGGGTCCCAGATTAGTCTTGGATCCTGTTTTTCTGTGGCCTCTCAGACACTTCGGGGTGGTAGTACCTTTAAAAAAAAGTATACGGTTATTGAACATGATTGGACTGGGCTGTAAAAGAGAAGGTAAGTTACTCCCTAATGTTTCCATTACAGGTTGCCCAGGTGGGGGGATTCTCACTCAGGATTTATCTAGTCTAAAGAATGCATTCTGCCACTGTTCACAACTAACCTGACTTTCTTCACTATTCTATGAGGTTACACCTCACTTAAGAATTCACATGTCTATTTAAAACGTTCTGCAGTTAGTGCAGCTATTACAGAATTTAAGTATTATGTGGTACCACAGAGTGTATATATTTGCTATTCTTTGAATAAGTGTTGCCAAAGTACAAAGTGTTAAATGACATGCATTACTTACTGTAAAAGCATTTCTGATGGCTGCATCTGCTTAGATTCACATGCTGTGCATTGTTTGACATCCAGTGGTAACCGCAGAGTATTGCATCTTGTCTTTCGAGAATCGAAAGGGGACGTCGACATGGGCGTGCCTGTAACACTATCCCTACATGACGTGTAGTATACCCAAGATCCCTCACACGTCGAGGTCCAACCGATTGTATTTTGTCTGCCAAGAGGGAGCTTTATGATTAACGTGAGTGAGTACAGAAAAGAGAGAAAGTAGTAAGATGTCTATGTTCCTTCCATCCGAGCGGGGAGGAAGGGTGGGCGCATGTGAATCTAAGCAGATACAACCATCAGAAATGCTTTTACGGTAAGTAATGCATGTCTTCTGATGTTTGGCAATCTGCTTAGAATCACATGCTGTGCATAGACTAGCGAGCAGTACCCGGAGTTGGAGGTGGGTTGTGAGAAGGAACACTAGTGAAAAGATGTCTTAGTACTGCCTGTTCCACCTGAGAATCAGACCTAGAATGAGTGTCTAGGCAATAGTGTTTAGTAAAGTTGTGTACAGAACTCCAGGTTGCTGCTTTTCAAATGGACTCAAGGAGAACATTTGTAATGAATGCTATGGACGCCCCACTGCCTCGAGTGGAATGTGCTCTAGGCTTGAAGGGCAGTTCGCTCTTAGCAAGATAGTAGCAGAGTGTAATGCAATTGATAATCCATCTAGAAATAGTGGATTTGGAGACTGTATCTCCTTCTCTTCCTGTGGCCACAGACAAGAAAAACTGATTAGTCTTCCTTAGTGGGCGAGTTTTTTCCATATAGAACATGACAGCTCTGCGTACATCCAGTGTGTGCAGGGTTCTTTCCCCCAGGCTTGAGGGATTTTGAAAGAACGTTGGCAGCTCTATTGACTGGTTCACATGGAACTTGGAAATGAATTTAGGTGCAAACCTAGGGTGAGTGCGCAAAACCACCTTGTCCTTGTAAACTGTTACGAAAGGATCTAAAATAGAGAGTGCCTGCAGTTCACTTACCCTTCTAATGGAGGTGATAGCTATTAAAAAAGCAGTCCTGAGGGTGCGGTTCTTAAGACTTGCTTGTGCATGGGCTCGAAGGGAGCCCCCATAAACCTAGTCAACACCACATTTAGGGCATTTAGAAATGGGAGGGTGAATTCTTTTTACCCCTTCCATGAAGGCCTTAATGACTGGTATCTTCCACCATGACACCTTCTGTTGTGATGTTGTATATGCTGAAAGTGCCGCTAGGTGCACCTTTATTGAGTTGAAGACTAGGCCTGAATCAAGTAAGTGAGTTAGGTATAGGACAATGTGAGTGGGAGAGGAGTCGATTGGGTTGATGCTCTTTGAGTTACACCAGATGACAAACTGTTTCCATTTACTAGAATAGCAATATCTAGTGTTAGGTTTCCTTGCCTCCCTGAGGATGTCCATACATCTTTGAGGTAGCTGTAGCTGTCCGAATTCTATGACCTCAGGAGCCAGGCCACTAAGTTCAGTGTCTGCAGGCATGGGTGAAGCGTCTCCCTTCTGTCTTGCGAGAGCATGTTGTACGGGCAAGGCAGTTTGACTGGAGGAGATAGGGACATCTCCATCAGATGAGCGAACCAGGGTTGGCGAGCCCACATGGGGGACACCAATATCATTTTGACTGGTTCCTGGTGCATCTTGTGCACAATCTTGTTGAGAAGGGGAGTCGGAGGGGAAAAGCGTAGACAAATTTCCCTGACCATGTTATCCAGAGTACGTTCCCCTTGGACCGGTTCTGGGGGTACCTGGAGGTGTAATCTTGGCATTGGGCGTTTTCCAGGGTTGCGACAGATCGATCTCTGGAAAATCCATCATGCAAAAACGTTGGCAACAAAGTCTCTGCTGAGTACGTCTGCCAGAAGATGGAGTTCCCCTGGAACATGTTGTGATAACAGGAACATGTTGTGTTTGAGAGCCCACTTCCAAATGTTCTGAGACAGTTTGGACAGACCTGGAGAATGAGTGCCTCCCTGTTTGTTCAGATAGTACATGGCCGTGGTGCTGTCTGCGAGGATTAGGATAGTCTTTCCCTGTAGTAGTGTTTCGAACTCTTTCAGTGCTTTGAACACTGCCAGCAGTACCAGCAGATTGATGTGGCTGGACGCTATGTCTGGCGTCCAAACTCTGCCTGCTGACTGCTGGAGCAGGCGGGCTCCCCACCCTGCAAGGGAGGCATCAGTAGTTAGAGTGGCTCCACTGCGGGGGTGGTGAAAGATTTCCCTTTCAAGAGGTTTTCCCTCGACCACCACTGCAGCAAGAGAACTAGGGCCGGCGAGACTACTAAATCGTCCCACTGTCCGTTGTCCTGACACCACTGGTTGCTTAGCCACTCTTGCAGAGGGGGCATGCGCAGGCTCGCGTGAGGAACCAAGTAGATACATGACGCCATCATTCCTAGCAGACGCATAGCCTTGTGTACTGTTACCTCTCGACTGGCTACATAGTGAGGGATTTGAAATAACATGTTTTGAACCCTCTCGTTGGAGGGGAAGACGAGGCTGTCCTTTGTTTGAATTAGAGCCCCTAGGAATTGTTTGACTTGACTGGAGTCTAAGCTGGATTTTTTCTCGTTGATCGAGAATCCCAGACTGAACACAAGATCTATCGTCTTTTGAGTGTTCAACGGACACGTTACGTAAGCGTCCCCAGTTGTGAGCCAGTCGGCGAGGTAAGGATAAACTGGAATTGATTGCCTGCGCAGGTGTGCTGCCGCTACTGCTAGTACCTTTGTAATACCCTTGGTGCAGATGCTATGCCAAAGGGTAGTACCTTGAACTGATAATGTTTGTTTTCCATCATGAACCTGAGGTACTTTCTGTGCGCTGGCAACATCGAAATATGAAAGTATGCATCTTTATATCCAGAGTTGTCATGTAATCCCCCTTTGTGAGCAGAGGAATGACTTCCTGCAGGGTGACCATGCACATTTTTTGTGGTTTTACAAACTTGTTCGCTGGGCGCAGATCTAGAACAGGATGCGTGGTTAGATCCTTTTTGGGTACAAGGCAGTACACTGAATAAATACCTTCTTTTACCTGTGATAGAGGTACGATCTCTATGGCTCCTTTTTGTTCCAGTATCTCGACTTCTTGAAGAAGAATGCAAAGATGTTCTGGTGTTAGTCTTCGTTGACGCGGAGGTCTGTATTTTGGGGATTGGTTGAACTTTACACAGTACTCGTGGGCTATGGTTTTTAGCACCCACTGGTCCGTGGTTATTCCCTCCAATGCTTTCAGGAATGATGTCAACCGGACCCCGACCGGAGAGGCATGGGAGGGGACCCGAATCTTCGAGTCATTTGGAGCCTGAGGCAGGAGAACCTCTGGGGTCGGGTTGCTGCCTCTTCCCTTACCACGCCGCTGTCTCCTTTGCGGGTACGGGGTATTGTAAGTATTGGTTCCCTGTGGAGAGTTCCAGTTGTTTCCTGAAAGGTATTGCTGATGAGTATAGCGCTGGCCACAAAAAAAACCTTCCGTTTCCAAACCCTCGCCTTGTTGAAGCTCTGAGTGATTTGGTCCAAACTCTTTAGGGTTTCATGTTCTTTTTTCGCAGTCTCTAAGGCCTCATCGACCACCTTTCCAAACAAGTTGGATTCCTCCACAGGTTTGTTTATAAGAGACGCTTGAGTCTCAGGTTAAACCCTGAGTTTCGGAGCCACACATGTCTCTTGAGGAGAATGCCTTGAGCGAGGGCTCGGCTGGCTGTTTCGGCAGAATCCAAAGTGTTCTTTAAAATACTTTGGTTAACTTGCCTACCTTCAGAGACTATGGTAAGTAGGTGGGTCCGTAGAGGTTCTGGAGCTTCTTGTAGGCCTTCTTGTATTAAAGACCACTGCGCATCTGGGTAACTGGCCAATAGAGTGGTATTATTGGCGATATGCTTGGAGTACGCTGATGCTGTGGTAACTCTCTAACCCAGGCATAAAGTCTTTTCCCTTCCTTGTCAGGTGGAGCCTCGCCTGTTGATAAAGGGACCCCTGCTCTTTTCCTTGTGGTAGTTACTACCAAAGAATCTGGGGTAGAATGACGGATGTCTGATGGAGGAGGGCGGAAGAGTTTTTCAATTCTTGGGTTTACACCTCTCATAAGAGCAGGTGTAGACAAAGATGGAGCAATGCGTTTTTTAAATCGAATTGAGTAGAGGGATGAGTAGAGGGATGGCTTGGCTGGTTGATGGCTTCTCCTTGAGTATATCCTCAACGAAGTCGGCTTCAGGTGCTGTCTCTTCCGTGGCAATTTTAAAATGATCAGCTGCTTTACGTAACATTACATTAAATGTTGATCATCAATAGGTGAGGGATTCCTTTTAGGGGTGTTCTGAGGAGAGTCCAAAGCCAGAATATCTGAGTCTGGGTCTTGTGGCTCTGGGGATTGCCATGGTTGAGGGTCACCCACCTCTGCTCCCCCCCATGTCTGCCCCCCCCCAATGGGCTCATCAATGGGCTCATGTTCCTCTTCTTTATAAAAAGGATTTTCCTGGATTGTCCTGGTGGAATGTCCTCTTCAGTAAGGTCATAAAGAGGGGTCAAAAAGCCTTGGGAATTTGGCTCTGGGGTTAGTAGGGCTTTCTTCCCTTGGCCTTCCTGGTATGGGTTCTGCACATGAAACTAATTTGTCTAGCCTTTCCATGCAGTCCTCAAACTTTTCTCTATTCCAGATTGACTATTTAGAACAGTCTAGGGGTGGAAAAGTGTCTTTCTCGTAGTCTTCCATTGAAAAAGTGTCCCTGGCACTCTCTTCCCTCGAAGAACGTAGAGCTCTGTGCCTTAGCGTCGAAGAAAGTCCTTCTTCTCTCTCAGAGAAGTCTTCTGGCGGAACCGATGAAGGTGGGGTATCCTTCTGCCCTTCTTTCGGCTTCTGAACGCTTTCCTTAGATCTCGGCGGATCTTTGGGTTTTTCGGAGACTTTCGGAGAGTCCCTAGCCTGCCGTCTATGTGAATCGGCGGCCACAATTCTTGCCTGACTAACTTCGACGTCCTGACCAGTCGGTGGCGCATAGGTACATCTGACGATTGTACTTGAGTGCCATAACCTTCGTCGGTGCCTCATCTTGAGCCACCTGTTTCTCGTCAACGTACGCTTTCCTACGATGCGTGTCGACGGAAGTGTGTTTTTTGTGGGTAGCGCCCTTTGTTTTGGATTGCCCAGTCATCAGGCGTGCATGTTGTTGCAGGGAGGGCTGCCGATCTCTACAATCGGCGGGTATCGCCAGAGTTACCAGTGCACCCGTTGGCGCTGAAGTTTTTTTCGACATAGTCTAAGAAAGGCTAGGGGTTGTGTGCTTAGTGTCATGCACATGTATGTCTTTGTCGCCGGGGTGCGACTTCCCCATAGCAGAGCTTACGCCACGCTCGTCTGGGCTAGGGACAGACTAGGCGCAACACGAGCATTCCGTCGAATGGTCAACAACCTCCGGTTCCGAGGCCTGATAGTCACTCTCGCCGTCGTCACATTCAGTGGTAGCATACCGACCTTGGACATATCGTAGGCCGCCCACCGTTTTACTCTAAGCTCTTTCAAGGTCTTGGGGCGGAGTAGCTTACAGGCTGCAAACCCTTCCTCTTTATGATTGAGCGGCAAGCACCGGTTACACCATCTGTGCTTCTCCTTCCATGGGAATTTGCTTTTACAAATAGGGAAAAATCTAAATGGAGTCCTCTCCATAACTGAGGTTACACAGAGTGACTAAGACCGACAGGGAAAGAGGGAAGAAAGGGATAGGCATTTTCAGTTTCGAAAAGAAATGTCCACCCAACCCCACTCTCTCTACTGTATATGCTGGCGGAAGGCCCGGCCACGCCGTCAGGATCACCTATCGAAATTTGCAGGTCTTCGGCGGAACTGGAACAGCAGTCAAGACAAGGGACGGAAGGGGTAATATTAAATGTATTTATAGAATAACTTGACCAAAGGTCGTAGGACAATAGAAATGTTCTTTACAAACTCCGCATAGGGGCGACCAGTTATCTGGGTGGAAAAAAACAATCTGAGGGACCTCGATGCATGAGGGATCTTGGGTACACTACACGTCATGTAGGGATAGTGTTACGGGCACGCCCATGTTGACGTCCCCTTTCGATTCTCGAAAGAGAAGATGCAATACTCTGCGGTTACCACTGGAAGCCGAACTATGAACAGCATGTGATTCTAAGCAGATTGACAAACATCAGAAGTATATATTCCTGAACCTTATTTAGATATATAAAGAAGTTGTGTTACCACCTACCAGTGTGGACATTCCTTCGTGGGGGCCTTTGGGAAGCACTGTACTTTAGAACCAGCCTGCATCACCTCCTGAAAGCTTAAGCATGGCTGCTCGTCCATTGCTACCCATTGAGAGCCTTGGCTGGGGTGTTCTGTGCCTTTACCCTACCCTACCCTACAGAGGGCAGAGGTACAGATAGCCCTATCCAGTCTTTACACTATAGATTCTAAGCATAGGTATAACTATGCTTGGCCCCATTAAGAAGCCAAGAAACAATAAACCGATCAGAAGCGGGTTATGCTTCACATGTATGATGATTATGAACAGAGCCCCTAAGACAAATTAATTCATTAGATTGCCAATGCAGTACAAGTGGATGTCAATCTACTGCGACAAGACGTTAAAGCGATAGCCGAACACATGAGCGAGCTGGAAAAAGACGTCCAATCAAACACCACCACCTCCGCGCCGAACATCCCCGAGATCCACACACTGCGCCAACAAGTGAGTAACCTGGGAAACAGAGCTGAGGAGGCCAAAGGACGTGCCCGGAGGAACAATATACGCATAATAGGGCTCCCGGAAGGCGAAGAAGGATCAAATCCCACAGACTACATAGAAACCATGTTGCTGCAAGAAATCGGAGGGGCACTCACCCAAGGATTTGCGGTGGAGAGTGCCCACCCCGCACTGATACGGAGACCGGCCCTGGGTGCCCCACTGAGGCCAATCGTCGCTACAATACCAAACTACCGGGATATGGAAAGCATCCTGGAACATTTCCGTAAAGGGGGCACTATAAGAAGAGCATCCGCTGAAATAACAGCATACCCGGACTACACACTTCAGGTGCAAAGACGCTGCCTAAACTTTGGAGCTGTCAATAGGAGACTGCGCGAAGCTGGCTTCAAATACATGCTGATGTACCCTGTGAAACTGAAAATCTTTCATAAAAACAAGGCATTGTTCTTTTGAGACCCCAGGAGAAGCTATGGACTGGTTGGATGCACAGAATGGCCCGCTGGAAACAAAGGAACAACGCGGTGGCAGAGCCTAGAAGTGAAGCATCAGTCCTGAATATTGAGGTGCTGTATACATAATGACAATGGGACTTGAATATAGCTCTGCACAGGACTGTGAGAAGTTAGGACACATACGGCGGGCAGGAAATACAGAAGCTAAAGGTGGGGACATAGAGGACCCAACTCGTAGCCCATTAGATAGACTAGTTAGGTGCGGCAACCTGCTGGGTTCCTAGCACCGTTAAACAGGGTAGGACTAGATGTGGGGTAGCCTGAGATCCAGGGCAACAGTTGGGGACTGGGAGAAAGGGGGTAGGGGTCTGTTGGGGAGTTTGCAGTGCAAATAGTTAGGGAGCAAGCTTATATCCACGCAAAAGCATATACGGGGCGCAGGACGGGGGGGGGCAGGCGGAGAGGGGTCAGGATACAGATGAGATGGGCGACCTTAGAATAGTAACCTGGAACGTCAGGGGCCTCAACAACTATCTAAAGAGGAACAAGGTCATGATGTACCTGAGAAGGCAAAAGATAGATATAGCCCTATTACAAGAAACCCACATCACCAAAGTGAAACTGGAGGTGATCCAAAAAAATGGAGAGGGACCACTGTTGGGGCGACGTATTCAGCATATGTCAGGGGAGTAATCACCTGGGCAGTGCCACATGTACCCTTTCAGCTATTACAGACCACAGTGGAGCCGGATGTAATGCGAGGCATGTTAGAGAACAGAGAGCTATGTATAATCAACACATATGCCCCAAACCAAGATACAGTGGCCTATTTCAAGACATTATACGGCAAAATCAGCCCCCACCTAGGTGGGGCGATTATATTGGGGGGGAGGGGGGACTTCAACTGCACGCTAAATCCCAAAATGGACAGATCAGATACGAAGCTAGACAGACCTACTCCGGCAGCTAAAACCCTGCAGGCCCTGCTGGGATATTTTCAGCTAGAAGACGTGTGGAGGCAGCAACACCCGAATGATAGGCACTATTCGTACTTTGCGGCTCCACAAAGCTATACACGAGACTGGACTACATGTTTGCCACTTCGGAACTAGTCGGGGAGATCGAGAGGTCAGATTATAAAGCAAGGATACTATCGGACCACTCCCCATTGGTTCTGGCGTGGCGCCACCAGCCCCACAGAGCCAGATCCCAACATGGAGGCTCAGAGCCGAAGCACTGAAAGATAATGCATTCCGGGAAGACTTAAGGGAGTAGATAACCGCATTTTTTGAAAATAACACTGGCAGTGTAGAGTCGGAGGGCACTCTATGGGAGGCTTTTAAAGTGGTGGTGAGGAGAGCAGCCATATCCAAGTCCAAAGCGCTGCAAGGGAGCATAATGCAAGAATTACAAGAGATCGAAACAAAAATAGAAGGAATCATGAAAAAAGGGGACACCTCATAGAAGGAAGCGGAGACTATCAACTAATTACAACAAGAATGCAGCGGGCTCTGGGAAAGATTATGCAACTTAAATTTTAAAAAATACATTGAAAGACAACATGCAGGAGGGGACAAACCAGGGAGGCTGCTAGCATAGCTATATAAGAACGAGACACCCAGATCAGCGATTAGAGCGATAAGGGGAGAAACAGGCCAAATATGGGACACCCAGGAGAGCGTAAACGAGAGTTTCCTTAAATTCTACCAACACTTATACAAGGACGATGGGGATATGGCAGAGCAGGAGATTCAGGAGACATTAGAGGATATGGAGTTACCTAAATTGGACACAGAAGATAGGGAGACCCTAGATGCCCCAATTATGATAAAGGAACTAGAGACAGTGGTTAAACACCTGCCCACCCGCAAAGACCCCGGGGCAGACGGACTCCCAAGCGAATTCTACAAAATGTACAGGCAAGAAGTGCTCCCACCGCTACTAGCAATGCTAAATGAGGCTTTCGAGAAAGGGAGACTGCCGGAATGCCTGAGGGAGGTGATAATCATTCTGCTCCTTAAATCCAATAAGCCTAGCACAGACTGTGGGTCGTACAGACCACTAGCCATGCTAAACCAGGACAGTAAAATCCTTGCTGCGGGCGAATAGATTAAAACGGGTAATAAATAAACTCATATACCCCAACCAAACTGGCTATGTCCCAGGTAGGAGTATATCTGATAACCATAGAAGGCTCCACCACATAATATAACAGGCAGAAGACGACTCATGCGAAATAGCAATAAGTCTCACTGGATGCAGTGAAAGCCTTCGACTCTGTAAGATGGCCCTGGCTGATAGTGGTCTTGAAGGAATATGGGTTGGGACCCGGGTACCTGAGGTGGGTGAAACTGGTGTTTAGCTCCCCATTGGCCAGAGTTAAACCGGGAGCGATCATTTCAGACACATGGCAACTCAGCAGATGCACAAGAAAGGGCTGCCCATGGTCCCCGATGCTGTACATTCTAGCATTAGAACCTCTAGCGATCTATCTAAGGCAACAATATGAAGAGATCGGGGTTCAGACTAAGGGAGGACCGCGCCGGATATCACTGTACGCAGACGATGTGCTGCTGTACCTGCAGTACCCGGAAGAAAACCTACAATATATTCTGGAGGTAATGGAGCGGTACGCAACACTCTCCGGCACAGCGGTTAACCCCAAGAAATCATGCATGTTTCCTTTGGGAAGATACAGAGGAGTCCCACAGGAAAACCTACCAATCTTGCATATAGTCTGGGATACCAGAACGTTCAGATATCTGGGGATCAACATATATCATACGGTAGGAGACTAACACAAATATAACACCGAAAAAGCTGTAGAAAGCATCAGACACAGCATGGGGTTCTGGGCGAAGCTCCCCCTAGCCATGGTGGGGAGGGCGGCTTTGCTGAAGATGGTGGTGTTGCCCAGGTTACTACACTATTTTGTAAACCTCCCACATATGTTGCCCAGGTGCTTCTTTACAAAACTTCACAGCCTATGCAGGGGCTTTCTTTGGCACAACACCAGAAACAGAATTTCCTTATGGAAACTACAGAACACGTATGACAGAGGGGGCATAAACTTGCCGAACCTTGAGATATACCACTTGGCTGGGCAACTACAATATGTGGCGAGGTGGCTGTCGGAAGACACAACGGCAGAATCCAGACTGCTGAGCGATGAATGGGACCCATATTTTTTGAAAGAACTGATACGGCTACCCAAATCAGAGTTAAAAGGGCGATCGAGATTACTGGAACTAGGTTGGAAGGCATTGCACAAGGCATGCCGGGCGATAGGTAACCCGACCCCATGCTCCCCGCAGGCTCCACTCGTGATGCTATGCGGGGTAGATGAGCAACTAAGAAAAGGAATTCGTAAACAATGGGAGTAGGTAGGCTTAGCAACTCTGGGAGATATATGGCAAGAAGGGGAGGCATTGGAATTTCAAACGATAGTCAATGAAACCTGGTTACACCCAGGGCAATACATCACTTATACTAGAGTGGTTAATCGGGTGAAAGGAACATGGTCCGAAATAGTACTAGCAGAACAACCTGATATGGCTATAGAAACGATATATGATATCTCGGAAGGAGGTTATGAGGTATCCCAGATTTACGAACTGTTGATGTCCAGAGTGGGTAAGGAGGTGTTCAGTTGAGATTGGATTGGGAGGAGGATGCGGGAATACCCATGCTAGACTGGCAATGGAACAGGGCACAGAGATACCACAAAAAGGTATCCAGAAATGCGAAGCTGTACATAACCCATAGGGCATACATGACCCCACGGATGGTCGCCAGTTATGGTGTACTGAAGTACAAACATGCCCCAAGTGTGGGGAGGTGGACGCTGGGATGATTCACATGTTCTGGGCATGCCCGGGAGGTTGGGAAATTCTGGGAGGAAGTTAACCAACACCTAACTGTGAAGGGGATCAAGCTAGATGTAGAATCTGTGTCGGCATGCATGGTAGGAAGTTTCATCAGGCCATGCAAGATGAAACACATAAGCAAACTCAAGGGCCTGGCCTATATTCTGGCTAAACAGAGAATTGCTATGAGCTGGAAAACAAGCCACAGACCCAGGATAGAGATATGGTGGAACGACCTCCTGAAATGGGCAGAAACCGAAACAGTGTGTTATGAGGCTGCCAGCAGAGGGGAGGATAGAGAAGTTGGACCCCTGATAGCATGGAGACAACTAGTGGCTACTTTGTCGGGATCTACCCAAACCAGCTCAAGTGAACATGAAACGTCTGAGAGCAGCGAAAGGGAAGAGCCCCCAGAAACATGTCTTATAGAGGAATAATGGTGTAAGCTCGAGTTAAGGCGGGAGGAGGGAGGATGACAGTAATAAAGATATGCAAACGTGTGTTAAGAAACTTGAAATCGCAACTGTCGGGAAGGTTGGTTGTTATTTGTAAAAACCAATAAAAACTGTTTTTAAAAAAAACTACCGTTTCCAAGAGCAGTAAAGTGAAATTGACTTTACTTACCATTATAACTTTCTAGACCCAGCACACACTATCTTACAATAGGGTGCTGGAGGGATTACCTAGTATCCCCTTTGTCTAGCTTCTCATGTAACAATTTGATGTTACCCTTTCCTCAAAGAATGGCTGGTGGCAGTGGTTTACTTTTAACTACTGTGGTATGCTTCTACCGCGGGCTGCCGTTGCAGCTGCAGTAAAGCACCCAAGGGTGCCATTTTTGTCAAAATGGCCTTGGTCTTTTTTCGCCATTTCTTCTTGGAAAGGTCCCTTTCGAGATTTACTCTGCGCGCGCCACACCAGGTTTGGTCCCTTTCTTCGCTTTACCTTTGGCGGGATTCACAAGTGAAGCCCGCCTCTGGCTCCAGGGTGTCTGGTGGGGGCAGGAAGTGAGGGAGGTGCCCGAAACTCCCTGTGCTTAGTCTCCTAGGAGACCCAAATGCAATCTGTGGTGATTGGCCGGCTGACTGTCCGGTAAGGACAGCCACCCTGCTGGGTGACTTGACAGCTAGGCTGGAATGAATGGGAGAAACCTGCATAAAAGGCGGGGCTTTTTGGCTTGGAAGGCAGAGTCGACCAATGGTCAAAGGAACCGAAGAAGAACTTGAAGAGGACGCCTGCTGCAACTCCTGGACCGTTGGTTTGCCCGGTGAAGCCCTGCTGCTGTGCTTAAACCCCAAATTCGTCTCGACAGAGAAGCCCCAGCAGGGACGATTTCTCCCTTTGAGTTGGTAGGACCAATCAACTCCAAAGTAAGCCACCTGGACGTCCTCTCGAAGCTGGAAACCGAAATGCCAGGGAGAGGAACACCAGATTGTGTGTGTTGCTTTTAAGCTGGCCAAGAGCTCCAGGAAGCAGGACTGACCGAGCCTGAGCCACCTCAACAGAGTGCTGGGCCCCAGATCCAATGAAAGTCCATCTCGACAGCCAGAAACAGCTGTGGTGGTGTTTGTGGTAGACCTGAGGAGCTGAAACGCCGAAATGCCACTTGTTTGAAGATTGCTGGTTGCGGTCGGTGACCGTTGCATTGCAGTGCAGGAGTCCCCAGAAGTCCTCCCTCTTGTCCCCACGGCTTAGGCACAGGAACACCAAGATCTGCAGAGTTGTACAGGAACACAAGTCATCTGCTGTACTTTTCTTCAACCTAAAGGTACTGTACAGTCTAAGAGAATGTACCTCTTGTTGTGTAACTGCACTTGTTCTCTGTTGGTGAGACTTGTTGTGGTTGCTCTGTAAAGTTGCTGACAGTTTCTTTACTTCACAAGCCTAAACAGCTTGTGGCCCTACTTTGAATTCTTCTTTCTGCAAAGACATCTAAAACCCTGTGCAAGAATTTGACCTACCTCTGAGAAGTGCTTCACTTTCACCTAGACTTTGCCTCAAATTGACTTAGGCTTAGCCTGGCTGCCTGAATGACTCTTCTTCCCTCTGTGAATGTATTTGGTCTTCCTTCCAGGAAAGGGTTAACTAACTTTGCATTGGGGGATTTACAAAAGTACTTAACTTCTTTAAAAATAATTGTGAGATCTCTTGTTGTGTCATAATAACCTTTCTCTTTGACAAACTTTTAAGTATGATTCTAAATGCCAACAGTAGTATATTAATGTCCACAGTGTCCTAGCTACTAAAGTCACCTGAGGGTGTAGGAAGTGTATGTGTGCCATCCCAAAAGGGTACTTACTGGTTTAGAAATATTAAGAATGTGTTTTTTGAAGTATATGTGTGTGTTACTATTACATTGCCCCTTCTGAAGAAGGCTTACTCTAATTGACTGTTAAATAATAATAATAATAATAATAATAATAATAATAATAATAATAATAATAAGGAACAAGTTACTTACCTGTAACTGTTGTTCTCCAGCATGGGTCTGGCATGGATTCACATGCTCATGAATATTCCCCGTCGTCAGGCTCGAAATCCTCGGTATAGAAAAAAAATCAGTATCAGTTTCGTTTCTGATCTGTCTTTCTTAGTAGTAACCAATCACTGGTCTCTGGGTCATACTGCCCCCAGCCAATGACTCTCCCTAAGCCCCGCCTCTGGCAGCCATCCTCAGATTTGGTAGCACGTAAAGTGGAAGTATGACCAAGTGAAGAGCCGCAGAGGGGTAGGCGGGAGGGTTCACATGTGAATCCATGCCAGACCCATGCTGGAGAACAACAGTTACAGGTAAGTAACTTGTTCCTTCTCCAGCATGGGGTCTGGCATGGATTCACATGTTCATGAATAAGAGAATACATAGCAGTACACACGTGCACAACCACGGGAGGTGGCAACAGGCTCAACATTAAGCAATACAACAACTCAACATTAAGCAACTCTTACCTCCTCACCAGGCTCACCTTAGGCGAACAGGTTGCGCAGCACTGCTTGGCCGACCCTGGACTCCTCCCTGGAGTCCCGATCGACGCAGTAGAATCTTGTGAAGGTGTGCGTCGACCTCCATGTCGCAGCCCTGCAGATGTCTAGCAGGGGCACACCAGACAGGAACGCTGTGGTAGCAGCGATCGCTCTAGTCGAATGGTCTCTTGGACGGCCGGGCAGCAGTCGGTTTGCTAAACGGTGACAGTGCATGATGCAGCCGGAGAGCCATCTGGAAATGGAAGTCTTCGAGAGGGCCTTCCCTTGATTCACAGTCCCAAAGTATACAAACAGCTGTGAGGTCACACGAAAACTCTTTGTGCGGTCCACATAGAACTTCAGCGCTCTAGCTACATCCAGCGAGTGCAAAGTCCTCTCGGCCGGCAACGAAGGCGACGGAAGAAAACTGGCAACACCAAGGGCTCATTGAGGTGGAAGTCCGACAGCACCTTGGGCATAAAGGAGGGGTGCGTCCTCAGAACCACCCTTGTGTCATGAAAAGTCAAGTATGGAGGCTTGCAAGATAGGGCCTGGATCTCTCCCACTCGCCGTGCGGAGGTGATGGCCACGAGGAAAGCTGTCTTCCATGACAGGAACTTCAGAGGAGCCGAATGCATAGGCTCGAATGGGGCCCCCATGAGCCTGGTCAGCACCACATTAAGCTCCCATGCCGGGGCAGGAGCCTTCACCGCGGAAATGATCGGAATAGTCCCTTCATGAATTCTTTCACCAGGCGATGAGACCACAAGGACGCCCGTCCTGTAGTCCTGGTATATCGAGAGATTGCTGCCAGATGTATTTTGATGGAGGCGTGAGCCAGTCCAGCTTTGGCCAGCGACAGCAGGTACAGCAGTACCTGAGGGGCCGTAATCTGCAGAGGGTTAATCTTCTGTGCATGGCACCAGACAGAGAACCTCTTCCATTTATGTCCGTAGCACTTGAGAGTTGAGGACGCCCTAGACTTTGCAAGAACCTCTCTGCAGTCGGCCGGGATGTCGTACCCTCCAAACTCTAGTGCTGCAGGAGCCAGGCCTGCAAGTTCAGCGACTCTGGGCTGTGGTGAAGAATGGCGCCCACTTCTCGGGAGAGAAGGTCTACGTCCGTCGGCAGCTTGACTGGTGTGGACTTTGACAAGTCCAGAAGTTCCGGGAACCAGATCTGTCTCGGCCACACCGGTGCGACGAGGATCATCTTGCACCGGGACCTCCTGAGCTGGTTGATGAGCCGGGGCAGCAACGGCAGCGGATGGAATGCATAAAGAAATAGGCCGTCCCAGAGGAACGAGAAAGCATCGCCCAGGCCCCTCGGCTGGGGGAACCTGCTGGCGAACCTCTGGCACTTGGAGTTCATCGCTGTCGCGAAGAGATCGATTTGGGGTTCGCCCCATCGTCGGAAGAGTCGATCCACTTGATCCTGGTGTAGCTCCCACTCGTGGCAGGAGCGCCGCTCCCTGCTGAGTGAATCGGCGATTGTGTTTTTTATCCCTGCCAGATGAAGAGGCACCAGAAACATCCGTTGGGCGACGGCCCAATGCCACAGATCCTGGGCTTCCTTGGATAGGGCCGGGGACCTGGTCCCGCCCTGCTTCCGGATGTAGAACATCGTGGTGGTGTTGTCGGTGAAGATCCTCACAACCTTGCCCTTGGGGGACGGAAGAAAGGACCTGAGGGCCCAGAACACTGCGCAGAGCTCCAAAATGTTGATGTGGAGTGACTTCTCCTCTGGGAGCCAAAGGCCTCTCACGTGAAGATCTCTGGAGTGCGCTCCCCAACCTTCCAGGGAGGCATCCGTCGTCACCTTCACCTGGTGAGCTGGGATCTGAAAGTCTGTGCCCGCCGCCAGATGGGAGCGGGTACCCCAACACCGGATCACCTGACGGAACGTCTCGTTGAGAGGGATCCTGTCCTCGAAGCTGCCCGTCGACTGGACCCAGCGGGCGTCAAGGAACTCTTGTAAGGGCCGCATCCGAAGCCTGCAAAGGCGCACCAGATAAATGCAGGAGGACATCATCCCGAGGAGGGACTTGATAGATCTTACCCTGGCCATGTCCGTGGCCAGCAGACGCTGCACCTTGCCCAGACTGGTCCTGGTCCTTTCCTCCGACGGCGAGGCTAGCCGCGCCACTGTGTCGAGCTTGGCTCCCAGAAACGGGGCGACTTGCGACGGAACCAGGTGGGATTTTGGAAAGTTGATGGAGAATCCCAGGTCAGGGAGCAGCTCGACGGTCTTCGCATTGTGCTCCACGGCGAGTTCCCTCGTCCTTGCCTGGATGAGCCAGTCGTCCAGGTAGGGGTAGACGTGGATCCCCTGTAGGCGCAGCCGCGCTGCCACCGGTGCAAGGCACTTGGTGAACACCCTGGGTGCCGACTTCAATCCGAACGGGAGGGCCTTGAACTGGTAGTGCCGCCCTTGGACCACGAACCTGAGGAACTTTCGGTGTCTTTTTAGAATGGGGATGTGGAAGTACGCATCCTCCAAGTCCAACGACGACAGGAAATCGCCCTCCTCTAGCTGTCCCAGCACGTGCTGGAGGGTGACCATACAGAACTTCTGCGCCTTGATGTACTTGTTCAGTCGTCGTAGGTCCAGGATGGGGCGCCATCCTCCGGTCTTCTTTTTTACGAGGAAGTACCTTGAGTAAACTCCGGAGCCCCGAAGCCTCTTTGGGACGAGCGCGATGGCACCCTTCTTGAGCATCGCCCTTACTTCCAACAGTAGTTGAGGGACGTGATTTTCCTTCCTGGCCACGGGTGGAACACGAGGGCACTTCTTCTGAAACTCGAGTGCGTGCCCTTGGGCCAGGGCGTCCAGCACCCAGCGGTCGGTGGAGATGGACTCCCACACGCTGACGAATCTCGCCAGCCGGCCTCCCACCGGGGTGCTTCGGCGGGGCCCGACCCCACGGTCGGTTCAATCTTGTTTGGAGGCCGCCTTGCCTCCTTCACCTCCCTGTCGACGACGACGGGCACCACCTGACTTGCCGCATCCCCTGTAGGCTTCCTGGGACGAAGATCTTGCCGCTTGGTGTTAAGTGGAGGAGCCACTGCTGGATCATTTGGAGGCACCTTGTCTGCCTCCAGAGCTCCGAAAGGACGGCCGTCGTTGTTGGAGCACTCCCAGTGCCCGGGCAGTCTCTGGGTCCGTCTTGATGGCCTGAAGGGACTCATCAACCGCCTTCCCAAACAGGTTGTTCCCGTCGAAGGGCATGTCCAAAACCTTGGTTTGTACGTCCTGGCGGAAATCCGTGGCCTTGAGCCATCCTCGTCGTCTCAAGCAAACGCCATTGCCAAACTGACGGAAACCGGTGTCGGCGATGTCTGTTGCCACCGTGATGGCGTAGTCCGAAGCAATCTCCCCCTCCTGTAGGATTTCAAGGGCCTCATCCCTTTTGGCGTCCGGAAGGAAGTCTAACAGAGGGCCGATTTTGAACCACAACTCCCTGTCGTAGCGGGCTACGATAGCCAGGGCATTGGCCGCCTTGATAGTCGTTGCTGCAGATAAGATGATTCGTCGTCCCATCGTGTCCAACTTCCTGCCCTCGCCAACCAGCAAGGAAGTTGATGTCGAGGCCGATGCCCCCCCAGCTTTCTTCTTTGCCGCCGCCGAGACGACCAAATCCAGGGTGGGTTGTGCCCGAAGGCACAAGGGGGCAGCGTCGGGGACCCAGTACTTCTTCTCCTACCGGTCCCTCTTTGCCAGTGCCGTGGCAGGGTTCTTGAGGACGAGCCCCTCATCCCAGATGTCATCAAGAAGCGGTACGGCGAGGAACGTCTTCCTTTTAGCCTTGCGCCGTTGGTAAAGGAACCCTTCTTCTTTTCTTCTGGGCAGAGCTGGAAAAGCTTGGATGCCCTGGAAATCATGGCATGAAAGGATCCAATCTCGTCGGGCGGGGACGCCCGAGCAGGGGGCGACGGGGGACACGTCCCATCGTCGCCTCCGTCGTCATCTGTACCTGTCGTAGCGTGTCCGTGCCTAAAGACCGGGGGGAAGGCAGAGCAGGCCGCAGAGGTGGGAGAGGTGGCGTATGATGCGTCGTCCTCCTCTTATGCGGTGGACTCTCCGAAGGTCCTGGCTCCGGTTCCCCCGTCGGGTCTGGCTCAGGTACCTCCCTCGGGGAAGGGGCAACCTTGTCCTGATCTCCGAGCATAAGGACTGAATCGCTGACAAAATGGGCACCGGAAACGACAGGCATCGTCGTCGCCCTCATCGGGATCCCTCCCGATGGGCTGGGCCTCTTCCATGATTTCGATGAGCTCTTCTTCAGAGGTTGTGTCCGTATCCACGATGGCCACCAGCCCCTCCCCCACCTTTTCCAACGAGGACTTCGTGAGGGTCTTCTCAATTGGCCTGAAAGACGACTCCCTCCGTGGTGGCAGGGAGACTCTGGGTCCTGAGGGCGCTTCCACTGGTGTAGCCTCCACAGGCTGAGCCAGGGCCGCGGCAACATCCTCAATCGAGGTCTTAGCAGGGTGAATTAAGGCCATCGCCACCTTCTGGACGCCTGGGGCCTTCACCTTGGGGGGAGGGTCCGAGCCTCGCTCCCCCTCTGCCGGAATCTTCGAGATCGACCGGGGCCTCTCCAGAAGCTTCGTCGGGTTCTCGGACTTCCTCTTACCCGAGCCAGAGCGTTGGCTTGTGGTTGATGGCGCCGGGGAGGGTGCGCCCTGCCTGGCAGCCAAGGAGACTGACCGTTCGGCGCTCCCGGTGCCCGCGGACTTACGGTGCTTAGCCTTTTGTTGGGCCCCCGTCGCCGGATGACTTTCTTTTTCTCGCCCGACGGGCTCTTCCCTTCCAGCCAGTTGGCGAGACGGAGTTGGCGATCCTTCATGGTCCGCTCCGACATGTTCCCACAAAACGCACAGTCCTTCTCCTTGTGCGTCTTGTCCTCATGGAGACAGTAGAAGCATAACGAATGCTCGTCCTCCTTGAAAACATTCTGAAGCTGGCATCCAGGGCAGGTCCTGAACAGCTTCCCGGGCGTCCAGCTTCCTTTCTCCTGGGCCATGTCCGGGGAATCCTCCAAAAGCGTAACTCGACGAAAACTTCACCCTTGAGGGGCGTAGAAAACTCCGAAACGGATCACCGTTGATAGGAAGTAGAAACGGTGGAGCTTGAGGCTCTATTTAACCGAAAAATGAGAAAAATCTCCTGAAAAAGCGTGAAAACGCAGCAAAAGCTCGAGAGCTACAGCACGAGGACTCCCAACACTTGAACGTGCGGTAAAAATCTGAGGATGGCTGCCAGAGGCGGGGCTTAGGGGGAGGGCAGTCATTGGCTGGGGGCAGTATGACCTAGAGACCAGTGATTGGTTACTACTAAGAAAGACAGATCAGAAACGAAACTGATACTGATTTTTTTTCTATACCGAGGATTCCCGGCCTGACGATGGGGAATATTCATGAGCATGTGAATCCATGCCAGACCCCGTGCTGGAGAAATGAATAATTGTGTAATCTAGAAACCTTGTGTGTAAGAATTTATTTGAATACTTATCACTGTGAATCTCTGTGTAACTCCCCTAAAGCTCACATTGACCCCTCTTGAGATAAGCCTGGCTGCTCAACACGCTACCAATATGTGTAGTACAAGCTTATACCAAAGGTTGGGTTCCTATTGCTACGAGGTCAGGGTTGTTGTAGTGCTCCAAAGGGTACTGCACACAATCTTGTCTAACATCCCCCATCTCCGGCCTGCGGTTAGTCAACTATATATGCACTATCTTCTAGAGAGATGCAACACAGAAAAGTATGTGTTTAGGATTAGAAGGCAGTTTTGGAAGAACCATAGGTTAGCGATCAAGGAATGTTGGGTGAATGAGGGTGTTCAGAGCGTGCTTTGTCAATCCTGGCAGGCATATACGTTTAAGATGCATACAGTGTCTATTTACGGTACCGCAGGTAAGTTCCCAAACAGTAATTCTGGGACTGCCAAACTGACTCCAGAAGGTGGCCTAATCCAAGCGTAGGATGCATTGTGGGTGACTGTTTTAGGGAACAAAAGGCAGGGGAGCAGGAGGAGACAGAATAAAGGAAAAATGTGATTACCCCAGGCTCCTAGTTGTAAATAAAAATAATGGTTATGTGTTCCTTGTCCTTCTCAGTTGATTTCTGTGGGCGCTGGCTTGCATACTGCTTTTGATCTAGTGATATGAAAACATAATAGTGAAACTTAAGGGAACCATCTCAGAGGATATCTATTGATAACCATGTTCCTTATTTAGATTATCTGGTGTTCCACTCCTTAGATGTCACAAGATACTTTTCCAGAGCTAGGTGGCAAAGGGAAAGTTTGTTTACAAAATGCAGTTCCTTGATCCAATTAAATAAAATGACAGACAATGCTTCTCGGTTCAACCCTGATCTGCTAACTATTGTGCTGATAGATGTTAAACGTTAAATGTATTTGTACCACGCACCGTCACCAACAGAGTTGGTCCCCAGGCGCTCCAATGGATCTGCAAATGAGAAGGTGGGAGGGTTAATAAGGTGAAGAGGGAGTAGGATAGTGAGGAGTGGCTTTCTGTTGGCAGCTTCAACTCGGTATACACCGGGTGCTGAGCTTTGGCACACATATCGGGTTGATGTCAGTCCTTGTGTGCTGTTGGTGTGACTTATGTGTTGTTGCAGTATTGTGAAGTGCATGCGGGTTGTTGTGCGAGAGATGGTTGTGTGAGTTTTTTTGAGTGAGATAGGTATGCAGAAATGTTGAGTTTTTTTTGGTTAGTGGGTTCTATGAAATTTAACATGCTAACATTCACAATTCTGTCCAAGTGCGGCACTTGCCAACCTTCACAATACCATCAAGAGGCGACTCAGGCTAACGTTCCGAATTCCGTCCAAGTGTGGGGCATGCCACCATTGCCAAATCCATCTAAGTGTTGCACTTGGAAATCTTCACAATTCCGTACAAGTGTGGCAGCATGTCAACATTCACAATTACATCCAAGTGTGGCATTTGCTAGCCTTCACAATTCCATCCATGTGTGGCACATGGTTACATTCACAATCCCATCCAGACGCGACGCAGGCCAATGTTCACAATTGTAAATTTTGCACTGCCAACCCTCACAATTCCATCTACGTGTGGCACACGTCAACATTCCCAATCCCGTCCAGATGCAGTGCAGGTCAGTGCTCACAAATTCCATCTAAGTGTTGGACATGCTAACATTCGACTTCAATCCAAGTGTGGCGCATGCCAACGTTCAAAGTCCTATCTGGATGCGACGCAGGCTAATGTTCACAATTAACTAAGTGTGAGACATGCTAACATTCAGGTTCCATATAAGTGTGGTACATGCTGACATTCACAATCCTGTTTATATGCTACTTAGGCTAATGTTCACAATTCCATCTAAGTGTGGGACATGCTAACATTCACAGTCCTATCTAGATGCGACACAGCCTGGAGTTCACGGTTCTATCTACGTGTGGCACTTGCTAGCCTTCACAATTCCATCTATGTGTGGCATACGCCGACATTCCTATCTAGATGCAACGCAAGCTAAAGTTAGGAAATTCCATCTAAATGCGGCACATGCTAACACTCAAAATCCTGTCTAGATGTGGCACCGGCTAAAGTTAAGAATTCCATCTACCTTTGGCAGATGCTAACATTCATAATCCTATCTAGATGTAAAGCAGGCTAAAGTTAAGAATTCCATCTAAATATTTGCACATGCAAACATTTACAATCCTATCTAGATGTGACGCAGGCTAAAGTTAATAAATTCCCTCTAAGTGTGGCACATGCCAACACTCACAATCCTATCTAGATGTGACGCAGGCCAAAGTTAATAAAATTCATCCAGGTGTGGCACATGTCAACATTCACAATCCTATCCATATGTGACGCAGGCTAAAGTTAAGAATTCCATCTAAATAAGTGGATAATTGCTGAGACCGGAGCATGGGAAACAGCAATTCAGGAACAGAGACTAGAATCAAGTGAAGAACTACAACGTTGGGTGGCGCTAACAATACCGTTACTTCACCCCAAAGCGGCGGACAGCACCTCAGACGAAAGAGATAGCCCTGGCTCGTAAACTGACACGAAGGACACCGATGAGCTGCCCGTGGTCTTGGGAGAGGGAGGGAAGGTAAAGCACTAGATCCATGATTGTGATGCCTTATTGGATTACCATTTGCCTTGTTTACATTGTTGGAAAACCAATAAAGTTACTTAAAAAAAAAGAAGAATTCCATCTAAATGTGGCACATGCTAACATTCACAATCCTATCTAGATGCGACGCAGGCCAATCTCCACAGTTCTCTCTAGGTGTGGCACTTGTTAACATTGGCAAGTAAGTTAGTGTGTTATGCAAGGCAACATTTACAGTCCAGCCCTGAACTGGATTAGGCTAGTGGTAAAAAATCTCTCTAAATAGGCATGCTTTAAGTCTATGGCAGTCTATGTTATGGAAAGGTAAGGTAGAGTGGTAAGGTAGAGTGTGAGAACCAGACACCATGGTAGTGCACACTGAAAGGAAGCTGCAAATTCAGGGAGTGAAAACTCAATCTAAACCTTGGACCCTAAACTTGGAGATATTAATTTACTAGAGAGATTAGACCTGCAATGAGGTGATTGTCTATGTGAAGCAGTTTACAGGGGCAATAGGTAGTTCATTACACATACTGTTTGGCTGTGTGCTGGGCTTGAGATGTATTGCAGCCACCAAGTTGAATTGTGGTGTTTTTTCTTACCCAGCATTACCTTTTCAATTATTCCACGGAGCAAATTCCCAAATGGTAATTCAGAGCTGTTAAATTGGGAGTCCAGATAAAGCCTGGTCTAGGACAATCTGTGTGAAAGATAAATGTAGTTGAATAAGAAAACAGTAGGATGAGCTGCTGGGGATCTGTTGACCCATTATAGGATATGATTCAAGTTTGGAACTCAGAAAGAGGGAGGAATCACTTGGTATTTTAATAATATATTGCCTCAGAGTGCAGTCGCTGCACAGCTCAGGGTTCCTGTACAGGAACTATAGGGTGCTGCGTGTGGCCCACTTTGTTCTGCATTCAGAGCTTTATGGGTTAGTAAGGCCACCACACAATGCTGAGGAGCAGGGAGGGAATTTTCTAGGATTCAAGCCAACAACGTGAACAGCAATGTGCCCGAGCATCAGTGCTGAAAGGCCTCTCAACCAGCCAAAGTGGAGGGAATGGCGTGAAACAGAAGTCAAGGTGCTCCAAAATGGACTCAGATGCAAGAGAAATGGTTCTTTGAGCAGCTTATAAACCTGGAAACTCTTCGAATGATAACTGTCGGGAATGGTTGTATGCCAGAAATGTGAATTTGCCATTTTCGCAACTCCCTGAAATTCTACGTTTTAGCCGAATGAGGGTACCAATCATCCTTGTATGGTTAAAGGTCACTGCTTTGCTTTAAGAATACATGTTTCATTCATTTAACACAATATAAAATCTATCTCCCTGAGACATATAAGCTTTGGTTTGCAAAATGGAAATATAATGGGGTAGGAGGTGGGGGGATTGTGATGTTGGTGCTGGGCCATGTAATGTCATGCCTTGGGATTTAATCAACAAATAAAATTCAGGTCTGAAAAAATCTCTTCATGGCAGTTTTTCAAAATCTGTTTAAACATGCATTCTGCGACAACAGCTGTTCAGTCCCATGCTTGTTTACAAGTCGCTCTCCCCTCTGTAGACAACACACATCGCACTGGCATTTCCATTTACTTACCAACTGTATACCATCCGGGAAGAAATACTCAATCTCTATGGTTCCACATCGAGGCCCAAATCCAGGCAGATGACAGTATTCATTTCTTGTATGTTTCATTGTTCCTGGCGGTTGGTTCCCTTCAATCTTCCCGTAGGCAGTTTTACAGACTGGGCATTGGGGGTTTGATGCCATTGCCCTTTCCCAACATTCCTTGCAGAAGGAGTGTTTACAAACTGTGGTGAACTTATTTGTGAAGTTGTCCAAACAGATACAACACTTATCATCATTGTTTTCGCCAGTGCCCCCTGCTTGCAGTTCCTTATCTGCTTCCCTTAAAGTGGGTCGGCCAGGAAAGCCCACTCGTTCCCTTGGTGGAATTAAAAACACCTTCTCACCCAAGTGCTTCTGTATGTTTTGTACAACTGGCTCGACATGTTGTGGCGGGCCCATTAGAGAAAGACCGCCTCCCTTTGCAGGAATTAACCTCACATCTGGATGAGTGGGCCCCAACTTCAAAAACAGCTCTGCAACTCGATTTTTGTTACTATTGTCCACAGCCCTGGTGACATAGCCAGTCATGGCTTGCTGATACAGGCTTGCAAAACCCTGCAAGGCATTTGCAGAGAGGTCCAGGTTGCCATTTTGATTCTTTATGAGGATCTTAACATTGCTCCCAGAGGATAGAGCATGCAGGTCTATCTGAACACCATACTTAATCGCAATGGAATCAAGTTCTTCATTAAACAGGTTCTGCAGCAACTCCCAATGAACCCTTGGGATTTCCATTGCTGTGAAGGCAGCTGTCATTTCATTCATAACTTTGACAATTGTTTTACCCTCCAACCTGTTCTGCAGTAGATCTATGAGCTCACGTTTCACCTGATCTAGGCCAGGCTTTGGTCCAGTAATGATGCATTCTTCCTTTTCTGCAATCAGGGTGAAGGAAGGTTTCTTCTTACGAATAGTCTTAATGGCTTTCAAGACACAAGGTCTTTCAAAATCTGAAATGGGAAGCTTTACTCGTCCCAAGTCGTCGAACAGCGGTTGGATTAATTGAGTGAAGGCCTCGTGTGCTACTTTTCTGCACGGACGCTCTTTTTGCACCTTGTCTGTTAAGGACAAGAGCACCTCTCCCTGAAAGTCTACCTGGTGCTGTTCCTTGAACGCAGAAATTTTGTCTGCGTAAGCATGGACTAAATAATCGTAATGGAAGAGGGAAAGTCTCACTGGATTCTGCTTTGGTTCTTCCGATCGGAATGGTTCCATGTTTTTTGTGACTGTTAATGGCTTGCTCCCACCCCACGCACCTTCCTCCTTCCCGTGGGCTATCTGTTCATCAGAAACTTTGTTATACAGGTGGATTACAGACTGAAAGTATAGGGCCACATCTTCAAATGATCCCTCAATCATAACGGTTTCATTTGTTAATGGGCTTGTTTTAAGATTGCTCCGATGTATCAATTCTCTCACATCGTCAAGTAAATGAGGCTCAACAGCTTTCAGGTCCAATTTTACCATTGTTGGCATATGAAACTAAAAACAAAACAAAACATTGTTATTGGGCTAGCATTCAAAAAAAGCTTAATAACAGTAGACAAATCAATTAGCCATATGCTGGGTTATTGATCTTTGTTTTTAAATGCTAGCACACCAAGGGCAAGTTTTTCAAAACATTCTTTGGGACAAGTGATTAGATGAGCAAATAAGGGGGTGTTTCTGAGCAGCTCAATGCGCATTCCCAATCCTCAATTGGGATGCACTTTGAAATGCACAGAAAACAATCACATTCCCCTGTGCCTGATCGTTACAGGCTCACGAAGGAGCGCAAGTCATGACCGGGTCCTTTCTTGGCAACTTATACCGCTGCTGTCAAGCCTGCATTTCATTGCGACATGCCCTTTAAGGGCTCATCACTGCATACAGCAATCACAGGGGTTCTGGGAGCCTGTCATATATTGATGTATGCAAGGGGGGTGGAGAGCAGTGCAAATGCACTGAAATACACAGGTCACCTTTGAGAATAAGGTGGCTTGGGCATTTCTCAAAGAAGCGCAAATGAAAAAGGTGCATCCTCTGCACTTTTTTTATTTTGTGCTTGTTTTTGAAAATCTGGCCCTGGATCTTAACGTGGGCTGTTAAGCCTGACTGAAGCCTCAACATGTTGGCTACAGTCCTTGCCTATGGGTACTACGAATAAGACTCAAACCGTTGGTCGCTGGATTGGCTGTGAACTTCGGGTTGTAGTCTATTGGGCTCATTACGAGTTTGCTGGTATCCTATCGGTAATTCCAGCGGGATACCGGCACACTGTGGCTACCGATTCAACTGCCTGATATCCCGGTATTACCAGGATATTATAAGCAATGAAGTACAGTAAATTCCCATTCCATGGAGTACCATAGGACTGCATGGATGGGATTGACGGAATAACTGACACTGGTAGAACCTATGTCAGTGATTCCGGCATTTATTTGCTGGTAGAGCGCTGATTTACCGGCAGGTAGATCACTGCCCGCAGCGGCAAGCTTGTGTTTCACCGGTCCAGAAAAAATGGTGGGGCTGGAATTACTGGTATTTTTTCCAGCATCTTTTCCAGACCGGGGAACTTTTAAAGAGCCCCTATTTCTCAGTTGTTGGCCTCGACTATAGAAATTATAGCTCTGATCTACTTCTTTCTTTCTAGTATTAATGAATTAGTCTTTTGTAACGCGCTCAATACCACAGACCAGTCTCTAAGAGGGGGACCGGGATTCAAACCTATGTTGCTCTGAGTTGTCTTGCTTCCAAGACAAACCTGTTGCCCCTGAGCTATTATCCTGACCCGTACTATTGGCTATTTGTATCTGGGTTCTGGAGTATGCCTTTGTTGTTGACATAACAGAAGGCATTTGGGCTCTGGTCCATACTACAATAATACCACAGTCTCTATGCATTAGAGCTATGATCCATACTTTGTATGTGGGTGGTGCAGGGAAGGCATGGTATCAAAAGTATGACACTGAAACAATAGGTACAATTTGTAAAACCTTTATTGAAGTTTCTGGGGTTGGAAAAATGCCCTCTAACTAGAATGGGAGTACTCCCGACCATCAAACGATAAACAAAAAAGTCCTAGTAGAGTCCGTCAAATCAAAATAATAGTAATTTTAATAATAATAATTTAGCATTTATATAGCGCTATGAACCCTCAGGTATCTGAGCGCTGCTTTTTGCCCACGGTGTGTGGTGCTCATTTATCGACCTCGGAAGAGATGAAAGGCTGAGTTTGGCCCTGCCGGGATTAGAACCTGCGCCAGCAGGCTCTGCAAAGATATCAAAGCGAGCGCTCCATTCGCTGTGCTATTGGACCGGCTAACATTGCTAATATGCTAACAAAAATCTGAAGCATGCCCCATCTCTTGTACAAAAAGTATACAAAGGAGGAATGTATGTAAAGGAAAAAATAGTGTTTGAATGAATAAATGTAGCTGAATCAGCTCTCCTCCCCACGTTAGACCACACGAAGTAAGCCGGTCCTTGCAGGCAGGATGACACACTCTGGCTTGTGGTTTCAATACAATAAACGGTTCCAAAATGTGGATCGAGGCCCGCCTGGTCTTCCACGTTAAAGTGTCTCTTTCAGACCTCCAAATAATGTTTCAACACAAAGTTCACGTAGGCCCCCCTCTGTCGGACTCAGACCTCTTCGGAACAAAGTTCAACGAAACTTGCACAGGGGCTTCCCTTCCCCAAGCTTATTACACTTCGGGTATCCCTCAGCCGGGCTTAGACACTTTTGGATGTCGAAGACTTTTCAAATGTGCATGTCTTTCTTTACAGACCTCCGCAGGACCACTTTGACTAAATGTTCAAGGTTCAACTTTTACTCTCCCCTTATCTAGGAGTTATTTTTGCGTACTTTGCTTTTGCAGTTCATTGGCTTTATCATTACAAACAATGCATCTTTTCGAGTGGGCTACTTCCTTTTGCCAGACCACTCCGTTACTCAGTATCGCTGATTTCACAGCTGCTTTTACTTCAAAGTTCATTCACAGGTCTGCCTTTCTTCTTGTGTCATCCACACGCATGCAGCCTTCCCTTGCGATATAATGTTGCCACTTCAAACTTTCTTTAACACACACTGGTCTATCAGGTCGCTTGCCAACTCACCGGCTGTGTGTGTTTCTTTTTTGGTTTTACAATTTCCAATTCACAAGTCTAGGTTAGTACCACAGGCTTTACCTTGCCTCCCCAACTCTGCCGTTCACCCGGGAGGGTCGCTGGCGTCCTTGAAACACAATGCAGCCTTCACTTGTGGGATCTGGCCTTCTCCATGTGTCTTTCACGGCCTGTCGGAGGCAACAAACTCCAGTAGGCAACTCTTGGGGTTTTCGACCGGCTGCTCTCGTCCTTTGGTCCGCCACTCTGCTCCAGTAGGTTTGCCTTCGCTCTGGAAGTTCTGCTCATACTCATGTTCCGGCTTGCTCAGAGTGTGTCTTTAGGTTCTGCCTTTTATCGTGCGAGGAGAGCTAACTGGTATCAAGTGTATGCACTTAAAGTCAAGTGCCTGACTTTGCCTGACCTGATTAATGGGACATGTCCATTATGATGTATGTGAGTTTGTTTTGTTACTCTCAGTCATGCTCTTCCTCGGCCCAGTGTTTGTGTAAAAAGGAGGGGAGTTGGGAGCTCGGAGAAGCCTAAAAAATGGGATGGGGTAGGTGAACAAAAAAAGGGGGGAATACTGTGTCTCACCATCGGCTGCCCCACCCCACTCCCCGAAGACCCCTCAACCAGGTGATCCTCCTGCACTGGTTCCTCTGCCACAGAACCTGGATCCAAAGGTGATGGCCATGTTCTATCCACCTGAGAGACAGATCCCCGGGGGCTACCAGGTGAGACACCCTCTGGCTTCTCACGGTGGGAACTAGCACTGGCGTAGCCTGTGGACATTGGGGCTCCTTGATCATACCCAAATTGCCTTGTTATTCTGAAATGGTATAAAGCATTAGGGCTTTGGCCCATTCCTTGACAGTTGACAAAAGCTGTAAGCATATAGACTATGGTTCATGTTTTGGTTGCTGGCCTTGACTATAGATATTAGGTAGTCAATACATAACTTGGTTACCATCTTTAGCTATAAGCATTATGGCTGAGTGCTGTAGTTCTGATGTGGGCTGAACTGTAGGCATTAGGGCTAAGATGCATACCTTGAGATTCTGAGCTTGTTCTTTTGGCATCGAGTCTCCAGACCTTGGAGTTAGGTGTCTGGCTTTAGTTTATAGGCACAGAAGATCTAAGCTCTGATTTTTACCATTCGCTACTACATTTTGGTTATCTAAAAGAGATATGAAACATACCTTGGGCTGTTCAGCTCGACCTGGAGACATTACAATATTGCAGCTTCCGTGTCGGCCACGGGCTCGGTTTTGCAGTCCTGGATAATCTGTGTTATCCCCTATTGGGATCATTTGATTGTAAGTAAGGTGACAGGGCTCTCCATCAAGTTCCAAAGTGATGTTTTGAAAACATTCTTCAGCTACTGAAAGAAAAAAACTTATCAATTCTAAAAACAAAACTCATCTCTCCTCCTGCTGCCCACAAAAACTCACATTAAAAGCACTATACATAGTTAAAATGTTGTCCATTACTATATTTGTAAAAGATCCAAATGCTTGTAAAAGGCTGACAAACTGTCTATACACATTAGCATTATATAATTTTATTAAATATCCAATACGTGTAAACCTCCCCCATGTGTAGGCACCATAAAGTCTAGTCAACATTTCAAATAGTGCGAGATGGTTAGGAAAGATTTTCTTTGTGCTGCTTTTGTGAGGGGTCAGTAATGCAAGGGGGACAACTGCTTGTGTTTTTCTCAGAATTGAACATTTTATTAAAAGATAAAAAGATCTAAATAAATCTTTGCTAAACCTACTCTATAAGGAAGTCCCTATCTAGTCTAAGAGCTAAGGGGTTCACTCCTAACATAAACAAAACTGGTCCTCACACTAAACAACAAAACATTCAAAGTGAATCATAAACAACATAAATGAGAGAATAACAAGCAACCAGTAATTTGGATGACCTTCACCTGTCCTGGGTAAATCCCTTCATTGGGATTGTTCCAAATCAATTTCCCCAAATGTTCAAAAGGAAAAGTTCTTATAAGTTCCAAATGAAATGAAAGTTCACCAAACATCCACCGGTAACTGTTGTTCACCCTTCAGTTGAAAGGGTCAATTTTCAATTCCAGCCAAGGAAATGGCACCAATGGTAATCCTGGATGCCATCTTTCCAGGATTGTTTTGCCACAGTTCACAGAATAGATAAGCAACTTCTACAAGTGTTCATAACCTGTGCAGTACATTTGGTATAATTGTCAGGATGCTTCTTCTTGAGTTGTTGCTTGACGCTCAACAACTTCCCTTACTGTTACCGTGGAAACAGAATCCTTGGTTCCACATTATGCCACTACTTCAAACAACTTCAATGCAACATCCATTGACCGTATTATACACAACCAAAATTCTGGTATTTCTGCTTCAACTTTATGTATTAGAGTGGTTAGGCATTTTAAAGAAACTCCGACCTCTACAGGTAGGCAAGGCACTCTTCTTTCCTATGCTCCAAGAAAAGGGCAGCCACTTTGCCTTTTCCGTCTGCCTTACTGCCAAAAGGATACCCTCAATCTTCTTACGTGCACCCAGCTCCCTTCCCCAGCTTTGTACACACCTTCTTGGTTCCAGTAGCTACCTTGATACTTTCTACTCTGGTCGGGAAACAGAATTGGTCACATGCAAACCTCCATAGATGCCGTAATGTTTTTATTTTTAATTTTAATTAATTTTAATTTTGTCCATTTGTAATGTGCCAGAGCCCGCAGGCTTCAGGGCGCAGAGAAGTAAAGAATGAAAGTAAAGAATGAAAGAAAGAATACGGGACAGGGGGGTCAGAAGTAAGGGTGGTAGTATTTACTCAAAGTTAATAGTTTTCACCCCTTTCCTAAATTTCAGCAGGTTATTTTCGGCACGCAGATTTTTAGGTTTCAAAGGGTGGCAGATTGAACGGTGAAGGATCTGCCCAAACCTCTTGCACGCTTACTCCTAGGGACAGATAAACAGACCCCATCACTCGATCTGGTAAGTCTGGCTGAGTGATGAACCTTGACAATCTTAAGTAACCGGTGGCTGGGCCATATAGGCATTTATGTACAATTGTCAAGGCCTTAAAGTTGACCAGAGCTTTGACAGGAAGCCAGTGGAGGTTCCTACTATGAGCAGAAATAGGTTTGCGTCTAGGTATGTTTTTAACGATGCAAAACATGGGGGCGCCTAAGGCTATTATTACTAGTCCCCAACATCAAGGCATTTCACTAGTCTATTCTATCCTTGGCATTATTAGGGCACGAACGAGAGTGGCACAGTACACTTCCAAACATAAGGTTTCACCAGCCACAAAAGCCTAAGTACATATTGGGCTTTATTAGCAACGCTTTCAATATTAGCATCTGAGCCCAAGGAAGATTCAAAAATAACGCTGAGTGTCTTGACCTTGCCTACAGTTTTAATCTATGTAGCAAATTGCTTCCACTTGTGCCTGTAGCATTTAAGAGTTGATGACGCTCTGGCCTGGGCAAGGACCTCCCTGCAGTCCGCCGGCAACTCGTATCCTCTGAACTCTAGGGCTGCAGGAGCAAGCCCTCAGGTACAGCGATCCTAGGTTGTGGTGCAGGATTGCGCTTCCTTCCCTGGTGAGCAGATCTGCTAACTCTGGCAGCTTGACCGGAGGAGACGCTGACAGACTGAGAAGGTCCGGGTACCAAATTTGCCTCTGCCACGCCGGGGCAACGAGTATCATCCTGCATCAGCACTGTGTGAGTTGATTGATGACTCGTGGCAGGGGAGGGAACGCGTACAGGAACAGGCCTTCCCAAAGGAAGAACGCATCCCCCATGCTCCTCAGATGATGGAACCTGCTGGCGAAGTCCTTGCATTTGGAGTTCGCCGCTGTCGCAAACCGATTGATCTGGGGTCTGCCCCTCTTGAGGAAGATGCAGCCCACCTGATCCTGCAACACTCATGGCAGGAGCACAACTCCCTGCTGAGGGAGTCGGTGATGGTGTTCTTGACTCCTGCCAAGTGAAAGGGGATGAGGGCATCTCTTGGTCGACGGCCCAGTGCCACATGTCCTGCACCTCTCTGGAGAGCGCTGGGGAATCGGGTGCCCGCCTGCTTACTGATGTAGAACATCATGGTTGTGTTGTCCGTGAAGATTCTCACCACTTTGCCCTTCTGGGACGGAAGGAATGACTTGAGGGCCCAGACCACTTCCCGCATTGAAAAAAGTCAAGAGGGTCAGTTGAAGCCTGGTCTCAGTCAATGTTGCTGGATTTTGGGTAATGGCCTGTAATCAGTGACATTGTTTTTTTTATTATTGGTTTAGCTGTATTTTGCCAGCTTTTACAAAAGTCTGTCAGGTAAAAGTTCATCTCTTCCTCCTTGGTTTTACTTTCAAACAGTAAATAAATTGCTTTTGTTTTTGAATCTTGTTTGCTTTTTGTTTCTTTCTTTTCCTGAATATTGTTCTTGTCCTTTCATCAATTTTTGGTCAGATATATTTTTTCCAGGTTAAGACTCTCCAGGAAATTTTCAACAGCAATCACCTGCTTTCTATTTGCCCCATTCATAAGATACGACCACCAGTAATCTTCGTCCAACTGGCAAAAGCCGGTATACAGGTGGCTTAGGTGAGTCCTTCTATTGGTTGAGCAGGACAAGATCAGGTGTTTTAGCGTTTCCACTGCGAGTAGGTCCTTACAGAACCTGCACAAATGTTCTTTTGATTTATTTCTAATGCCCAGGATCACGTTTGTTTTCAGAATGTTTAACCTTGCTCGTAAAACGGTTATCTGGATCCTCTTGCTTGGAAATTTTACCAAATAATTTTGCGTTTCGTTCAACCTCAGTGTATGCTGGCAGGTGTCGTTAAAGTTTGTAGTTCCAGGCTTTCTACAGGGTATTACACCAGTCTTTTTCTTTAAATGCGTCAGGTTATTAAGAAGCTCTTCTTCTGTACTTCCAATTTCCACTAGCAGTGCCTCATTTTTTCCAGTCCAGGCGTTTAGCATCTTATTTGATCTTTTGTCCATTTCTTCTCTAATGATTACGTGGACTTTTTGGCTTGGTGCTCGGGTTTTCCTGTACAGAATCAGGCCGTTAAGGTCGACTGTTTTTTTTTTTGTGATGTTAGGCTTAGTTCTCTGCGTATAAGTGCCAATGGTGTCGAGGGAGGGACTGAGCACTTTCCTCCATAGTGACCCTTCCAGTTTGTTCCAGATAGCTTGTGGGATGGAGGGCATGGTATCGGCACCATATACCAGGGCAGGGACCGCTTTAGATTTATAAAAGGTCAGAGCTGCTTTCAAAGAGAAACAACCGTATTTCCTATCCATCAGGATTAACTGGTTTGTCAGGATTTTTGTTTTCTGTTTCAGGGTTTCTTGCATTGGCACTTCTGAGGCACTGTTACTGATGGTGAGCCCCAGGTATCTAAAAGTTGTAACTTTTTCGATGCGTTCTTTCTGTAGTACCCAACTGTCTTTGTCTTTCCCTCTTGTTTTTTTATCGAGGCTCATCACCTTGGTTTTTGACGTGTTTATCTCGAGGTCGTTCAGTGTTAGGTACTCCTGTAGGTTGTCCAATTTCCTTTGAAAGCCAATCATTGTTTGGTCGATAAGAATAATGTCATCCGCGTACAGCAACTTGTTTATTTTCTCAGAACCCAAAGTTGGAGGAAAGGTCTTGATATTTTCTTTCCGTATATTGGAAGTCCCCTGTATGGGCGTTGTAGAGCGCCAGTGCCAACGGGCATCCTTGCTTTACCCCGCGAAAGGTAAAGATGTTGTTAGAGAGAAGACCAGCTCCATTTAGACAGACTCTCATTGAAGTCCCAGAGTAGGGCCAGCGGACATTTCCAGGTCGTCAGTTTGCTCCATAGCTTTTCTCTATTCACTTTGTCAAAAGCTTTCGAGAGATCGATGAAACCCAGGACTAAACGTGGGGCCCCTTCTAGAACTTTTGCCTTCAGGATGCTATTGATGAAAATATTGGCCGAGGTTCCAAGATTTTTAGTGAATCCTGTCTGACAGTGGTCAACTCCATCCGATGTTGTTACCCACGATTTTAATTTGTCCAGTAGTAATGACCCAAAGATTTTCCCAATGCAATCCAAGAGTGCTATCGGTCGATAGTTATTTGGGTTCCCTTCGTCTCCTCCTTTGTAGATTGGCACGATGGTAGCACATTTCCATGACGGTGGAATCGAGGATGTATCTACGCAGGTTTTGAAGATTTCTGCAATTAACACGGACCATGAGCCAGGATTTGATTTCAAATCTATGTTTGATATACCATTTGGTCCTGGAGCTCTAGAGGTCTTTAGCTTGATGATTTTTTCTTCAATAAGTATGTGGTCCAGATCGATTTTCCACTTTGGTGCCTCGCTGAATACATCTTGTCTTGATGGTCCAGGGACACCAAATAGATCAGAAAAATGCAAGATCCAGGCTTTTTCATTCACGCTGCTAGTTAGAGTTTTCTGATTTTCTTCTACCTGGTGAGATTAGCACCCAGAATGCTCTAGGTTTCATGCTGCTAAGAGTTTTTAGCATGCATTCTGAGTCTGTTTGGTACAGTGTGATCTGATACCCTTTTAGCCAATTTTAGTATTTTATTGTGGCTATGGACACCTCCCTGCTGTTGGACGGGGATGGAAACTGTTTTGGTTTTCTGACTGCTCTTCTCATTTCTAACCTTTTTGTTTTCAGGGTAAGGTCGTTATGATGTAGGGAACTCTTGTTTGTGGGACGCTCAGATTGTGCCACTTGATAAGGAATTAGTAAGTGACAGTAGTCCGTTGGTTTCCTTAGACCGGTTTTCTGGTCCTCTGCTTTTGCTTGTCAATAGTGATCAGTGATATCCTTTATTGCTACCAACTTCAGCCGGAGTCTATTTCCCCTGTTAGTTTCTAGGTTTGTTGACATTTTCGGACGCGTGGATAGGTTAGGAGTTTTTTCCGTTTCCCAAGTTGCGATCGGTAAATTATGATCACTGTGTAGTGTCCGAGTCACCTTGAAGCTGGTCACCTTTGCCAGCAGTTGTCGAGACACATATGTGGTCCAACGTAGCGTGGTGACCTGCCAGTTCCCATGTGGAGATCGCCGGATTGGTGTGTTTTTTTAGGGTGTGCTGGTTGTGCAAATCTCTTGCTTCCATTGCTTCTGCCCATTTCGTACCTCGGAATAATGAGCCGTGTTCATTGTTTCTCAAATTTCTTTTGATAGTTATGTTGTTTTTATTTGAGGTGTTTACTCTTCTTTCCCACACAATTTGTGCGTTCAGGTCACCACATATAATGGTGTGGTCGATTTTGTGAGCGTCCCAGGCATCATCCACGATTCCTTCTATTTTTGGGATTGAAAATGTCACATTGGAATTCTTTTGGGTTCTAATAGGTGTTAATAACCAAGTAGATGGTACTTTCATTTTCCTTATTTGCTTGCTCTGCGCATTTCCAGCTGATTAGAGTTGTCAAGATGGAACAAGTTACTTACCTGTAACTGTTGTTCTCCAGCATGGGTCTGGCATGGATTCACATGCTCATGAATATTCCCCGTCGTCAGGCTGGGAATCCTCGGTAAAGAAAAAACCAGTATCAGTTTCGTTTCTGATCTGTCTTTCGTAGTAATAACCAATCACTGGTCTCTGCGTCATACTGACCACAGCCAATGACTGCCCTCTACCTAAGCACCTCCTCCGGCAGCCATCTTCAGATTTGGAAGCACGTGAAGTGGCAGTATGACCAAGTGAAGAGCCGCAGAGGGGTAGGCGGGAGGGTTCGCATGTGAATCCATGCCAGACCCATGCTGGAGAACAACAGTTACAGGTAAGTAACTTGTTCCTTCTCCAGCATGGGGTCTGGCATGGATTCACATGCTCATGAATAAAGAATACATAGCAGTACACACATGCACAACCACGGGAGGTGGCAAAGGCTCAACATTAAGCATCACATTAACTCAACATTAAGCATCTTACCTCCTCACCAGGCTCACCTCAGGCGAACAGGTTGCGCAGCACTGCTTGGCCGACCCTGGACTCCTCCCTGGAATCCCGGTCGACGCAGTAGAATTTCGTGAAGGTGTGAGTCGACCTCCACGTAGCAGCCCTGCATATGTCCAGCAGGGGCACACCAGATAGGAACGCCGTGGTAGCTGCGATCGCTCTGGTGGAATGGGCTCTCGGACGGCCAGGCAGCGGTCGGTTTGCCAACCGGTGACAGTACATGATACAGCCGGAGAGCCATCTGGAGATGGAAGCCTTCGAGAGAGCCTTCCCCTGATTGACAGGTCCAAAGTTCACAAAGAGTTGTGACGTCTTCCGAAAACCCTTCGTGCGGTCCACGTAGAACTTCAGCGCTCTAGCTACATCCAGCGAGTGCAAAGTCCTCTCAGCCGGCGACGAAGGCGACGGGAAAAACACAGGTAACACCAAGGGTTCGTTGAGATGGAAGTCCGACGGTACCTTGGGCATGAAGGAGGGGTGCGTCCTGAGCACTACCCTCGTGTCGTGGAAAGTCAAGTACGGGGCCTTGCAGGAAAGGGCCTGGATCTCTCCCACTCGTCGTGCGGAGGTGATGGCCACAAGAAAAGCTGTTTTCCACGATAGAAACTTCAACGGGGCCGAGTGCAGAGGCTCGAACAGAGGTCCCATGAGCTTGGTCAGCACCACGTTGAGCTCCCACGCCGGGGCCGGAGCCTTCACCGGCGGGAACGATCTGAACAGTCCCTTCATGAACTCTTTCACCAGACGATGAGACCACAAGGACGTCCGCCCCGTGGTTCTGGTGTATCGGGAGATCGCAGCAAGATGAATCTTGATGGACGCGTGTGCCAAACCAGCTTTGGCCAGCGTCAGCAGGTACGGCAGTACTTGGGGAGCCGTAATCCGTAGAGGGTTAATCTTCTGTGCGTGGCACCAGACAGAGAACCTCTTCCATTTGTGTCCGTAGCATTTAAGAGTCGAGGACGCCCTGGCCTTTGCAAGAACCTCTCTGCAATCGGCCGGTATGTCGTATCCTCCAAACTCTAGCGCTGCAGGAGCCAGGCCTGCAAGTTCAGCGACTTCGGGTCGTGGTGGAGGATGGCGCCTCCTTCCCTGGAGAGTAGATCCGCGTCCGCCGGCAGCTTGATCGGCGGTGACGCTGACAAGTCCAGAAGGTCCGGGAACCATATCTGCCTCGGCCACGCAGGTGCGACGAGGATCATCCTGCACCGTGACCTCTTGAGCTGGTTGACGAGCCGGATCAGCAGAGGCAAGGGAGGGAACGCGTAGAGGAACAGGCCCTCCCAGGGGAACGAGAAAGCATCGCCCATGCTCCTCGTCTGGGGAAACCTGCTGGCGAACCTCCGGCACTTGGTGTTCGTCGCCGTAGCGAACAGGTCGATCTGGGGTGTGCCCCACCGTCGGAAGAGGCGATCCACCAGATCCTGCCGTAGTTCCCACTCGTGGCACGAGCGCAGCTCCCTGCTGAGTGAGTCGGCGATGGTGTTTTTTATCCCTGCCAGATGAAACGGCACCAGAAAAATCCCTTGGGCGACGGCCCAATGCCACAGATCCTGCGCCTCCTTGGACAGCGCTGGGGACCTGGTTCCGCCCTGTTTCCTGATGTAAAACATGGTGGTGGTGTTGTCGGTGAAGATCCTCACCACCTTGCCCTTGAGGGACGGAAGGAAGGACCTGAGGGCCCAAAACACTGCACGGAGCTCCAGGACGTTGATATGCAGGGACTTCTCCGTCGGGAGCCAGAGTCCCCTCGCGTGCAGATTTTCGGTGTGCGCTCCCCACCCTTCCAGGGAGGCATCCGTGGTCACAGTCTCCTGGTGGGCTGGGGTCTGGAAGTCCATGCCCGCCGTCAGATGCGCGCGGGTGCCCCACCACCGTATCGCTCGTCGGAAACTCTCGTCGAGCATGATCCTTTCCTCGAAGCTGCCCGTCGTCTGGATCCAGCGCGCATCCAGGAATTCTTGCAACGGGCGCATCCGGAGCCTGCACATGGGAATGAGGTAGATGCAGGAAGACATCATCCCGAGGAGGGACTTGATGGATCTCACTTTGGCCGCGTCGGCCACCAACATCCGTTGCACCTTGCCCAAGATGGTCCTGGTCCTCTCCTCCGACGGGGAGGCCAGAAGGGACACTGTGTCGAGCCTCGCTCCCAGAAACAGTGCGACTTGCGCGGGCACCAGGTGGGATTTGGCGTAGTTCACGGAGAATCCCAGGTCCGTGAGGAGTTGGACGGTCCTTGCCGTGTGGGCCACGGCGAGCTCCTTCGTCTTGGCGCGGATGAGCCAGTCGTCCAGGTAGGGGTAGACGTGAATCCCCTCGCGGCGCAGCTGCGCCGCCACCGGTGCGAGGCACTTGGTGAATACCCTGGGTGCCGACCGTAGTCCGAAGGGAAGGGCTTTGAACTGGTAATGACGCCCTTGGACCACGAACCTGAGGAATTTTCGGTGCCCCTTTAGGATGGGAATGTGGAAGTAGGCATCCTCCAAATCCAACGACGATAGGAAGTCTCCTTCCTCCAGTTGACCCAGGACGTGCTGGAGGGTGACCATCCGAAACTTCTGCGCCTTGATGAACTTGTTCAGCCGTCGCAGGTCTAGGATGGGGCGCCATCCTCCCGTCTTCTTCTTCACGAGGAAGTATCGCGAGTAGACTCCGGAGCCCCGAAGCCTCTTTGGGACGAGTTCGATGGCGCCCTTTCTGAGCATCGCCTTTACCTCCCGGAGAAGTTGAGGGACGTGAAGTTCTTTCCTGGCCACGGGGGGGACGCGCGGGCACCTTCTTTGAAACTCGAGCGCGTGGCCCCGGGCCAGGGCGTCCAGCACCCAACGGTCGGTGGAGATGGACTCCCACACGCTGACGAAGCCCGCCAGCCGGCCTCCCACCGGGGTGCTTCGGTGGGGGCCCGACCCCACGGCCGGTTCAATCCTGCTTGGACGCGGCCTTGCCGCCTTGACCTCCTTGGCGACGGCGGCGGGGTCCGCTAGACTTGCCTCGTCCTCTGTAGGCCTCTTGCGACGACGAGCGGGCCGCTTGACGGTAGGAAGCGAAACCGCCGCCGGAACCTTTGGAGGCGCCCTTGCCTCCGCCGCTCCGAAAGGGCGTTCGTCGCTGCTGCAGGACTCCAAGGGCCCGGGCCGTCTCAGTATCCGCCTTGATGGCCTGAAGGGAATCGTCCACTGTCTTCCCAAACAGGTTGTTCCCGTCGAAGGGCATGTCCAGGACTCTGGTCTGGACGTCCTGCCGAAAGTCCGTAGCTTTGAGCCATCCACGACGTCGAAGGCAAACGCCGTTGCCCAGCTGGCGGAACCCAGTGTCGGCGATGTCCGTCGCCACGGTGATGGCGTGGTCCGACGCCACTTCACCTTCCTGTAGGATCTCAAGGGCCTCCGCCCTCTTGTCGTCCGGCAGAAAATCCAGCAGGGGAGCCATCTTGTACCAGAGCTCCCTGTCGTAGCGGGCCACGATAGCCAAGGCGTTGGCCGCTTTAATCGTCGTCGCTGCCGACGAGATGACTCTACGTCCCATAGTATCCAATTTCTTTCCCTCGCCGTCCGGCGGGGAAGTCGATGTGGAGGCCGCGCCCCCCCCCCGCTTTCTTCCTGGCTGCCGCGGAGACGACGGAGTCCGGGGTAGGCTGCGCCCGGAGGCACAGGGGGGCCGTGTCCGGGACCCGGTACTTCTTCTCGTACCGGTCTCTTCTAGCTGGCGTCGTGGAAGGGTTCTTGAGGAGGGAAAGGCCCTCATCCCAAATGTCGTCCAACAGAGGCACTGCGAGGACCGTCTTCCTCTTGGCCTCGCGCCGCTGATAAAGGAAGCCTTCCTTTTTCTTCTCCTCAGGGCAGAGTTGGAAAAGCTCGGAAGCCCTGGAGATCATGGAGTGGAAAGATCCGATCTCGTCGGGCGGAGAAGCCCTGGTGGGGGGCGACGACGGAAAATCCTCGTCGTATGCCTCGTCGTCCGTACCCGTCGCCGCCGTGTCAGTCCCCGTATCATCCCCTCGGGTGGATGGGGAGGAGGGCTGGACGGGGCGCGACGGTTGAAAAGGAGGTGGAGGATGGATCCTTCTTTTCTTGGTAGGGGGAACACCAGAAGGTCCCGGTTCTGGATCCCCCGACGGGAGAGGTTCCTCCGTCGGTAACGGTAGCCTCGTCCTTATCTCCGTGCATAAGGACTGTATGGCCAACAAAATGGCCGCCGAGTTGTCTCGCGGCGCTGGCAGAGGGGAATCCGACGGGAGAGCAGGGGCCCCGTCGGTATCCTCGACGATGTCGTCGTCGTCACCTGCGTCGGGGCCCATTCCGACGGGCTGGTCTTGTTCCACGCCTAGGCCGTGGCTTAAGACCTCGATCAGCTCCTCTTCTGAGGTTGAGGCCGAATCTACGACGACGCCCTGCCCCCCCTTCTTCTTCCCCACAGAGGGTTTCACAGGGGTCTTATCGATGGGCACAAAAGAAGACTCCCTCCGAGGAGGCAGGGAGATTCTGGGCCCTGAGGTCGCCACCACTGGTGCAGCCTCCACAGGCTGGGCCAGGGCCGCCGCGACCGTTTCGATAGAGGGCTTGGTCGGATGGATCAAGGCCTTCACCACCTTAGGTGCGCTCACCGCCTTATCCTTGAGGGAGGGGGCACTGCCACGCTCCTCCTCTGCCTTAGAGCTCGACCGGGGCCTCTCCAGGAGCTTCGCCGGGTGCTCGGCCTTCCTCTTACCCGACCCAGAGCGTTGGCTCGTGGTTGATGGTGCCGGGGAGGGTGCGCCCTGCCTGGCGCCCGTAGAGCCCGACCGTTCGGCGCTCCCGGTGCCAGCGGACTCGCGGTGCTTGGCCTTATGTTGGGCCCCCGTCGCCGGGGCGCCCTCAAAGGTCTTAGAAGACCGCTCGGATTTCTTCTTCTTCTCGCCAGACGGGCTCTTACCCTCCAGCCAGTTGGCGAGACGTTGATGACGGTCCTTCATGGTCCGTTCCGACATGTTGCCGCAAAACGCACAGTCCTTCTCCACGTGCGTTTTGTCCTCATGAAGGCAGTAAAGGCAGAAAGAGTGTTCGTCCTCCTTAAAGACGTTCTGCAGCTGGCATCCAGGGCAAACCCTGAACAGCTTTCCGGGCGTCGAGCTTCCCTTCTCCTGGGCCATCTCCGAGACCGGGCCTGAGAAGCTTCTGGAGTCCTCCGAAGTGTAGCTCGACGAATCTTCACCCTTGAGGCACAGACGAATCCGACACGGGTCCCCGTTGATCGGATGTAGGATCGGTGGAGCTTGAGGCTCTTTTGACCGAAAGAATCGAAGTCTTTTGTGAAAAAGCGCGAAAAAATAGCACTAACGCTCGAGAGCAATAGCACGAGGATCCCAACACATGAACGTGCGGTAAAAATCTGAAGATGGCTGCCGGAGGAGGTGCTTAGGTAGAGGGCAGTCATTGGCTGTGGTCAGTATGACGCAGAGACCAGTGATTGGTTATTACTACGAAAGACAGATCAGAAACGAAACTGATACTGGTTTTTTCTTTACCGAGGATTCCCAGCCTGACGACGGGGAATATTCATGAGCATGTGAATCCATGCCAGACCCCATGCTGGAGAAGTGAGAATCTAAGATTTTTTCCAGATTCAGGTCACGACCTACCTTGATGGCCGTGATAAGTCCTGCTCGGGGTCTCCCCAAGGGGCCTTGGAGTGCCGGGGAAAAGGCTATGTCAAAACCGTCTGCTGCCGGTTGATTTGTTATCCAGGTTTCCTGGAGGCAAATGATGTCGAAGATCCCTAGGTTTACATCTGAGATATTCACCAAATCTGAAAAACCTCTAGTGTTCCAGGATCCTAGGGTCATGCGTTTTGTGGTCTCTTCTTTAGCCAGGATCTCCACATCATTTTTGCCGGCATAGGCAGTTGTTCGTTTCTAGGGTCTTGTTTCATCAGCAAGGGCGGTAGGAAGCCAGGCCCAGTTTCTTAGTTCTTCATCAATGAGTATTTGTTTGGAGCTTTTCGTCGAATCTAGGTACCGGTTCCTTGGTTTGTCCTGGTCGATGGTTATGGTCCAGTTTTTCTGTGGCCCTGGTGCCACCAATTCCTGCTCCAATTTTCTTCAAGGCGTAGGTTTTGTGTGGGAAGTTTATTGCTCGACCTGGTATAGTTCTGGGAGTGCAGATCCTTCCTACAGTTTGTGTTCGTTCCTGTAGGCCTTTGTCGGGACCGACTAGGGTCTGGACTTTTTATTCTGTGCCTTCTAGAGGTGGAATGACTCTTTTCTCTAGACCTTCTTTCTTTTAGATGGTGCAAATCATTTCTTGTATTTAAGATCTTTTGCGTTGGCCTCACCGTGTACCTACTGTAATCTCTCTTTTTTTTCCGGATGTCTGGAGGCATACGTACTCCTGTCCAGAGGTTCACGTCTATACGTTCTCTGGGCATGATTATTTCGTTTAAAGATGTCCTCTTGTTTGCTTTTCCCTGGAGGGACCTAGTTCTTTGGTGAGAAGAGGAATGGTTGAGAGGCGATCGGGGCTATTGAGCGAACGCCCCCTTGACAAGTTTTCCATTCTGTAAGGTCGTAACCCAGGGATCTCAGTTTACTTCTGGCCCCGAGGAGCAGGTGCTTTGTTGCTGCGTGTTTAATTTGAAGATAGACGCTATCGAACGCTTCGTCATCTATGAACTCCACTGTTTGGATCTCATCCGTGTTGATGGCTTTCAATGAGGAGATGTGGTGGAGGAGGGCTAGAGTGGTTTTCCTGTTCAAGATCACTAAGTTATCGTCTTTTAGGATCCGATCTAGACGAACAGGACGGGTTTCCGTAGTTCGTTGGGATCTTGTAATCCTAATTCTGGGTTTCCCCCTGCTTCTTTCGTTGTTCCTCGATTTGCGGGGCGAGCGTTTTCTTGATCTAGTTCGTCTGCGAGGCTTTTTACTACTGCGCTTTCCATCTTGGCTGTGTTTTTCGTGATTTCTTGAAATGTAACGATGGATGTGGCTTCTTGGTGTATCCTGACTTATAGATCTGGTGGCTGCCTGTACTCTGGACCTCCATCTTGCTCCCTCATTTTTTTGATGAATTTCACCTGATAATGACTTTGGTTTAGCTGAGGGATGGGAGTGGTCATTTACTAGCTGGCCACCGTGTCTTTGTTTGGAGTGGGATCTTTTAGATACAGCGGAAGCTGGCAGTTTTCTTCCGTGTTCCTTTCAACGACTTCCCGTTTTTCTCTTCTCAGCGTATGAAACGGGCGTTTCTTTCACCAAAATTGAGATCTTTTTATCCAGTTCCTCATGTTCCGATGAACTGGAGAGATGGACCGCTTTTCTTTTCCCTCTTTGAGGTTGTGTTTTGTGTCACATTTATCATTAGAGAAGCCGTTTCTATTTAGGGCTTCCTCCATCAGATCACTTTCCATCGGAGATGGTTCAGCTTCCCCAAAAGCCAAACTTGAGTTTACTTTGTCCGTTGGTTTTGCTTGTAAATGGCTCTCAAGTTTTAGAATCGTTTTTTTCCCAAAGGACTAGGCTGATTGTTTCATTCTCAAAGTTTCTTTAGGTTTTAAAGCTGTCGTTTGGTTTAGGTAGGCCCTTTGTCGCTCTGGATGGAGAAGTCTGGCACTAAAATTGTGCAGCCAATTTTTTTGAGGCGGGGGGAGGCTGTTTCTTCTTGAGTGTTAGACTACCGAGGACTTTGTCTTCAAGATGTTGTTTCTTGTCTTGAAGAACCAAAGGAGTCAGTCTTTTATGCATTCCTTGTTGGGCCAGGGTTACATTTTTCACTGGTGGACACCATCTTGCTCGATCTTCTAGTCGGCTGTGATGTAATTTCATCTGCGTGAGGGGTTAACTCCGCATTAGGAGTGCCAGTAAAGAAAAACATTTTTTAGGAGTTGGCTGGACATTTGCATCTCGGCGGACACTAAGACTATGTTTTCCTGGGCTTGTGTCTGTGAGGCGACTTCCCGTGTTGATGTGCACTTACTTTCTCTAGCCATGATGAATCCTTCCAGTACTGTAAGCCTTGTCTGTGAGTAGGCCACTATTGTTAGTTGGTCCTTTAGTGTATCATTAAGGGCCTCGTACAACTGTGAAGGGAGCCAGGGCAATGGTTAGGGTTGACATGATTGCCATTAGATCGTTTTTTTTTGTTTTTGTTGGGGGTATCAGATCCCCCTTCGCCATTCCTCTCACTTGATCTTTTCAGGGTTCTTGGGATTTTTGTTATCACTAGAGAGGTTTGTGAATCTTGGTTAACCATGTGTTTTCCCGATGTGTTTTCTGGATATTTACAGAGATCTTTACCAGGACTCTTTATTGGGAGCTCTTTCTGGTTTTTAGTGTGGTCCATCTGTTCTTCTTGGCAAATGGGTTTTTAGAGCCCTGGGGATTTGGTACCTCGTTATTTTCTATTAAAGATCCTGGAATAACTGTTTTGGTGAAAATGGATACTATCTTTGGGAGACTTTGATTTTCCAGAATCAAGTTTTCTTGAAGTAGAAGTGTATTTTCTGGTTCTATAGGTTGCCCCATTGTACAGTTTAATACGCCTTCCGCCTTTGTTTTGGGGGGCCTCCATTTATCTTTTTCCGTGACTCCCTATCATTGGTTGGTTCTGATCGTGGAGTAGAGAAAGACAGGTTTCTTGAGTCAATGTCTTTTTCAATGTCAACTCTAGTTCCTTCAAGTAGGCCTGTCTCTGATATTTCGTCTTCATCTGGCATCAGGAGTTTCCTCTTTTTTGAGAAGAAGAATTGTGAGATTTTCTCAGACTTGGTCAATGTGGTAGAGGTCGTGTCCAGTTTGTTTCCTTTAGACTTTAGGAGCGTGGAGTGTGCTCTGCCTTCATTGTTATCAGTAATGATGACGGGAACGGAATTGATGGATGTTTTTTTCCTTTGGGTCTTTCCCTTCTGGAGTAATGTTGTTTCTACCAAAGGTTGTGAGTTTTTGTAGAGTTAACTTTTTTTGTTGATAAGAATTTGGTAGTCCTTTTAGTGTAGATACGCTTCGATTTCTTATTGCTGGGTCTAGTTTAAATTTTTTTATTATTGACCATTTTCTCTGGCTCATCTTCTGAGGTATAGGCACTTTCCTCCTTGACCTGCCCTTCTCTGATACTGTCTTGCTCAGCGATCAGTTGTAGAGGATCCAGCACTATGTCTAGGATGCCTGGGGGACTTTGCAGATCTGCCCCGCTACCGACTGGATGAATCTCAATTGTAGCCGTCACTGGGGCTCTCTGACCTTGAGCTGGCTCTAGACTTTGTCCCTGGGCAAACACAGAGAGCACCACTTTTGCCTTCGTTTCTGGTAGTCTCGCTTTAGGGGATTATTGTTCATTTAAAAAGGGTCTGGGTTTTGTGTTTTTATCATGTGCTTTTTGTGCTTCAATGGAGGTCATGTCCTTTGTTTTATGCTCTCGATTCCCCTCTGTGGGTCGAGGCGCAGCTAGAACGTCCTCACGCTCTGCTGCCACCTCTGCGACAAACTTGCGCTCCAGCGATCGTCTTTCCTCCATGCATGCTGCGCTCTTCCCCTCCAGTGGAGGGTCCTCTATGTCTGCTATCAAAGGACCGGCGCCGTCTCCAGTCGCCTCCGCGGCAGTTGACCGACCGGTGGGTGGATAGCAGGGGTGAGGGAGGATCTCCAGCAGGGAGGCAGTGCCAGATGGGCCCGGCTGCGGAGTTTCTGCGGTGATGACTTGCTCAGACATTCCACTCGGTTCGGGTAGCCGCACTGCCTGGTCCCGCAGCGGAGAAGCTCCGAAACCCACCAAAGCCTCGAGGTAGGAGTCCTCTGTAATGTACATTATTTCTGAGACATTTTTGCCCATTTGATCTTGCTGGGCACTAGGCTTTTCCTTGGCTCGTTGCTTTGTGTGTCCATGTGGAAGTTTGTTTGTACTGAGGACATTTTGGATGATGGGCAGTGTTTTTTCTAATATGCATGATTTTGTTGATGACTCCCTAAGGTGGTCTGTAGGGTCTCGAGAGTGGTTTAAATGGGGAGGCCGGGAAACGCCTTGTCCATCATTTTGCAAGAGTGTGACGTCCGCTCAGTTGATTTTTGCAAGAGGATAAGGATTTTAATGGGCTCCGGTGCACAAGGCCACTATCTTCACTCCTAGTTCGTTGGCTTCTTAGCCAGTGGCCCTCCTCCTGGCGCGACTGGGTGGACATTTTCCTTGAAGTTTCCTGGTGTATTACACTACAAAGGGAGGGGGCTGCTGACTGCGAGCACCTCAGCGAGCAGCTCTGCGGCCGCTGCGCGGCTCGGTAAGGCTCTTAAAGGATTTCACGGCCACTACTCAAAAAGGTAGAAACAGGAAACAGACTGCTCAGGTGCTTGCTCTCCACAGACTGCGAGCGCCTCAGCGACATATTGTTAATCGCTTAAGTGCTATGGATATGGGCCTCTATGTCTTCAGCATTCCGGGTGGAATGCTAAGGATCTAGACGTTCACATTGTTCAGCACCTGCTATTCAAGGGGCACAGCACCACAACACAGTATTCCTGCTGCACATTAACAGTTAAAGAGGAATCCTCCCTAGGATACCGCATCATCTAAGTTAGTTTAGGCCGCTATTGCGGATGCTGTGCGAGCAGCAAAGGGAGAACCCACAGTGTAATGGCTACCCTCCTGGGATTCATCAGACCACAAGAAGTGCTAGGACTCTTCCCTGCACCAAGTCAAGTAGTGGTAAGCTAGATAAATGTTATGGTTACACGCTATAACATGTGTCTTTTTTTTTCTTTTTAAGTACGGAAAGAACAATTGGCACATGCTTACCTTTCTAAACATTAGTTTTGTCATGACTTACACCGAATTCCAGTGGGATGAACAAATATATGTCGACACTGCTAGTGTGCTCATACGAGATCATATTCAAAGTAGGTGCAGAACATGCTATATCAACAATGGATGCATACATGTCTGGTGACAGCGACAGACCCTTAAGCATTAATCCCCAGGCTTGAACCATCTGCTCTGCCCCATCTTCTTGCGTCCTGATCACTACACAGGGATGGCTGTATTTCTTTGTGAGGTCACCTATCCTTACCATGAAGGAGGGCTGCAATGTTAGGAGGAACAAAGGCCACACTGTAATAGGTCATACTATGCTGCACAGATTTAGGGGCTGACCCTTCAAGTCATGGCCTTCTTCCAGTGATCTTTCTGCCTGTTCCATGGCTCCTGCTCAGGGTGACATCAATGCAAAACTATCTTCAAAGACAGGCTGCAAAATCTGGTAGCAAAATGGGCCTGACGGAAAGGTGCTCCTGTTTGGGGAGATAGAAGCTTGTTATATTATAGCCCTTGCGACTAAGTGGCCATGTTATTGAGGTGGGCCAGATATTCTGTCATCCACTTGAATACACTCACAGCTGCCAAAGTGAGATGTGACAAAATTAATAAGTGCTCGCCACTGGGGATTGCTGCTGTTTGGTGGGTGCTGAAGGCAGTTTCCCACCAAAACCTATGCTGCAAGTCTCTTCAGCATCTTATGGGTTTCACTGGAAGATTGCAGTAGTGGGTAGGGCAGTGATTGTCTTGGATAATGAATTATGGATCTGTGTAGCAGAGATGTAGTTTTGAATGCTAATGCAGTATTCAGGAAATGGATGGGGGAAAACAGGAAAGGGGGAAAGCAAGGAATGCAGAAAGGAAGGGAGAAAGCAAGGAATGGAGAAAGCAAGGAATGGATAAAGCAAGGAATGGAAGAAAGCAAGACATGAAGGGAGAAAGCAAGGAAGGTTGGAAAGAAAGGAAGGGTGGAAAGAAAGGAAGAGGAAAACAAGGACTGGGGAGAGAAATTAAGGGGGAACAGCAAGAAATTGGGAAAGAAAGCCAGGGAGAACACAAGGAACGGTGGAAAGAAAGTAAGGGGGAACAGCAAGGAGGAGAAAGAAAAAAGAAAGAAAGAAAGAAAGAAAGAAAGAAAGAAAGAAAGAAAGAAAGAAAGAAAGAAAGAAAGAAAAAAAAGAAAGAAAGAAAGAAAGAAAGAAAAAAAAGAAAGAAACAAAGAAAGAAAAAGTTTTGACATCTTTACCTGTGCTGTAGTCAACGAAAAGGAAGCACAGTTCCATATCATACGATACTTTATGTACCATTCCCAGATGGAGTGCCTTGCTGACCTGTTGAAGATAATCTGCTATTTTGGGCAGATGATCCTCAATGCCGGTTAAACCTCCGATCTGAAGCTGGTGAACTTCCTGAGCTGCGAGACCTTCCTGTATGTTGTGTGAAGAGAATAACAGACAATAAAGGCCCTCTGAAGCCTTTTCCCCTCAAAGAACACAGTTTAGAACGCTTATCTCTCCATAAGATAATAGTAATCAACATCCTGTCAATAACTTCCTTTCAACAAACAAATATTATGAATTAGTAGAACATAACCGGGGCAGCAAGCAGCGAAGGTTTGTGTAAGATCGTATAAAGCAGTCACACTAACACCAGAAACGCCTGCCCATTGTCTACATATAAAAAGGTTACTTACCTTAAAAGTGTTTTGCAGCTAATTTGTTATAGATTTGCAACACACAATCCTTCAATAGAGTGACTGGGTTACAAAATGACTCCATATGACATCCACCTGAAGCCACTATGCCACACACAAGAAAGACCTCTTCATATTGCTCTTCTCTCGCTATGCAGCACTGATGTGATGTTTTAGGATTACTGAGTATACAGTTTACAACACCTTATCTCGCAGGGGGTCACAAGTGAATCTATAACATTTCTCAATCTGTAAAATGACAAAATCAGGACCAGCAAAATTGTTAAAAATAGAGACAGACATGTTACTAGGACCAAGGGCAGAAAGCAAAATGCTAGAAAGATGGCAAGAAATCCCACGTCAATCTGAATTTCCTTTAAAATAGTACCCGGAATGGAAAGTTAGATAAAAACATTGGCCTAAAAATGTATCGTTTCAAAGACACATGGAGAGATACCTTTGACAGTTCACACAGAAATGCTTCCTACATAGTAAAAAGTACAAATTATTTATCATAGTAAAGCTTTTACAATTAGTCCATAGTTCCCTTTTCTCCAGAGTAATGGGTCATCAATTCCAAAAAGGATCCAATGATGGATCGGCAGAACTACTCTTCTTCATTGACATACAGGATGGTACAACTTTACTGAACCAGTTCTCTTCATCCTCATCCGTCTCCCTGACTCTAGAACTAGTGACATAGTGCAAGCACAACATAGACCTTTGGAAAAGATTGCCTGACAAAGGTAGGATTTACAGAATCTCATAAACGATCCAAGCCACCATTGTCAAGAAGTTAGACCAATGGTTGCTTGAACCCTCCCAGAATAAAGGCACAGCTAATGATGTTTTGCAAATGCTACAGAGGGATCAATGTTGTCACCAAGACAGATGCTCGCCCCATACCATGTGCTCACAAGCGGCTCTGCTATAGGTAGCTCACTACACGGGGACCTCCGTTTTGACCATGTGGTACTGGCAAATTCCCTTAATTCCTGCAGACAAGGAGGGGAATTCATGCTCTAACCCAGACGGCTTGTAATGGAGCAGGATAATGCTCCTTAGCTTAGAGACAGCATCTGGCACAATTCAGGGGCTGGTGAATCATGTGCTCACTCCATGTAATGATTTCTGTGTCACCTACATTGATGACAATGCATTCTTCTGTGCCACCTATGCAGAACCACTGAGCACCCTCCAGAGAGGCAAGCTCACCATCAGGTCGTCCAAATACCACAATGAAAAAGCTCTTCAGTCTACCTTTTAGTCGAGTAGTCCGGACTCATTAGACTAAGATTCAGATGACTGGACACCACCTACTTAACCGGACATGCGGGAGTAGGATTGGGACACACTGGGCATTTGAGAAACCTTGTGACCAACTACGGCACCAAGGTGTTGGTCCCTGTTGGAAAAGATTCTTCTTTTTGCTGCTTTTCCTCACATAGGCCCTCATTACGACCCTTGCGGAAAGTAACTGACATGACCGCCATAGCGTAAATAGCGTTTCCGCCACTGCACGATGGAGGAAAGTGCGGTTAATTCTGACCCATTGGGCACGAGCATTACGCCATGGCGGAAGTGCAAAGTCCACGATGGCGGAAATGACCCCAAAACACCCCTTACCGCCGTCGTACGTCGCCCTAGGTGCAATTTCGCCACCCATCTTAGCGGTCACCGTAATGAGCGGTCAGCGCAAAATACGGTCACCGTAAATATACGGAAACGGAAGTAAAAACATGGGGCCGGAACGGGAAACAGCATGCCGTACACCTATAAAATCAGAATCCCAACACAACCATAAAAAATCCGACCCTGAGACACATCCCAACCCGTTAGCCACCCCATTTAAAAAAATAAATATGGGAAAAGTTGCTAAAAAAGCGTGCGACCGCAAGCGGCAGGTCCACTTCTCCCACGAGGAACTCACCGTGCTCACAGAGACCCTCCAGGAGAATGCTGCCGTCGTCTTCTCTACGCAAATGACCAGGACGGCACTTGCGAACAAGAAGGCCATATGGGCGCTGGTGGCACAGCGGGTAAGTGCGGTGGGGACCGCACCCCGCAACCCACAGCAATGCAGAAAGCGATGGGACGACCTACGGATACGCGTCCGGAGCATACTCTCTGCCAACCGGAACATTGCCACAGCTACCGGGGGAGGATCGGAATCACCCATCAAGTTGACCCCCTGGGAAGAAATCTGTGCCTCCACCATTGGAATGGAGAGCATAGAGGGAGTCGGAGGGATGGAGAAAGGAGTGCAGACATCAGAAGAATCAGGTAGGTGGCCCAAATAAAACTATGCCAAATCCACAATTACCAACCATGTGAAGTACCATGTGTCCCCATAGTGCAATAGAAACACATGTCCAGGAGAACGACCACATACATTGCCATGACAGCGCCCCTTAAAAGTCAGATTAAATAAATAAATATTTAAAAATCCCAAAAACACACTCTACATGTGCAGCATGCACACCCTAACTGCAGACTGCAAAATAACTGCATCCCCAATGCACACAAAAATGAGACCACCTCCAAGGCCCTGACCCAAATCACCCCCAGGTACCACCCCAATGCATGTGATACAATTGCCATTACAATTACCACAGACCCATGAATAACGCTCGCCCTCCTTTACTCCACCACAGGGTCCGATTCCAACGACGAGCTTCAGGACACCCCTACCAGCACACCTGCAAAGAGGGCCAAGACCAACGGCCAAAGACCCTCCACCTCAGCTGCACGGATCAAGACACGGCAGCTGCACAAATCGAGTGGCAGCACACTGGAGGGGACTCCAACAGGCACCCCAGCAGCCAGCATGTCCACAACAGCAGCACCACAGGTCCCCCCAATGGATGCCACAGAAGGCACTGCTTCTGGTGGCAGCAGCACCCTAGGTGACACTGCATTCATGCCAGCATGCTCCGACACAGAAAATGGTGCTGCCGAAGTAGGACACATCCATGACCTGTCTCAATCCCCCTGTTTGTATCATCCCGTACACCATGAGGAAACCACGCAGGGGCACCCACAAGACGACGACTGGCCAACCCCCACAAGGCCTGTTGCAAGGCAACATGAGGCGTCCAGCCCCTCTGTGACACCACCGCAAATGGGCATGGCCCAGCAGAGGCAACAGTCCCTCGAGCAGATGATAGTGCAACAGCAGCAACTGGCCACGCTCCTCAAGGAGCATGCTGCTGAATGTGGGGGTTCTAAGGCAGCCATTGAAACATCTACTGAGACACTTAGGGCAGAAATGGAGAGAAGTACCGAGAGCCTGAGGGGACAAATGGAGAGAAGTACCGAGAGCCTGAGGGGACAAATGGAGAGAAGCACCGAGAGCCTGAGGGGGGAACTGCATGCGACGTCCAAAGACGTATGTGGCGAACTTGCCGCTGTGCGCCGTGTGCTCACTGAGCTCTCACAAACCCTTAGGGACATGCATGGACGTGAACAGGCAGAGACATCATCCGTTGCAAGTTCCGTCCAGGGCAGCCCCCAACGTAGATCTGGGAGGAACCGGCGCTCCACAGGCAGGGGTGCCCCTGATACCCGGAGAGGGGGCTTGCAATAGCGTCTGCCCACTGACAATGAGCGTCATTGGACACTGGTGTTCGTGGGGGGGGGTAGGAGGGTGGAGGGGGTGTGTTGTGCTTCTTTGGGTGGCGGGTCGATTGGGTGTGTAATGTCATTTCACATCTGCAATACAATTCTTCATATTCATCCAATGAGATGTGTGGACATTGATCTCTGTGTACGAGGCCTATCTTGGCGTACAGTCCACATTGTGCACGTTCCAGACACACACAGTGCCACAAGTCCCGTGTCCATGTAACAGCCACCAGGCGTGAGTGCTAGAAGCATGCATCTATGAGATTCTGACGTAATTCACGGGCCTCCTGTGCCTCGCGGACCCCTTGAGGTGCTGCCACATCCCCACCCTCATCATGACCATCTTCAGGTGCTAGCAGTTCTGCGTCGGGGGGCATGGCCACATTCCTACGTACGCACATGTTGTGTAGCATGACACATGCCATGACCATCTTTGCCACCTTCTCATGGCGGTACAGGAGTGCCCCGCCAGACCTGCTGAGGCAGCGGAAACGAGCCTTCAGTAGGCCGAATGCCTGTTCTATGACCACACGGGTACGTGAGTGGGCATGGTTGTAGTCCTCCTCATGCTGGTCCTGTGGGTTCCGGATTGGTGTAAGGAGCCATCTCTTCAGTGGATACCCGCAATCACCTGTATGTGGACAACAAAGGATGTTTGTGGAATGTCATTGCTACGTACGCACCCCCCCCCCTTCCTGCCAGGTCATTCACGCATCACCTACCCCACATACTCATGCATTAAATGAGACTCACCGAGTAGCCAGGATCGGTGCCCTGCGTGTCGCTCCATGTAGCGTGGTATTCTAGAGTTCCGCAAGACCATAGAATCATGTGTTGATCCTGGAAATCGGGCAGAACAATGTGTAAAGATCCTGTTGGAGTCACACACCATTTGTACATTGATAGAATGATATTGTTTCCGGTTGCGGTACTGGGCCTCCATGGCATGTGGGACAACCAATTCCATATGGGTGCAGTCGATGGCACCAATGCAACCCGGTATGCCGCCAACTGCATGGAATCCCACTTTTGTGTTTGTAAGCTCCTGTTCCGAGCGTGGTAAAGTGATGTAGTCGTCTGAGTGCTTCAGGAGGGCATCAAGCACTTGGAATAGTGTCCGTGAGAATAGTGGCTGTGAAATGCCATGCAACTGTCCGACTGTGTGCTGGTAGGTGCCTGTGGCCAGGAAGTGGAGTACAGACACCACCTTCAGTAGGGGTGGGATGGCGGTTGGGCTATCTATCATGCTGACAAGGTCAGCGTGTGTCATGTCGACAATGGCGGTTATGGTGTCCCGGTCCAAACGGTAGAGGGTGTGCATCTGCTCAGCTGTGAGGTTGAACGGATTAGCTCGAAGGCGTGGGATTGCGGGCTGCCTGCGTGGTGGTAGTGGCTGTGCTGGTGGGGCTTGCTGGCCATGCCTTGCCCTCCTCCTCCTCCTTCTCCTCCTCCTCCTGCGTCTCCTCTGTGCGGCCGGTTGTTGTAGTAGTTGGCGTTCGTCTTCTTCTTGAAGTTGGAGTACTTGCAGTGCAATCAGGTCCCCCAGGCCCAACATCGCTAGTCCTGCCGGTAGCATTCTGGAGTGGGTGTGGTTGGGGGAGGGGGTTGGGTGTGCAATGTATGTGTTTTCAGGCTGTATAGCCTTCACCTGTGGTGATTCATTCCACCTGTGTCAGCTGCAATGCCTTTCGTGCGAGCACGTCCCGCACACAACGCTGCAATTCGACGCATGGCATCTTGCATTTACATTCATGTTTTTAATCCCGATGGCAGTGAAATATTGGTTTATATGTTAATTCTGCTATGGTCCCATTGTTTCACATACTATATTTGCATTCGCGAGCAGACTTGTGAAGGGTCAGTGGAATGTAGTACTCGATCAACGGTGGACCCTCATGCAGCACTGTACCGACGTTCACCGACGGCGGGGAGTCCCATCAGTGATTGAGGCCAGTTACCATTTTCACACACAGCCGCACTGCATAGATGTATTTGTGAATACAAGCGTTCACAGATGCCTTTTCGACGTGATGTTGCAAATTAGGAATTCGAAGGACAGCGCTTTCGGTTTTCAACTAGTGGCGTGGAGACGCCCACAGGTCTGACTGGAAATGTAACGTTCTATTGTTGAATGTCCTTGGGACAGGGCCCATGACGGGAATGCAATGATTGATATGATTTGAATGGGATGCGCTATAGCGTAGTGGACGATAAGGCAGGACGTTCCCAAATACATGTGACTTCACTACACAAGGAATCCGGGCAGGAGCACAGTGGATTTTGAAGGCTGCATTACGCACAGACTCAATGGAAATTTCGAATGTTATGTGAGTGAATATTCAGGCGTTTTCATAACGGGATGAGGGAATGATGAATGGATGCATGGAAAGATGATTTAATTGGGAGTCTGCCATGTACATGGCTATTTGGAATCTATCCCCTTCCCCTGCGCTATGTGATGCAAGGCTGCCATAGTGGGACCATCGTCTGTCTGCCCTTGTTGAACCCTCCCTGTCTCGACGCGCCTTCAATCACTTGTGTCTATGCATGTTGATGATCCCATCTGATGGATCCTGTTCTGACAGGCGCATGCACACAGACACTCGTTTGAAATCGTGTATTCACCTCGATTTGTGTCGTAATAATTTGCAAGTGATTTTTGGGTGCAATTGATCCTTATGAGTGGGCTAGCATGCATATGGTTGTAGGTTTGGTGTGTTGAATGAAGTGAGTAATACATATGAAGTTCGGATGCCCATACTATCATTTTTTTCATTTGGGTGACAGGTATCTCCTCCCCTTCTGCCGCTGCCATCTGTACGCCACTCCTGCAGATGGCTTCTACAGTCGACACCTGCAGCTTCGAGTTAATCAGTGGAGCACCATTACGATCTTATGGGACGATCGCCAATGGCCCACATGCCCTTACGCAGTACTAGTGGCTAGGTGCAGCATACCTAGCTTCCAGCTGGACTAGTGCCTACTTCATGGGACGGCCCTGCGGTCCTAGGCGCTTCCATGTTGCCTTTTTGGACGTTGATGTAGCCCCTGTGTGCCATGAAGGTACAGGGCGTCACACATGGGGAAGCTGGTCATTTATTGCGGATGCAGCCCACAGTAATGCTGATCATTTGTGAGTTTATGTTCAAATGGCTGTATGGGCTTGGTGATTTTGATGTGCATTAAATTTATATTCAGATATTAACCGTGTAGCGTTATTCTTTGCTAGTAATGTGGCATATTCCGATTTGTGGCGCGATGTATTGTGAGGTGTTCTGCATTGGGTTCCGGCTTCTGGGTACAGTTGTGTGGTACGTGCTTATGCTGATGGTTGGTTTGACTACTGGCATGTGTACAGGGCTGGTGCAGTCTCCCTCAGGTTACTGCTTTGAATGTTGATTTACACTGGTGGCAAGCGATGGGGGACTGTTGTTGTTTTGTGTCATGGAATTTTCAGTTCATTTTGGTGTACTTGCACCTTCAGATGCCTGTGCTGCATCAGTACGGCAATGGTGTGTTGCCAATTGTGGATGGCCACTCACAGGGCACTTGGGGCCCCTGCATGCATTTGTTCGTTGGCATGCATGGGTGACTTCTACATTTCACTGGTTGCATGGTGTGACTGCATTGCGCCTACGAGGAGTTGTGCAATGTGGCCAGGGAGTGGAGTACAGGCACTCAGTAGGGCCATTACGGTTGGTTCGCGATGCCGTAGTTCTCGCCATGGCGGAATGGTACTTTCCGCCATGCTTGATGGCGTTAAGTGAATGTCCGCTGGGGTCAGCATTCGCGTACCGTTGCGCCATGGCGGATATTGCGGTTTTGCACGGCGCGCGTGCGCGTACTTGGTGCAGTTAGCGTTGGCGTTCACTACGGTGTCGCTAATCGCATCGTACTTTACGGTGACGGGTCATGATCGCAACGGGCGGTATTCGATGGCGGTATTACATTTCCGCCATCGTTTTTCGTATTCCGCCAGGGTCGTAATGAGGGCCATAGACATCAATGGGACACAATACCTTTGCTATTGATTTGAACCTTTCCTGACTTTTGGACGCAAGTGAAGCCTTTTTGCTCCACTTACCTTGCTAAATTCATTTGTTTTAAGGGCACTGATCAGTCCTTATGGCTATCAGTGCAAGACCTCTGTTCTCCACAGTACAGTTCTTTATTTTTCCTGCACACATCAACTTATGTTAAGTGTGGCAAGGGCACTTTCTGTCGCTATAACTTTATTTTGAATAACTTTATGGTTACTTGCATGATATGTCCAGACAGGGCTGGTGAAAATTGACACTTTTATGGCATCTTGTGCACATTGCATATTACTGCCAAAGGTCAATTAGTACCATCTACTTGAAATGGATGCAACACAAGATTTTCGCCTGTCCATTGGCGATCTTGCAGTTTGGCCTTCCTCCCCTGCAGTGGCGAGATTTTCCAAATATGGTAAGCTTGTGCAATGAATCTTGCGGAGTCATCGTTGATCCCCAGCCTAAACGTCTCCTCCCATGTGGCCAGGGGAAGGCCCCCGCTACCTGATCCCCTATTCATTCTTTATGAACATATGAAACATCTGATGTTTATGGTAATAGTAATTTAAAAGCAACTGTTCAAATCATGATAATTTGAAAAGAATTGAAACTTCCTTGGACGACATGTCCCAGAAAGCCTCAGGTACTGTGCCAAGGTAGAGGGGTAAGGAGTCCCTATGGGGGAAATGTGAAATTAAGAATAATGAGCAGTATAGTTGTTTCCAACCTAGTCAACTAAGTGGAACATTTAAACTGAACTATGGGCAGAGGGCATTGAGGCGCTAGCCACCACTGACAGGGGAAGAAGAGCTTCTAAAAAGGTAACAAACTCAAAAAATATGTGTTTTCAATTTCTTTTGAAACTAGATGGTCAACCGTGTCACAAAGGTACATCTGGAGAGAGTTCCACATAGTGGGAGACAGTATTGTAAAAGATCGTCCTCCCGCTCATGCCCTACAGGGACTCAGAATTTGAAGCAAAACTTGTGAGGAGGAACGGAGAGATCTGTCCAGTTTATATAGAGTAATTTTAGAGCAGAGATATTCTGCAACAGTACCTAGAATGGCGCGATGTACAAGAGATAATATTTTAAACTCAATCCGGCTACCAGTTGGAAGCTAATGCAGCTGGCAAAGCTAATCCAAAGAGTGAGAGAGTCTCGGGGCTCCAAGAGCCAGTCAAGTTACCGCGTTCTGTAGAATCTACAGGCACTGGAGCAGGACTGCAGGCTGGCCAAGGTAGATTCCATTGTAGTCATCAATGGAACCCATGATTGAAGAGGTAACCACCTTGGTCCGAGACACGGCAGGAAGAAAGGGAAGAATGTGTCTCAACACTTTCAGCTTGACAAAGCCCATCTGGCACACAGGATATTTGGGCCTCTCTGTATCCACAAGCGAGATGTTTCACCCTTAAGCTTTAAACCGCTTGCACAGGCTCAGGGCAAGGGCCCAGAGAGGCAGGACATTAGTCGACAAGGCCCTAGTGGTAGGAAAACCAACCACTAGGACCTCAGTTTTGTCACCATTTAACTTTAGCCAATTCGAGGCCATCCATTTGTCAATGGAAGACCGGCAATTCCTCTGCTTAGAGGGAGGGTTCCGTCACCAGGGCATTTAGACGAAAGAGGACCTGCTTGTCATCTGCGTAGTTATAAAGGCATACCCCATGATCAGCGATAAGGTTGGTCAATGGATGCAGATACAAATTAAACAACAGGGAGATAAAGCAGAGCCTTGCCATCGGTGAGAATTTGAACAGAGGAAGCAAAACAGTCTGAAATCAGTCAGACAAAAAAGATGAGAACCATAAAAGTGTATAGCCTGCGATACCAATCCCCTTCAGACTCAGCTGAAAATAAGGTAATAGCCTCCTCGGGCAAGGCCTGGATAGAAATGCAAAGGAATTAGGTATGTAAGGGAGGCTGACCTAAGTTTGGATAAAGCGGTCAGAACCATGCTCTTATTCACTGGTTCAAATTGAAATGAACTGACTTGGTCGCTCCCTGTAATAGGATGAGCCGAATAGCAAGTTCAAAAGACAAAGCCGGGCAACCCCAATGGACTGCCGAATCTTACGAATCTTTTCAGCAAGAAGGAGCCAATATGATCCCCTTGAGCTTGTGTATGCAAATTGACAGCCAACGGCCGCACAGGAGCCGAGAGTTCCCTTGCCAAACAGAATAATTCCCAAGCAGAACAGGACGCCGTCAGGATATGGTTGACAAATAAATTAGCGTTTGTATCTTTAATGGCAGCTTGATACTCCACCAAACCTAGTTTATATATCTGCTTAGCGCATGGATCGAAGTCAATGCGCCATTTGCTTTCACCGCGGCGGCAGGCATGTTTAAGCAACCTGAGAGTAGTTGAATACCAGGAGGCTGAGGGTTATAAGCGGCTAATAGAACATTTCACAGGGGCCAGAGTATCAACAATGCTAGTCATAGCATCCAGCAGCACAGTACAAGGGTCCTTTCTCAGCCTCAATTCCCGTTTGTGTTAGAGGGGTCCATACATTTGCAATGGAGCTTGGGCTGACCCTGCTCCAATGACGTCAAAGTTGGACGGCCTTTCTAGCTCCATAATGTGCGAACTCAAAAGAAGGATTAAGTTACTTACTTGTTCTCCAGGATGCGTCTGGCATGGATTCACATGCTCATGAATATTCCCTGTCTTCAGGCTGGGAATCCTCGGTAAAAGAAAAAACTGTTTCACTTTCACTTACAAACTGTATTTCTCCTTTAAACCAATCACTGTCCTCTGGGTCATACTGCCCCCATCCAAGGACAGTCATCTCCCTAAGCCCCTCCTCTGGCAGAGCTGCAGAGGGGTCGGAGGGAGGGTTTGTATGTGAATACATGCAAGACCCATGCTGGAGAACAATAGTTACAGGTAAGTAACTTAAACCTTCTCCAGCATGGGGTCTGGCATGGATTCACATGCTAATGAATATCTCATACATAGTAATACAACATTACACAACCACGGGAGGTGCCAAGGCTCAACAGAAGCAATAAATGCTTACCTCTGGAACAGACTCACCTCAAGCAAACAGGTTGCGTAGCACTGCATGGTCCACTCTGGACTTGTCCCTGGAATCCCTGTCGACCAGTGGTTGAAGTGGGCGTGAGCGGTTGGGAGCGGTGCTCCTCTACTTTTTTTAATGTCATTTTACTGTTCCTATGCTTAATGAAACCATTCTGGAATGGTATTGTTTTAAAATAAAAGTATAGAAAGCAGTTGAAACTTGCACATCAGTGCACTGCACTGAACGTTCCCTTAAACAGCAGGCACATTTGTTTGGGGCTTTGTATTGTCCGTGGGAGGGGGCATGGCGATGGGGTTTCTGGAGAATGGGGCATGCCAACAGGGAACATAGTTCCACTACTTCTTTTCATACACTTCGACCATTGCTGTCGATGCAGTAGAACTTTGTGAATGTGTGCGTGGACCTCCACGTTGCAGATGTCCAGCAGGGGCACATCAGACAGAAACGCTGTAGTCGCAGAGGTCGCTCTGGTGGAATGGGCCCTCGGATGGCCAGGCAGCGGTCGGTTTGCCAACCGATGACAGTGCGTGATGCAGTCTGTCCACCAAACGAGCGTATAGAAAATCAGTCCTAACACTCAGCCCTCTGGTAAGCAATGTAAAACCATCTTACCTAATGGCAGAACAGGTTTGCGGTCAAAAGGAAAGACCGAACTCTCTAAAGAGGTAGCTATGACAGAGCTTCACTCACAAGTGATAGGAAGGCTGGTAGAGGGACAGTCATTCCCAATTGTTACCCCCGAAGACACACTCAGATATTGACAAATGCGCACTTTAATATACAAATTTCACATAGAATATATAGAAGGCCAAACAGCCAAAATAACTCCTATACCTTTAGTGAATAGTGCCATAAATTATACAAATGCATACCATACATTAAATACAGCACCTACAGGGAGAAAATAGCTTAGCATTTTAACAACTTAGCCCATTTACACACCAAAAGTTAAGATTTGATTAGTCTAATAGTACCAGGTTTCATAAGGTCTTATTAGATGTCTGGAAAATAGATTCAGTAATAACTATAAGTTAGAGCATTTTCAAGAGCAGGGGTCTAATACACAGACTTTAAAAATAGAGGTAAAATCAGGGGTAGAAGCTAAAATTCCAGCCTTTATAAAACTCTGGCCACTAGTGGAATCCACGACGAATGCCACTGTTTAGTTAAGTACCTTTTAAAGTTATTTAGGTGGAGTTTTCCAAGGCGTTAAAAGTTCCTCGTAGGATATGATGGGAGGAAGTCTGTAGGTATAGCTGTGGTTATGGAGTGTCAGTTAAGTCTGAATGCTAACCCACAGGTTCACAGAAGACAGGGAACTACCACGGGGTGCCAGAGGAGATCCTGACCAAGAGTTCCAGTTCCAGGTTCGAGACCCACAAGCCCCAGGAAGAAAGGTAGCAAAGCAAGATTCTTACCAACATAAGTATATGACAAACCACGGTAAAAGGGGACCTGCAGAAATCCATGACCATGTACCTAGGGGACCCATTAGGGGAAGTCTCAAGAATAACCCACCAACCTAAGACCTGCCGATAAGTACTCATGGCACCAGTTTCAGAGAACATGGCTCAGTGAAATAACCCAGTGATTTAAAGTGTTTCAGGTCCAGTTAAGGATCTGGTAAACCAGGGACTTGAATGCTGGACCAATGGTGACCCAGGCGACCCACAATTGGCCTTCACAAAAGTTGGTATTCACTGGGTTACTAAAGCATGTTTTTAAGCCTGGTTCTCAGTTGTTTTGTTTTGGGGTCTGGTTCTTTGCTTCAAAAAACCACAAGGCAGGCCTAAAATGACTGTTGAGCAAACCTGGGCGAATTCTGAGCCCGGCCCTGTGCCCTTACATTGGATTGGACTAGTTTAGACCAGTCCCTAGCCCTAGAGAGGCTAATACACACACTGTGGGTGGACCTGGGTGTTCATTGTTTTTTAGGGCTGGCCCGTTTGGATGTCAACCAAAACCTGTTTTTGAGAGCCCCTGTATGATTGGAGGGCTGGTTTACGGCAGCCCTCGAGTGTTTGAGTGAAGGCCGTAGACTGGCTGGGATTTGGCTGGGATTGGGGACGATTGCTTACCTGCTTGCTGGAGGATTTATTACCACAAAGCTGCTGCAATTTTATGACCAGATCTGCCAAAACTGATGGGTCCTGTGTCATTCCCTGTTCTCTAGTTTTCGTTTTTTGGCTGCTGGCTGTCCTACTGGGGAAGATATCCTCATCCTCTCCTTGGTCCTCTACATCGGATGGGCTGGGATGTCCATGCTGGGACCAATTCTGGGATGTTTTACCACTGTCTTCCTGAACCACTGCCTTGGCTGTGCAACTGCCGCTGTCCAGAAGCATTGTGGGAAACCACTACCCTCCCTCTGCTGTTTGTCTGGTGGCGTCCCCACTGTTTACTCCTCCATGGGGCGGTTTCCTGCTGGCTGGCTGCCCCTCTTTGCCCTTCGAGTCGTCCGCATCTGCTTACTAGAGTTATTTGTCCTTCCTGGACCCACCGTCGCCATTATTTTCACTCTTGGCTGGTGGATCCCTCTTTAGATTTTTAAACGGCCCGCTGGTGAGATATTTGCAACCATCCAACCTAATAATGACACAGTGAGTCAACCGAAAGGGAAGCCAAATCTTTCCAAAGTGGAAGCTATGACACATCAGTCAGGCTGGGGAAGCAAGGCTGGTAGTAAAGTTCAGTTAGACCACACAGATAACCAAAGAAAACACTGTTTTACTGAACAAATGTAAACTTTATTGAAGTCACACACATAAATTTATATGTGGTCACAATACGCACTTAAGGTACACACAGCACAAGGTGGAACCAGTCTAAGTATAAAAAAACAGCATTGGTCAGTTATGACCCAGTCCACCCCCACCACTAACATGGAAGTCAATTTTCTAGTGCTAGCTACTACACATATAGACTGGGGAGGGTGGGCAGGAGAGCACTAGACACAGTAAAACATTGCATTCATTCACTCATTATAAGGATCCAATATGCCATACAATCACAATATTTAACCCTTTAGCACATAGTAACACGGTTGATACAAATGCACACCGTAAATTGAATATATACAGCTCTAGAGGGAATAACCAAACCCAGAGGGCACCTCAAAAGGCAAAATTAGGTTAGACTTACAGTATTAGTCACAAGGACACATTACACTCCTAGAAAAGACAAAAATAAAAAAGCAAGCCACAAGTGTAACAAGGTGTTCCCATAGTCAGGAGTGTAATACAGGACCTTAAAAATGCAGATAAAATTAGGAGAAACTACAATTTTAGTCTTTGGGCCTAAAACTCCAAAGACCTAGGGAGAGCTGATGTAAAATGTCACTGTCCTGGTAAGCACTGGTAAAAGTCACTTCAGGAGTTTCAGGTAAGTTGTGAACATCACAAGAACAAGGGGTAGGGTGGGCACTGCTTATCTTTGATAAATTCACCGTTTCAATTCTTTTACAGTTATTAATGGGAACTCATCCTTTAGCCTAGGCACAAGGGTAAAGCAATAGCACAAAAAGTAGGAGCGAATCACTTTCGGTCCTGAATGAGCTAACTCCAGATACCCTATCCAGGGTTTCAACCAATGTTTAGAATAATCAGCTCACTTCTTTATCAATAGTTATGATTTTAATTTTTAATCAAGAGTTCACAGTGCATTCTGTGATCATTTGCATATCATCATTCAATCCGGATTCTTCAGTGTCACATAATTTTTTAGCCAATGCATTTCGGACTTTCGTCCATCATCAGGGCAATTAACACTGTTGTTAGTTTACCAGAACAGATCCCATAATTTCACAATGTTAATGTGTTGTGCAAATCATTCCCCATTTCCACCATCATGTTGTGAGAAACACCCGACAAGTTATTCATAGTTATACATACCCGGTAGTTGTTATGGTCCAAGGTGAAATTTAGCAAAACAAAACGGAAAAGAATTTCATTGTAACACGTTGTTATCCATAATTACGTCACTTATTCATTATTAGCAACTTAGATTCTCTACCTCTCTCACTTCTGTACCCAGAGTGGTGGCGTTTCACTCTGTTTATAATCCTGAACAGCTCACAATACCTGTAAAGTCAAAAACTTACAATTAGCCCCCCTAGCTGTTCTAATTCTCTTGTTCCACATTGCGATTCCAATCCCCTTGCTTACCTGCTGCACTCCATGCTCTGTACTCATATTGGTAGCTCAAAAGGAGCTGCCGCCGTTATTCAGTGGGTCTTTAAACACTTATCGTGCTGCGCATGCGCATTGCGTTCGGCCCTGTTATCTTAACGTTGTCATTCATTCGTGCTGCAAACTAGCATCTAATGGTTTGATCCTTACATGAGGAGTCGCGTCATTCAAAAAGGTTGAAAACGTGTCAAAACTAAAGACATAAAGGATTTTAGTCGAGATGCACGGGTACTTCATTACTGCGCCTGCGCGCCAGTAGTACACTCCATTTTCTACTGACACGCATGTGTATAGTCTACTTCGGGTAGTGTTACTCGATCTAATCAAAAGTGACTATTATTTGGATTCTCATATTTTAATATCGGTAGTCACAACGGACCTAGTAGTTAGGTCAAATCATATTCTATTAAAACGTGTTTAGCAAACTACATAATAGTATCTTTAGTATACTGATTGGTTATACATCAAAGCTGCATTAATCAAAATTGCATTAGTCACAACCTCCACCTCTGTCATGTACATGTTTTTTTAGGCCGAGTCACCGGAGGAAAAGAACGAGACGTGGGAAAAGAAAATCAAAGAGTAGAGACCAGAGGAGCAAGACAGAAGAAAACCTAGTTGTGAATATATCATCGAGAAGACTAACTAAGATGGAAGTGACCCTATTACAGAAAGGCCTGAGTTTCGCTCCTACCCACAGCACAACAATGTTAGAAACTAAGATTGACTTGTTCAAACTGATTCGAAAATTGAAAGTATTTTTTGATGAACTTGAATCTGCACAAAGGAGAAGGATTTAGAAGAATTGCAAGAATTTAAAAGGAAAGGCAACTTCATGCCACCAATAAGTGTTCCGTCTACAGATATTTTTCATAGACAAGTTCTCCAAGATTTGAAAAAAATTTCATTCAAAAATGTATCCAAATATGGAAATCTGAAACCAAATGATATAATTTACTAAAAGGTTTGTTTTGTGATGAAGATATAACCATACCCCCAGCGGACAAAGGGGGATCACTTGTCATTATGAATAGCCAAGACTATCATAATGAATGCATGAACCAACTAAGAAATACCGATGTTTATTCAGAGCTGGATAATGACCCTACCGTAGAAATACTGAAAAGAACTTTTGGAAAAAGCTGAAGAACTAGGTTGGATAAGAGAAAAAATTTGATATTTTCTCACCAATAAACATCCAAGAATTCCAAACTTCTATACACTTCCTAAAATACACAAACAGCCAACAAATCCACCCAACAGACCCATAGTTTCCGGTGTGGACAGCTTACTACAACCACTTGGACAATACATAGACCAATTGCTGCAACCATTAATACAAAAAACCGGCACTTACATAAAGGACACCATTCATTTTTTGGAGAAATTGAGAAACAACATATACACAGAGAATTCCATCATGTTCCCTACTGATGTTAAGAGCCTTTACACGTCTATCCCACATAATTTAGGTATGGAAGCAGTAGAGTGGCTTTTCCTCAAGGAAGGAGATTTGAAGGCAATCAAAGAATTTATCCTGGCACTACTACAATTTATCTCTGAAAACTCGCATACATTTGAAACGGATTATGTTCTGGATCATGCCATATGGAGAAATTACATCTCCATGTGGGTCAGGTTTATTGACGATATTTTCTTATACCTAAATAGTATTGATCAGCAGATACAATTTACGTATGAGATCTCGAAGACGCAAATACATTTTTTGGACGTGGACATACAGATTCGGAACAACAGATACTTAACCAACATATACAGGAAAGAGACAGATCTAACAACTTGCTCCACCGCTTGAGTTTCCACCAGCCAAGTCTGATCAGGAATTTACCGTTCAGCCAGATGATGAGGGTGAAGCACATTGTAAATGACCAAACAACACGTGAACAAGAAATTGAAAACATGGGTGAAAGATTTGAAGCCAGCGGATACAAGCCTACAGAAATAAGGGCAGCTAAAGAGCGCATAACGAAACCTTCGACGAGCGAGACAGTGAAGGACAAGAGTGAACCATCCACAGTTTATGCTACTCAGTACAGAGTACCATGATCAAAAATGCAATTAAAAAGAATTGGTGTATGTGTCATGATGCCTACCTCTAAGGAGCCAGGCCGGGCCCAGCAACCACAGAGGCAGACATCATTTTCCCCAGGGAAGTCTCAGCGGGCCCAAGTCGGGGCCCTTTGGACTCAGTCCTGGCGCCTTAGGCGCCAGGCTCATAGCGGACCCCAGTCCTGGCGCCTTAGGCGCCAGGCTCATAGAAGAGGATATGTGTTTAAGTGCTTGGGTGCACACTTACCTGATGCAGACCTTGCTGCTTCATCCAGGCCCTCTTGAGGCCTGAATGGGACTACTTAACCTGTAGGACTACTTCACCACCCGGGTGTGGTCGGGGAAGGATACATACCTGATTGGTGGAAGGATACATACCAGGAACTTCTTCCAAGGCTATTTAAACCCCACCCGAACAGCCACACATGCTTCGCGTTGTTCTGCACCTAGCAGCTGGACGCTCACCGTGTCAGCTCCTGCATCCTGACTTCAGCCACGCCTGCCAGCACCCTGGAACACCTGCAAGGGGAGAAAGGAAGAGAATAGGAGAAGAAAAGCCCTTAACTGCTAAATCTGCATCCCGAGTCATTTCTCCAACGGCCCTGAAAAGGAAGACATCATTTTAAAGGCATTTCGTTTCGATCGCTGCAGCGCTGCATTTTACTCACCTTTGCAAGGCGCTTCCATCTTCAGCAGCGATCTTCCGGATTCAGCTACGCCCCGGCGCCTAGAGGAAAAAAGACAAGAACAAAGGTGAGAGGGAGAAAAGGAATAAGGAAAGCTCAGTTTCCTTTTAAGTCTTACCTGTTGGATTTATTCCCACTGCATTTCGGGTCCTGCCGCTTCCTGGCATCTCCGGACCCCGGCCCCTATGGGGAAAAAAGACAAAGACATTGAATGAGCGAATGCAAAGACATTACCTGAGCGCTCATCCAGAACTGTTTCACTTCGGGTCGGCGCCATATCTCCGGCACTCCGAACCCCGGCCCCTAAGGGGAAAAAGACATAAGCATTAGCGCTTGCTGCAATTAGACAACGAACATTATTATTAAGCTTGAACTTTTGAACAGAACTTTTACAGCGCCTTACCTGAACAGTCAAGCTTACCTGAACTCCCATCAATCCTCAATCCAGTGAAGTAACTGGGTTTCAACGCGCCCCTGCATCAGAAGCAGGATGGAGAGCTCATCCTTCCAAACCCTAAGGTGAGGCTTCACGGGGAATCGTGGAGGAGGTATCGTGGAGGGTTGGAAGGGAGTGGGAGGCTTGAGCATTGTTCCACAGTTGGTAATACTCCCTTTTCACGCACAGGACGGTATCCAACGAGCCAGGGAAGCCAGAATAGAGGGGCCCTTCCTGTCCATCTTCAGAGTTCTGCGCCTTCGACGCCGCGCCTCCGTGGGAACCAGGTGAGCGTTACAGAACGCGAAGCCTTACCACAATTTCCCACCTGGGCGCTATGGAGACTTCCGAGACAGATCAGCTGGCCCATCTTTTAGGGGAATTACGGGCAGAAGTGCACTCAGCCCGCCAGGAGACTAATGCTCTCAGAAGGGAACTAATCCTATCCAAGGAAAGAACTGATGATCTGGCCAAAAGGTTATTGCAGGGCCAGGCAGAGCACACTCCTTTACCTGTTTCCGGAGGTATTTCTACAACAATGGGTTCGAATAACCCGGTACAAATCAATCTACCTGGACACATGCCTTTGGCCCCGCCGGAACGTTTTGCGGGGGATCCCAAGAAATATGCCGTTTTTATGAACCAATGCCGTTTACACTTTTTATGCAGGCCCGGGGCCTTCCCCAACAACCAGACCAAAGTAGCCTTTGTACTATCTTACCTCAGTGGCTGTGCTGCCGATTGGTCTATTCCATTGGTAAATCAGGATGATCCCATTCTCCGGGATTTCCAGGGCTTCCAGGCCAGCATGGAAAGATTGTTCACTCGACACTCGCAGGGACAGGCCCTTGACAACGAACTGCTATCCTTACGACAAGGTAATCAGGATCTTTTGTCCTATATCGCCACCTTTAATAGACTAGTTGTGGAAACCGGATGGCCTGAAAATAAAAGGATCACATTGTTTCATCGAGGCCTGGGCGGAGAGCTTAAAGATGTTATAGCTCAGATAGTAGATCCACCCCAGGCCTGCGCAGACTACATAGACTTAGTGGTTCAACTTGATCACAGACTTCAAAATAGAAAAGCAGATCGGCTCAAGTATGAAACCAGAGTACCTATCAAGACCCACGTTAACTCCAAGAGTACTGACGTTTCCGAACCTATGCAAATTGGCAGTGTTAAAGGACCATTAACGCAGAAGGAACGAGAGAGAAGGCGACAAATGCAACTTTGTCTGTATTGCGGAACTTCCGGTCACTTTCTTCAAAGTTGTCCAGTTAAACCACCCAAGAAGGTGGTTGGAGCCACTGATAACGAGTTATTGACACCTGGTTCGGGAAACGACCTAGCCCGACAAGCGTAGGGGTCCGCTTGCCGAGCTTGAAAACAAACTCTTTGACCTCGCATTTTGTCATGCCAATGGTGCTTGTGAACCCAAAACAGCCTCAGCAGTTGCATGCTATAAAAGCATACATAGACAGTGGAGCTATTGGAAATTACATAGACCGTGAATTGGCTTCCAGGATTAAGCTTCCTCTCCGCCCGAAAGTAACCCAAGATGTAATTACTACAGTTGATGGAACCGAAATAGCCACAGGGCCTGTAACGCATTCCACAGTTGAAATCACTCTGGTGGGTCAGGACGGACATCGGGAAGCAATCATGTTTGATGTGATCAAGGCCCCACAATCTCAAGTACTTCTTGGAATCCCTTGGTTAGAAACACATAATCCGAGAATAGACTGGCAAGCAAAGAAGATAACTTTTCCTGATTGTGAACCAACCTGTTACCCAAGGAATCCAGCTATGGGTCTAGCCTCTGTAACTTCCACCCCTGTACAGCTACCATCTGAATACCAAGAATTCCAAGACGTTTTTCAGAAAGAGCAGGCTAACACCTTACCTCCCCATCGATCTTACGATTGCCAAATCGACTTGGTACCCAATGCACAACTACCTTGTAGTAGGATTTATGCTCTTACTGAACCTGAGAACCTGCATTTGCGCCAGTATTTGGATCAATACCTGGCCAATGGTTTCATTCGCCCATCAAAGTCACCAGTCTCTTCCGCTTTGTTCTTCGTACCTAAAAAGGAAGGAGACCTTAGGGCCTGTATTGACTACCGCGCCCTAAATCAGATAACGATTAAGAATCGTTACCCTTTGCCCCTGATCCCTGAGCTTATCGACCAAGTAAAAGATGCTCGTGTGTACACCAAGCTAGATCTCCGAGGAGCTTACCACCTGGTACGTATAAAAGAGGGCGACGAGTGGAAGACTGCATTCCGCACCAAATTTGGGCTCTTCGAATATCAAGTAATGCCCTTCGGTTTGTGCAACGCACCTGCCGCCTTTCAGTACTTCATGAATGATGTTCTTCGGGAACTTATCGATGTTTGTGTCATCGTTTATATTGACGACATCCTGGTGTATTCCTCCTCAGAATCTGATCACAGAAACCATGTTAGGGCAGTTCTTGAGAAATTGCGACAGCACAAATTATTTGCCAAGCTCGAAAAATGCGTTTTTCATACCACAGAAGTGGAGTTTCTCGGATTCATCCTGACACCTCAAGGAATCCGAATGGACTCGCGGAAAGTGGACGCCATTCTCAAATGGCCATCCCCTAGCTCTGTGAAGGGAGTGCAAAGCATGCATGGCTTTGCCAATTTCTATCGAAGGTTCATCCCGGAATTTTCTCGAACTGTTCAACCCATCACAGCTCTCCTAAAGAAAAACAAACGCTTTGAATGGACTCTTGAGGCTGAACAAGCCTTTCAGGACCTGAAAACCAAATTCACCTCTGCACCTGTATTGAAGCACCCGCGCCCAGATCTCCCTTACATCGTGGAAACCGATGCATCCAGTTCGGCCATGGGAGCTGTCCTGTCGCAAAGAGACCCAGAAACTAACCAACTACACCCTGTAGCCTTTTGGTCCAGAAAATTCTCTCCACCTGAACTCAATTACGCAATTACCGACAAAGAACTACTGGCTATTAAATCAGCTTTCAAGGCTTGGCGTCACTATCTTCTCGGTGCAAGACACACCATCACCGTAATTACGGACCACAGAAATTTGCAGTATTTAAAGACGGCCAAAGCTCAATCTTCGCGACAACTCCGATGGGCTTTATTCTTTGCGGAATTTGATTTTGTAATTACCTATCGCCCTGGCTGCAAGAATGGTAAGGCAGATGCCTTATCCCGGATAGGCATGGAAGAACCCAATTCGAGTTTAGAACCTGTGCCAATCATACCGGAACAAAGAATTCTGGGCTTGACTTCATTGCAAACCATTGAGGACATCCAAGCTCAAGTAAAACAGCTTTTTGACTCTTCTGCCTTACTGGAATGGAGTCAAAAGGGTCCTCACTACACCGTTAAGGATGATTTACCCTACTTCCAAGAGTGGTTATTTCTGCCAAGTAAAGAATTGCAGGAACTTGTCATTACCCGTCATCATGAATCATTAATGGAAGGACACCCCGGTATCGCGAAAACAGAAGAAAAGATCAAACGCCACTTCTGGTGGCCTTCTTGGAGAAAAGACAAAGTCATTTGTGTTGTCTTGCGGAATCTGTGCCCAAAATAAGAGTCAAAAGAAAAGGCTAGCTGGCCTACTTCAACCTTTGGACATTCCACCAGCACCTTGGCACACCTTGTCAATGGACTTTATAACTGACCTGCCTCCTTGTGGTGGTTACAACACGATTCTCGTAATCGTGGATCTATTCTCCAAAATGGCCCATTTTAGCCCTTTAAAAGGATTGGCGTCAGCTTCCACCTTGGCCAAGGAATTTATGGAAAATATAGTGCGGTTACATGGTTTCCCTTCCATATTAGTCTCAGACAGTGGAAGTCAATTTATCTCCCACTTTTGGAAGAAATGTTGCCAACTAGCACAAATAGACGTGCAGTTATCCACCAGCCACCACCCCCAGACCGACGGACAAACCGAGAGAACCAATCAGACTCTCGAGCAATATCTGCGGTGCATGTTACACCAATCCGAGTTGAATTGGAAGGACATCCTTTGGATTGCAGAATATGCATACAACAATTCAGTGCATTCTGGAACCGGACAGACTCCTTTTTATACCCTGTATGGTCACCATCCTCGGACCTCTGACCTAGATCCACCTCTGACCCTGGAGATGCCTGCAGTAAATCACCTACATTCCACAATAACCCAAGCCTTCAAAGAAGCTACAACCCACTTACAGCAAGCCAAGAAAAAGTATAAAGAAAACGCTGATTTGCACCGAAGTAAAACTCCTCCTTACCAAGTAGGAGATCAGGTATGGCTAGCAACTAAACATCTACCCCTCAAGGGTCAGCGAACTTTTAATCCCAGATTCATTGGGCCTTACCCCATCAAAGCTATTATCAACCCAGTGGCCTTTAAACTCGATTTACCATCCAACATGCGGATTCATCCCGTTTTTCACGCATCTCTTCTAAAGCCAGTACAACCTGGAACCAGACTGTCTGAGCCCCCAGGCCCTGTCCAAATTGATGGAGAATTAGAATTCGAAGTGAAAGACATTTTAGATTCCAAGATAGTTAAGTCGGAACTCTTCTATCTTGTTGATTGGAAAGGATATGGACCTCAGGAAAGATCTTGGGAACCCAGTAACTATGTTCACGCACCACGATTAATTCAAAGATTCCATCGAAGATTCCCGCACAAACCAAAACCCCCGGAGGAAAAGACCTTGGGAGGGGCCTTGAGGGGAGGTACTGTCATGATGCCTACCTCTAAGGAGCCAGGCCGGGCCCAGCAACCCCAGAGGCAGACATCATTTTCCCCAGGGAAGTCTCAGCGGGCCCAAGTCGGGGCCCTTTGGACTCAGTCCTGGCGCCTTAGGCGCCAGGCTCATAGCGGACCCCAGTCCTGGCGCCTTAGGCGCCAGGCTCATAGAAGAGGATATGTGTTTAAGTGCTTGGGTGCACACTTACCTGATGCAGACCTTGCTGCTTCATCCAGGCCCTCTTGAGGCCTGAATGGGACTACTTAACCTGTAGGACTACTTCACCACCCGGGTGTGGTCGGGGAAGGATACATACCTGATTGGTGGAAGGATACATACCAGGAACTTCTTCCAAGGCTATTTAAACCCCACCCGAACAGCCACACATGCTTCGCGTTGTTCTGCACCTAGCAGCTGGACGCTCACCGTGTCAGCTCCTGCATCCTGACTTCAGCCACGCCTGCCAGCACCCTGGAACACCTGCAAGGGGAGAAAGGAAGAGAATAGGAGAAGAAAAGCCCTTAACTGCTAAATCTGCATCCCGAGTCATTTCTCCAACGGCCCTGAAAAGGAAGACATCATTTTAAAGGCATTTCGTTTCGATCGCTGCAGCGCTGCATTTTACTCACCTTTGCAAGGCGCTTCCATCTTCAGCAGCGATCTTCCGGATTCAGCTACGCCCCGGCGCCTAGAGGAAAAAAGACAAGAACAAAGGTGAGAGGGAGAAAAGGAATAAGGAAAGCTCAGTTTCCTTTTAAGTCTTACCTGTTGGATTATTCCCACTGCATTTCGGGTCCTGCCGCTTCCTGGCATCTCCGGACCCCGGCCCCTATGGGGAAAAAAGACAAAGACATTGAATGAGCGAATGCAAAGAAATTACCTGAGCGCTCATCCAGAACTGTTTCACTTCGGGTCGGCGCCATATCTCCGGCACTCCGAACCCCGGCCCCTAAGGGGAAAAAGACATAAGCATTAGCGCTTGCTGCAATTAGACAACGAACATTATTATTAAGCTTGAACTTTTGAACAGAACTTTTACAGCACCTTACCTGAACAGTCAAGCTTACCTGAACTCCCATCAATCCTCAATCCAGTGAAGTAACTGGGTTTCAACGCGCCCCTGCATCAGAAGCAGGATGGAGAGCTCATCCTTCCAAACCCTAAGGTGAGGCTTCACGGGGAATCGTGGAGGAGGTATCGTGGAGGGTTGGAAGGGAGTGGGAGGCTTGAGCATTGTTCCACAGTTGGTAATACTCCCTTTTCACGCACAGGAGGGTATCCAACGAGCCAGGGAAGCCAGAATAGAGGGGCCCTTCCTGTCCATCTTCAGAGTTCTGCGCCTTCGACGCCGCGCCTCCGTGGGAACCATGTGAGCGTTACAGTATGTTGCCGAATGACATGATAGTGGAACATTTGTTTAGAGAACTGCCTACCTTTGCCTACAAAAGAAGTGCGAACTTAAGGGACAAACTGGTGAAAACTAGATCAACCAAGAAGATAGCAGAAGTATCTAGAAAAGGAACATATCCTTACCTACATTGTAGCAACTGCAATTTTGTAACAAAAGGAGATACAATCGATCACCCACGTACAAGTGAAAAGATAAAACTCAAATGCTATGCTACATGTGATACATCGAACATAATTTATGGAATTAAATGCCCATGTGGCATTTACTATATAGGCCAATCGAAAAGACCAGGAAAGCTACGATGGAACGAGCATAGATCTTGTATTCGGAATAAAAATGTGAATTCAGCTGTAGCAAGACATTGGAATCTAATAAAACACAACATCAGTCAGATGAGGATACAAGTCCTAGAAGTCGTTAGAAAGTATAATGCACATGAAGATTTTGGGAAAAGATGAAACCAATAAGTCTTTTTGGATAGATCGCCTTGACTACCTGAGACCAGGGGGTATCAATGAGGAGATAGACCTGATGCGTTTCTTGTAATGTTTTAACTAACAGCATGAACAAACCGATGGTTCCACCAGCAGCGATCCACGACATGTCCCGCAGAGAATACCCCCTGCGGGACGTAAGGCAGTGCCCGCACTGCCAACTCATGGACCCAAGCTGTTGGGACCAGAGAGATGTAAATGCAAACTATGATGTAAATAATGCACACATGACACATATGCGCTTAATATGGATTGTTGGTATTACAAAGAAAATGACACTGATGTCCTGGGAATCTGGTGAAATTAACATGCACACGACAGAGGTGGAGGTTGTGATTAACGCAATTGTGATTAATGCAGCTTTGATGTATAACCAATCAGTATACTAAAGATGCTATTATGTAGTTTGCTATGCACGTTTTAATAGAATATAATTTGACCTAACTACTAGGTCCGTTGCAACTACCGATATTACAATATGAGAATCCAAATAGTCACTTTTGATTAGATCGAGTAACACTACCCGAAGTAGACTATACGCATGCGTGTCAGTAGAAAACGGAGTGTACTACTGGCGCGCATGCGCGGTAATGAAGTACCCGTGCATCTCGACTAAATTCCTTTATTTCTTCAGTTTTGACATGTTTTTTAACCTTTTTGAATGACACGACTCCTCATGTAAGGATCAAACCATTAGATGCTAGTTTGCAGCACGAATGAATGACAACGTTAAGATAACAGGGCCAAACGCAATGCGCATGCACAGCACGATAAGTGTTTAAAGACACAATGAATAACGGCGGCAGCTCCTTTTGAGCTACCAATACGAGTACAGAGCACGGAGTGCAGCAGGTAAGCAAGGGGATTGGAATCACGATGTAGAACAAGAGAATTAGAACAGCTACGGGGGCTAATTGTAAGTTTTTGACTTTACAGGTATTGTGAGCTGTTCAGGATTATAAACAGAGTGAAACACCACCACTCTGGGTACAGAAGTGAGACAGGTAGAGAATCTAAGTTACTAATAATGAATAAGTGACATCATTATGGATAACAATGTGTTGCAAAGAAATTCTTTTCTGTTTTGTTTTGCTAAACTTCACCTTGGACCATAACAACTACTGGGTATGTGCAACTATGATTAACTTTTTGGGTGTATCTCACAACATGATGGTGGTAATGGGGAATGATGTGCACAACACATTAACATTGTGAAATTATGGGATCTGTTCCGGTAAACTAACAACAGTGTTAATTGCCCTGATGATGGGCGGAAGTCTGAAATGCATTGGCTAAAAAATTATGTGACACTGAACAATCAGAATTGTAATGATGATACGCAAATGATCACAGAATGTACTGTGAACTCTTGATTAAAAATTTAAATCATAACTATTGATAAAGAAGTGAGCTGATTATTCTAAAAACATTGGTTGAAACCATGGATAGGGTATCTGGAGTGAGCTCATTCAGGAACGGAAGTTGTGACATCAACCATAGGAATAGAAGGACAAAGTCACAAGGCAAACCCGTGGATGTGGTGAAAAGTGAGGTAATATACAGATCTACCCCACAGGTGCAGTGACAATAGTAACCAACCCCAGTGAACGACTCTTTTGAAGAAATCCAGTGCCAGGTTTGAGACCCAGCAGCCCAAGGGAGAAGAGATGGAGTGCTGGATTCAAGCCAATGTAAGTCAATGGCAAACCCACTGTAGAACCCACAGACTTAGGAGACCTGTGGGGTTAAGTGTCTTGAATACCCCACCAGCCCAGCATCCAGAAGAAGGTTCTCACAATGACAGGTGCCAGAAATGTGGCCCAGGAGCAGCTGGTAAAGGGTCTTCCATTGCAGGGCAAATTGCAGGATCTGATCACACAGGGACTTCAACCCCCGTCTAATGGCTACCCTGACAGCCAAAAAGAAGAAGAATCAGACTTCCTAGGAATAGGACTCACCAGCCAGAAGTGGAAGCAATGGGGAAGATGGCTACAGAAGGACTGAGGAACAAGGACAAGCAGGTTCTGGTGGCTCAAATGACCGAGAGGCAGGCCACCAGCAAGAGCTGAGCAGCCTTATGTAAAGCAATGTTAAGGACAACCCAAGACAGCCCTGTCAGAGCAGTCTTTCTGAAGATCTACCAAACTTCATCAAAACCATTCAACTGAGACAGTACAAGATTCCATTCTTAGCATAAGGCTGTACCACCGGAGTTCATGGTAGCTTAGACAGAGCAGCCAGGCCCATCGTAGGAGGGAGAGAGGGCTGTAGGCCAGTACAAAGAATCTATAACACACAAATGGAGTAACAGAAACACTGACAACCAGAAGTATTATAAAAAATAAAGGTTTATTTTTTAAATACAATTAGGCCAAGTTAAGTCTTGGGGTAAGTACTGGTCAAAGTCAAACGCATTATAAAAAAAAACAACGCAATGCTTGATGGTACACAGACCAAAACATATAGCCTTATTTGGAACACCTAAGAGTAGTTCTAGGGAAGTCAAGCCTTTTTTTTAACACATTCAGTATAGGACACTCCTACTCTTGGGGAGTAAAACCAACGGTTCTTTCAGATTACATTCAGTAATACCACAGTAGTAAACCCTAACAGTTGTACCGTGATGCTCAGCAAGAAATCACATAAGTCAACTGGACAGTATATGTTTTGTGAATAGTGGAACACTTATTCAGGGTACAGTAAAAACCTAGAAATACTTTTGTGATAAGACACAGTTATACTACGTGGGTAAACCCTAAGGATGTAATATTCAATTACATGTGCTTTTGAGATAAGTGAAACACAGATTGAGATAAGCAGTAACGCTTGTAATTTATTTTAGGATGGCAGACAGCTAGCACAAGATAAGTAAAACCCATATACTTTTGAAGGAGCTATCAGCAACTTGGGGCAGGTATAAACCCAAGACTGTTTTTGTGTCGGTCTAAAACAGAACAGGGAAAGCAAAATCCTGTGCTACGCTTTATGAATGACTCAAAGTTATTCTAGGTAGGTAAAACCTAATGGAGACTTATTCTGGATAGGCTAACAGCAAGTTAGGGGAAGCAAGGCACAGTTGGGGGACAATTATCCTAACGGGAATAAAAAAATGAGACCAACATCATTACCTTTGGGGAAGAGGCACAACCAACTCACAGGTGAGTAACTTTACCTTATATACTTTTCCGAACAGTGCAACACACATTCAAGGCATGTAAGAACTTTTGTAACTCTTCACTCTCAGAGTTTGAGTTACCAACAAACTTCTTTTACAAGTAAGTCATTTTTAAAACACTTACTCTCTTTTCCAGGCAAAAGGCCCAATCCCTTAAAGCCTTTCCCTTATTCTTGGAGCATGACAGTTCTCAGTGGCAGAAGAGGGGGTCACTAGGGTCTAGTGTCCAACAGGCAGTGTCAGGATAGGTTATTAAGTGGCAAAAGTCAGAGTTCCTAAGGAGGAATGTTCAAACAGGTGAGTATTTTATACTTGAGGGTTCAGGGACTTCACAGAATACAACCTAGGAGAATTCCAGCAGTGAGCCTGCGTGAAATGGATGAGAGGCCTCCCAATCACAGAAAACACCCCAAAACTACGCAGGAATCACAAGAGACTTAAGGTAAGTAAATACCCAAGCCAGCACAGAAGAAGATTTTGCAGCAGGACAACTTCACGATCTGCAGCCAAAAACCCGGTCAGTGGATTCCTTGTTGTGGTGACTGAAAACAGGAGCTTGGAAGGGATTTTGCAGCAGGGATGGAAGCCTCTAGGCAAGGTTTTCCTCGTAGCTGGATGTGGCTCTGTGGATTTGGTGCCTTTTTCAGGAGCACAGAAGAAGACATAATATCGCTAGTCGGATTCACGTCGTTACAAAGGTCCAGCACTCTGGTGAGGGGACTTTTCGGACTTGAATCATGTCTCTGGAGTACCAGCAGGGTGCCCACGAAGTTTTAGCGAGATTCGTAATTCGGAAGACCGTGCACCGCACAATGGCACGAGGTCCCAGAGTATTGGGTCAATGCAGTCCCGCAAGGTCGCATCACGGCATGGGATGACTCGAAAGGCAGTTCTTGAGTCTAGTGGATCTCACCAGGCTCTTGGTCGGGGTCGTCGTTTTCAGATTCCCCAGGTCGATTGGAAGCAAGGGCTACATGCAGCAGGCTCTGTATATACAACAGGCTCTCTGGTCGCTGGAAATCGTCTCAACCGCTTTTCCTTCATCATCCTTTTCGGTTTTGGTTCCAGTGGTCGACTTGTCTTCAGCTTCCAGGTTTGCAGTATTTAACAGGAACTACAGTACAACTTCTGCATTCTCTCCCTGCAATTTACAACAAGGGGCGGTCTGGATGTCCATTTAGGACAGCCAGACCCCCCACTGGGATGTGTCCCCATTCAGGCAAGGAGTAAGACAAAGGGCTGTAGAGTTTTGGACTCCTCCCTCGCTTCCTTCCTTCACAGACAGACTGGAGCCTGGGCCGGGAGTCCAGGGAACTCCCGCCGGAGATAAAAATCACACAAAGGAATTTGCTGCCCTGGATGTCAGGCAAAGGAAGGACAAGAAACACTAAAATAGTGAGAAAACAAGACAGGGGCCATTTTGGTAAAATGAGCACCCTTGGGTGCCTTTACTGCAGCTGCGCACACAGCCCACGGTAAAGGTGCACCGTAGAAGGTATCACTGCCACCAACAATTTAAGTTAAGCTTGTCCCTGTAACAGAATTGTTACAGTTTTAGTGTGAAGGGGGACACATTGTATCTCCCCAGCACTCCACATAAGATGGGGTGTGCTGGTTTCACTTAATAAATTGTAAAAAGGATCCAAAGATCCTTTCTACCCTTGGAAACTGTAGTTCTCTCAAGGTTAGCCAGAGAAAGTTAAAAAGGGGAGCCCCTAAGGAAACCCAGCAACAATAGGCACTTATTGACAAACGTTGTCAAAGAGGATAACATTAAAAGACACTATGGAGAGTCTAAGAAATGACACCCATAAAAAGAGTTAAAGATTCTGAGAGTGTGGAAAAAGGTTCCCACTCACTGAGGTATAAGGACAAATAATGCACCAGTAAAGCAAGGGGGCTTCATCACCACACAAAGCAGTCAGAGATCCTAGGAAACCCAAGAGGATAAATGGAAACCGTTTATGGCGGGAGGGGGGTGAGGATGGGGGTAGGGTCGCATAAAATGGGACAGCAGAACTCCCAAAAACCCTATCCTTCTCACCCAGGACAGATTTACTTTGCCCTCTTAATAAAGGGCAGCAGAGGAATCTCGGGTTCAGAAGGGTTGTAGAGTCTACTTATCAGCTTACATATGCAGTCAACAGTGTGCCATTAACGTGTATTAGTTATTTGGGTACTTGTGCAGTGACATATGTAACCTTTCAGTTGCTTAGGCCTTGTACAAAGTGACATGACATTGTTGTGAAACATAACAAAACAGGGCATAATATAGCATGACCCAACACAAACTATTTTACTGTGCTAGTATAACAAAACCATCAAAAAAAAGTATGTCAGGCACGCACCCTAGTTCCCAGTCAAAAATTCTTAATGCAAATAGTAACTGGGTTAAATCCCAACAACATGCAGTAGTAACAGGGTTGAATCCCATGATGCAGTAATAACAGGGTTGAATCACATGTGCTGCAGTTTGCATCAAGAATATTTGACTGGGAACTAGAGTGCGCGCCTGACCTTTTTTCATTTCTCTATGTGAGTTCCGGGCTCTAGAGGCAGCAGCACCGGGGTTACTATGCCCCACTGTGGAGGACCATAATGATGGTTCCCCCCTCCCCCAATCATGGGTAAGAATTGTGTGTTTGGAGGGGTGTTGGTCCCTGGCCATCTGAAATGACTGAACTGTGTCATCACTACAGATACCAGAATCCTTAGAGACTGTAATTGAAAACTAATTAGCAACACCTGAAAAGGTACACAGCCTCCTTGAAGATTGTTTGAGACAAGAAATTACTTGGAGGAGAAAATCAACGGAGGAATTGAACAGCAGCACATGGCATTCAACACTGTTAATATTGCATTTTGTTGGGATTTAACCCAGTTGCTATTTGCATCAAGAAGTTTTGACTGGGAACTAGAGTGCGCGCCTGACCACGGATAAATGTAGAAAGAAATTGAAAAAAGGGCACAACTCTCATAACAAAAATGGCATTAAGAAGCCATCAAATGGAACAGAACAAAGTGGAAGTCTAACAAGATTGTGTTTGTGGGAGAGGGGAATAAAACACATAGATCTGAACAGAACAACGTTGTATAACATGTCACAGCAAAAACACATTAAAAAAAACGAAAGGATGCCTGGTAAAGGCTTTGATCACCCAGGCTAACCAATCTAGATGGGCTCCTCTGCAGTTCGGCTGGGAAAGTGAGTATCATTGAAAGACTTAAGACTTAAGTAGATTTCTTTTTGCAACTTTCTCACCATAGGTCATATGGACCCTTAATCATTTTGCTCTGTATTTAACCTTCTACTGATTTGTATGAAAAGACTTGGGGGGGGGGGGGGGTTGTGTGTGTGTGTGTGTGTGTGTGTGTGTGTTTCTCCCCCCCCCCCCAAAACAGAGTGGGGCTGGATAGTCCCACTCCACATCCATGGTGCCAGAGTCTAGGTGTGGAGCAATTGTGAAAGCAGTAGTTGGCCCTGACTGACGATCACCCACCACCACCACCACCACCACCGCCACCCACCCACCCCGCCGCCCCTCCCCTACTGGCTGTTTGAATGGCGCAGATCCTTACCATTGGTCGGCTTGGACTTGCTTCCAGCTCAGATTTTGCATAAGATGAGGACCTCTGCAGCCATTTCTATACATCATCGTTGGAGCCAAAAAATCCCTTGAAGAAGCACAGCCTGCTGAAGATCCAAAGACGAGTTCTGGAGTGGCTCGGCATCCCTGCCTGCGTCTGCCCCAGTGAAGCCCTGTGTGACTACCTGATCTCCGAAGACCTTCAGCAAAGCTGCAGACCTTTGACTAGTAAGACCAACTAGTCTTGGCACCTTCTTAAGGATCCTGCCCTTCTGTGCCTTCCCAAGAGTCGCTGGACTGCCCGTGGACTGACCAGCTGTCTCCTGGGCTACCTCACCATAAGCATTGCCATTCCATGTTCAAGACCGGAACTTCGGTGATCGCCAGCTCATGCCACAATTTTCCTTCTCCCTGAATTTCAGCATCCCAGTATCATGGGATCCTGTCCTGGAGCAGCTTCTGTGACCGCGACTGGAAGGACACCTGTCGTTGCCTGTGTGCGATGACAGTCGATTGAACTCGCCTTCCTCCAACCTTTGAAGTGTTCTGCAGAGGTCTGCATCAGTGTTTCTTGCATTTCTTCATCGACAAAGGTTGCATCGTGCAACTGCGCCCAACCAGAAGAATCCTAAAACCCGTAACTCCTGGGCATCTCTCACTGACGCCAACAGCAGAACGAGACCCCAGCGCCCCCCAAACTATCCATCAAGACATCTGGGAAAATCAGAATCGTGGGGTAAGACAGTGTAGAGTATCGGTCTCCTCCTTTCCTCCATAGGATAACATTGGTAATAAGTCCTTTTGTCTGCAGCATTCCAAAGGAATTTCCTGACCTGGCAAGGCAGGAAGAAGTGTGCAACACAAAAGAGGAGATGGCTGGAAAGTTTGGAATGAATCCTAACCTCTGGCATTGCTCTGGCCAACTATTTAGACCAACCTTCTTCAGCCTGCCAATCCATTACATATGCAAATCAGGCTTGGTCCCACCCCAAAAGAGGCAGTTCAGCCCCAACTGCTAGGTCACATCCCTTCTGCACGAGACCACAAGGATCCCCAGACTTGTTTCGGCCTCAATGGGCGTCATCAGTGAGGAGTAACTTGGGTCTCTAGACGCAGCAGGCTCGGGGCCAATGTCTGGGCATACCCATCCCACTCGGGGTGACTTATATAACACAAAAGAGGTGAAGGCAGCAAGAAGGCAAACAAACAAAATGGCCAAAGGAACATGCAAAGATCTTGTGGCATGGCCATGTTAGGACACTAGCAACAGTTAGTAGCCAAACGCAGTAAGGCTAACAAAACATTGTCAAAAATAGTCAAAAGGCAACTGCTGCCATCAGCTTGTCTTTAGGCACATGTAAAGTAGCCAAAAAATGCCTTTGAGTCTAGTCTAGGGTCATACAAAGGAAACCCCATTGCACTGCGCAATGATAAAAAGGTACCCAAAAAATAGATAACATGTAACAAGAAAAGGGAAACAGTTTCTCAGTGCAAAGTAGTATTATGATCATTAGCATGAACTTTCTGTAGCAAATTCGTCTAGACATTTTTATAGTCCCTATACCTACTACATCATCAGCGTTGGTGCAGGAGAGGAAAGAAGCAAGTATGGGCATCGTGAGCACTATTCACTACGAACCAACAATGTTCGTAGTGAATAGTTCTTACAGCCGCGCCTGTGGAAACAGCAAAGCGCCAAAAGGAGTCCGCAAAGCGTCTAGGCCCATTCTCAGCAGCCTGGATTGCTAAACATGTGGCAAGATCATCTTGCCTCTGCACATTGCTCAAAATACTTCAGAGCACATATCAATGGCCTTCGTACCATATGCGCCCCGCTCGTTTGCACGGGGTGATCAACACATGGATGTTTTTCAAAGATAGCACCGGGAAGCCACGTTCCAGAGCTCCCAAACTGATGCAGATTGGTACAGCCCCCACGCTCCACTACCCTAGGCCTACGATTCCCAATTCATCCGTGATGGGAATAGAGGCGAAAACAAAATACGTAGATCAGATCACTTTCGATTTTGAGAACGTAGGTTGTACCTTATTGCTCCAGGTACTGTGTGATCAATGAACAGTGCAAATGCACTTCCAGATGCAGGCTCTGTGTCAGCCTGTGATGCAACAAGAGATGAAACAGGGTTTATGTCAGCCTGTGACGGTGCAGGTTCAGCTGGGCAAAGTTGGGGCACATTTAGCCCATTTTCTTTTTTAGCAATCTTCTCAGGCTCTTTCTCAGGCTTAGGCAGTGTTTGTGGTAGAAAACTGGCGGCGGTGTCTTTCGAATGAAGGGCGGCTGTTTCTTTCTTGTCGTCTGGATCAGGCAGTTCTTTCAATGGAGAGGGAATTCTTTTTGCGTGGGTGGCATGGATCCACGCCATACGACCATTCACACGGACTGCAGTCTGCGTTGCCACACGAATTTAATATGGGCCCTGCCACCTGGGTGCGAGTGAAGACTTTCTCTGAAAGTTTTTAATTAGGACCCATTCACCCGGCTGCAGACAATGCCCCAGGCCTGTGTATCTGACAGGAAGAGCCTCCTGCACCTGCTGATGAATTAAACTGAGTTTCTGCGTTAACAAGTTACAATAAGTGCTGAACAAAGGGTATTCAACTTCACTCAGGCACCTAGGCTGCAGTGCACACCAAACATTTGCAGGTCTCCCCATTACAATCTCGCATGGGGAGAGTCCAGTCCTTGCTTGCACAGACGTGTGTATGCACAACAAAGCTAAGGGCAGCGCGTCCGGCCATTTCAATTCACTCCCTGAACAGATTTTACTTATTTTATTTTTCAGGATGCCGTTCTGGCGTTCAACAAGACCGGCACTCATAGGGTGTCACTGAGCATTCCCTCCGCCCCTATTATTAATCGCTGCCTGTTGCAGTAATACTCTTGTTTTTAGATTCACTCTATCTCTTATCTCTTTTTCTGTATTTACTCTGTTCTCATAGTATTGTGCCATGTGTAATACTTCACTTTGTAATTTTGCTTGCCACGCACTTTCAGACGTCATTATTAAAGTTTGAATTTTCAGTAATAACCCTGTCACATATTTGTCAACAAATAATCTCTTTCCAGGTTCAGTGCTTAAATCTTGGTCACTAAAGTCTGCAAATACTTCTTCAAATCTGTTGAAATAGTCAGTAGCTAATTCCTCTTTACCTTGCACACATGCAGTTAATTTGTGCCAGATAATTCTTCTCTCGGGCACCAAAATCTTTAGTTTCTGTACTATTCGTGCTGGCAATGCTGACAGGGCTGACAATGGTTTTTCGCCAGCTTTTCGGTCTGTATCCTCTGTCATCAAATGTTCCCATGTGTCACCCAAAATTTCAGTGTCATCTACATTCATAACTTGGTTCCATATATCTACTGGGAGGATCACAGGAAATAATAGGTCAATATCACTCATTGAAAAAATTGACGATTTTAAATAGAACTCAATCTCTTTATAGAATCCTGCCGGGTTCTTTCTCAAATCAGGGATTGTTTGTTTTATATTATTCACCTCCTGTCTAGAAAAAGGAACATGTATGTACTGTGCTGTATAATGCGCTTCTGTTACCTGTGCTGGTGCCCTGTCAATACCAGGAATTTCTACTTTTGGCACAAAAGTGGGAGGGACTTCCCTCATGGGAAATATCAAACTGGCCATTTCCTCCTTTGTTCTCTTATTAAGCACTATAGCTAAATCGAGGGGTAGGGCAGTCTTTCCATATTCAGGTGAAAGCGCTCTCTTGTATATCGTCATTAATTCAGAGGGACAACAATCATTTCGCTCGACACTTATCTTGCAAGTACTCAACCATCACTTGCAATACCTTCCTTTGCATTTCTATCGTATATTGTTCAAACGTATCATACACCTCCAAAATAGGGATGCTTGCATCCGTAATCCATCTAAGCGCCTCTCGTGTACATCTTTTAATTTCTTCACTGACAGGTTTTGATGGCGGAAAAAATAGCCGCACAACATATGGTGTCACCTCGTCATTCCCTTCGATATACATTTCTGCCCATTCTTTAAGTTCCTCTCTCCTCTTCCTGCTAACCATACTATGGGTTACTCTGGTGCTTCCTCTCTGTGCAGGCCCCGCCTCCGCAGAGCTGCCCTCTCCGATAGCTGCTAATTCATCCTCTGTCGGTAAAGGGGGAAATGGGATCACATGTTCAGGGGGAAATGGTGCAGTTGGAATAACAGGAAGGCGGGGTGGCAACTGAAGTGAAGCAATGGGTGCTGGTGCAATCATGTCAATCTTGCTTTGAGGGCGTTCGTGTCTTTTTTCACTCAATATTTTATATATTAGCTCATCTGACGCATGTAATTCTTGTTGTGGATATATATTTTGTACGTCTAATTGGATACTCCTATCCCCTCTTCTGATATCCTCATTCCATTCTTTCTGTTCTAGTTCTGCCGCTTTTCTTCATTCGATGTATGCCTTCACGCATGTCTCTCTACTTTTTAAACAAAGGTTAGCCTCCTTCCTCCAGTCTCTTCTGACATCAAAAGATCGCGGGCGTGCTTTCTTGCGTACTAGTACTGAATCCAAATGCTCTATTCGGGGTATCTCAAAGTCCCATCTTTCTGCCATTGCAAATCATCTTCATGTCTGGTCTGCCTATGCCAAAGTTCATTAAACATTATTGCTCCTATTCCATATTTTACATACATTTCAACCGCTGGCGACCCTGCAGGCGGCGCAGCCTGGCCAGTTTCCAAAGATTGTCTACCGCAGTGGAAAAATCCCACTAGACAGGAAGACAATTTCCCAGGCATGTTTGATCTTATTGGTACCTTACCCTGGGCGTTTGATCTTGCCAGAACAACTCTCAACCAATATCAGGGCTGTTAAGAATCGGGGCACTACTCACCTGATCAATCAGCTCGTCTCTCAAGACGCAATTCTTCCGCTTACAGACACAACAAAGGATCGTCGTGACTGCGTATGTGGCTCAATCTGCCTCGTTTCGGGACCCTCGCCTTCTTGCTCTCTGGCTGCCGCGCATCGATCAGGGACCGGCTGTGTGCAGATCTGCAAAGGAGTCTCTCATCACTTTCACAGGGGCGCCCCAAACACCTTCCAATCCCGGCCTCGTCCTCGATTCGTTTTCACCTTCTTCAAGTTCAACGTACACGATGGGAGCAAAAGTGGGAGGGTCCCTATTCAGGCGCCATTTTTTGCTAGCCCCTGAAGACCCTTGCGCATGGAAACAAGGCACAATCAGCATGCACAAACTGATACGACAGACACGAGGTTCAATTCCCAAAATCTAGGGTTTATTGCAAAGCAAAAAGTCTCAGTTGGCCGACTGGATCTCACGTCTCGCAACGTGTGTCACCCAGACCTCGTTAGATGCAAGAGAGCGAGCATTCTACAACAGCATCATATATACAAAAAGACAATCGTACAATCTGTTTGTGACGCATCAAAACTGCCCATAATGTATCATCTTGAGCTAGGGTTTGGTGATGAGCAATGATGACAAATATGAAACATTTCTCCTTAATCTATATAACTTGATTTAGCAACAGTTGCAATTTGCAGTAAGCAGACTGGTTCTTCTGTTTTGGAGAACACAAAGCACTTGTTTAGTGAGCAAACTGTGTTCGTAAGAGAGACACGTTCCGTAGCATGCTATCGTCTAGTTTCTATTTGTGAACTAGGGGTCAGCCTGATCTAAGACGGGCCCAAAAGGGGGGCCGCAAGAGAAGTATAATTCATGCCTTTAATGGTCTTTAACGGCCTGTTTCTGCAGTTTCAGCGAGACCAGCTGGCACCTGGTTTGGTGATTAAATGCCTCTCTGCTCGCCTTCAAGGACCTGTGAGGGAGGAACACAATGTATTTCTGTACTGCTTGGTATCTCGATCTGGGCCGCTCTCTCAACATGTAACTTGTGGCCTTGCTTCGTGTAAGAACAGAAATACATTTTGCAAAGCGTTTGAACAGAAAGGCAAAGGAAAGCAAATGGCGGATCTTAAGGACACAAAATGGACGCTCTATGGTTATGCTGACGATTCTGTATTCGGCGATGTAGGGAATATGACGCGATTGGCTTTCGGCCAATCATACTTTACCATCTATGCTATGGTAGGGTAGTTTCTGGACTAACATCGTTAAGGTGGATTTTCAGAATGAACCCTGGAGGTGGGTTCTGAGAGGCCAACTTATTATGGAGAAGAAAGAAAGACACTGATGTACAGCCAAACCCAGCCAAGTTAGAGTAGTAAAGCGGTAAGGTTTAGACTTAAGAGGGCTGTGCGAGTGGTCTAGGGCTCCAACGACACACAGAGAGCACTCCAATAATTGCAGTTAAACAGAGGAGTACAAAAATATACAATTATTCAGTAGGCTTTTAAGATACACTCTACGCAAATGAAAGCTTTGTGTAGGTATTGTTACTGAACTATTATCAGACACATACCTGCGCAGACAAAAGATAGACATCACACTGTTACAAGAAACTCACCTGACACGGGAAAAGATGGATACGGTTGCTAAGAAATGGAAAGGGGTGGTGGCGGGTTCGACATACTCTGCTTATGCAAGGGGAGTGCTTATCTGAGTGGCGCCGCATGTCCCATTTCAACTGTTGCAGGAAGTAGCGGAGACAGATGGTAGGATGGTTATAATGAGGGGACTGGTAGAGAATAGGGAGATAAGCATTGTGAATACATATGCCCCGAATCAAAACACAGCGGCATATTTCAGAACGCTGTGTACCAACCTAAGCGTATGTATGGGGAGTTCGGTGATTTGGGGAGGGGATTTTAATTGTGTGTTAAACCCGAGAGTGGACAGATCAGACGGGAAGATAGATAGACCCACCCCAGCTGCCAAAGCGTTGCAGACATTACTGGATGACTTTGGCCTGGGAGACGTGTGGAGAACAAGACACCCCCAAGAGAGGCAATACTCGCATTATGCAGCCCGCAGCAGCTACATACGAGGCTGGATTATGTCTTTGCTACGTCAGAGGTAATTGCAGAGATCACGCAACCAGAATACAAAGCGAGGGTCCTTTCGGACCACTCACCTCTGGTTCTCGGATGGCAATATTGCCCCCCGAGAGCAGGGATTCCGACGTGGCGCCTCCGTGCAGAGGCACTTAAGGATCCCTTTTTCAGGGAGGATATGAGGGAGGAGATTATAAATTACTTTGAATTGAATACTGGTAGTGTGGATTCGGCGGGTACATTATGGGAAGCCTTCAAAGTTGTGATGAGAGGGATAGCCATTGCAAAATCTAAAGGCCTGCAAGGGGTGGGGGGATCTTGGCTGACCTACAAGAAACAGAAAAGGAACTGGAAGCGGCATTGAAGAAAGGAGGTAATACTAAGGAAGACATGGAACTGATACTCAAACTGCAGCATGAATGTGAGGGGCTCTGGGAAAGATTGTGTAACCTCAACTATAAAAGATATATAGAAAGACAGCATGCGGGAGGGAATAAAACAGAGAGACTCCTGGTGTGGTTATACAAGAGCGAAACCCCTAGACCCATGATTAGAGCGATAACAAGGGAAGACGGGAGCACAGCTGACACTCAAGAGGGAGTTAATCAGGAGTTTGCAGATTATTACAGGGTACTATATGGGGATGAGGGGGGAAGAGACCACGCGACAGTAATTGAAACATTGGAGGATATAGGACTGCCCAAGATAAGCGCTGAGGAAAGAGAGGAGCTGGATGCACCGATCACTTTGGAGGAGTTAGAACAGGTGGTGAGGCAGCTGCCCACTAGCAAGGCTCCGGGGGCTGACGGACTCCCAAGTGAATTTCATAAAGCATATAAAGAAGAGGTGCTCCCCCAATGTTAGAAATGTTAAATGAAGCCTTTGAGGTGGGCAGATTACCAGAGTCACTTAGAGAAGCGATCATAGTACCGCTCCCCAAACCCAACAAGCCTGGGCATGGCTGTGGCTCCTACTGTCATGATCTCTGCTTCCAAAAGATCAGGACTTGCCCGACTCCCTTGGAAGCAGACCCATAACCCAGGTTCCGAGTGCCAGCCAGTCCCAATTGGGACCTTTTGGACCCTGTCCTGGCGCCAGTGGCACCAGGCTCATGAAGATGCCCAGTCCCAGCGCTGGAAGCGCCGGGCTCATAATGCTTGGGTGGACCTACCTGCAGCAGACCATGCTGCTTACTTACCTGCCAGTTGAACCCCTGATCCTCTTCTGTTTGGGACTACTTTTCCTGTTGGGTGGGGCAGGAGCCACTCCCTAGGTTCAGAACACTGGAACTCTTCTGGAAAGCAGGAACTCTTTTCTTACCTAGGCGTGGCTGTGGAAGGAGACACCTAAGCACTACAGGAGGCTATTTAAACCACACGCGATGGATGAATCTTGCTTTGCGTTATTCTGCATTCTCTGCAGCAGAACGCTCATCGTGTCTTCTGCTTCTGATCCTGGGCCTAAGGAAACAAAGGCTTACCATCCTGGAATCCAGTCTTCAGCAGCACCTGTAAAGACAAAGAAAGAACAGGTTAGCACTACGGTCTTCAGTGGCAGCACATCTCTTACCTGGTCCATCGGCTGTCACCAATGCCTCGCGCTGCATTCCGGCATCTGAAAGACAAAGGCTTACCTACTCTTCGCACGCTCCGGAGGTCTTCGCACTGCATTCCGGCATCTGAAAGACAAAAGCTTACCAGCTCTTCGCACGCTACGGAGGCCTTCGGCGCTGCATCCCGCATCTGAAAGACAAAAGAAGGTGCGTTTAAAGACATTCGGCAACTTTATTACTCACGTGCCATTACTCCTTCCCACGCCGAATCCAGTGGGTATTCCAGCACCCTTCAGCTTCTCTAAAGCTCCGAACTTGTACCTGCAAGATAAAAGGGACAGTTAGTGCGCATCGTGAAGCAGGCTACAAGCGCTTACCTACGTGCTTCCAGGCGCTTCTATTCCTCACGCGGGTTCGATCCTCAGCTCTCATCAGCCCGCCATCCGCCATCGCCGGAACTCTGCAAAACAAGAGATATCATTACAAAAGACTTAAGACATTTGAAGCGCCTAGAACTTACCGTTCGTGCAGTTAACGACGGACAGCAGTCCTCTGAGGTCAAGAGGCCTGCACCCTTATCCAGTGAAGGAACTGGTTACGGCACCCTGCCCCGAGGCAGATGGAGAGCTCGGCGTTCACTTACCTAAGGTGAGGGCGTTAACCTTTGGGGTTCTACAGGAGAAGAGAAAGGGAAGAGGAGAGAGGCACCCAATAACCCCAGTTCATTAATCCCATATTTTCTATCTGCAGACATCTTACTCTTCGAGTCAGACATACAGTGCACAGAGGTCCAGCCCAAAGAGCCAACCGTGTGTTACACATCACCTTTGAAGATACGGCATTCACCCAGTCAAGACCGGCGCCTCTGCGGGAATCAGGTGAGCGTTACACCTACAGACCTATGTTGATGTTGAACCAGGACAGCAAAATATTGACGGCTGTCTTGGCGAACAGACTGCGGAGAGTGATTGGCAAACTAATACACCCCGACAAGACGGGTATGTCCCGAACAGGAATATAACTCATAACCATAGATGACTCCAACGGGTTGTTGAATTGGGGAGCGGGATTGAGGGCGAAATGGCAGTTGTGTCTTTGGACGCGGTAAAGGCCTTTGATTCGGTCAAGTGGCAATGGCTGCTGGCAGCCCTGGCGGGCTATGGATTAGGGCCTGGATACATAAGGTGGGCGAAGATGCTATATAGTGAACCGCTGGCCAGGGTCAAAACAGGCTCGGTGATATCCGAAGGATGGCAACTTAGTAGAGGCACCAGACAGGGATGCCCATGGTCCCCAATGCTCTATACATTAGCCCTGGAGCCCCTCGCAATATATCTCAGACAACAATATGATACTATAGGTATCGAGGTGGGAGGAGAACGTCACTTGATCTCCTTATATGCGGATGACTTGCTGCTGTACTTGAGGCACCCGGAGGAAAATCTCCAGTACATCCTGGAAGTGATGGAGAGATATGCGGGGCTGTCTGGTATAGCAGTGAATCCTCAGAAATCTAATATCTTCCCGTTAGGCAGTTATAGGGGAATCCCTGTGGGACGGTTACCGGTATTACAAATATCATGGGCGGTTAGTACCTTCCGGTATCTTGGGATAGACGTGTACCACACAGTGGAAGAGGAGCATAGGCACAATACCGAGGTAGCCATTGAGAAAATCGAGAAGTGCATGAATTTCTGGGTGAAGTTACCCCTAGCAACGATGGGACGAGGAGCAATGCTTAAGATGGTGGTACTACCTAGGCTCCTGCACTATTTTGGGAATATTCCATACCTGATACCCAAGAAGTTCTTCACTAAACTGAACAGCATGTGTAGGGATTTCCTGTGGCATGGTACCCGGAATAGGGTGCACTATGGAAGCTGCAGAACCTTTATGAGAAAGGGGGATAAAACTGCCTAATTATGAGGTCTATTATGTAGCGAGCCAACTGCAGAATATCGCCAAATGGCTCTCAGATGAAGTGACCCCCGAATCCAGGTTGTTTGGACATGATTGTGCCCCCTTTTACTTAAAAGAGATGATTTGGCTGCCCAAGACAGAAATGGAAGAGCGCCCTAAAATGATGATGCTTGGGTGGAAGATGTGGCGCCGGACATGCCAGATGATGGGGAACCCATTTGCATGCCCCAGGTACAACTAGTGGCACTAGCAGGGGGAGAAGAGCAGCTAAGGATGACAATCAGGAACCACTGGGAACCGGTTGGGCTAGTAACAATGGGGGATGTATGACGAGAGAGGACCATCATAGACTTTGAAGCGCTGGGGGAGGAAACTGGGTTGCATACGGGCCAGTACATTACGTATCACAGAATGGTGCAGAGAATAAGGAGAACATGGCCCGAAACAGTATTGGAAGAAGAACCAGACGATGCCATGGATACAATTTATGATATAACAGAGGGGGGCACGAGATCTCCAGACTGTATGAGATGATGATGGCTAAGGTGGGGAAGGAATGAACACAACTGAGATCAGACTGGGAAGCGGAAGTGGGAGCCCAGATGGAGGACGGGATGTGGGAACGTGCCCAGGGGTACCATAAAAAGGTGTTGAGAAATGCGAGATTGAAACAGATACAATTGTATATTACGCATAGGGCATAAATGACACCCCAGAGGATATCTAGGTTTGAGAACGCAGGACGACAGGCATGTCCTAAATGCGATGAGGAAAATGCGGGCATAGTACACATGTTTTGGTCATGCCCGGTCATTGAGCGTTTTTGGGGAGAAGTAGCACAGAAACTAGAGGAGAGGGGGGTCAAGATTGTGGTGGATACAGTATGGGCCTGTTTGCTGGGGGATTCCCCAGATCGCAGAAACTCAAGCATGTGATTAAATTGAAAGATCTAGCATATGTGCTCGCGAAAAGAAGAATTCCCATGGGGTGGAAGACATGCCACAGACCGCGGGTGGACGTGTGGTGGAAGGAGCTACAGAAATCGGCGGAACCAGAAACCATGGTATGGCAAGAAGCGAGCAATGTAGGGGGAGAGGAGGAGGTGGAGACCCCGATGGCCTGGAAACTACTGATAGCAGAGTTGTTTGGGCCAATACAAGGCCCGGCAGAACCTATGGAAGGGGAGACCCTACCACAAGATGCAGGAACGGAATGAGGACAGTAATAGGCTCGGCATGGGGGGAGGGATAAGGGGTGCAGTGACCGTAATTAAGCAATGTATAACTGAGCTGTTGATATGAACACTGCAAGTTTGTTTGTTTGAATAAACCAATAAAAATTGTTTAAAAAAAAACTATTATCAGACACATACATAAATTCACCTTTGGGGGTTCTGCTAAAAGCAAGTCAAAACAAATAGCATAGCACTAGGGCAGCCCTCTTCCCATAGCAGCCCCAGCGGCTAAGGGCTCAAGGTAAAGGGCGGCTCCTACAGCAGCGGTGGCTCCAGACTGTGTCTGCAGGTGTCAGCAGGGGAAGCAGGCAGCCACCGACCAACAACCAGAACAGCCTAACAGTATACTTACTCAAGTCCTCGTTCACATATACAACCCCAAGTAGATGACACTGCCCCCACCTAATGCTTATCTCAAGGAAAAGGAGAGCGGTGACGGGCACCTAGTATCCTAGTTAGTATTGAAAGGCTCCAAACACTGCAACTTAAATCGTTCTCCCCAACCCCCACTCACCCGGGTGACCACCCTCCACCCCGCTCACCCCACCTGCGACCACCACAAGCAGCCCCAGAAAGCATCCACAAGAGCTAGACGAAGACCACACTGCTGTCAACCAGCATCAACGGATAAGGTAGGTGCAAATAACCACGCTACCACCTAGAAATCTCAATATAGGTGTGTTTAGATGTACCATTTTGATGCAACATAGGCCTCTCTCCCACTCTCTAGGAGTCTCAAATCTAGGTGTGTTTAAATCTACCATTTTGTGCAGCCTAGGCCTCTCTCCCACCATCTAGGAGTCTCAAACGTGAATGTGTCTGTATCTGCCATTTTATGAAACATAGGTCTCTCCCGCTGTCAAGGAATCTCTAGTTTAATTATGTTGTTCTCACGTCTGCCATGCTGTGAAGCGTAGGCCTTCTCCAACTATCTAGAAATCTCAAATCTAGGTGCGGTCTGATTACTGCCTACCATCCTTTGGGGCTTAGACCTCTAGAAACACTACCTGGTATCCCATAACTGTAAAGGTGTTATCTCTCTATAAACCACTCTGTGAAACCTAGGTTTTCCTGTGAAACCTGCCTGACTGCCGTACCCAGGTGCCATAGACTGGGCAAGTACACATATCATTACTGAGACCTAGGTTGCTGATGACTATGAACCCATCACGCACAAGGCCTTTCCACACAGGCTACCGCCTTACTATCCGGCACAGATCGCGAAAGTGGCGGAGGACTTGCGATACTACACAAACACCAATTCCCACTAATAATTAAGGACACCTCAACCAACACCACAGACTACGAATCCCTCATGGTAAAACTGCAACTCTCACCCTCCACCTCGCACTGCTTCCTACTCATCTACAGATTGCCCGATCCAACACTTTGCAAACACACTTGGTGAATTGCTAGCCACCAACCTCATCCTACATCCAACACTTACCATCTTAGGGGACTTCAACATATGGTCCGACTCACCCGCAAACCCAATGACCCGATCACGCACAGACAATCTAGAATCACTCAACCTGACACAATACATCGCCACACCGACCCACATGGGAGGTCACAACTTGGATGCGATCTTCAGCACTACAAAACATATCTACCGAGCTCCCAAACCGCAGACCTAGCACATTCACTCCTCTACTCTCTCTCTACACTTTCCCTCCAGAAAGGACTTCCAGCGATCAAAACCTTCGACCACTGGCTTACAAACGCGCTCACACCACTCACTCCAACAAAACAGACCTCTCAGAGATCAGGACCAACACCGATGTGGTTCACCGTCAAACTCAAATCACTAAAAACCCTAAAGCACCGCCTTGAACGGACCTGCAGAACCGACCCAACAGCCCAGAATAAAACCGCCCAGCAAGAACAACCAGAGCATACAGACTGTAAATCAGAAAAACCAAGAAAACATTCTATGGGAACAGAATCCTAAATGCTCAAAACCCGAGAAAGGAACTGCATAGGATCATATCCGAAATCAAATTGCCGGCCTGCTTGAGCCACCTACCACCAGTCTCCCAAGCCCTATGTGACGCCTTATCATTACACTTCCACAAGGTCGCTATTGACAGACACTCCGCCATCATTTCTAAATTGGAACACATGGCCCGTCCCCAACCCGCCCACAGGCTCATCTTCGTCCAAACCTGCTCTTGATACAAATCTTCGACTCCCATTTCAACCATGAGTTCCACTCGCTTGTAGCAGATAGCCACCCTTCAGGCTCCCCTGAGGACCCCTGCCTGCCCCCACTCCTCAAAATCATCCTAGCCTCAACTTGTGCAGGTAGTATCGCACGCCCAATCCTCAACCACTCACTCACATCAGGATCCTTCCTGGAAGCCCTAAAAACCTCCTACATCAAACCCATCCTCAAAAAAACATCCCACTCCTCTCCCAGAACTACCAGCCAATCTCCAACACACGCTTCATGACCAAACTCATGTACTGCACAGCATACTAGCAGCTCGGGGGCACCTCCGAGAGGCTGAGTAGTTCCGAAAACCATGGCCTGGCCGGCCATCATGGAGCTATTAGAATGATGCAGAGTCAGTGCGACTCCTTGATCTTGGAAATTATCCTGTGGATCAGGGGAGTAGACGGAAAGGCGTAGGCGAAGGTGAAATGCATCGCTCAGAGAATCGGAGCCCTGACCCTGCCAGGATGCGAACTGCGTGCACTTCTTGTTGTGCCAGGTGGCAAAGATATCCACTTGGGAAGGACCCCACCAGCTGAAGATCTCCTGAATAACGAGGTTGTTTAGCTGCCACCCGTAATTGTCTGCTCCCAGCCTGCTGAGTCTGTCTGCCTCCAGGTTGGATTCCCCCAGGAGGTGGACTGCCGTGAGGTTAATGTTTTCCAGGGCCCATTGCCACATGCTGATCGCCAGCCTGAACAGAGGAGGGGGATCTGGTGCCTCCCTGCTTGTTGACGTAGTACATGCTGTTTGAGTTGTCTGTCTGGACGAGGACAACCTTTTCCTTGAGAAGTGGTAGGAATGCTCTGAGCACTAGCCATATGGCGTTCAGCTCCAGCCAATTGATGTGGTATTCAGCACCGAGAGATCGTCCGGGGTGGCTCCCCAGCCCTCGATCGAGGAGTCTGTGGTGATGGTGGCCTGCGGAGAGGGCAGCCGAAGGGGCGGAGAGATGGAGGAACGTTGATAATCTTGGATTGCGAACCCCGCTCCTGATTCCATGAGGCCACGAAGTGCAGCTGACTCCTTCTCATCCTTAGTCTAGTGTGCGGCACGGCTAACAGGACGCCGCTAGTAGACCCAGGAGATGTTGGTACCACCATGCTGAGGTCTCCTCTCTGCTGAGGAAGTGGGTGTTATGCTTGAGCTAAAACATGGCGCTGGTGCGCAGTGTATTCTGGGGGCACTCAGAGCCATAATGGATATTTACTCTGTGCCTCAGTGAAAAGCTGTACTTACTTTGCTGAGAGCTGAAATTACTTTGCTGAAGAAAACATGCTTTCCAAACCTGGTATGCAGTCAAGGACATTCTGCTGGGAAAGCTGGTTTTGTTATGTCTTGTTATGAGTTATGAGACTGTTTTCCGTGACGTTTGTTTTTAGGAGTGGGAAGCGCTTTGCTCCTTGAGGTTACTGTCGGTTGACCCAGCTGGCAACCAACGGTTACCCATTAATGCGCAAGTGCATTGCCAGAAGGTTCGAGAAATTACCACCCCCTTTTGAGGAGTGCATATATACGGAACCCCTCAACGGCCAGATGGGACAAGTACAAAGACCTCAGTCGGAAGGGGGACGCCTTTGTCCGGCATACCTGTGGGCTGTTGTGCTCTCGGCCTGGCTGTTATCGGGGTCTTCCAGCCGCTTCTGGCGAGATGAGGGATTCAGTTACACCCACGGTGATGTATTTTCTTTTGAATTCTCTGTCTTTTCTGTGATTTATTTCTGTGTTATCACTTGTTGCTTCCAAGCTTTGAATAAATAGCCATATAAGTGCTCATTATTTTCTAAGCGTGCGTGTGGTTTTAAGTCATTGCGTCGTCTACCTGCGTTTAAAGTATTGGCTCTGCAATTGCGCTGGTGATTAATGACTGTCTGTGCACTCTGGGCGAGCAATACAGTGGGCGGTGGCCCTCTTGATGGCTGAGATTTTGTCTTCCGATGGGAAAACCCTCTTGGCGCATGTGTCCCAAATGAGTCCAAGGAATGTCAGTCTGTGTAGGGAGCAGCTGTGACTTCTTCAGGTTGAGGGAGAAGCATTGTATTCATAAGGGCATTGGAAGAGTGGTGAAGCGCTTCCGGAGATGTAGGCCTGACGAGCCAGTCGTCGGGGTATGGGTAGATGTGGAGGCCCTACACTCTAAGGAGGGCCGCTACAAAGACCCTCGGGGCCGAGTTGAGGCCAAATGGAAGGACTTTGTATTGGATATGGTAGCCATTGATCCTGAACCGTAGGAAAGAACGATGGGGCTGCCAAATTGGGACTTGTAGGTATGCATCCTTCAGGTCCAGGAAGCACATCCATTCTCCCTTGTCCAATGTACCGCTATAAAAGCTGGCGTAAACATCTTGAATTTTTGCAGGGGTAGTAAGAGGTTGAGGGTGGAAAGGTCCAGCACAACTCTCGGGCCCGTCTGGGTCTTCTTCTGAATGGCAAAAAACCTGGAGTAGAAGCCAAAGCCTCGCTGGGAGGATGGGACTTCCTCCACTGCCTGGCTCTCCACGAGCGACCGGATCTCCACCAAAAGAGTTGCTGTCCCAACCTGTGGGAGTGGAGGGGAGGAGGGAGAAGAGGCTGGGATAGGAAGGCCCTGTGGATACTACGAAGAGTATCCAGAGGTCCGTGAATTTCTTGCACCAGAATTATGCATGGAGAGCAAGCCTGCCCCCCACATGGTCCCAAAGGGGCGTGTCTTGCCTTCTTTCCCTCGAAGGCTGACGCTGAGTAGGGGGACTGGAAGAAGCCCTTACTGCCCCACCCCCTATTTTTGTTTGCACCAGATTCGAGACGGTGAGCGGTCCGGCTGCCTGGATCTGCATTCCTGGAAGCCGCGGAACCCTCCATATGTATGACCCTTTCCGAGCACTGCTGAGACTGGGTGTACGATTTGGACGTGGTCTTTGTAAGAATGGATAAAGACTTTGCCGTTTGTGAGCTGTTCTTATTGCACAGCTCTTCGTCCGTAGAGGAGTGGAAGAGGTCCCCCCCTCGAACGGTAGATCTAGAATGCGCTCCTGGACATCAAGGTTGACTTTCGGTGCCCGGAGCCAGGCTGTTCTCCTCATGTCTGTGGCAATGCAGATGGCACGGCCTGAGGTATTGATATGAGCGACTGTGGATTCCATGAGGTCATGCGCCATGAGCTTGGCTTCCGCTAGTCCTGCCTTAAAAGCGTGATTGGCATTGGGAGGGGAGTTCCGGGAGGAAGTCCGCAATTTCCCACCATAACTGTTGGTTGGCGGCAGCCAGCATGGCATCTGCGTTGGCCTGATGCAGGTGCAAGGAGGCGTTAGAGTAGATCTTCTTGCCATACGCCTCCAAGATCTTCTCCTCCTTGCCTGGCAGCGCCGCAGAGGAGGAGGCTGAGGACGACTGAGGCTTGGAGTATAGTGATGCCGCAGTGATCACTGAGGAGTGTGGCTGAGGATGGGTCGAGAGCAAGAGTGTATCCCCCTCCATCTGCCTGTACTTGGCATTGAGGCGTCGGTTGACCGGCTGGACTGAGTGGGGCTTGAGCCAACCCTACTTGGCCAGGGAGACTACATCGGTTTGCAGTGGAATCCCCGTGTTGGCAGAGGGGCGTCTTGTGAGGACTTCAGCCAGAACACCCTCTGCCGGCTGTTCGACCTCGGGTCGGGGGAGGCCCAGGTACTCCGCCATACCAGCAAGACAAGTCCCTGGCTGTGGATGGCGTGTCCAGATCCTCCTCCCCGTCCGGATCCTGCAGATCTGGAGGATCTTGTGGAGGAGGAGGGGTAGATGGCGCCTGACGCTGGGGTACAGGGTCCACAGCCAGAGACTGAGGAGGTGACGGAGGTTGCAGAGTTGGCTGTGGAGCCGTAGGAGGCGGCTGCACCGGGGTCTGGGGGCCTGATGGAGTCGGTGGTGCCTCTAGCATGGCGGGGAGGACTTCCCTGACTGCGTCTTTGATGATAACCACCATCTGAGGAGACCTCATGAGGCCGAGAAACGTCTCAAAGAGCACTTCCTCACTGGCCAAAGAGGTGGCATGGGGTACCGACAGGGTAGTGGGGGGCTGCTGGAGCTGCTGCGTACCCTGTCCATATGGACGCAAAGGAAAGTTGCCCTGTGCAAATGAAGGGTAGACTGTAGGCCACATACCTGTTTGAGGCCAGTCTCACCTTGACACTCGTTCTTCGCCGAATTAATGGATTGGCGTCGGACAGTTGCCCTCTACTGGCGCGGCGGCCATTTTGTCAAGCTGCCTGCGACGTGTTGCTCAGCCCGCTGGGCCCGACCTCGTCCAAGCCTCTTGCGTGTGGATCACGAGGCTTACCGTGCTCCTCGGGCCTCAGCCGGATAGGTGCGACACCCTCAACCCGGGGGTCGGTAGAGCTGCGTTTAGGCACCCCCTCGGACGTACTGCTGGTATTAGGGCACAGCCCCTTGGCCATTGCGCCGGTAAAAGGGCGTAGCCCCTCGGGTGCAGACCGGTACAAGAACCTTCCGGTCCCTCGACACTGCGCCCGGGAGGATCCGAGGACACCTCGACCCGAAAGCCAGTAGCTGTAGCAGCCTCGGGAGAGTCCCTAGGAAGGAGTCTCCCTTGCGTGGTGCGCTGGAAAATATTGGCCCTACCTTGGACCTGGTTCGCTGCTTCACAAAGTTCTTGAGATCCTCTGGAGGCGACCTCTAGAAGAGCTCTCCCCACCTGGCTAGTCTGTTCTTCAGCACCTTCGAGGACAGCGAGTCACACGCCGAACATGATTGCCAACCGTGGTCTGAGCAAAGCTAACCTAGGCATAAGGCATGGGGGGGTCTAAGTTGGGAAGAGCGTGTTGCAGGATGGACACCTGCTGAACCCTGTAGAAGTCGACATGCGCCGGGGAGGATCGTGACACCTGAGGACCGAGTACCTGAATGATAGATAAGACAAAAAAGACAAAGAATAATTATCCGCGCATGGAATTACATGGCTGAAGCCAAACCCAGGAGCGCTGGTGAAATCAGCACGTTCCCGTCAATGCGGAAAAGGGGACTGAGGTGTGGCGCCGGAGGGCGGAGTCAGGGCAGCGCATGCTCCTTGGGTCGTGCCCCCGCGCACCTCTAAATTTAAAGGGGAAGAAGGTTTTTTCTGGTGAAAAAGGTTCCGTCTCCCGTCCCTTGGAAGGGACGCCCATACAGTATGGAGAAAAGGGGACGGGACATAAGAGTACAATTGTTGACAGCTCACACACAAACACAAGACAGATGGCATTGAGAACACAAAAACAACATCAGATGGCAGCACACACACAGACACACCACAACAATGGATGGTACCACACACACAACATTGAATGGTAGCACTCACAGCTCATCACACAGCAAGGCAGCACACACACACACACACACACACACACCAAAATGGCATCATATGCACACACTAGAACAATGCATTGGCACACACACCCCCTCCCTCCCAAAGGATGGAAGTACAGACACCAATTGTTGGCAGCACACACCCAGAATGGATAGCAGCACATACAACAGATGGCAGTGTACACACAAGATGGATGGCATTATGCACACACAAACACTTCAGATGGCAGGACACACACACACACAGCAACAATGCATCACAACAGATACACACAAAACACAGCATCAGATGGCAGCACAAACACCACAGAAAATAGCACACACACATGCAGAAAAGATAGCAGAACACACAATGGATATCAGCAAGCATTAGATGTCGGCACACACGCACACATAATGATGGCAGAACACATACAACAACAGATATCCTTACACACAAACACAATGGATGAAAACACACATACACAGACCACAAAAGATGGCAGCACCCATACACCACAATGGATGGCAGCACACTATGTGAGAAACCTGAGGATATTCTCACTCCTAGATCCCCTGGATCATCTTCTCAGGTGGCCAGGGAAAGGCTGTCACTCTTGGATCCCGACCCTGGGGGTGGAGAAACTATGGAGGATCACCTGGGTGGAGGGTCCTTGGGATCTGGCAGTGGGGTACCCTTAGATGAGACATGGTATCCCCCTTATCCTGTGGAGTCAACCAGACCCTTCTCGACCTTTATGGGTTATTATAAAGGTGTTCCCCCTCATTTACCCACATATGACATTTGACAGCACTGGGACAAAGCAGTTAAGAGTAATCAACACTACACCCTTTTACCACTAGTAGCGGGACGAGGAAGATGCCTACTAGGAGCCATGAGGGTCAGGCATGTCCCTTTAACTATAGACCGGCAAGATCTACACCTGCAGCCTGTCAAGGGACTGCAGGTGTATAAAGAGACCAGTGGAGCAGAACAGTGAGCAAGAGGGAGGCCTGTGTGGGAGAGACCAGAAGGGGAGCGTGCTTCAGAGGAGGTAGCCGTGGTGGGACCGGACGAGGAGCCAGGACGCTGTAAACTATCCAGAAGTGGCCAGTGGGCTGTGAAAGTATTGCAGGTCTGGGAGCCTTGGTTATCGAGGATTGGCAGCAGGAGCTGCGAGTGAGCATCAAGAAACCCGGACGCCGTCTGCATCCAGAACGAAGCCTTCCACTTGCAGACGAGCAGAGAGAGGCACGCAGCAGACAAGCAGAGCTCCAGCAGGGGAGTTTCCCAGCTTCCGAGGAGCAGGAGAAGCAGCAGGAACCACCGACAGGAGACACCACAAGCCGGTGAGTGTCAGAGAGGATGCTCGCATACCGGGACTCTCCTGCGAATGTGTATTGAACACCAAATTGAATGAAACTTTAAAATCAAGCGAAACCAATGCTTTTTCAATTTAGAATTGAATTAACTTTACATGAAGCAAAAACTCATGATTATTGAATACCAAATTGAATGGAACTTTAAATCCAAGTAAAACTAATATCTATTACATATTGAACCAAATGGAACTTTAAAACATCATGAAACCAATGCATATTGAATACCACACTGAACGGAAATTTACAATTAAGCAGCATGAATGTTTATCTACTACTGAATTGAATGAAACCCTGAAATTAAACATCCTAATTGTTGAATTAAATGAAAACTTTCATGGGCCAAGCAAATAAAGTGAATTATCCAAATGCCCTGGTGGTAACAAATTACAAAAAAGGGTACAAGTGTGACAGAGTCATAAAAGGTGCGTGTAAGCAAAACACCCTCAAACTGAACTTTTGTAAATGAATGTAGTGCAACAAGGCCATAGACTGGAAAGGATGCATGTCAAGTGTAGAAGAGCCAATTGGCTGATGAGGAAAAGCCAGAAGACTGTGAATGAACACATCAAAGCCAAGAGGCCGAGATTCAGGGATTGTGGTTGCGCGACCTGTAGTGGGTGGACTATTTGGTCTGACAACTGCGCCTAGACCAGTGAACTGTAAATGTTTAAAACCCAAAGACATTGTGATGATGAAGCTGGAGACTTGGACAAGGGAGCCCTGAGACTTTAGCTACATGTGTGGTCTTGAGAACAAATCCTCAATACCCTTTTTGGTTTCTGTGAACTGTGTTGCTTGGAACTTAGGGAAAAGAACACCGAAGACTGATTTTGAACTATCACCTCGAAATGAAGAAAGGTAATGTTGAGACTTTTTTCATGGAACTTGCTTTTCTTGGGGAAGGCGAACTGAGAGAAAGCTGCGAGCTGGACAAAGCTCAGAACTTTGAATTGAAATGTATTTCTTTTGGTTTTGACATCCCTACACATTGGTTGGCTTTAGTTGTTTGGGCAAGTATAAGTTTTGGACACAGACAGTTCTAAGTTGAACTCTTTGACTCAGACTTTCCTTAGTTTCACTAAGATATGGAAATCCTGTTTTAGCATAGGGCAAATTAGCCCTTCTAAAATAGCAATGGCGTCCTAGAAATTAGTACTCCCGTCCCCTGCACACGTATACACTGAGAAACAGCCAATTATTTACAATCTAAAATAAATATCTGCTTATGAGGTCAATAATTCGAAAAAACAAATAATCAAGATGCAGACTCAATGATGTTCATCGATTAATTCTTTATAAAGTGAGATGCTCAACGCGTTTCAGGGTCACTACCCCTTCATCAGGAGCACAGTAGTAACTGTAAATACGAATGAAATTTCATTGTAGCATGTTATAGTATAATATTACATAACATTGTCCAATGTGTTTTAACATAGCATAAACAGTTAGTTCCAGTGACCTATCAGATCAGCTCTCCATACTGTGAATTTTAAAGAAAGCCCTCAACCAAAGGAAACAGGGAGAAGAATTTACTGTAAACAGTCATGCCACCGAACCTATGATATGAAAAAAGTACCTGTGTGGCCGTATACAGAAAAAGGTGCCATAGATCTATCCCATCTCAAGCGTATTGCACCACTATTTCTTATTACAATGCGATGAGTCGATAAATCATACTACTCCTCTTTGAATGTGATAAAACAAAACAAACACTGAGTTTGCGCCAACTCTCTGACCGGTTTCATCCACCTCTAGGGTGATATCTTTCCACCATCAAATGAGTCGGTAGGTAATCAAGCAGCAAGATAGTGGTCCCGGGTAAACTGCTGTATAGATTCCCAAATCGATAGCAAGTGCCGGCGCACAATAGAAACAGATTACTGTAAAGAATACATGCTAGTGTGAAGAGTAAAGTCACAGTGTAGCGTGACAAGATGATCACATGGTCTTCCGGGCTTCAAGGCAAAAACGTACTAACTACAATGATGGTCGCAGGAGTTCAACGCCATTGCCCGTGGGTCTAGCGTATGTAGCCACGAAGAAACACTGGCATCCAAGTATGTTAAAGTATCCAAACTGAGTGTGAGAGAAGCCGCCTCCCGGTCTAAGAAAATAGAAAGCAGGCTGACATTTCCGTGGCTAAAAGGGCCATATAGTTCTGCAGACTAATGTTAGGAACTAAAATCAAGAAACGGACCGTGGTCTAAAGCTGGTTGAATTCAAAAGTGAAAATCTATGGAGATGAATGGAATAAGATCTGATCTTTCCCAGGAATCCAACCACTGTCTGAAAAGGTATGAGAGGGGAGAGCCAATATTACAAGAGTATCTGATCATGTATTATCCAGAATACACATTTATACAGCAATATCAGTTATATATTATTTAGCACAGTATTCAAGGTTAGTAAATGAAGTGGGAGCTAATTAAGGACATTTAGATTGCATATGTCAACATCAAAGAATGCATTAAAAGAAAACTAAGATATCACAGCATCTATCTTTTTAGTCCTTTAGACAGATTAGTGAGGGCAGAAAGCCTTCAGAGAGATAACCAGAGATCAATTCAAACAAGAAAGAAGGGCACCTTGCCATGTCTTTCGTGCAGTAACTGTAATAACGTTATCAAGAGCACCACTATTGCACATCCCTGTACTGGTGAAAAAATTGCTCTTAAACATTATGCCACTTGCACCTGCTCAGGGGTCATTTATTCTATTAAATGTCCTTGCAGCCTTTTGTATAACGGCCAGACCAAACGAACATCCAGGGAATGCTGGCTAGAGCATAAATCTAACATCCGCACAAATAACAAATCATCGGTGGCAAGGCATTTTAATAGCCAACATCACAACATCTCTCAGTTGGGATTCTTGATACTGGAAGTTGTAAAAAGACCCACTAGGGGGTGGAGATTTTACTAAGCAATTACTGCAAAGAGAGATGTACTGGATTGATCAATTGATTATAATCTTTCCAAAAGGACTCAATGAAGAGTTCAGCCTCCACTGCTTCTTATAAATTAGTTGACCCAAATACCTAGATTGTGTATTGAGCAATGCCGTTCACTGCTATGCCCTCTTGTCTCTAATATATCTAATAGAATGTATGATGTGTGACATCTTATCTGTACGCCTCACTTGGTCTGTAATCTCTGATCATCCTCCTTCCACACTGGAGAATTATGATCCACTTAAAATATATTCGAGGTATGTTTAGTTTTAATTCTGTTTTGTTGGATTGTGTACATCTGTCAAGGACTGTACAGATAGATGCAGTGATAGCTTAGTTTTCTTTTTATGCATTCTTTAATATTGACATGAAATCTAAATGTCCTTAATTAACAGACACTTAATTTACTAACCTTGAATACTGTGCTAAATGATATATAACTGATATTTCTGTATACATGGGTATACTGGATAATACAGGATCAGATACTCTTGTAATATTGTCTCTCCCCTCCCATACATTTTCAGACAGTGGTTGGATTCATGGGAACGATCAGGGTCCAGCCCCATCACAAACAATTCACCATCTACATTTTTCTATATCTTACTCCTTTCATCTCCATAAATAAGAACACTTTCACTTTTGAATTCAACCAGCGTTAGACCATTGTCTGTATTTTGTTTTTAGTTCCTAACATTAGTCTGAGGAACTCTATGGCCCTTTGAGCTGCAGTCATTTCAGTCCATTTTCTATTTCCTTAGACTGGGAGTCGGCTTCTCTCACACTCGGTTTGGATACTTTAACATACTTGGATGCCAGTGTTTCTTCGCGGCTAGATACACTAGACCCACGGGAACCAGCATGCTCCTGTGACCGCTATTGTAGTAAGTACTTTTTTGCCTTGAAGCCCGATGACCATGTGAATATTTTGTCATGCTATGCTGTGACTTTATCCTTCACACTAGCATTTTTTGTTTACAGTAATCTGTTTCCATTGTGCGCCAGCACTTGCTATCGATTTGAGAATCTATACAGCAGTTTACCCAAGACCACTATCCCACGGCTTGATTACCTACCCACTCTAGTGATGGAGGTAAGATATCACCCTTTAGGTGGATGAAAAAGTCATAGAGTTGGTGCATACTCAGTGTTTTTTTTGTTTTAGGACATTCACAGAGGAGTAGTATGATTTTTCGACTCATCGCATTCTAATAGGCAATAGTCGTGCAAAACACTTCAGATGGGATAGATCTATGAAATGTTTTTCTGTAAAAGGCCACACAGGTACTTTTCTCATATCACAGGTTCGGTGGCATGACTGTTTACGGTAACTGGTCTCCCCTTTTCCTTTGGTTGGGGGCTTTCTCTATATTTAACAGTATGGAGAGCTGATCTGATAGGTCACTGGAACTAACTGTTTATGCTATGTTACAACACATTGGACAATGTTATGTAAAATTATAATATACCATGCTACAATGGAATTTCATTTGTATTTACAGTTACTACTGTGCTCCTGGCAAAGTGGTAGTGACCCTGAAATGCGTTGAGCATCTCACTTTATAAAGAATTCCGCGATGAGCATCATTGATTCTGCATCTTGATTGTTTGTTGGTTCGAATTATTGACCTCATAAGGAGATATTTATATTAGATTACAAATAATTGGCTGTTTTTTCAGCGTATAAGTGTGCAGGGGACACTGTCCTCGTGCGAAGGTTGTCTGTACTTCCGCTTCACTTAAGATTCTATCAGCAGTGCTTGAACTTTATATGTATTGTTCAAGAGTAGGTGTGCATTTCTCCCACTTTTCTGTCAAGTTAGGCCCTCTACCATCCTGACATTTGAGTTAATAAAGTATTTTATATTGAATTTTAGGTCTGTTGTTTGTGTCTTGCTTCATGATGTCTTCACAACACACACACAAAACATGGCAGCACAGACTCAAGCACACAACGTATGGCACTGGCAGCACACACAAAACATGGCACTGGCAGCACATACAAAACATCATAAAGCAGCAACCCAAAACAACATCAGATGGCAACAATGTGTGACAGTATACAGACACATCACAATGCTTGGCTACACGCACACAAATCGGTGTTGACACCACACATACAAAACAATATCAAGAAAGTTGGCACTTATGACTCGTTTGCAGATTATGGCGCCTTATGTCGGAAATGGGGTGATAGATCTATGTACCTAATCCAATTCCTGTGCCCTATCGCACGAAGAATGTACTTATGTTTTAAACTTAATCATCTATTAACTCTAGAAAAAAATCAAAAAATGGAAAATCTTAAGATGGGGTCAACATTACTGGCTCATGTTGATTCACCAACATCTGCAAGAGCAAAGAATCCTTGAAGCATGTAGTTTTAGATTGTCCACATTTTGAGAGAGAAAGACGTAGGATACTGGGGCCATATCTGGAGGATGAAGGGTTGTTTACGCGAGACTCAATATGTATAAGTATTGTCAAATCTCTATATCTAATAGAAGAGCAGCTGGGGGCGAAGATGGCGGAATGCAAAATCATTTGAATGAATCAAAAGATAAGACTGATTGATATATGAGAGTTGACAAGACATTTATTATATGATTCGAATATGTAACATGCAAACACAGAATTATTGAAAAAAATGAATTGATTTTACTAGCAGTAGTTGCTTAGAAATTAGATTAATGTTCCGAAACAATGAACATAGAGAAAGCACACTGTGGTAATCTAATAAAAAATATTATGAATTGATTTTAAAGGGTTAATTAGTTATAAAGATTAGCGATGTATAACCCTAATTTTAGCAAAGATAGGTTTCATTAAATGTTGGTTTTATGTAAAAAAATAAATATATATATAGCTTAGATGTTGGTATATGTTTTAGAGCAAATTTATGAAATTATGAAAGTGATAAAATTTAATTTATGTAATTATTATGTAAAGGTTTTAAATCATGATTAACCAAATACAATTAAAAAAAATATCAAAAGGCAGCGCACAAAATGTATGGCAACACACACTTAGACAAACAAAAACATATCTCCGCACACACACTAACAAAGGATGGCAGCATGCATACCACAAAGGATAGGATATTAGCACACATACATGTAAACGGATTACAGCACACATGCCAAAGGATGGAAGCACACAGACACAAATGATAGCAGAAAACACACACAATTATAGCAAACACACAAGTGCATGGCAACACACATAATTGATAGCAACCCAAACACACAACATATGAGGACACATACACAAATAGATGACAGCACACGCAATGGATGAAAGACAACAGATGGCAGCAGACACACAAGAGATGGCACAGACACACCAAATGAAAGCACACACTCACACATACACACACTGGATGACACCAAAGAAAACCACACAAAATGGACAGAAGCACACATATTGACTTGGCTATAGCACTTAGGACGCTTAGTCACTGAGATCTGCCTTACACAAAATCATTGTGAACCTTACCGTCGGTTGTGACCTTGTTGCCTCTGGGACAGCACTGCGGAATCTTGTGGGTACAGCACCATTGGTAGCTGTATGATCTGGCTCTCCAGAAATGGCCAAAGTGATCTTTTTAAGACAGTTTGCAGCTATTGAAAAACAAAGGTTGATAAATAAAGATTAAAAGGCATGGAAGAGGCGATTATTTTCTGCAATATGAGATCTGCATTTCAAGAAGATAATGTAGGTAACCCTATAATTGAAAATTACTTTTTTAACAAAAAGTTTCAAAGACATTCATTATGGTTTTAACCTAAACAGGGGAACCGCAATTACCATCCTGAACATCGTACTAGAACTAATCTGTGTCTGTATTGTTGAGGAGGAAAAGTCTACAGTGGTATCTTTTTGCCAATTTTTGATTGCATTGGCCTTTTAACTAATAAACAAATGGGGGTCCAGCCAGTTAAGGTACAGACACATGCTAGATCTTTTCGAACAGACTGTGGCAGTAAACGTACACAGGCTCTTTCTCAAAATCTACCCAAAATAGTAACTGCAGGATTCTGCACTGCTACCTGGACATTTTAATGTGGCAGCACTTGGCATGCGTAATTCCTGAATCCATATAAATGTGGCAGCCATACGTATGCAGATGACATCCAGATTCACTCCCAGATTGCACACGGTCAGGGCACACCAATCAATATTTTAGTAATGGATCATAGTAAGAAAGGTATGCATTGAAGGATGCACATTGAATATTCTACTGACACACTCTGAACCCCTTTGCCAACCAGCCTGAGGACAGTCGCTTAGCCAATGAACAAGGTTAGACATCTCAAGAGCAAACAGAATTCTAACTTTTCCATCAAGCTATCGATTAACACACTTACTAGAGAAGCCTTTATCAATTTTGACAAATAGGGTTCTCTGCTTCCTAAACGCCCACACAAGGTGACTGTGATTCGGGCCCATGTGATATCAATTTCTGCAAAAAATGTAACTGGGCTCAGTTCTCTAGATAAGTATCGTACCAGCCTCTTTACAAATAAAAATCATGCAAAAACAACACCTTTTGTCTTTTCATGTGCATCATTTACACACCAGTTCAGAGCAGATTGCACTTGTCTTGATTGAAACCAGAACACATCTTTTGATGTTTATCAGCATGGATGAAATTGCAATCCATGGAGGAGCAGTCTGAAAACAGACATTTGTTCTCTGACAAGTGTGCATTGAGCCTGCCAGAAAGAAATTGCACACCGTGAGATAAGGAATGGTTTCTTTCTGTTAAATGTCTGCTATTTTTTGTGACCATTGATGCTCATGGAGAGGGACATTATGTATGAATATCTATTTCCTAGCATTTTCCTAATAAAATGGAAAAACTAGTTAGAAATGAGAAGTAGCCTTTGTAACAATTCTCTTTCAGTTAATGCATGCATGATTGCATTGCACAAAATTATTTTTCAAAGTTAGTGTGGTGTGTGCCTTTGTCATCCCTATGCATCTATGCATCACACACATTAACGTGAAGGAGAACGTTTTACAGACATCTTTGCTGCACAACTCTGGTTTCTAATGTGTTCTATTCATTTTCAAGTTCAAACACGTTTTGGTTGCCTGTCACATACGTTTTACACTCCTTCAGAAACAAATCATTTTTACTCTTACAATTTAGTTTACACTTGAATTATAAGGAACAAGTTACTTACCTGTAACTGTTGTTCTCCAGCATGGGTCTGGCATGGATTCACATGCTCATGAATATTCCCTGTCAGGCTGGGAATCCTAAGTAAAAGAAAAAACGGTTTCACTTTCGTTTATAAACTGTCTTTCTCCTATAAACCAATTACTGAGCTCTGGGTCCTACTGCCCCCAGCCAATGGCTGCCCTCTCCCTAAGCCCCTCCTCTGGCAGCCATCTTCAAATTTGGTAGCACGTAATGTGGCAGTATGACCAAGAAGAGCCGCAGAGGCGCAGGAGGGAGGGTTTGCATGTGAATCCATGCCAGACCCATGCTGGAGAACAAAAGTTACAGGTAAGTAACTTGTGCTTCACATGCTCATGAATAAATAATACGCAGCAGTACATACATACACAACCATGGGAGGGGGCAAGGCTCAACAGAAACAATTACTCTTACATCCTCACCAGTCTCACCTTCAAGCGACCAGATTGCATAACATTGCTTGGCCGATCCTGGACTCCTCTCTGGAATCCCAGTCGACGCAGTAAAATCTCATGAAGGTGTGCGTAGACCGCCACGTAGCAGCCCTGCAGATATCCAGCAGGGGCACACCGGACAGGAACGCCGTTGTCGCATCGATCGCTCTGGTAAAATGGGCTCTCAGACGGCCAGCCAGCGGTCGGTTTCCCAACCGGTGACAATGAGTGATACAGCCAGAGAGCCACCTGGAAATGGAAGCCTTGGACAGGGCCTTCCCATGGTTCACAGGACCAGAGTTCACAAAAAGCTGAGAAGTCTTACGGAAACTCTGTGTGGGCCACATAAAACTTCAGCGCTCGAGCCACATCCAGCGAGTGCAAAGTCCTTTCAGCCGGCGACGAAGGAGTCAGAAAAAAAAACAGGTAACACCAAGGGCTCATTGAGATGAAATTCTGATGGAACCACAGCACCACCCTCGTCTCGTGGAAAGTGAAATAGGGCCACTTACAGGACAAGGCCTGTATCTCATCCACTCTCCTGGCAGAGGTGATGGCCATCCGGAAAGCGGTCTTCCAAGAAAGGAACTTAATAGGCGACTGATGCATAGGCTCGAACCGGGGGCCCCATGAGCATAGTCAGCACCATATTGAGTTACCACTCCGGGGCAGGAGCCTTCACCGGCAGGAACGATCAGAACAGTCCTTTAATGAACTCCTTCACCAGATGGTGTGACCAAAGAGAAGACCGTCCGGGCGACCTGGTGTAGCATGAGAAAGCCGCCAGATACACCTTGATGGAGGTGTGTGCCAGTCCCGATTTAGCCAAAGAAAAAAGTATGGTAGGACTTGGGGGGCGGAAGGGGCTAGGGCTGTGACCCTCAGAGGGTTAATGTTCTGCGACCGGCACCAAGTCGCGAAACGCTTCCATTTGTGCCTGTAGAGTCGACAATGCCCTGGCCCTGCAAGGACCTCCTTGTAGTCTGCCGGCAGCTCGTACCCACCAAACTCTAATGCTGCAGGAGCCAGGCCTTCAGGTTCAGCAATACTGGGTCGTGGCGCAGGATTGCGCCTCCTTCCCTGGCGAGCAGGTCCGCGACCGCTGGTAGCTTGACTGGAGGTGCCGCTGATATGCCGAGAAGGTCCGGGTACTAGATTTGCCTGTGCCACACTGCCACGACGAGGATCATCCTGCACCGACACTAAGTTGATGGATGACTCGTAGTAGTAGTGGCAACGGAGGAAACACGTAAAGGAACAGGCCTTCCCAATGGAAAGAGAATGTGTCCCCATGCTCCCCGGCTGGGGAAACCTACTGGCAAACCTCCGGCACTTGGAGTTCGTCGATGTTGCAAAGAAATCTATCTGGGGACTGCCCCACCTGCGGAAGAGGCTGTCCACTCGATCCTGCTGAAGCTCCCACTCGTGGCAAGAGCGCAGCTCCTTACTGTGAGAGTGGGCGACAGTGTTCTTTACTCCCTCGAGGTAAAAAGGAACGAGAAACATTCCCTGGGCGATGGCCAATGCCACCGCTCCTGTGCCTCTCTGGAGAGCGCTGGGGATCTGGTGCCCCTGCTTCCTGATGTAAAACATTGTGGTGGTATTGTCCGTGAAGACCCTCACCAACTTGCCCTTGAGGGATGGAAGAAATGACTTAAGGGCCCAAAACACTGCCTGCAGTTCCAGGACGTTGATGTGGGGCTCAATCTCCTCCAGCAGCCACAGGCCTCTGGCGTGGAGAGGTCCGTTGTGGGCTCCCCAGTCCTCCAGGGAAGCGTCCGTGGTGACCGTCTAATGGTAAGGGGGGGCTCTGGAAATCTGTGCCTCCGGAGATGTTGGAGCGCACACCCCACCACCTTATCGCTCGATGGAACTCCTCGTCGAGCGGAATCCTGTATTGGAAGCTTCCGGACACCTGGATTCAACGGGCGTCTACGAATTCCTGGAGTGGTTGCATCCGCAACCTGCAGAGTCTGATCAGGCAGATACATGATACCATGCTGAGCAGCGACTTGATGGTACTCACCATGGCAATCTTCAGTGCCAACAGCCGTTGCACTTTGCCCAAAATGGCCACTATCCTCTCTCCCGAGGGAGCTGCCAGACAGGACAACGTGTTGAGCCTGGCCCCCAGAAACAGCGGTTCCTGCGATGGAGTCAAGCAGGACTTTGCATAGTTCACCGAGAAGCCCAGATCCGTCAGTAGCCAGACAGTCCTCTCCGTGTGATCGACAGCAATGTCCCTGGACTTGGCCTGGACCAGCCAGTCGTCCAGGTACGGAAAAACATGTATTCCCTGTAGGCACAGATGGGCCACTACTGGGGCCAGTCACTTTGTAAAGAGAGCTTTGAACTGCTAGTGTTTCCCCTGTACGACGAAGCACAGGAACTTGCAATGTTTTTCATGAATGGGGACGTGGAAGTATGTGTCCTCTCGATCCAATGACGTCAAGAAGTCTCCCACCTCCAGTTTGCCGAGCACATGCTGCAATGTGCCCATCCTGAATTTTTGGGACTTGATGTACTTGTTGAGTCGTCGTAGATCGAGAATGGGCCTCCAGCCCCCAGTCTTCTTTCTCACTAAGTATCTATTGTAAACTCTGGAGCCCTCGAGTCGCTTCGGAGCCAGCTCCATCGCCTCTGTTTTTGTTTTTTTAACATGGCCCGAACCTCCAGCAGCAGCTGAGGGATGTGTTGTTCCTGCCGGGCCACCATTGGTATTCACAGACACTTTTGCTGAAACTCCAAAGTGTGTCCGTGGGTGGGAGCGTCCAGCAGCCATCGATTGGTGGAGATGTTTTCCCACATGCTGAAGAAGTTTGCCAGCCGGCCTCCCACCGGGTTGTATGGGTGGGGGCCTGACGCCTCGGCCAGTTCGGTTCTGCTTTGAGGCCAGCCCGCTGCCTTGGAAGCCTTGACTATGGCAGCGGCCACCTCCAAAAGCCTTGGAACGGCCCCTGTAGGCCTCCTGGGATGAGGAATAGGAGGGCTGGCGGTACAAGGACGATCCTCTGCCGAAACCCTTCGTAGATCTTCCCGACTTCCCTCCTGAGGAACGAAAGGACTGACTGTGCTGTTGCAGCGTGCCCAGGACACGGGCCGTCTCTGGGTCCGTCTTGATGGCCTGAAGAGATTCATCGACGGGCTGAAGAGATTCGACGGCCTTTCCAAAGTGATTGTCTCAGTTGAACGCCATGTCCAGGACCAGAGTCTGAACCTCTTGCCTAAAGTTGGTGGCCTTAAGCCAGCCACGATGACAGAGGCAAACTCAGTTTTCCATCTGGCAGAAACTCATGTCTGCAATGTCCAGGGCCACGGTGATGGCATGGTCTGATGCCACCTCGCCCTCCTGGAGAAACTCCCATCGCCTCGACCCGTTTGTCCTCGGGAAGGAAATCCTATCGGGCCATCTTGTACCATAACTCCCAGTCGTACCTGGCCAGGATAGCTAAAGCATTCACTGCCTTGACCGTCGTCGCCACCAAGTAGGTAACCTTTCTACCCCAGGCATCCAACTTCTTTCCCTCGCTGTCTGGGTGAATGGATGCTGAGGGCGACGGTTGGATGACTTCTTCTGCGCAGCGGCCGAGACCACCGAGTCTTGGTGATGGCTATGACCGCAGACACTTGGTGCAGATTCCGGAACCCGGTATTTCTTCTTTAGCCGGTCTCTTTTCGCTGAGGATGAGGCGGGGTTCTTCAGCAGCGCCAGACCCTCATACCAGATATCGTCCAGGAGGGGCACCGCCAGAATGGTCTTCTTTTTTGCCTCCCGGTGTTGATAAAGGGATCCCTCCTTTGTCTCCTCCGGCGTGAGTTGGAAGAGTTCCGATGGGCAGGCGATCATAGAGTGAAAGGAACCTACTTCGTCCGGTGGAGCAGCCCTTGGAGGCAGAGAGATGCCCCCATCGTCATCAGTGTCCTTCGTCGCCGTGTCCCTCCCCGTTTCCTTAGGGGGGGGCACTGGTGGCTGGAGAGAAGGCTTAGGGTGCTCTTTCCTTTTCTTCAGCAGTGGGGGCCCTGATGTCAAAGGGGTCGTCGCCGGTGGTGCCATCCTTGGTGGCGTCCTCTTCTGTATCTCCGACACCGGCGTGTGGAGGGTCGAAAGAATGTCATACGACAGATCTCTGGGAGGTGCCTCTGGAGTAGGGTTGTTGAGCCCAGCGCTTATGTCATCCCCTCCGACGTCCTCGTCATCACAACCAGCGGTAACCAGCTCCTCGATGCTCCCGTCGTCGTCATCCCCAGCCTCTTCTGCGATGGTGTGGACGGAACCCTTGTGTTCCACATGGTAACAAATATCTGTGCCCTTGAGTGTAACGCTCACCTGATTCCCGTAGAGGCGCCGGTCTTGACTGGGCGTATACCGTATCTTCAAAGGGGATGTGTAACACACGGCTGGCTCTTTGGGCTGGACCTCTGTGCACTGTATGTTTGACTCGAAGGGTAAGATGTCTGCAGATAGAAAATATGGGATTAATGAACTGGGTTATTGAATGTCTCTCTCTTCTTCCCTTTCTCTTCTCCTGTAGAACCCCGAAGGTTAACGCTCTCACCTTAGGTAAGTGAACGCCGTGCTCTCCATCTGCCTCGGGGCAGGGTGCTGTAACCAGTTTCTTCACTGGATAAGGGGAGCAGGCCTCTTGACTTCAGAGGACTGCTGTCCGTCGTTTACTGCACGAACGGTAAGTTTCGAGTAATTCTAATGTCTTTAAAGTCTTTAGTAATGATGTCTCTTGTTTTGCAGGGTTCCGGCGATGGTGGATGACGGGCTGAAGTGAGTTGAAGATGGAGCCCGTGTGATGAATAGAAGCGCCTGGAAGCACGTAAGTAAGCGCTTGTTGCCTGCTTCACGATGCGCTCTAACTGTCTTTTTATTTTGCAGGTACAAGTTCGGAGCGGCTGCAGGGTGCCGGAATACCCACTGGGTTAGATGTGGAAAGGAGTAATGGCACGTGAGTATTAAAGTTCCCCAATGTCTTTAAATGCACCTTGTTTTGTCTTTCAGATGCGGGATGCAGCGCCGAAGGCCTCCGGAGCGTGCGAAGAGTTGGTAAGCTTTTGTCTTTCAGATGCCGGAATGCAGAGTGAAGACCTCCGGAGCGCACGAAGAGTAGGTAAGCCTTTGTCTTTCAGAATGCAGCGCGAGGCGTTGGTGACAGCCGATGGCCCAGGTAAGTGAAGAGCTGTCACTGAAGACCGTAATGCTAACCTGTTCTTTCTTGTCTTTATAGGTGTTGCTGAAGACTGGATTCAGGATGGTAAGCCTTTTTCCTTAGGCCCAGGATCAGATGCAGAAGACACGATGAGCGTTCTGCTGCAGAGGATGCAGAATAACGCAAAGCAAGATTCATCCATCGGGTGTGGTTTAAATAGCCTCCTGTAGTGCTTAGGTGTCTCCTTCCACAGCCACGCCTAGGTAAGAAAAGAGTTCCTGCTTTCCAGAAGAGTTCCAGTGTTCTGAACCTAGGGAGTGGCTCCTGCCCCACCCAACAGGAAAAGTAGTTCCAAACAGAAGAGGATCAGAGGCTCAACTGGCAGGCAAGTAAGCAGCATGGTCTGCTGCAGGTAAGTCCACCCAAGCATTATGAGCCCGGCGCTTCCAGCGCTGGGACTGGGCATATTTATGAGCCTGGTGCCACTGGCGCCAGGACTGGGTCCAAAAGGTCCCAATTGGGACTGGTTGGCACTCGGAACCTGGGTTATGAATCTGCTTCCAAGGGAGTTGGGAAAACCCTGACCTTTTGGAAGCAGAGATCATGACATTGAGTTCCACTACCCTCGCCCCCTTTTTTGGGTCCTGAGGGGTTGGTCTCAGGCTAAGGGATGGCATCCTCTTTTCAGGGGTCTTTACTGCTGGTCTGGCCAAAGCCTCAATCGTGGGAGGAAGAGTCACCCTGGCCACCGCAGGGGTACCCTGTACCGGGTCAGCCCCTTTTGCCTTTGAAAAAGCGCCCGCCACCAGCTCGATAGAAGCCTGTATCACCTGGGCCTTCACGGGCAGGTCGGACACCTTGTCCTGCTTGGCCTTCTCCGGTTTCTCCTGCAGCTTCCGTCGTGGGACCCGCTTGCGCGGCGATCCTAACAGAGCTGGACTCGCAGTGCTTGGCCTTGTCTTGGGCCCCCACGGATGGAGCGCCCTCAAAGGACTTAGAAGCCCACTCTGGCTGGATCCAGAAGAGGCATGCCCCTGTGAACCAAAGAGGGCAGGGGCCTTGGCTTTGAGCCACGCCGCCAGTCTGATGTGCCGGATGAAGACAATAAAGACACTGGGAATGCTTGTCCTCCATGAAAACATTGTGCACAGCGCAGCTTGTGCAGAGCTTGAAGAGGGAGGCTCCGTCGGCCTTCTCCTCTGACATGGTGGAAACTTCGGAAGAAGAAACACTCGACGATCCCACCCTTGAGGGGTGAAGAAAGGTGCCAATAAATGGATCCCCATTAGTCGGATGTAGAAACGATGGAGCACACGGGCTCGATCAAACCAAAATAGGATTTTCTTAGTAAACAAGTGTGAAAAACACAGACAGCTCTAAGAGCGAAACTCACGGACTCCCATCCACTTGTACGTGCAGTAAAAATCTTAAGATGGCTGCCAGAGGAGGGGTTTAGGGAGAGGGCAGTCATTTGGTGGGGGCAGTATGGCCCCGAGCTCAGTGATTGGTTTATAGGAGAAAGACAGTTTATAAACGAAAGTTAAACTGTTTTTTCTTTTACCGAGGATTTCCAGCCTGACGACGGGCAATATTCATGAGCATGCGAATCCATGGCAGACCCATGCTGGAGAAAAACAGCGTGTAAAATACTTCCACCTCAAAACCTTACCTGGGGACACAGAGGAGCATGCAACATCTAGTTTAAACATCGATCTTTAACTTGGCGTCAATGTGGTCATTGGCTCTATGAATTGTCAGCGGGTGCAGAGCCCTTGTTCAAGAGTGAGTGATTGTCATTACATCAATCACATGGGTCACAACCTCTTTCACATTTTCAAGACTATAATTAAAACATTCAAAACCTGATTATCAAGCCTGTGCAAGTGTGGTTACAAAACAAACAAAAATGAAAGGGTTACATTCGCAACAGAAACTCAGCAAAGCATGTCCCTATAGTAGTAATCTAGATGGGGAATTTAATTTTTATGTAGCACTTCATGCAAGGTTACTCCAACTTCTAAGCACTGGGACTATTAATACCTTAGTCCATGGTCAGTTTACTGACCTATGAAGGGTGTAAGGCTATGGAAGTCAAGCCAACATTTGATATGTGATAAGATAAAGATTTTAGCATTGAACACTCCCCGCTCTGCACTATTGCGTAACAATGGCATACCATTTAGGTGTACTAGTTCCACAAAATGAAGACTTTCATTAATCATCAAAAGACAATTCTGCTATAAAACCTAATAATACAGAATTTAAGTCAGGTTTGCTTTACTGTGTAATTGGTCAGGTTTGTTTGCGTTTTAAAAATTTAAATACTTACAAAAGAGATCAAATGTGTAGACCTTTGTAATGGAATAATGAAAGATGTATAGAGTGACTTATCCTGTAAGATTAACATCCCCTTCAGCAGCATGCTTTAGGAAGTGAACCATCTGTAGAGTGGCTAGGAACTGATAGGCGAACCATTTGTTGTTCTAAGGTTGAATTCCTTCCAATCACGGTTGACTAAATTCCCACTACGTTGAACTTTTTGATTCCAGGTGCAGAGTTAGGCTACGCATTTGGACTATTCGGTATCAATGCTATGCCAGTTATTACTAGGGAGCTTGCACTGCAGAAGCAAATAACTGTTCCTGTTCTATGTGGGTGGTGCTCACACTGCCGTGGATATGCTGTTCCATTCCATGAGAGCGTAGCTTGCATTGCTGAGGTCCTTCATTTATCTGTGGGGCTCCTTACACTGCTCCATCCCATGGAGTCCCTTCTCTATACGGGTGGAACATCTACTGCTGTGACCCACGATTTATCTGTTCTGTGTGGTAATCGTGCACTTCTAAGTCCCACATTTCCTTTATATGGAAGGAAAGCATCATTTACTAATGTCCATGGCAGACCTTTTCTATATTAGGATGGGAGTGTGCGTTAGGAAAGATTTCTCTTTACTGCACTTTTCCTTCCATTTTAAATGGACCGCCAAACCTTTTGCTTTTATTTTTGATCGTGGCCTGTTCTTTTTACAGTGCAGTGAAGCCTTGAACTTCACTACACAGTCTTCTGCTCATTTATGGGGAAACTGACATGTCCTTCAGGCTGTCAGTACTAGGAAACATTGTTTCCATTTGTCTTGTTATTTAGTTAGTACTTTTAGTAACTTGTTATCACTTGTGGTAACTTTTTATCATTGTACAATTCATCTTGCAATGCAGTACAATGGGGGCCACTTTTGTTTTTGCCCTAGACTAACACTCAGAGGATTTTTCATTAGTCTGCGTGTGCTAAATGGACAAGCTGGTGGCAGCACTGATTTTTTACAATTCTTTGGTGCTTTTTGTTTCAGCCTTACCGCATTTGGCTACTAACTGTTGCTAGTGACCAAGCATGGCCATGCCACAAGGGTTTTCGCTTGTCCTTAGGCCATCATGTCTTTTAGCATTCTTCCTGGCTTGTGAGGCCAGGAAAAACCTTAAATGGACTTCCAGTGCCGGGGAAAACGGAGGCTTTTGGTGGGCCACTGGAGGACTATGTGCATTTGCTAGCAGGATGTGGGCTGGGACTGTCTGGTTCCAATCCATAAACTGGTTTCAGTGTGTCTGAGTGTTCTGCATGAGTGTTTCCGCCAGTGGTCCTGATTGGACCACTCCTGGGGTGTGTGTGTGTGTGTGTAGCTAGTTCTGCCATTGGGAGTTTCAGCTCTTATCTGGCTTTTGGGATAAGAAAAGGACCCCTGCACCCACTCTAGAAAGATCCTGGAGAAACCTGAAGGACCCAAGACTCCTGTCCAGCTGTGAGACCTGTCAGAAGGTGGGCTGGCGACCAACTTCTGCTGCTGTCCTGGAAGAGCCCCGTCTTGCTGTCGGTCTTCAGCAGTCATGCGAGGGAGCTGCGACCCGTGGAGTGGAGGGAACATTTATTCCTGATGTCTGCTCAGTGCCCTGTGAAGAAGAGCCTTCGGAAGTGTCCCGGGACTGCCCTGTGGCTGACCAGCTCTGAGTTTGGTCTACTGTGCTGCAAAGGTCACCGTTCCACGTTGAGGCCTGGAACTTGGGGGGATCCTCAGCTCGTCCTACAAGACTTACCTCAGTGAAAATTTGGAGTCCTAGAATCAAGGGACCCGAGCTAGGAGGGAAAGTCTGGCTTCGACAAGTGAAACCCTTTGCGTCACCGTGCTGTGCTGACCACAGTCTGAAACAGCTTACCCGAGTTGAGTCCAGTCCCGCGAGGGGTCCTGCATCGTGTTTTGCTGCATTCCACCATAGAGAGTCCTTGTACCAGCCAAAGACACCGACCAGAGATCTGCTTGAAACCTGCAACCCCTGCGAATCAAGAACTGAGTCTGCCGGCGGGAAAGGCCACCTCAGACCTTCTTCCGTTGTGCAAGTCCTGTGAAGAATCAGAGTACACGGGGTGCGTTACAGCGGTTCTTACCTGGCCTTAAACTCCCTTTAAATGTTTTGCTAACTATTATAAAACTTTGACAATACATTGGCTTTGCCACTGCTTGCTCGCGCAAGCCATCCGAAAGTTGGGAATACTTTTGGTAGTTAGAATAACTTGTCCTCTAATCCTTGGAATCGTTCACTGGATCCCAGAGACCCTACCTTCATTTTTTCCAGCGTTACAAACTGTGTCCGAACTTTTCCCTGAACATTTGGGTATAAAGGCCCCAGACAATTTAGGGAAGCACTTTTGAAGTTAGCGCTAACTCTGTGGACCTGTAGTGCATAAACTAATCTATACTTTCCTTTAAAGGGGCTTCATCTGTCTTATGCTCGAAATCTGTGTGATTTTACCGTTGCGGAATGGTCCACAACGTAAATGCCAGCACGGGAAATGTACGTAACACAAAAATGTTTGCACGTTTCCCATGCGGACATCCTTTGAAAATCAAACAGATTCAAACACACACCCTCACTCACACCCCCACCACCTCCCCACCCCCCTACTTACCTTTCTTTCAGATGCACTGTGTCTCTGCAGCGCCGCTTCCTGATCAGCAACCGGCACTGCAGGGTCCTTTTCTTTTCTTTAATTTTTTTACTTTTGCTCGGGTGAGCTGCGGGGTGTCCCCCACAACCCCCGCTCACTATACTGTGTAGTTTAGTGAGCAGGTTGTTGCAGGGGATAACCCAGCAGCCCCCAGCCTTTTATTTCTCGTTTTTTTGCTCGGGTGAGCTGCAGGCATGACACCCCCACAGCCTTTGTGTTTCTTTTTTTTTACCAACCCCACACCAAAACACATACCACAAAAAGTTCGAACTTTTGGTAGTTTGAACTTTTTGTGGTGTCAGTACATTTTTCTCGGTAATTTCGGCCTATTCCTTATGCTCTACTCTATTGACTGTATATATGTATTCTATTATTAGCGTTATTTGCTACTTCTACTGGTTAGTAGTCATTTTTCATAGTGTTGTTTGGCCATAAATTAATAACTGTATTTTTAAACATACTGTCTAAGTGTAATGTGCGACTCCCATTGTGTGTACTCATTGTGGACCCTTGCTCACCACCTCTTGAGACTTAACCTAGACCTCTCGTTACTGCTCCTTGAACTGGTTTGGCTATAGCTCCCAGAGTTGTCCCTGTCACAATATAGGTATGCCTTCTATATATCTGTCCCCCAGGCCAGAGTACAGAACATCATTCCAAACATTGTGCACTCCAGAAATCTATGTTGCACCTATTCTATGTGAGGGCAGCTTCTATTGTAGAGAACCATTCTTTATCTGTTCTCCGCTTGTGTATCTTCAACCCTTATTGATCCACTCCACACGTTCTACATTATGAAAGCTTGTATCGCTTTAACCCAGATTCACCTTTTCGGTTTATGTCAGGTAAGTCTGCATGGCTCCTACTGAAGATGACCTGTTCTGTGTGAGCGAAACCTTAAACAGCTCATGCTGCTGTTGTACCTATTCTTTTCATGCAGTGGTGTTAGGGAGAATTCTCATTTCTGTGCCAATTCCCTTCAACCTTAGAGACCCTCCATCTCTTTTGCAGGACGTAAGGACTTTTTAATTTTAACCCTGGAGTGAGTGAGCCCTTTTTCTCACTCTCGTCTTTTTTGACCTGATTTGGATTATGTGTTTCTTTATTTTGGGAGTCTGACAAACTCCATAGGCATCTACTTTTTTGTATGGTGACACACAGCACCTTCAGTGCAGTGTCAGAGAAATCCTTTAGATTTCTCATACAGTTTAAATACATTTTCTTCTGTGAACTACTGTTCCCAAGAATAGTAAAGTAAAATTGACTTTACTTACCTTTTCTCTTTGTAGGAATCCAATTTTTGTATTGCCTAGCGCACACTTGGATTAAAGATATTTACAAAATTTGTAGAAAATTAGCTGGGTGCCGGGGAGAATAACAACCTTCACACTGGGTTGTTTTAACCTATGTAAAACCAACCGATTGTCCACAAACTTGTGGAACTCTCCCGTCCCCTGCACACCCTTTTAAACTGTATAGACAGTCAAAATTTTTACACAATGGTAGTAGTAAGTTTCTTTAAGAAAAGAGAAATTTGTGAGAAAAAACAATTTTCGACAGTGTTAGTGTAAAACAGAATGATGGAGACCATCAATTTTAATTTAGTTTTAAATTATCTGTTATAGATATGAATTTCAATTCATTCATCATCCGGTCTTAGTGAACATGATAACATAAACATATTCATTTTGAAGTCACATTCAATAATATAATTCGAGGGCAGACAATGTGTTTATCACACTTTCTACAAAATTAACTTTTCACATGTAATATCCATAGGAAGTGATAATAAATGTTTTCTTGACGCGTTTCGGCGTGTTCCCTTCTTCAGGATTTGTTAGCCCTCTTCGTTACCGTTAATCTTTGGTTCGCCTACAATATACGATACAGTAATCAGATTTTTACTTATAACTGTCATTTAACTCTTGTGAAAAAGCTTTTTACAATAATCACCTGGATGTCCAATGTGGAATATCCTGACTGGATTTATTATTAACAGTAATGTCAACCCAATAGTTGTTGAATATCTCAGTTGCTATACAACCTGTAGATGTGATAGAAAAACAGTAGAAAAAGCTCAGTTAAAAGAGAGATCTGAATTCGTGAAGGAAAATCTAGTCATGTCTATCTGAGAGTAAAAATATTACCTTTTTTTATTTTTATAAAAAGCTACTTCTTCATTGGAACAAGTCGTTGTAGTACGAAGTGAGAGTCTTCAGGAATGGAGATAATGCCGCAATGGGAGATTCCTCTGCTCGTGTCTGTAAAAACATGTACATGTGCTATGCGAGAAAATTGCAATGTTCTGCCCATATGTATAAACAATGGGTCGGGATCATTTAATAGAGTATACTCTATGGAGGCCTCTAGACTAAAGCTATGGAGTTTTAAAGCTGCTGGTAAAAACTACTTGATTCGGTTCCCTTACCTCCTTCCTGAGAAGATGCTCTGATGACTGGTGCTGAAGCTCGAACCGTTCCTACAGACACGAGCAGAGGAATCTCCCATCGCGGCATTATCTCCATTCCTGAAGACTCTCACTTCGTACTACAACGACTTGTTCCAATGAAGAAGTAGCTTTTTATAAAAATAAAAAAAGGTAATATTTTTACTCTCAGATAGACATGACTAGATTTTCCTTCACGAATTCAGATCTCGCTTTTAACTGAGCTTTTTCTACTGTTTTTCTATCACATCTACAGTTTGTATAGCAACTGAGACATTCAACAACTATTGGGTTGACATTACTGTTAATAATAAATCCAGTCAGGATATTCCACAATGGACATCCAGGTGATTATTGTAAAAAGTTTTTTCACAAGAGTTAAATGACAGTTATAAGTAAAATCTGATTACTGTATCGTATATTGTAGGCGAACCAAAGATTAACGGTAACGAAGAGGGCTAACAAATCCTGAAGAAGGGGACACCCTGAAACGCGCCGAGAAAACATTTATTATCACTTCCTATGGATATTACATGTGAAAAGTTAATTTTGTAGAAAGTGTGATAAACACATTGCCTGCCCTCGAATTATATTATTGAATGTGACTTCAAAATGAATATGTTTATGTTATCATGTTCACTAAGACCGGATGATGAATGAACTGAAATTCATATCTATAACAGATAATTTAAAACTAAATTAAAATTGATGGTCTCCATCACTCTGTTTTACACTAACATTGTCGAAAATTGGTTTTTCTCACAAATTTCTCTTTTCTTAAAGAAACTTACTACCATTGTGTAAAAATTTCGACTGTCTATACAGTTTAAAAGAGTGTGCAGGGGACAGGAGGCTTTTCTCTTTGTAGGTCCAGCACACACCATCTTATGTGGAGTGCTGTGGGGTTACTTAGTAGCCCCTTTTCCTACCTATACATGTAAACATTTTTATGATACCCTCCCTACTTCAAAATGGCTGGTGGCAGTCGTTTAATTTTCCTACCATTGTGCTTTTCTACCGCAGGCAGAATCCTCAGCTGCATTATAGCACCCGTGGATGACCATTTTGTCAAAATGGCTCCGGTCTTCTTTTGTCGCCATTTTCTGTTTGTGAAGTCTTTCTTGGGTTTTACACTGTGCGCCAAGCCAGGTTTGAGCCCTTTGTTCATTTTGCCTTTGGCGGCCTTCAGTACTGAAACGCGCCTCTGGCTCCAGTGTGTCTGGCAGGGCAGGAAGTGAGGGAGGTTCCTGAAACTCCCCTGTCCTTTGTCTTTAGGAATGCCTGAATACACCCAGTCCTCATTGGCTGGCTGGCTGCCAACCTGCTGTTTAAGTGACAGCTAGGCTGTGCATGAATGGGAGAAACCTGCTTAAAAGGCAAGGGTTTTGGGGCTGAAGGCAGAGTCGACCACTGGGAAGAACAACCAGAAGAAGAAACCGTGAACGAAGCTTGTTGCATCCTCCTGCACCGTTAAACTGCCTGGTGAAGCCCTGCTGCTGTGCTGAAACTTCTAATCGACAAGAGAAGCTCTGGAAGGGACAACTTCTTCCCTTGGGTTAGTGGGACCAACTAACCCTGAGATAAACTCCACTGGACCATCTTCCCCGACTGGCTGTACTTCTTTGGTGCCGCAAGAACCAAGTGCCAGCGTCGAGAAATCCATAGTTGAGGGCAACGTCTGTGATCCAACCACAAGCTCCATGAGTCTCCCCAGGACACTCCAGAAGCGGGAGGACCAGAGCTCGATTCCCCTCACAAGAGTGAAGGACTCAAAGAGTGAAGGAAGCCCAACCGGTATCCAAGATCTGCGGTGGTGATGTTTACCGAGCGCTGAAACTGCGAAGTGTGGCTGACCGAAAAGAGCCTGTATCTGCCGCCAACCTCTGAAATGATATGTCCCTCTTATCCCCACGACTGAGGCCCAGGAACCCAGGATCTGCATAACTGCAACCAGACAGAAGCCAGCTGGACCACTCTTCTGCTAACCAAAAGGTACGGTGCTGACTTGGGGTACTTAACTCATTGTCTGTAGCTTTGCTCTTCTCAGTTGAGACTTACAGTAGCTGCTTTGCTAGAGTTTATTTCAGCTCTACCCTTCACAAGTGTAACAGCCTGTGGCCCTACAGTGATGTTCCTTAAACAAACTCTCTAACTTTGTGCAAGACTTTTTCTATCTAGGAAGTGCCTCAGCTCCATAGACTGTGCTCCAATTGACTTTGGCTGTCCTGGCTCCCTGCAGACTCTTCTAGTCCATTTGACTTTGATACTTACTGTCCCTCATAGGTGACAACTTGGTTTTTAAATATTATTGCTGATTATTCCTGGGAAAGGTTTTTATCTAGACTTCATTGGAAAATTTAAAGTGCTCACATGCTCCGAGAACCTGTCTAATCGTTTTCCTTCCTTTAACCGTTTCTTTCTACAACCCTCAGAATCTAAAGAAAGTGTACTAGTGATATATAAATGCCATTACTGTCCTAGTTAGTTAAGTCACCTCAGGGTGTAGGGGGTGTGTAAAAAGCATCTCTAAAGAGTATCTACTAACTTTGTGTTGATTTTGGAAAAATATTTTAAAGTATATTTGATCATGATACATATTGCCCTTTTTAAAGAATGCTTATTTAAAAAGTAAATCATTATTTATAACAAAAACCTTGAGTAGAAGTTTTACTTGGCTATTGTATTGGTGGATTTCATTGCTACGACTCTACAGCTCACATTCACCCCTCTTGAGATAAGCCTGGCTGCTCAGTCACACTACCAATCTGTGTAGTACAGGCCTATACCAAAAGGTGGGTTACCCAATATCAAGAGGACAAGAGTTGTGTAGTCTCCCACAGGGTTACTACATCAATTCTTGCCTAACATTGGTGGCAGCGGTGGGATAGGCGTAGAGTGGTTACACTAATGATTTGCTGTACTTGTGCCCAACTAAACCAGCCACAAAGCTAAGCTCCTTAAAAAAGTGAAGCAAATGTAACATGCCAAATATGGATAACTTTAATGAGGCAGCGCTGATTGTCCCGACAGTAGATCAACTGAAAGACATGTGTAAAACCAGGTGTCTGACCCTGAAAGGAAATAAAATGCAAATTGATTACAAAGTTGTTGAATCACCAAAGTTTGGGTAGTAGGCCTTTAACACCTACTCACCCAAGTAATGTGGAAGATAATGAGGAGGATGTCAGTTTAGAGTCAAGCTCCAATCTGCAATAGGAGCCAGAGGAGGTAGAACAGTCTCAGGAAGAGAGACCCTCTCTGCCACAGCCTGCCTTTATGCCTCAGCCATTTTCCATTGTGACCCAACAAGGTCCACACGTAAACCCAGAATATGTTTCTCTTGAAAGACTGAGATTAGAGTTGGAGTTCAAGAAAATAAATGCCCAGGCTGAAGCCAAACATCAAGAGGTGAAACTAAGAGAAAGAGATGCAACATGAAATGGATATGAAAGAGATGTCCCTCGATTCTGCTTCCCTTTCAGGGTCCTCTAGGTCTGCTAGTCCCAAGAGGCCTTGCTTGCCCAAAGAAGCAGTGAGTATGTATGAACCTAAACTTGATGTGTTGGATTGGCTGGGTACGTTTGAATATACCTATGGTCTTAAAGTAATCTGTGGGAATGATTTAATTCCATGGCTCATATGTCTAGGCTTCCCCTGAATGGCTGTGATGTTGTAATGGAGTTGGGAGCGATTGAGAGAAATGATTATGAATCAGTAAAGTTGGCATTAATAGCCAGATTTGGGAAAACTCCGTCCCATTACCTTAAGAGGTTTAGGACCCTATAAAAGGACTGATGGTACCCCTTGGGCTACCTGGGTACATGATTATATGAAAAACCCAGATGGTTGGTTTAAGGGTTAGAGTGAACTTCTTTGAAGGAATGAGGATTTTTTATTTTTTGTTAGAATCTATTGTTGATGCCTGCTCTCCTGAGCTAAGACAGCACTTGGCTGACTCAAAAGAGATTGATCCTAAAAAGTTAGCAAAAGCGCCACTCACAAGGTCCACAGGGCCACTCACGAAAAGGAAGAGGGGAAGCAGCACAAGAAAGAAGGAAAGAGAATTCTAATTCCAACCACCCAAAAGAGGGCCACAGACAAGGCTAAATTACAAGGGGAACCTGGTAGGTCTAGTGAAACCTCTGGTGCCAAACCAGAGAGAGGTCAACAGAAACCCCCATTCCAGAAAATCTGTGGGAAATGTTTTGTTTTGTATGTGGGTATGTTCACAGGCCAAGTACATTCTCGAGAGGACTGTCCCAGGTCACCCAAGTGACCCCCTTCCCCAGCTGAGCCTGAGTGGGAAGACCAACCAAAATCAATAAAGACAGCTACTGGCGACACAGAGCTGGAAGAAAACCTTCACGATCTGGATCCTGGAGACCATCCTGAGCTGCAGACTTTACTTGCAGGAGGTGGACCCCCTAGGGCAGACTTCAGCAGAGGACAAAGTGTCCCTCCCTCAAAGGTCTGTGCCAGCAGAAAGCTTCCCAGCTGCAAGGGCAAGAGCCAGGGAAGCATAGGCTTGAATGGGAGGAAGGCTTCCTCTACAGTGAACCTACTGAGTCTACCCCAGGGGACTACAGGAGACTGGTAGTGCCCCAGGAGGTGAGACAGAAGTTCTTACAGTTAGCACATGAGATTCCTCTGGCTGGCCACACAGAGAGGTGATCTCTGTACTTCTATTGGCCCAAGATGGGGGTTGATAGAGAAATTCTGCAAGAGCTTCCACACTTGTCAAGACTCCTGGAAAGAGTGGGTCCAAAAATGTGGCACATTTAGTGCCCCTCCCTGTGGTGGGAGTCCCTTTTGATAGGGTGGGGATTGACATTGTTGGTCCCCTAGACCTATGGGTGTTGTTCATCTTATGTGGTACATTATGTATTCCCATAAAAATATGTTGTAGGTCCACCAAATACAATTTATAAAAGTAGGGTGCGAAATTGCAACCTTCTTTCAATCTTATACTACTTTTGATTGGATTAGAAAAACGGTCCTTCTTATTCAGTCTAATCGAAATTACTGTATCACTATAGAAAGGAAGAATTACATTTAGCAAAACTCGGTCCATTCCCCATTCACTCAATTTTGACCAAAGTCTACTTCTGTCCATCTTAGCAAAGGCAGATGTATATTCTATATATGACAAAAACAAAGCAGCTGGTTTTTAATTGGGACACCATCATTCCATGATGTGGCATACAGGGCCTCATTACGATTTTGGCAGTGCAGTAAAAAAGTAGGTAAATCAGTTACCTCCTGCATTGCCAAATTACAGGTTTTGGCGGAATTACCAGTTCTGCCGATTTCTGGAGGAAAAGATCCTCCGCTTTCCCTCCAAAGAAATCAGCAGAATTACCACTCATAATTCCACATGTGTACATTCTGCCAAAAATCCCCAATGGAGTCCTACGGACTCCAGAAAATTGGGATTTACACTGCCTACCACCACTTGGAATCCTGTAGTAAATCCCTGGGACCAAGTTGTGGTAACTGTAAATCTGTTTGGTGGTATCTCACAGGATTCACCTCCGAAATACCTCCAAACCCGTAATGAGGCCCACAATACATTCCAGAATCTATATTGAACTTAATAAAATATATTAGACCTCTCCATCTTCAGGTGCACATTCTTTAATATTTGCGGGCCCCTCACTTGGGTTAGCTATCCCAGACGGTTATAGCATGCTGCATCAAGATAGATTGGAAGGAAAAGGCGGGGGGAGGAGCCCTAATAATTAAGTCAAATTTGAAAATCTGGGAGGTTAACAAACAAGATTTGCCTGGGACTGAATCTAAACTAGTGAAAATTGGTATCAATGCAGAAAATACCATTAATATGCCACTACTATATAGATCTCCTGCTCCTGGGTCAGATTTCCCTGATCTCTTGACCAATCTTTTATTACCTCTGCTCAAACCGAACACTAACTTTGTAGTGCTGGGATATTTTAACTTTTGGCTAGGATGTGACATGTATACTACAGATAATGTACAGCTAATGTACTGGAAGATGCATTGGGCCATCTGGGTTTTAAGCAAATGGTTAGAAAACCCACGCATATCAAGGGACACAAGCTAGACTGGGTTGCTACCTATAATATTTCTATGATTGACCTTGAAGTTATTTCATGTCCCTAGTCAGATCACTCCTTTGTCAGTTTTTTGATTGACAATGAACTGCATATAAGACATAATGGGAAAGATAAAATCGCCATTTTAGCAAGAGATTTTAAGAAACGTACTCCAGTGGTGTTAAAACCTTGGATAGACACTCTGGTCCCGGAGGTTTTAAAAGCTCAATCAGTGCAAGATATGACTAATCACTTTCTTCACTCTTTTCAGGATTCAGAGACTTTAGCTCCTTTAAAAAAAGAAACAGCTCTTGTACGCTTGGAAATCCAATCATGGTTTAACTCGTATTTGCAGAAACTTAAAAAATTACTAAAATATAATATTTTCATGCCTGGAGGTCAAGTCAGGATAATACTAGCTTGGAAGCTTATAAAAAGCAGCCAAACTTTATAAAACTGCAACGTTTCTGCTAAAAAAGTTATGCTTAATGATAATTCTATCAATTCTAGTTCAGAAAGCAAGGAACATTTCAAAATCTTAAAAGAAAAGGAATGAACAGGAATCTCTGAATGTTGAAAAATGATGCTTGGTGCGCATCAATCAAGGATGCCAAGATGGGCAAACAGGATAAAATTAAAAAGATATTGAATCCAAAAAGCTTTCCTCTAATATGCTGTCAGATGCAGGAAACTTCGAGACACTGGATGAGACGTTCTCACAGAATAATTTCAACTTCTCCCCAATATCAGAGACAGAATTGGCCAATGTCATTAAGCATCTTAAAACCACAAGGTGTAAGGGGCACCCCCGCTCAGCTTTGATAATAAAAGCCTGCTCTCCCACGTTAATTACGGCCTTGGGCAAATTTGTGAATGTCTCCTTTGTGGAAAACCATGTCCCAGAGGGGATTAAAAAAAGCCTGGATAATTCCCCTTCAAAACAAACCAGGTCTATCCCCGAAAACAGCGACTAATTACAGACCCATCACAAATACACCTTTTCTTTTAAATATACTGGATCGTGTGGTCTAATCTCCTCCCATCTGAACAATCGCCAGATCCTCAATTGATATCAATCCAGCTTTAGACAAAGTCATGGGACCGAAACAGCGCTCCTGGAATTGAAATGTAATATCTGCAGCCTTTGACCTAGTTGATCATTCCATTCTGATCACGAGGTCGATGGAAGTGGCAAAATTCTCAGATAACTCTGCTCATTGGATCGCCTCCTTTTTGAACAACAGACAGTGTACAGTTTTTAGTGAGGAGGCGGTGGCAGGGCCTGTTAACCTAGCCTATGGCAGACCTCAGGGCACCTGTGAGTGCCCGTCCCTTTAGAATATCTTTACGGTGCCATTGTTTCATTTACTGGAGCTGAATGGCATAGAATTTGCTAATTATGCAGATGACACGCAATGTGTCATCCCGCTAACAGGATCATATATAGAGGTTGAACACAATATTAATAAGGTCTATGAGCTCATTCAAACCTGCATACTTCAGAATGGCCTGGCCTTAAACAAGGAAAAGATGGAACTTATGGTGGTGGGTACACAGAATAAGATTATGAAGCTAGGTCCAATCTACAAATTCTTTTCTATTGCAGACTGCAAGACTGATGTTAAAAAGAAAGTTAAAACCTTAGGCATATTTCTGGACCAGAATCTTAATATGAAGGCGTAGGTCAGCAGGCTTGTCTCTTCCTCCACCTATTATATAAAACTGCTCGTCCACCTTCGGCCCCTCATCTCTCAATAAAACACAGACGATTGCAAGGGCCATAGTAGGTGCTTTAATCAACTTTTGTAGCAGTCTCCTGATTGGTACCCCGAAATCCAAGGGTAAACATCTTCAGGTGATCCAGAATAGCGCTGTTAGGGTGGTTAAATGCCTTAATTGGAGAGATCACGTCTCGGAGGCTAGACAGAACCTACACTGGCTCCCGGTGGTAGCAAGAGTCCACTACTGGCTGCTACTAGTTACACAAAAATGATGCGTGGGATCCATGCCAGCATATCTGAAGGATCTTCTCGCAGAGAAATTTAATCTCAGATCTCTTAGCTCTAATAACATGCATCAATTGAAGACATGCAATTCCAGTAAAGCACTGAAATGGGCCTTCATCAAAACATCCCCCAGAGCGTGGAATTCTCTTCCGCCTGAACTAAGTGAAATCAAGTCCACTGAAATCTTCAAGAAAAAATTACAAAGTTTTTATTCTGCTAACTTTGCTACTTTTTGCTTTTTTTTACTCAACTGCAAAGTTGGGCTACGCTCTTAACCCTGTCTCTTTCTTAGGTGTTTGGTTATTTTCGCTGTGCGCCCTTCAGCTTTCGCCATCCAAAGCTGCTGGACATCATCAGCAAAGAGATGGAAAGTGGAAGAAACAAAATGCTGATGGAATTGGAAAAATAAAATTTGACCCTCCTGCAAGACATAGGAATCTCAAAAGAAGAGCTTAATTTCAATCCTGAAAAAGTGAAAGAAAAGCACAAAACCTGGGATTGGATCCAAATGGCGGAAACCGCTGCAAGGTATAAAATAACTTCGCATTTTCCACCAAATTCACAAAAAGTGCAGACTCCAACTATCTAGTAATATTTCCGGACAGGATATTGCGCGCAGCATACTTAAAAGCACGGCTAAACGCACAGAATTTTAGCCATAAGGGGGCAATCACTGTGCAATTCCTGTCATTTCTGCAAGGACACTTCAACAAAAGAAACAATACGACACCTCATGCTAGGATGCTCTGGAAGACGTTGGGTAAGAAAAGTTTACCTAAAACGCCACTTGGAAGTAGCGTCCATTTGGGACGAGGACTACTAGTGGCAAAGACTGATCAGTGGAAATAATGCTGCCTTGGCAGTAGCAACTGCAAACATTTTAAAGTGCATAGGCCTAGAGCAAGAAACAGGCCAATGGATCTAAGAAGTCCCGGGGAAGATAATGAAAAACGAAAACAAAAAAGACCAGTCGAGGGAAATCACATTGTACGGAACAAGTGGAGAAATGCTTCATGTTTTTGTAAAAATTGCTTAACAGCAATTAAATGCAAATAAAACAATACAACTAAAATGAAACGTAAAGTAATATCAAGGATGCTAAAACTTTACTTGTGACATCTTGAAGGACTATCCAAGGATCATTTCTAGGATCTTGAGGAGCACCTCTTTTTAATATGGGAATTAACATTGACTCAGCCCAAGCAAAGTGAAATTGATTTAATAATAATAAAACTTTATTGTGATATATTCATAATATTGGGATTTTACACAACTTTCAATTCTTAATATACAAAATCATATGAAGACAGAATTATACAAAAAAATGCATTTGAAATGCATTTACAATTCAGCAATTCAACATTTAAAATAAATCATTTCAATTTCAGTTTCAATTTCAAGATTACAGAATTCAATTTCCAAATCCTCAAGCAAGTGCATCAAGCAATACAATTCATTATATAGCTCAGGTTCTTAGAGAGGGTAATGTAGTATGAATGTGAAGAAGTATTTCAAGTTCAAATACAACTTCAGAAACCGCTATCAGTGCATCAGGCAATACAGTTCATAACATGACTAAAATTCAGATTCAAATTATTGATGAGAATGGTAAAGCATTAGCATAAAGGATAAGGAGGAGAAAGAAAGAACGAGGAGTAGATTTAATGTAAAGGGCGAGAGAATAGAAGCAAATAAGTTCTCAATAACCACTAGCTTAGTTAAATCCATCAGGCAATCAGCCTTTAACCTGCTGCCAGACTCTAAAGAGAGCACATTGGGCTTATATGGAATGAGTATTCAAACAATAGTCCTAAAAATAGTCTGAGGTGATGGCCTTGTAGGAATGGACCACACTACCCAGCATACACATATAAATGGGCCCCAGTTCCTTGAATTGTGTTAGGACATGCTGAACTGATTCCGCCTGATCCGGCTGGGCACATATTCAGCAAAACCTAAGTTGAAGGGGTACCTTTAAGCGGGGACCTAGCACGGTCATCACCGGGAGTCGGTTTATGCGTAACCTCGGGATGAACGGTCTAACTTCAGGGGCGGGGCAAAGTTGTAAATAGGGTTGGATCTTACGATAGCGGTATACAACATGAGCTACTGCCTCCTATCCTTTTAACTTTGCCAGATCTATAGTTCTCGGTCCAATCCCACCCACTGAATTTATGCTTGAAGGATTTTTTTAAGTGGGCAAAACGGTAGCCTCTCTTTTTAATGAAAGGCCAATCGATCTTCATAAATAGGGCTTCATTTAGAGTCTTAAAGGTGAAACCATACCGGGTCCTCTCCGAGTCATAACTGTCCCCAACCATGGCTAATAATTTACAGGTGGGATCAGAGCAGGACTTAAGATAGAATATCCCCCTAGCACGCAGTGCCATACACCTCTTAAAGAGGTTAGGCCTAATTCAAGGCAAAGATATTCCATGGGGCATGAATAGCTCTCAAGTTTGTTTAGCCATGAAAGATCCTGGATGGCCAGTGCTTCAAGGCCGTAAAGGACAGCTGGTGCAAAACATTGGTGGTAAAGCTTTAGGATCCCAGCCATACTATATCCCGCTGTACCTCTAGCAAACTTGCTGGCTTGGAGTGTGAGTGTTTTAGCTTGTTTTTTATTGCGGATGATCAGATCATAGTTAGCGCGAGCCTCAAACTCCAGGCCCCAGGTCTGCTATGCGCAACGCTGTAGAATTTAGATGTAATGTGCTTCACCCTGTGCTACCCAGTTATAGGGTTAAGCATTCTCAGCATCTAACCCCCACCCTCTAGCTTGTGTTAGGAAGCGCCAGATTTTACGGCCAACCTTACTACACATCACCTCAATAAACCTCCGCCAAGACCCTCTTAGCTGTGACTGCCGATAGTAATGCAGCCAGGAGAAAAATTTTGATTTTGCGAGTTTAATGAGGGCAAGGGTTTTAGGCATATCGGCAACAAATGGAGCAGCCAACCTGTGTGCTCTAATAGCATGTCTCATAATAAGTTTATGATCGCAAATGTTAATGTCAAATGTTTCACAACCTTTTATTCTCCACTTTATACAAGATGTCATCCTTCTGTTAAAAATCCTCTTAGTTAAATGGGCAATCCATTCATCTATTGCCTCAGGGCTTTTACCCCTCAAGGCTCGATCTGGCCTAAAGTCCTCCGGGAAGGTGATCATAGTCATTCTTTCAATTATTTTTTCGGTCCAGGAAATCTTGTTCCCCGAATGGCTAGGTATCACCCCTCCACAAGCTCTTCGGCCATCCCACTCTCCCCCATACATAGAGTTACGGTGGCATGATCACTGTATGTATTAAGGGAGATCGAGAATTGCTATACTTAGTTTAACAGGTATTCTGAGACCGCTATATAATCAAGCAGAGCACTCTTTTTCACCACTGACCAAGTTGCCTTACCCGGATAATCGCCATTAGTACGGCCATTTAGTATTATCTAATTCCATTCTTTCAAATTATCCAGCCACAGCCTCCCTTTGTCGTTGGATTTACAAATGCCAGAGGAACAGGGATCAACCAATAGCATATGACCCATACCCCAATTGGTCAATACATTTGGCATTCCAATCGCCACAGAACATTACAGGGTGCCTCACATCCCCCAGATGTCGTGAAGCCAAAATAGCATCCAGCTGATCATATATCAACTCAGAGCGGGCGGTCATATATGTTAACTATTAGAATGCCCTGATAGCCACACCATCCTCCGGCGGGGTATTTCTATAGCTAATATGTGGCCTCCAGGTTCACATTGATTAATTAATTTAGGGTAAAGGGAAGTCTTGGCTGCAATCAACAGGCCCCCCGCAGGGCATCCACGCTCACCCCTGGAGGCCAATGTCTAGAAGATGGCATAGCCATCAAACTTAATATCAAAAGTTATCCAAGTTTCTTGGAGAGCAAAAACTTCACATGCCGTTAATACTCCATAAGAGCCTCCCTCATTTAGCCAGTGGTTGAATCCCCTCGTGTTCCAGCTTAAAATAGGTGCAGTTCATTTCACAGCCTGACTCAGGGGGATCTTTTGTTTCAACCACTCCCATCCTTCATCATAACTAAGTTTAGCCTTGGAATTAGATAATGCATGTGTAGGGGACCTGGGCATCTGGCAATTACACTTGGTGCAGCCCTCACGGCTAGGCGTTGCTGGTAAACATACATCCAGAGAGTAACCCAGATGTGCCAGGGAAGCCTGATTATGGCGAATTAGAGGTGCAGTTTCTGGAAGGCCACAATGTATTTTCGTAATTTTGGAGCCCAATGGCCACAATGATTCAATGAAATCAAAGTCTGATGAATTCAAAATCCGTAGCGATGGAATCTTGTGGAACAATGTTAACAGTGATGCACGGTTCAAAGGCTTTTTAAATTTGCCTCCCTCCGGAGGGCAGATGGTAAGCATTTTCACACCCAATTCCAGGGGCTCTGCCACTTTCAAGATGGCATCAGATAATGGGACTGGTGGCGTAGCCTCCTGTTGTGTACTCACTGGGGCCGCCAGCATTGGTGGCTCAGAATGCCCTATGCTGGGCCCATTCTGGTCAGCCACCAGAGGTTAGTCATTCGCCGGAGTATCTTCAACCAACCAGCTAGTCAATGTACCAACCATCTGCGCCGACCTTTTGCGGCACGCCACTCTTTCGCTGCTTCTTGGACAGATTATTGCTGCCCGGACGGAGGGTGGAATTCAGAGGCTGCGTGGGGGCTGACAGATTATTCTTAAAACAAGGAAGTACTGGATTCAGCTGTTTAGAGGCCTTTACTTGCATTTTCCTAGCAGGTCTTTGCTGTCTTCGGGATAGGCGGCCCGTCACAAGGGGCATCTCAACAATAACTCCAGCCATAATGGGCATTTTCAGTGGCACATAATGCGTTTCTTGGGTCGCCTCTTCACATACGTCAATTGTGGGTGGATGCTCACTGGGTTTTTGGGTATTCAACATTTTAAATATAGAGGCTATAGTTGTGCCCTGGAGTTTTAAATCTTCGTGCAGGGTCCCACACAACTTCAAAAGTATTTTAACTGCAAAATTCAAAACGCCTTGGCTCTGGGCCATACTCTAGGTGTCATGATGGAGAAATCCTCCTGTGCGGAGCCGGATAGAGCCGTTACCAACTCAGAGCAGGTTAGTATTCTCCTCCTCGCTCTCCACCACTATCTCACCCAGAGAGTCCACAATATTGGACTCTTCCCTCCCTTGCACCCCAGTAGGATGGGATGCATTGTCCTGAAGGGCATAGTACAGTTGTAATAAAGAATCATCGTCCAAGTCCAAGGGATGGTAGCTTTTATCTGGTTCCAATTACGGTTTTGCGCCGTCATTGGTATGTGTTCCCCGCCCCTGTACCGGCATTTTAAGAGGAAAATAGGCATCTAAAAGGGCCTTTTAAAGGCACCTCCGGAGTTTTGACTGGCTCTCCGTTGTTTCCTCCAATCTCCACCAGGCAGTCTGGGCCAGCTGTTGGCAGTTTTCCAGATCGTAACCCGTAAAGTTTCTTTGTGCGGGCAGCCAGATTTTTACTGTGGCTTTGAGCTTTCCCGAGCATACTGTTATGCAGGAAAAGGGGAGGAGTCCACTAGAGGCTGAGTAAGTCCAAGTCAAGTGATCTTTGCAAAATTCTTGATCTTAATTGACAGGTGAAGGGCTATGATAGAATTAACTACCAGACTCCCGACAGCCAGAATTTAGTCAATTTGCAAGGCGGATTTCCAGAGGGTCTTCATAGCGGGGAGCGACAGAGCATAATCTTTCAGATTGGAAGTTAGTTAGTAAGCGACCCGTTAATGTGGTTAACGGCAGGGCTGCTTAGCACCTTGCGCAGCAGAGCAGAATAAGGGGCCAATTTCCAGGTTGCAGACAAAGCAGAACAATATTGCAAAGTGTAATTATCTGAAGATCTTATGTTACCTGCGTAAAATGACTCGAGCGCCACGGGCGGCGCTCCACAGCGGAACACCGGAACACACTGCGCACACTGCACACTCACCATTAGGAGATGTTTTTAAGTCCAGCCCCTCTCTTCAAAGTAATGGCCACTGTAAACAGACTGCTTTTCCAAATGCAAACTCCTCTGGCAGAACACCAGCACACACTGCGCAATAATAATTAATTCAATATATCAGTCCATTCTGGGATGTGTGCTTTAAGAACAATATTAGGAGAACCAGGGTGCAAAAAAATGTGCATTGCCACTAGCCATTTGCTAGTGATGTTTGATCCTTGGCGAGTAAGAAATGGTGTGCTCTCTGTATCTTTAAAATTGAGGTGGTGAGCAACATTTTTATGGCTGGTTAGTAGCTTACAACTTGAATGTTTGCATCCTGAGTAGGGCCATCCGGACCGTGGGCTTGTCCGCTTTAAGAATTTTAGAACATTTGTTCTATCTAACTTCTAAAAGACCCAGGCCAAATGTGTTCTGCGGACAAATCATCACTCTCTACTGATTTAGTCTTAGAACAAAAAAAAAGTTCTAAACTATTCTGCCTCAATGCTGTTTCTGTGATAGTATTCAAATGGGAAGAGCATTCCTCACCACAAACTTTAAATCACACCTGTAAGGGTGCAGAAGGCTCATTCACAATAGTGGCATATTTTTGAGTATAGACTTTTATTGATCAAGAAAGGGTTCGGAAAATGCATCTCTATCCCTAAAGCTAAGACGGGTTTCCCTACCTCAAAGAAGACTAGTGTAATTGTCAGGAAGTCCAAAACTAAAAAGTTGTGTCTCAAAACCTACCTCTGTCCCTAACAATAACTTAAAGGAATAGTGCGGTCAGAAATATTATTGTCCCGAGGGTTCGGGCATGTGTTATTAAGCATGCGTTGATCCATTTTACAAACATTTCCTATGCACCTTACTGTAGTTTTCCACTTTTGTACACATGGGAAATCAAGCAACAGGGCGCGGCCATTTTGTGATAATCTTATCCGTTGCTGCATCGCCCAAGCAGGACTGCCCTTGCTGCACTAAATCATATTCCCCGCCCCTGAGCCTGACATCACCAAACCTAGTGATATTCTCTGCCTTTCTCCGTGACGTTACTGGGCAGTGTAGCCAAACGTGCCCAGTCATCACCTAAGTGACGTGACACAGAACCCGGAAATCAACACACATCTCACAACACAGCGCGTCACAATTCGGAATATAAAACTGGAAACAGCAAGACTGTACAATTTGTAAAGTACTTTTATTTCACAATAAACGCTCCGAGAGCATCCGGCTATTGCCATAGTCAATCAAATTGGAATTTATTTTCTTTGCTCTCGATCCGCAAATGTTTATCATGAGTCACGCGGTGTTCCTTTTGGGTACACCACGTGTTCGTTTTGGGTAAAAGCAGCGCTTTGGTCACACAGTGAATTGCAAGGCTTGTGCATCAACTAGGCGCTAGACCACTGTAAAGGATGTTATGTTGTTCCTAATCACAGGTATCGCATAAGGGCATATCGGCCCTTGGCGATTGTCCCAAAGAAGAGTCAAATATATCCAGTTATTGACATGTATCTGCAGCTGCCGGTTGAAAAACTCATCAATTGGTATCTGGAATGGCAGAATGTACCTGTTTGGAAAACCTAATAGAAATGTGTCTCAGTAGCCAATCTTTATTACAATTTATCATTTTACTTATTAATTCGGCATAGAGTTAAAACTAACAATTAGCACAGACGTGAAACAATGTGAACAGAGAGAAAACAACATGGAAAGTACTACAAAATTTGCTTCCGAGGATAGTTCTATGGAGTAGGTTCAGCTATAAACAGGATGTGGAAGCTGACGCTACAATTCGAGGTGCACATAGATGGCATTTTAATGAAATATTAGCGTTGAACCTGGGGGAACCGAGTGGTGGTCTACATGCATCTCAATGCTGGACTACCCATGTGCCCGGTAGAAAGACCAGTACACACTTGCGTTTCATTGCAATATGCCACACAGAACAAACAAGTACAAGGTAACCCAGCAATAACAGTCAGCTACTGATAAATTGATGCTCGTTCGGGTATAAAATCGTCGAAAGTCAAACTTACATTATATTTGGCATTTCCATTCTCGTGGCGTGACGCAGACTCTGTTCGTATCACCGATTTTTCATAAACTGAACTTACATGTTCCTTAGTCCAGTTTTGGAATGGAGAACCTTATCATATCTTACGTTATTACACCCCTCCTTTAATTCAATGCCTTTAGGAATGGTCCCTTTCTCTCAAGGTCAAAAAACAATTGAACCTTATACTGTGTGTGTGTGATGCGTGGCCTTCCTCAGCTCGCAAGCAAAAAGTCAAAGCTGGTGACCTTCACTCAGAATGAAGATACATTCTTAGTTTGCAACATCTTGGCTCACCGCATCCATGAGAACTGGAATTGTGAAGCACGGGCACAGGAGGAAAAATGTGGGGGCTGTCCTTGCTCTATGTTCGTGGTGCTGCTGAGGGGTAGGGGAAACTTGGCAATGACAGAATGCGCCATACACAAAATGGAGTCAAAGTGTGTCTAGCAATAGCCCCACCTCTGCTTATATCACGGCCTCCTTCCCCATGGCAGTAGATTGGCAAAGGAGGCACCCACCGCGAGTTCAAGATCAGGATGCCACTTTTCCGTATAATGTATGTTTGCCGGGAGTTCAACCGACCCACCCCTTCCTTACATTAGAAATGACGCCCAACACATGCCCCCATGAATATATTGGTCAGAGTGCTTCTTTTTCTCACCAACAACGGACTTTGATGCGCTGTTTTGTTCACAGTCAGTACTTTTTGCGTGCAGAGTATCTTATGTAGCCTAGGTCTCATCCCTTTTGTGGGACAAGCAGTTATTTAGCTATTTGGGCAACTGTATGGTAAGGCAACTGCAGAACCGCAAAGTTTCTTTCACACGGTTATCCATCTTGTCCTCCCACGATCAGTGAAGGTCCCACAGTAGCTCGACGAAACTGTGAAAGCACAGCGTTATATTGTATGGCAATCGTAAAAATGGTACTAGTTGAAAAAAAAGGACAAAGAGGATATATTTTAAAAGACAAATTGGATGCTTTATTTGGACACTCCATAAAACATGGTTGATCAGGTACAAATGATTACCATCTGTTTTTTTGGATTTGAACTGTTCCACAAGCTCTGCTTTAGGTGGACAGGCCACGTTGGCAATGTTTTGTGGCAATGTATGTGTACTCGGAACAAAATCGCGCACAATTCCGTGATTATGCAACTCCAAAACATTAATAAGATCTTTCATAAAATTGGATTCCATTTCTTCATATACTGGCTTGACCACCCATTTTTTGCTTCTTTTCGTAAAGGCCATAGTGTAGCAAAGCATCCCAAAGTTTCCCGCAGTCCTCAATTGTTCACGGCCTACATTCTCGTTATGCGCTAATACGGCTAGTAATGTCCTATATTTCATCCCTTCAATGCTGAAATGCAATCTCTTTGGCCTGTACTTTAGGCACATATTGTGGAACACCTGTAAATCTCCCGTGTGACAGAATTATGTGAGTCCCTTCAGATCTCTTGATAGAGTTTTATCAAACACAATCTTCTCAAGGGCTTGTGTGGAGATGAAGATGGAATCAACCACTTCTTCCGTTCCTGCTCTGGCGACAAAGGGCCATGTTCACATTGGTGGAAATGTTGGGTTTCTGTCCAAGAGTGGACGTTGGAACAGTGGTGCATTAGTGACCACCATTAGAATTTCTACAGTCCCATCACAGGTTTTGGAGCTCCAACACAGATGGTTGCTGAAAGACTGGGACCACTGTGAAATACTTTCAGAACCTTTTTTCTTCCCTGCAGCTGAGATTTTTTATTGATGGATTTGGCAACGTGCCATACATCAAATTGATGGCGAATATTTGGAAACTGTTCTCTCACTGTCTTGGCTATTGAAACGTGTCTATCTGTTGCTATGAGGTCGATTTCCATTCCCCTCGATTGTAGATCTTCCAGTGGTTTTATAAAACCAAGTTTCTCCATGGCCACTGAGGATTTACATTCGGACACCTGCACAACCACCAAACTCACTAATTTTTTTACTTTCCATGTCCTGAAAGTGGTATGTGCAGTACTTTGCTGAAAATACGGGGCTGTCACACTGTCCATCGCCAGCTAACCTGAACCGTTTTTCGGACAATGTACTTTGAATAGACAATTGTTCAATTTTCTAAGCTTCACTAATGGCAGGGAATAGATATTGACGTTGATATTTGTAGTACTGCGTTTTAGAAATTAAATGGAGTCCCACAAATTGACAGAAACTGGACAACTTAATGAAACTAGAGCCACTGAAAAGTAAAGCAGTTGCACACAGTAGATTGCCAGCTGGCAGTTTCCCCAGTATTGGTTGAGCGGACCATGAACATATTTTATGGAACATTTCACAAGTGGCATATAGTTTGAGGTTACTGCATTGTGATACACGAGTCACATTCACCAATGGCTTCCCACATATTTCCCCTCTCACTGAATGCACACATTTCAGCATCTTTATAATCTCCATCAAGCTGCTGTCGAATACTATGTATTTGGCCTCCTTTATTAGACTGTCATCCTGCATTAATCTTGTTTCTGACTGAACTGTGGTTGACATATCAGCCAGATCTTGGTCTAGTTTCTCGGTCAATTGTATTGATGCTTCAGTCTCTGTCATTTCAGCGTCTGTTACTTGAACCTGAATCGGAGAAAACATCAATGTCGGCTGGTTTTTGGGTGGCCCTTTTTTGGCGTGTGTGGATTGTGTCAAGTGGTCTGTGACTAATTCAAAAGCATCTTCAATACATTCAGTTTCATCTTCATCTGGTGGAGCAGTCGCATTGTAGCAATGGTCCAAAAACACTTTGCTGGCTTCGCCGGTCACAGTAAATTCATTTTCTGGCCATTGGGCAAATGCATCTCGAGTCTGAACACGCCGCACCACAATTAATAGTTGCTCCATGGTGAAAATAGTTTGGCAAGCAGCATCTCTCATTTGTGTCTGAATAGTCCTTACACCATCGGGCAACTAGAAGCCAGGATGGAAAAAGATGTTCAATGTAAATCCAACATACAGTATTGGACAATTTACATTAAAAAAAGCATATTATGAAGGCCCCAGCACAAAACACTGGTTAAAAATTGAAATGATTTATAAATTACCTTATCTTTCTTGCTTTTCGTTGGAACCTTCTTTACTGTAACGTCAGCAACAGCAAGTTGGTCCACCGACTCGGATCCACGTGCCTCCTCTTCTATATCTGGATCTTGTATCCATCCCTAGAAAAGAGTATCCATTTAAAATAAGTCATTTGTTAGTCATTTGTATTAGAAATCAAATTATTCCTTCGCACACATGGCTTACACAGATAAACCCGTACATCGTGTATGTCATTTAATCAAAATATACATTTGGGATTTCACCTGATTGAAGGCTAGTTTACTCGATTAAAGTTGACTGTCCGAAGCACACTCTTCGAAATGTTGCACTCAAGCAATTTGCAAAAACTGCTGGTTTCTAATATTGTTACTGTTTAATAGTATCAGATCTAGGACCAACTTTCTATCATTCGAGGGAACTGTCAGTACGCATTCATCTGGCTCTGGATCAACTACAAGGGATAATGGAATTGTAGTCGAAGCTTCATCATCTACCTGTAACACAGTACTTGTATTAGTATGGTTGAAACAATTTGAAATGTATCACACAATGGTACATATCTATAAAAAAACACGAATGAAACATTGTGTAAACTAACAACACGATATGTAAATATGATGAGATTATCTCATTCGATGGAACTGTCAGTACGCATACATCTGGCTCTGGATCAACTACAAGGGATGATGTAATTGTAGTCGAAGCTTCAGCATCTCCCTGAAACACAGTACTTGTATTAGTATGGATGAAACAATTGAAATTGAACACACACATTGTGACGCAGACATTGGTACATATCAATAGCAATCCACGAATGAAACATTGTGTAAACGAATTACACGGTACCTAAATATGATCAGATTATCTCAAATTCTATGCATAAAACAATTATGGAACTGAATAGCTAAGTAACACTACCTGATACGCACTCAAAGTGGTTGTTGACTCCAGGCAAGACATGGATGCTGAATCTTGCTCCTTCATATTCAGTGCATAGTCATGGAGTTGTCAAGGGAAAATATTATTTGATTTAGAAATGCTAATCTTAAAAATTGGCATGTAAGGAGACCGATTACGAAAACATTATGCTTATTTCAAAGTACACTATAGCACAGTTATCTGTGGCCATAAATCAATTTTCTATGAGGCTTCTAAAACCAAGGACAGATGTTCAGCAAAATGGTCTTTATATATTTATAAGATTGTATTGCTTTTTAAATAAAGTATTATAAGGGACATTTACACCTAAAACACCAATCCGTCCATTTATTTACCTATTCACTACCCAAAGGGCTACAGCTAAATCCGGAACCGTGACTCACCTGAGTCGGCATTTGAACGAATAGAGTCTGTATTGCATTTGGGAGCAATTTTCGAGTCGTTCTGAGTTGATTCTTCTTTGTGTACATGGATGGGTCGTACAAATTCGGGGTACAGTGCAGGCTGCAGGTGCAGAATCGATCACCCCTCTTGTCCTCCAAGATTTCTTTGACTCTACTTTCAAGCTCTGCCGGCGCATATCCGCAATATCTGACCCATTCTCTTATTCGATCTACAATCTTTGGGAATACATGCATTGTAGTGCCTTTAGATTTCTCATGGGTCTTAGAAGGGCAAGAAAAAAAGAAAAAAAGAAAAAAAAAAAAAAAAAAAAAAAAGAAAAAAATCGCACATGCAGGCATTGTTGTAAATTCTGCAAAAAAAAAAATCAACATTATTCGAAAATTACTTTGCATAGAATGATGTGACGAAAATCAGAACATGTATATTATAGACACGGTCCACTAAGGATGCAATTCGATGCCAATTGACACTACTGACAATTGATATATCGATAACAACAAATTAAACTCAAGTCAACGGCAATGAGACGAATGAACATAACACTACTGGGTACGTTCATTCGAAATAGATAGAAATGTAGAGATCAAGGAGATATGATTAGGAGACATGCCCTTACCTTGACCAACAAACAGTTAGATTCAGCAAGCAGGGTAGTTAGTGGCAGGAGAACAGGGAGATGTTCACAGGTAGCACAACAACGAGCTGACTCGCAGTGGTCAAAGAAGTTCTCCTTTGGTAGCACGATGACGAGCAGATTCGCAGTGGTCACCGAGGTTCTCAGGTAGCACGTTCACGAGTTGACTTGCAGTGCTCAAAGATGCTCTCATGATAAATATCAAGTGGTTTATAAAGAATTAGAAAAGAAGGTGTGTATGTGAATGAATGACGTGTATATGTCGTGGTCTTATGCGAATTGCAGGGGCGCGGCCTGCTTCAGGGGATCAAGCCTGGAGACACGGGGTCTGAGGAGGGCATGTGTATAATGGCCCCTGGGCGTAAGATATCTTTGAAGTGTACATGGTGTTTGGCACCTTAGCCATTCCCGTTGTTCCCGCCCCTGCCAGCCCCCTTTGGTAGCGCACATCCACTGGTGCCAACTGCCTTTGATAATGGAGGGGGGATGGATGGACCTGAGGCGTGCAGACAAGGGTCGGAACATTACTGAATGGAGACACACTTGATTCACTGAAATACTGAAACAACCATTGATAAAAGTTCTGTTGTGCTTTATTTTGTTTCTTAATTTTATGGCACAAATGTACTACACATTATAAAGTTCAGGTTGCAGCACAGTGAGGGAAAATCCCCTGTATTGACTGCGGACACTGGGGAATGTGTCTCTAATGGCACCAACGAAACAGGCGGGTATTATTCGTCGAACGCGGTGTCCAAGCCTCCCATGAAGCCACCATGTGTATGAACGATAGGCCATCAGCCTCTACCACCTGTGAAAGAGAAGGATACAAACTGTGTTTAAATGACCAAGATAAGTGTATTAAACCTTAGTTGCCAATGACAATTCTTGTATCCAATGGCATTGTTGCCAGTACAAATGCTACCTAGACATTGTACAATATTGAACGACTATTATAAGAATATTACTAGAGAATTGCAAGACTAAATTGGTTTGACAATGATAAATTGAAGTTACGATAATATAGGAGACAACCTTGAAATAGTAGTGGCCTAAGTGACATCACAACCAGAGTATACTTACTCGTTACTTGGATTCCGAGGGCGAACTGTTGGGTGAAGTTTGTGCATAAGCACCATCAAAATCCTCAACACTGACCATGTGAGGCAGGCTGCCTTGAAGTCTGGCAGCTCGGCCGTGGCTCGCCTTGCGATATGTAGGACAAGCATCCAGAGTTTTCTCAGCAGCAGCCATTCTCCTCCTCGGATGGCATTAGTGTGCATCGATTGCAGGTACACCAGGTGGAAAAGCCGTCCATGCGACTAGGACCAGGCTCTTCATCTGTTGAATCGTCCTCCCAACTGTTGTCCGAAGCCCCATCGTTTACGCATCTTTCTCTTTCGAGTAATTCCGCCTCGGAATACTGTGGCTCGTACTGGTAGGGCTGTATTGTTGTCATTGTGGGGGAAACAAACGAAAATAATTTATAGTAATGGTACTGGTATCTGTTCCCATGCGCTACAAGCAACGAAGGTAGCTGACCAGAGCACAGAAACGAGGCACAGAATACTCAAAGAAATACAGTGAGCGGAATGGGAAAGAAAATCTGATGTCTGTTGTGAAGAGGTCTGTTTATACTTATTCAGGAAAGAGGCGTCCTGCCATTTCCATGGCGACACGTCATTAGCTGAGGCACAGAGAATGTTGACACGAGGCGTGCTTTGGCTTTGTGAAATGGGCGGTACGTGTCTAGTGATGTCAGGCTCAGGGGCGGGGATATGATTTAGTGCCGCAAGGGCAGTCCTGCTTGGGCGATGCAGCAACGGATAAGATTATCACAAAATGGCTGTGCCCTGTTGCTTGATTTCACATGTGTACCAAAGTGGAAAACTACTTTAAGGTGCATAGGAAAGGTTTGTACGAGTGATCAACGTATGCTTAAAAACACATGCCCGAACCCTTGGGACAATAATATTTCTGAGCGCACTATTCCTTTAAAGCAACTGTGCAAGGATGATCTCTTCTCAAAGTAAAAGTGTTTGTTGTGGTTTGACCCAACAGAAAAGTTCCCAGTCTCTCTGGCAGTCAAAAGTGATGAAAAATAAACAATGTTAAGAAATATGAGACTCCGATGCAAGGGTTGTGCTCCTTTCCCCTAGACATCTTATTTTACTTTCAATCCTTTAGGACTACTGAGCCCCTTTACCCTCTTAGGTTAAAGCCGCTAGGCAATTCACAAGCATATACTTCTTGGGTTAACAGTTCTTTATCCTACCAGCTTGACACCCTCTGCTACTAAGCGTAGGATTCCTTTTCTCAGTTCCAGGGTTCTTAACTCTCTTATTTTCAATCTCTGATGTGGGTGCGGATCCCAGACTTGCAGAATTCCAATCGGCTTTGAACCCACTAGGGTCCTATACGACGAGGTAACAGTATAACAATATCTCAGATGGATGGGGATGCAGAACTTACTCATACATCAATAATCAGACCGACTCAGGAAGTTGGCAAACTCAAGACTGTTTTATTAACAGTTATCTAAAACAGGGAGTACAGCGGACATCAATGGACGTTTGCTCGATTTCTCTCTTAACATATTACATGAAAAAACACAGCCTTTATACTAAAAATGTGTCACTATTGACGTCATCTTACGTGGCAAAATAAGAAAACCTAACTGGGATTGTGGTTTTTGTCTACAGGGAACATCCAAGTACACTTTCTATATGGGTGGGGATTCTGATTGGATCTCTAAGGTCAGGTGGACAACTAAGCCCATCCCAAGTGCAAGTCATCTTCCGTGTCCTACTAATACAGACGTTCTATTGGCTTCTCAAACTATAGGGATCCTTGCTACGAGGCCCTCTACAATTGGTTGGTATGCTTGTACCCTTCTGGAATATTCCACTCGCTAGCAGCATGCAAGCTGCTACCCCAGGTGATGGGAGGGTAGGCCTGGTCATGCCTCCCCACCCAATTAGCCCAACATCCATCATCACTCCCGTTGTCTGCCATTCAATTAGTCTTCTGAGCTTGACCTTTCGAAGACTCACTATGCCCGAGAATAAAAGGAAGTGAAGGCATGGCCTTATTTTATGGTCTCGGTGTAGTTCAACGCAAAGTCTATTTTCATCTGACCATGTGACTGGAGACCACGTTTTGAGCTCCTTTGTTGTATTTAATACTATTAAATGAAGAAAACCTGACACTTCTAGTGTTTTTCCAATACACCTCAAACAGGAGTTTGGCTTGCTTCTCACGTTTAATGTATCTTCTCAAATAGATAACCAGGCTCTCAGCAGACCAGACTCTTGACATTGGGCCACGAAAGCCTTCTTGAATTCTTACTTCGCCATCAGTTATTCTGTTCTGCTGCGCCACACTTCCAGCCCTTTCATTCACGGGGTCCAATTTTGCTAAATTGCGTCGTGGGACATACAGATTCTATACATTACTATACATATATACATTGGCGCGTCGCCTGCAGTCTATTCACTACTTAGCCAGCATCATGTCTACTTGCGTTACTGTGTCATTTGTAAAATGGCTTTGCATTTTCTCAGTGCTTTTCCGTACGTGCAATCTTCATTTCAATCCCGAAATATTGCTTACTTCGATACTTCGTCATCAGATTCTATAACGTCTATTTTCTTTCTCCATTGGCATCTCTTCTTGGTGCGTCATTCCCATTTTGGGTGACGTCACCGGTCTTCCATTTCATTTATTTTCACACTTCTTCAGGAACTTCCTTCAGAAGACTGTTATTTCTACATGAATGCATATAGGGTTTTCTCAATGAGTACCTTGTTTCAAGGATTTTTCGCGATATAGGTACCCTCACTGGTATTGCGCAGGTTGCAATTTCCGGTTGCCAACATATAGGCAAAATGGGTCCGGGAATTCCGGTAGAGGTACTTGGCTCCGCCTCTACAGCGTGTTTAACTCTCCTGCCAAGCAAGTGCCCTCTCATTGACTGTCTTTCTTTCTGTTTGGGTCCCAGACGCTCTTATCCGGCGACACTTTATAATTTGGTTTCTCATTTGGGTGCCAGTCCTGGACTAGCAGTGTAGCTTTGTGTCCACTTGCTTTACTCCCCTGCCAAGCATACAACTCTTCTTGCTTCTTTCACAATTAGGATCCCAGACCCTCTTATTCTCGACTTCTTATATACTTCAGGATCCTAGACCCTCTCTTTCCAGCTTCCAGCTTCTGTGTTCACTCTGTTGCTTCCCTGGACATCCAGCACCTCTCGGGTAACCCGCATACCAGTTTCTTCCTTGCAGATACCAGCATTTCCTGGGCAACTGCGTCCCTTCGCGAGGCTCCGGTAGCGTTCGGGTAAGCAGCAGGGTCTGCGGCGGCTCTGCAGACATCTACTCTTCCCAGCTGCGCATTCTCTCTCTAGCGCGCTTCGCCGGGCACTAGGGCGACCAGAGGATTAGCTCAGAGGAGCCAGAGTTGTCCTTCGGTCCTGGACCATGTTCGCGTTCACCTTTTCCCCTGATCACAGCACCCCTTTCGGCTTGTGTCTGCTGCTCCGGTGCATGGCTGCTGCAGTTCCTCCTCCAAGGCTTGCTATTCCTCTTCCTCCAGTGGGGTTCAAGGGTTATCTCTCTCTCTGGGTGGTAGAGTGGTCCACGACCCCTTCTACAAAAGCACAGGATATTTGCTCCTTGCTCCTCCAAGGAAAGCTTGACAACAAGTCTTTCCTCCTTTTTCTTACTCTGTTTGAACGAATGAGTAGCAGACAACCACTAGACTGCTCATTATGGTCCTTAATAGTAATCTTCATGGTTGTGTTCCTCCTCTTCGTCTCAGTATCTATCTTACAACTCTCCCTTGGGTAGAATAGGATCTTCTTCATCTTAGTACTTGGTAATGAGGCTCAGCATTGAAGTGACCAGGGGAGAGGAGAGAGAGAGAGAGAGAGAGAGAGAAAGAGAGAAAGAGAGAAAGAGAGAAAGAGAGAAAGAGAGAAAGAGAGAAAGAGAGAAAGAGAGAAAGAGAGAAAGAGAGAGAAAGAGAGAGAAAGAGAGAGAAAGAGAGAGAGAGAGAAAGAGAGAGAAAGAGAGAGAAAGAGAGAAAGAGAGAAAGAGAGATGTATTATCAGGGGCCTTAGCAAGGCATAACCTACTAAGTTGGTTGACCTCACAATAGAAAATATTGGAAGGTGCAGGCCTAGTAATGTGACTAATCGACAAGACGAGTATGGGGGATTGATATTAAGATTGGTTCCCTAAATGTTAGGGGACCAAACTCACCGACAAAGATCTCTCCTGCTGAGGGAATTTAAGAGGGTCCAGTTAGACAAATTAGATGCCTATCTGACAGACCAAGAGGGTAGATTTATGTTCATAAAGGGTAAACTGGCGCAGTCAATGTTGACAGTGGGATCAATGTATACCCCCAACGAGGGCAAAGTGCCATTCTGGGAGGGAGTCAGAGATAAATTGATGACCTTTGTCAAGGGCCCCCTAATAGTGGGTGGGGACTCTAACATTGTTCTCGACCCGATCAAAGACTGATACAGAGTGGGGAAGGGGGAAGGACCCTGTATAAACCCAAAGGTCTCTGAGAAGTTTCATGAGGTCAATAAAGACCTTGGGATATCAGACTCCTGGGTGGAATCAGAGGGGGGAAACAGACCCTTTACGTATTACTCCCATGTATATAACTCTAATTCAAAAATAGATTTAATCCTGATAGATGATGCTCTTAGGAGTCAGATCTCCAGTTCCCGAGTAGACCCCGTCCCATGGTCTGAACACAATTTGGTGAAGATAGAGTTGGGTAATTGGGCAGCAGGGTTGCCAAGGGGCAGATAGATGTGTAACGATGACCTCCTTAGGGATAAATAATTAGCACATGATTTATTCGCGGAGGTAGAGGCCTACTTTGAACATAATGACATGGGAGATCGGGTCCTTTGGGAGGGGTTTAAAGCCACTATTCATGGGGTACTGATAAAAATAGGTTCCCAGAAGAAAAGGGAGGGACAAAGGCAGGAGGTAGAACTTTGTGAGAAGATAGCAGGAATTTGACTGGTCTCTCGGCAGGGATCCCCTCTGCACCCCGAGTAAGCGAGTAGATTACCAAATTATGAAACCCAATTGAAAACATTACTTGTCCAGGATACAGAGAAGAAACGTTTATTTCGCAAACAGAAATATCACGAGAAAGGAGACAAAGCTGATAAGATTCTGGCATGAAAATTAAGAGAGCAATGTAAAAGGAATATGGTGACTGAAATTACGATTCCTGGGCACCCCACGTTTTAGGATGCCGAAAGTATTGGGGAACAATTCAGGGCATTCTTTGAACACCTTTATTCCTCGGAGTATAAGGGGGATGGCTCCCATTTTATGGAGTTTCTCAACAGCCTATCCATTCCGAGTCTCTCTGGAGAGGTAGTGGTCACCTTGGAAGATCCAGTTTGAATTGAGGTTAAGACAACAATTAAAGGGGTGAAAGGGGTACAACGCCAGGTGACGATGGATTTTCGGTGAGGTTCTACAAACAATATAGATCATCCCTGGCCCCATATTTGGCAAGGTTGTTTAATGCGGTCTTTATGCGTGGAGTCCTTCTGGAAACAATGATGGGGGAAATTATTGCAGTCCTGCCAAAGGAGGGTAGAGACCTGGCTAAGTGTGCCTCTTATAGGCCGATTTCCCTACTGAATGTAGATGTAAATGTAAATGTATTGTACGCAATAGAATAGAGGGGGTGTTGCCTCCCTAATACACAGAGATCAAGTGGGCTTTATAAAGGGCAGCCAGGGTGTCGACAACATCCGAAAAACTATACATTTGATGCACTGTGCGAATAGAAATGGGGAGGATCAAATCTTGGTCACCATCAATTCAGAAAAGGCTTTCAAGTACTAGAAGTACTGTTTACTGGCACGGTACAGGGGGCGGACTCTCAAGGTGCCGTAGCTTGGATTGTGTATCCTGTCACTTCAGTATTCCTGAGCCCGCACCACGGTGTATACGAACGTCCGTCTGTTGGACGTCTTTTTCAGCAACACCGCTTCACCTGGCTCATCTAAACTAAAGAGGGTGACTGTTCTGCATGTTGTACTTGTTAGTAAATAGGACTTTGCCACTTTTTTTTTCAACTACTGAAACTTTATTTTTGTATTTTCTTTAAGGACTTGTTTCATGTTATCCCACCCCCCTGGTGACCGCGCCCCCGCCCCCATTTGAACTGTTCTAGTCCCAGAAGTCTGCGCACCGTGCAAGTACTATAAGTACTGTTTACTGTTCACAGTGCGCGGTGCAGGGCGCAGGAGCTTAGGTACAGTAGACCTTTCAGTATAAGGTTTTTTTGTGGCGAAAATATCAGCACTCTCAATCATCTCTGTGCAGGGATTAATTCCTACCTTTTGAAAGCTGGTAAGAATAAGCCATTTTGAAAGAAGCAGGTGGACTTTGGAAACTTGTAAGAATTTAAATTCCCTTATGGTCCATATAAGGCGAGTATCCAACACTCCTCTCCTTTTTCTTCTCAACTAACATTTTTGATGGCAGCCATTCTTAGGAGCGGCAAAAAGCAGAAGGACTGTTCCTCTAAATCACAACCCACACTTGAATCCCCAAAAAATGTTAATAAAAAAAAAAGAATAGCCCGTCTCTGTCTCTCAATGGGAAACCCTCTTTTCTATCTATGTCTACTCACTCAGAGTAAATTATACCTACCATTGAGAAGAGTTTTTCTCACGAAATAGAAGAGAGTACACCACTCACAAAAGAAATATGCTCTCTAAAAAAAGCGAATGAGGACATCACAAACGACCCATTCGCGTTAGATGACAATCTAAATAGGGAGCAAAAAATAACTGCACAAATCCATGAAAATAAATGCTTTCCCATAGCAGACATTTCCATGCTCGCCCCAGTAATCATGGCAGATCTTGATAAAAGAGTACGCTTATCTCTTGGTCCCTCAACTCCCGTTTCCACACATGGGACGTGTAGAGAACACATACATTTTCATAAACCCATTTCAAAAGGAGTCATTGAGATCCCGATTTGACCATGAGCAAAAAAAAAACCATCTCGCACAAAAATTACAATTTCCTTCCACTAGCTCTCCTACTGCGAAATACTAACATGAAGCAAAGCCGCAGCAAGCTTTCCCTACACAAATAAATCTGAACACATCTGCACCAATTTTTCATTTTTATAATATTCCGGAAGTACCTCTCTCCCAAGAAAAGCTTCAAGAAGACTTTCTTGATCATAACATCAAAGATCTACCTATATATACAAGAATCCTAAAACTTTTAGATCGAGGTCATGAATATTCCCATCTCCTATTACAGGAGATAAAAAAGGAGTTGACCACGAACAATTCACAATTAGCAAAAATTGAAGGTTATATGTTTGCGCAGGAAGCGTGTCATAAATATCATCTGGATTGCCACGTTAGAGCTGCAGTAATTGTAAAAAAGGATCTCTTAAATATCATGGCTGAGGTGGAAGAAAAGCACATGGGGTCCCAAACAATGGATGATCCCCTACTATTAAAGGGAATTCCAGTGACGTTTGCCGAAATAATTCAGCGTAACGAAGAAACAATGTTGGAAAACAGGAGCAATCCTCCGCGCAAGACAATTGATTATTTGGAGGTTGTAAAAACGCAACATGACAGACTTTTACAAGTCGAACAAATCGTTGTACAGATGAGCACAAAAGATAAAGTGCTGGAGATGCTGGAGTCCATACAAGTAGCGGGTCCAATTGTGAATACAACTAGGGAGACACCAGATAGTCCTTCAATACTCATCAACCTTATCGATAAAAATAAATGCAGCGAAATACAAAAAGATTCAACATAAAAGAGAACTTTTATTTCACTCCAAGAAGGGCAAAAAGGAATCATCTGAAAGCAATAAAAAGAAGACATAAAAATAAAGTGCCTCCTGCGTGATTAGAGAAAGCAGAGAAAGAGACGTCATGTGAAACCACCCATGCCACCAAGTCTCAATTAAGCAATGGCAAAGGCTCCCAAAATTCGATCACTCCAGAACAAATTCTGAATTTGAGTGAACTGAATGAGGAAAGCAAAAAAGCCTTGCAATTTAGCTCTGTTACTGATCAAGAAAACATTTCTAAAAATCTGCCCAATTTAAAAAAAAGATTCTAACTTGACAACACCTGTCATGAAGAGTGCTAACACAGGAGCAAATCCATTAACGTGAGTGGATTCAACTGTAAATATTCCTCCGATGACTCAACCACATTTAACTTCCTTTTTTACAAATATCACTTTGAAAAAACCTGATGGTTTCTTGAGAAATTAAAAAAGTATAGAAAAGGAGGGAATAGTGGGGAATGATTCATCTTTACAAGGTAGGGAGGAGAAATGCTTAAAATCTAAGGCAGCTGATGAAATGGCTAAAAAGATCACCCCTCTCTTAGCACCTTGCTCCAATTGTGCCAGTGCCGGGTGTGCCCTTCTTATTAAACAGAAATCGCTTTGCGAACAGGATGCTAATTCGATCATACCTCCACGGACTTTGGTGTTGTCACATACAACATCTTCCGAGGAAGCTCACGGATTGCAACCGAAATCACAAATCCCAAATAGCACTCGTGAAGAGTATGACCAATGTAAATCCTCACAAACTCCTTGTGAATTCGTCAGAAATGAAAAAGGAGGATACTAATGATGAAAAGGATACTATCTTACATGAAATGAAAAACATCATTGGATGGAAGAGCGATGTCAAGATTAATGGGGCTGTTCGTATTAATCGCTCATTTTTAATGAATGCTCTGTTTAAGATTCCATCGCTCAGAAGTCTGGTGACAAATGACCTTGAGTGGATTAGGCTTCCTAATGAGAATAACAACCGTATGCTGTCTAGAATGTTATCTCTAATTATTGCAAAACTGATTTGGGAACATCAGAGCGATCTTGAGATTCTTGGGCTGGAGATGTTTGTCTTCCCACATATCAAAGATGCAATGGACTTTCTAGAATTTCAGCTGCCCCTAGTGATAACTGCTACTAACATTAGGGAAAATGCATCTGGCCTCAATGATCCCAATAAAAATATGATGGAACAACTATCAGCGCTTACGAACGCGCTGAACGGTCTTAAATGGCTTGAACCCCTAATCAAAACAGTAGCTAACACAGCTCTACCCCAGGCACAATCATAAATTCATGACCTTAAAATCGTTTTGTGGAATTTCTGTGGCTTTTCGAACCTAACAAGATGGAGAAAAAAGACAAAATTAGAAGCCCTTCCACACATCTTGTTGGTTCAGGAGACTATGGCCATAGTTAAGATTGAACTCCATGGTTTTGTATCTTTTATACATCTTGCGACCAAAGGGTTAGAAGGTAGACCAGCAGGAGGATTGGCCAGTTTGAGCAATACGAAGTTGAATTTCACGATCAATAACGTATATGTATTTGATCCTTTATTGTTGGTGGACATAACATTTGATGCAGTATCGAATGGAAACCTATTTATAATTTCTTTGTATTGGAATCCTTGTAAATATCCAATTGAAAGAGCGTGCAAAATATTAAACAAAGCCCTCAATGAGGCTTATTCCAAGTCACCACTTGCTGAAATCCTCATTGGATGAGATTGTAACGCATCCTTTTCATCCAATAATAGAAGTGTGTTCCAGAGTTCACTATATTCTCAGATCTCAATTCAAAAGGGAAATGTATGGAGCACATTTCTTAAATGTTGGGATGTTTATTTGTCACCACCCTCATCTAATCACATGAATTATACATGGAAACGTGGGAGCCTAAAGTCATGGATTGATCATATGTTTGCTTCAAAATGTTTATCAGGAACGCTTTCAGCTGTAAGCACCATTGAAACTAACTTGGGGGATCATTTAATGATTGCAATATTATCGATTATACAGTATTTGAATATTCGGTCTCCTGATTCCCATCTAGCACTAATTCAGAGTGAAATACCTAGACTATCGATTAATTGGGCCCCTGCTATATGTAGAAAATGTACTGCCCTTGTTAATAGAGACTTCTGGAAGAGCAATGGGAACAAGTGCCTTAACAATGATGTAATTCTAAACTGGAATTTACAGATGATTGCCTCACATCTTTCAAAAATGTCTCAAATATGTGGCGCTCATTACAGAATCAAAAATGAGGAGGCACAATATTCTCAAGAAGTAGCCTCCCTCAAAAGGAAAAACAATTTTGAACTTCACGAGGCACGGAAATGCAGGTTGAGCAATATCAATTCTGAGTTTAGAATAACGAAAAAACAAATCATATTTAATTATAAATGTGCACTAAGGCAGATCCGTGCCTTGAATAAAGTAAAGCAAAATCAAAAAATAGTTTATCTAATATGTACCCGCAAGACAAAGGACATCTGGAAATCCATTAGATTAATAGATAAAGAAGAAGATTGTGAATTTGATTCGGGAATTGACAGCTCAACCTGGACTTCCTTTTTTCTGGCTAAATTTGCTCTTCCTGAACAATTTAGGTCGTATGAACATCCCCCCCGATTGTCAACTAATTCCAAACTGTTGTCCTTGGGGATATACCGATATACTCAATGCAATCCAGAAATTGAAAGGCTCCAAATGTGCAGGCGTACTGAAAGGCGCAGGAACACCCCACTCCCTGGACCCGGGTATTAGGTAACAGGGTATACTGAAAAATTTGTCCAGAGGTTTTTTTTATTTTATAAAGGTATCAAATTTTATTTACTAAGATACATTATTTTTTCAGTGAATTAATCATCTATTAATATACACATTAAATTACATAAATGTTGCAGGAGAGCATGGTACACCAGATTCTAAAACAACCTAACACAACCAACATTCTTCAACAGTCAAACCATCATTTTTACCTCAAATCAATCAACCTCATCCATTCACAATAAAAATTTGGACCAAACAATTGGTGCAATATATATGTGTAGTAGCACTTCATTGATTAGCCCCACATAATCTTTGACATTTCATTTCATCCACATTCAGTGTGTATTAGCACAATAATTGTCCAAAATGTGCTCTATTCCGCGGAGTGGGTGCATTCAACAAAAAATGACAGATCCCATCCCCGGATGTTCTTCTACCGGTTTCGACGTTTGAGGATAATTAAACCAACGTCTTCATCAGGAAAACCAATTATTGCAATATAACAACTGAAAAAAACAAAACAAAAATACAACAATTATATGGTCTCCCACCTTGTCTGATCAAGGATGATCCGATGTTTTGGTCCTCAATGTTTGACACAGTGTTTCAAGAAATCTTTCGTGTAAAAAAGATTCTGATTTCTTGGCTCACGTCAATCATTATTCCTCTTCATAAAAAGGGGTCTATTTCCGATCCTCACAACTATAGACCTGTTGCCATCATTGATGTGTCAGCAAAAATATTCGCCCATCTCATCTTGCGAGAACTAGAAATATTTTCTCGTAACAATTGTCTTTGCCCGGCACAGGTAGGGTTTCGAAAAGGCATGTGTACTCTGCTTAATGCCTGCACTCTTGCTCGCATTATTTCTTATGCTAACTGCCCTGCCAATAGTCCCATTTTTGTTGCATCCCTTGACCGAAAGGCAGCTTCCGACTGTGTCATAAGAGGGAAACTCTGGCAAAAAATGCGCAAATCCAAATTTCAAAAGTATCTGATCACACTAATAGAAATGCTTCATTTCAACACAAACTTTAAGGTACGAATCAATCGAGCAGGTTTTCTTACTGAGGCGATACCAAGTTGGACTGGTGTCAAACAAGGTTGCAACCTTGCAGCCATACTATTCAACTTCTACTTGGCTGATACAGATGAGATATGGAATACTGATAAATCTTTTGCATGTCGCATGGGGTCTTTCACACTGTCCTGGTTGGTGTATGCAGACGATATCCTGCTGTTCGACCGTACTCAAGTAGGACTTCAAATGAAGTTGGAAAGTTTTTCACAGTACTGTAATCTCAATAATTTAACGGCAAATCCACAAAACTCTAACATCATTGTCTTTTGTAATAAGAAAAAAGTACGGCATTTTCTGTGGACGATAGGAACTTCCTCTATAGCAATCTCCATAAATTCACCTTACTTAGGATTAATTTTGACGAATAATACTTCATATAAAAGGATGAAAGAACTTTTAATGGTAAAACTGTTACCTTTAAAGTGCCAAATGAAAATCCTACTGCACAAAATCTGTACTTTTCGCTAATACCGCTTTTGGATTTTTGTTTGAAAAAAGTGGAGGCAATCTCGTTGTATGGAGTAGAACTATTTCTATTTGATTTAGGTCCCCTACTAAATCAATTACAAGGCCTTATTTGGAAATATACCTTAGGACTCCCAGCATCTTTGCCAAATGCTGTTCTTAGGCATGAACTAGGACTTAATCCTTTATCGTCTAGATACAATTGGCGTTTACTTTCTAATTTTGACAAGATGATGGTTCCTCCTAAAAATTCTTTGCACATCAGCCTAAATCATATGTTAGTCAGCAATAATCCTCCGTCCATTGTTCAATACAAAAGGCGTGTGCTATTGTTGTTGGATACAATCAATATGTCTGTTGAAGATCTAGATCTGTTTCAAGTAAAGGTCAAGAAATTTTTTTTTTAATTGGATTGGGCGGAATGTTATTCGCAGATTCAGAGATACTCCTCTTGTTGAATATTCCAATTTCTGCCATAAGCAATCTCCCTGCCTTTTGTATATTACATTATGTCCTTGCTCTCATGTACGTAGAACATATATGTTGTTTCGACTAGATTTTTTTCACACAAGGGTCAGAATGAAACATTGGCATAAAGTTAAACCAGACAGGCATGGAAATATGTAGATTCTGCCATCTAACTCAGGAATCCCTAAAACATCGGTTTATTTTTTGTACATATTTTGAAAATTATCAATGTAAAATAATGAACTCATTTATTCAAGAAAATTCGGTACTAGCCAGAAATTGGATCTGGTTAAAATATATGTGGGGAACTACTAATGCTTCTATCCTGAACACAACAAGGCTGGCAAATGTAATTTTAAAGGAACTTGACAGAGTCAATCAGCTAGCATAAACATATTTTTCATTCGAGGTTCAGTAGTTGCCTATGTTATCATGTTCCAAGGTGTTTTGTCAACAAGTCACAATAGGATTCGATTGGTGTGTTGATGCCTAATGGCAAAGTGATTGAGAATCTCACTGCCTAAGTAAAAGGCGGCAGTGACGCCTCGCACGACCCAACAATTATGGACTATGCTCTTGTTGCCAATGGAGATTTTGAGCAAACACCTGCTTGGCAGGAGATGTTTGAATTAGGTGCTTGCAGGTCCATTTCCCATTTGTCTATCAGTTTGAATGTGGGAATGGCTGGATCTTTTGGGAGTTGGCGGAACATGGCTTCGCTGATGAAGCTCTTACCGTTGTTCACACACACTCGAGCGAGAACAGAGTCCTTCCCATCATTTAACTGAACAAGGATGAACAACTGCTCTCCAATTTGCTGAATATCAGCCAGGCTCTCTGCTGATTTCACATCTTTCTGGAATATAGGAGTGGGAGTTTCTGATTGTGGATTAGTAAAGAATTTCAGGGTGTTTCCTTCCAGTGTGGAATACCACCTTAAACTGGAAGGAAGGTTGATTTTCAGAAATAGAGAGGACCCCCCATCACCAGTCTGTTGTCCTACTGCTATTACTGTCACGTCTGGAATTTGGTTGTTCTGGAAGTGAAATTCTACTTGGTCAGATTTTTGTTCAACCATGTGGCAGGTGCCATTTAAACTAACATGGTTGACACCCTGTTTTAATTTTATTGGTCGGCTGGTCTGGGTCCAGAGGACCTTGTTTACACAATCTATTAGGGGTGCAACCTTCTCAGGAGGTCGTTCCCTAGTAAACAAGGGGTGCCCTCTGGAGTCACTACTATGACTGGGTGTTTCACCTTGTGTCGCCCAATTTTCATGTCCAAATCTGCAGTCCCCTCGACAGGAATTTCCTCCCCGTCAAAGTTCTGCAGTTGTCCAGGAAGAGAGGTGAGAGGAATACGGTAATTATCCCCCCTTCCTGCATTTAGTTCATCAAAGGCCCTTTTGGACAGAAGGGTAGCTTGGGATCCAGTGTCCACCAGTGCCAAAATTGTACCCTGCCCCTGTACTTGTACCAGGGCATAATATCTTCCCTCCTTCTCCTAAAGGGGGCACAGACAATGCACATTTTTGGACAACTGGTGGGCTAACTTTCTGGTTTTGGACATGGCGAGAGAAGAGATTTGGGCAGAATTCTGTGGAGAGTCTTGGGAATCTGAAAGAAAAAGTTGGCAACTGGAGATCAGAGCCATTGTGGGTTCCCCTGGTTCCGGTTCTGGGCCACCACCCCTTTTCGGAGGCAGTCATTAGGATGGGTTTGAACCAGGGGATTTTGGTATTGTTCGTTCTGGGATGAAATGATGGGCGGCGGTAGCTCAGTCTCCACATCTCCCCAGTCTGAATTGGCATCCCTTGGGACCCATTTTTCCTTGGGAGGAGTTCCCCCATCTCTGAAGGAGGAGATCCTTTTCCCAGGATCTTCTGAGGATCCCTCTCCCTCAAATTGGAAGACCTGTACCTCCTCCACAAAGTGGGTCTGTTTGGGTCCTTCGTTTCTCCTACCCCCCTCTGCTCCTTGGGAGGCAGGCTTTCAGGGGCAGGAGATTTTGTTTCCAGTTCCTAGTTTTCCAGGGGCTGTTTACAAGTTGGGAAGGAAGCTTCCTCCAAGGCTTTACACCTCCCTTCCCCTTGTGCCTCCTCCCTGGGAACCGGTGGGTTATCGGGGTGCTGCCCCCGTCATTGTTCTGGAGCACCAGGTCCAGAGTTTGGGGCATTCTGCGGTGGAATGCTCATCTGGGCTGGAGGAGTCCACACATAACCCAGGATTGGTTGGTTTCCCTTGTAGCGGGGACTTACATTGTCAAGGGAGCGGGGGACCCCATTTGTGGGACTACCTCCTCGACTCCCTGTCTGTGACTGGCCCAAGGGCCTTCTGGGCTGTGAATTATTTGGTGCAGACAGGTTTTTAGGCCCCCCCCATCTCCAAATCTAAAACTGGGGCAACCTTTACCTCTGCCACCTTGGCAGCAGCAGCGGTGCCTGTTCAATGACCCAGTCTAAGGATCTTTTCTCATGAAAATCTCTCACGAGCTGGGTCATTAAGTATTTGGGTAAGGCATGGAAAAACGTATTGATAAATTCTCTGCTATCCGTGTGCACCCTTCTGGTGGTCTGCGCAAAAGCACGCTTTAATTCTTGCACAAACTCTTGTGGGGCCTGATCCTCCCCACATTGCAAATTGTAGGCTGCCTTGCGAGCCTCTTGAGGATTTCTGTGCACAGAAAAATGTTTCAAGATGGCCGCCCTGTATGTGGACCACCTTGAATGGTTTTGATCCTCCAGCCCTGCAAAGAAACTGAAGTATTCTGGTGAGAAGGTCCACTTTACATATTGAATACAGCTTTGGCTGTCCTTCAAATGGAAAGTCTCCATCATTTGCTCGTAAAGCTCCAAGTGTTCCCAAACATAATACTTGGCGTTCTTGTGATAAGGTGTGATGACACTCCTTATTGCCTTTATTTGTTTCAATGGGTCCTTAAGCAAGGCCCTTTTTACCTTATTGGCCTTTTTGGTTCGGGTCACCCTGGTCCATTCATCCTCTGACTCCGAAGCACTGCTCCCAGAGGTGCCCGTCTGATCTTCAAGGTTTTCCCGGATTCTGCGAGCCTGGGAATGGCTGGCAGAATGTGGGGACCTGGTCTCCTGTTTCCTGTACCGCTCAGAGGAGTCTTCAGATCCCTCCTTGCTGCCAGGATTTGCTGGGTATCCCCCCCACTGACCTAACTGGGCAGAGGTTTTCAGGATGCCCTTAGTGGGCCTACTCTCCTGGGGTTCCCCACTAAATTGCACTGTGCTTGGGTGCCCATACCCGGATGCCCGCCCATCCATTCCTGGGAGGTACTGGCCTATGAGCACCATACTTCTAGCTGGATAGAGGTAGTTTTTCGGATTTAAACTAAACTCAAAATGACAGGTAACAGCTTGCAGCTGCAGAATTGACAGGTGACACGATTTCTAGGAGGCAGTTCTACTTAGTTAAAGTAATCTAATCCAAACTATTTTAACCTAAGAGATTGGTTCTGCACAGTTCTACTAGGTACTCACAATATAAATTTGAACTAGGCCTCGTCACGGATCTGGTCAACACGTCCGGCTGCGGTCCTGTCTGCTCGGCGGGTCAATCAGGCACCGGTTCTGCTCACAGCGATCTGGGTCAGCTCTGCTCTGCTGGTCTAGCCTCTCTGGATTCTGGATGTAACACTGCTTTCTGGGTACTGCTACAGGTTCTTGCAATAATTCTCGGCAAAACTTCAAACAGCTTGCCCGGCTGTTGAATAGTTTGGTTAGTTTTGAGGCCTGCTGAAGAGGATTCAGCGGGTGGATTCAGGCCTCTCTGCTACAAATTCTGGAGTTAATTTCTGCTACAGGTTCTGGAGATTGATGGATTTGAAGTCTGGATCTCTGGATGTGAAGTCGTCGGTCAGCATGCTCCGCAGCAAATGGAATTGAATGTCTCTACCTGTCCCAGAGGTCTCTTTTTATGTGTTTTGAAAATGGGTGTGTGCCTGGGCCTAGCTAAGCCTGCCCCTCTCTACTTGTCATTGGCCCAATTCTCCCTTCTCCCATGATTGGGGGAAGGAAATGGATTGTCATCATGATGAGGTCTGTTTATGGGTCAGAGGATCCTCCCCTGGTCAGTTTGCCCACAAATCTATATTTGATTCAAATACATCTTTCCCAGATACACAATTTGTTGAAATTACATGTACACATTATATATTCCTTATGGTCCATGCTTGTCCGCCTCTGATCTTCCTGGGGGCTTGCATTAAAAAATGACCACATTTTGCGCTTTTTAACTGGTTTTGCAATATCGGACATTTACCCAAAATTACACACATGTGCGCAAGGAGTATGGACATTAATTGATGAAGTGTCAGATTTTTAACATGCAGACATTTGGAGTAAGACCCTATTTTCCGCTAGCAACCCCCCAGAATACACCACAGGGTCCTAACGCCTCTTAAAATGTGCACCGAAAAATCACAAGAATAATGGTATTACTTATATAATTCAGACAAGTCCGTACTATGAATTATCCATCTTTTTTTAAATTATGCCCTAGTCAAAAAGGGGTGTGGCTTCCCACATCACATGGTGGAATAACTGCTTTATCCACTTCCCCCAAGCCAGCTTGTTCACAGAGGCACATCTGCCTCCCAGTTTCTCCCAAGAGGAAGCTATTTTACGATGCCCCCAATATAACATTTGCCTGAGTCAAGGAAGTTGCATTGTTCGGTCCCTTCCAGTTCCCAGGTGCTCCACCCCTAATCTAATCAGAGAGGTGTCAACTCCTTTTGGCAAGGGGCAGCAGGATGCAGCTAGGCCTGGGAAGAGTGGCTGTTGATCCAGTTTCAACTCCTGTCGGGGGTAGTTGTCAGGCAGAATTCAGTTTCATTAAGCCAGGTTTCAGCTAAATGTCACTTTTTGTTCCCAGTTTTCTACATTCAAATCAAACTGACAATTGTTACCTATACATTAAATAATTACTTCCTTCAAGTCATTTCAGAATATAGTTTTACATTGTATCCACCTCTTAGCAAGTCTTTCCTTGGTCTGGTTTTGTTTCATTTGTTCAGTTTTACACAAAAGTCTGGTGGTTTTAAAACGCCGGCTTTCTGATAGTGGCGAGTACCGGTAATGCAACCATTTTTGGGATTAAGAAAATGAATTCCCCACAGTTCTGAGTTGCTTTTTGGCAATCAGCATTGCCATTCCCAATGGTTTCAAGCTACTGTGTGTGTAGCCCAATGGTGGTTTTAGGCAGTGCCCTCCTGTGCTCACAACATAGGCAAAAATGGGTGGCAGCCTATTCTTCATGTTTTCCCTGTGCACTCTCTTGGGAGTTCTGGCCATCATGATGTTTTCCATGCCAGTACTGCACAGTTTTATGGTAGGGCTCGGATGCATGGGTAAAAACATCCCACAACGGCATTACGTGCACTGATGGCCACATGTAGATTTTCTGGTAATTTGGATGAATACATTAGGGATCAAATAATGATGAAAACATGTAACCAGAAAATCAGGGAAAGATTGTGGATTGAAAGTGATCTGCCATTGGACAAAGTTCTTGAGATCGCAAGAGCAATTGAAACATCCAGAACAAGCGTACAGATAGTTACAGAAAGGGAGACGTCCAGGGAGGCAGTTCATGCTGTGTTACCACGGAACAGAAAAGGGGTTGATAAGACTTATAACCAAGGGGGTAGATGGGCTAAGGCCAAAGATGTGTGTAAAAATGGTGGTTGGTCTAGCCATTCACCTGACTCTAAAACATGCCCTGCTGAACGTTGAATGTAGAAAGTGCAAGCGCATTGGTTATTATGTCCGCATGTGCAAAGCACAGATTGTGGCCAATGTGACATCGGAAAGATGTACGTTGGTGCAAGAAGGTGCCTCGGGTGGTAAGGCCGAGCAAGGAATAATTTTGCATGTGGATGGAAGGGGGCGCAAGGGGACGTGGGTCTCGGTAATGGTTGATGACCATCCCTTAGAAATGCTAGTTGATTCAGGGTCACCATATACATTGGTGGCTCCAGAGGTGTATGAAGGAAAGTTGGGGAGAGAGATATCGGCTTTGCTTGCTTCCGATTTCAACCCGAGTGCATATGGGCAGAACCCTATTGATGTGTTGGGATATGGTTGGTCAAATTTCTCGTTCAAGGGCAGGCAGGCTACTGGAAAGTTGTATGTGGCATCTAAGGGTACCAGTATCCTGGGCTGGGATGAAAAAGCAGCCTTAGGCATGGAGATACATCCGGGGAAGGAGGTTCCTGTGCTCAGCGTTTTGGAAGGGCAGGAGAGAAGTACCATGGTGACTCTGTCTTTGCTCATGGTTGAGTTTCTTGAAGTATTCTCTGATACGCTTGGTAAACTCAAGGGGTTTGCCCATCGCATTGTGTTGAAGAAGGGTACAGTACCCAAGGTGCACAAGGTGAGAAGAGTTCCAGTGTCGGCAAGGGAGGGTTTGGAGGCGGAGTTGAAAAAATTACAAGGGGCAGGGATAATTGAGCCCATAGAGTCGTCAGAATGGTTGTTCCTGGTTGTCCTGGTCAAGAAGAGCGATGGTAATATCAGAATGTGTGTGGACCTCCGGGAACTCAACTCCAGCATTTGGGTGGATCGGCACCCCTTGACGAACATTAATGAGTTATTGTTAACAATGAGTGAGGTAAAGTGTTTCTCTACTTTTGATCTATCCACAGCGTACCATCAAATTGATCTACACGTTGAGTCCAGGCCCCTCAACTCATTTGTGACTCCTTTTGGGGCATATTGTTTCTGTCGCATGCCCTTTGGGCTTGCGTCGGTATCGGCTGTTTTTCAGCGTTTGATGCAGAAAATGTTTGGTGGTTTACCCGGGGTATGTTATTTTCAGGATGACATCTTGGTGTGGGGTGGTTCAAGGGATGAACACGATGTCAGGGTTCAGAATTTGATGCAAATCCTGAAGGAAAGAGGTCTGACGGTGAAACTGTCTAAATGTCAAGTAGGGGTAGACAAAGTAACGTATTTAGGGCATACTCTGAGTGCAGAGGGTGTCAGTCCAAAGGTTGAATTGGTCCAGGTGATGAGAAACACACCTGTTCCCAGTAACAAGGATCAGTTGAGAGCGTTTTTAGGTCTTGCAGAGTATTACGTTAAATTCATACCCAACTATGCTGAGAAGACTGTTGTTATGAGGGCTCTGATGAAGAAGTCAGCCAAATTTGTATGGTCCGGGGAATGTGATGTGGAATTTGAGTTGGTTAAGAGCGATGTGGAAAATGCTCCATGTCTGAGGTCATTTGATCCAAAAAACAAAACGATACTCACAGTGGATGCCAGTGAGGTGGGTTTGGGGGCGGTATTGGAACAATGGTGTGAAGGGGAGCGTAAGCCCGTAGCGTTTGCTTCTAGGACTTTGAGGGAGGTCGAGAGCAGGTATTCAGTGATCGAAAGGGAGGCCTTGGCAGTGGTGTGGGCATCAAAGCATTTCAGGACATTTCTATGGGGTATTCCATACATATTTCGAACGGACCATAAACCGTTGGTTCAGGTATTCTCTACAGGAGGTGTTGTAGCAGTATTTCCAAGTATAGCAAAGTGGTCTGTTGAGCTGCAGGATTACAATTTCACTATGCAGTATGTTCTGGGAAAACAGAATGTGGTGGCGGACTGTTTGTTGTGTTTACCTACGGTGGAGGCTGGTGATGGCTATCAGGGCGTGCTGGAGAAGGAGGAGGAATTGCAAGGGTGTCAAGTTGCTTATATTGCATCTGCTGTGGAAAAGTCAGTGTGGGACATTGAGAGTAAAGCTGATGTTGAATTGAAATGGATCAGAGAAGGTCTCATTAAGGGTTGGGAGGCAGTTAAGAACCGACCTGAGGGGAAGGGTTATTCACAAGTGTTGCATGAGTTAGCCGAGGGTCCCTGGGGTGTGTCTAGAGGAGTGAAGTTGGTGCCCCCCCATCAGCCTTAGGGGTAGGACTGTGGAATTGGCTCGTTCTGGACACTTGGGTCGTTCATTGACTAAGAGGAGACTAAGGGAAGACTACTGGTGGCCTTCCATGGATAAGGATGTTGAGGAGGCAGTGAAGGAATGTCAAGCATGCGCTATCAGCGACAAGAGCAAGGTGGTGCATCCCCAACCAGTACATCCTGTGGAAATCCCTAATCAGGTTTGATCTAAATTGGCTTTAGATATTATGGGTCCCTTTGAATGTCTTTAGCCAGAATGTAGGTTCCTACTGGTTCTTGTTGATTATACATCTAGGTAGATTGAGGTGGCAGCATTTGGAAACGTTACCACTGATTCGGTTATTGCTTTCTTGAGGAAGGTATTTGACAGGAAGGGGATACCTGCTAGTTTAGTAACCGACAACCGAGTACAGTTTACGTCCAAGGCCATGAAGGAGTTTTTGGGTCAGTGTGCAATAGTACATCATTGCACTGCTTGGTATAATCCTAGCACTAATGGTCTTGTGGAGAGGGCTAATGGTACCATTAAAGCTGCTATACAGTTGGCCTTGGCGAATTGACTGGATTGGCAGGAGGTTGTGACACAGTATTTGGCTGCATATCGCAGAACTCCATCAGTTATCATGGGTAGGTCACCATTTGAACTCATGAGAGGAAGAAAGGCGGGTACCACTCTTAGGACTTTGGCCTTGGGAAGCGGTGGTCCATGTGAGTTGGACTTAGAGCATATTCACCGCAATATTTTGCCACGCCAAGAGGCCATGGCCTCTTACCAGAAGCCGAGGAAGGAGTTACAAGTTGTGGTAGGGGATACAGTATATATCAAGAATCCTAGATTTGTTCAGAAAGACACTAGCACATTTTTGCCTCCAAAGAGGGTGATAAGGACGGGTAAGGGTCATGTGCAATTGGAGGATGGCTCCGTTTGCAGTAAGAGACGTGTGGTGGTAGGGGGAGCTAGGAATCCAGGTACCACAGAAGAGGAGGAGGATGTTGCATTGGACTTTGACCCTGTGAGTTCTCAGGTGGAGGTGTGCAGACATGAAGGTGGTGCTGTACGGGGTTCAGGGGCAGATTTAAGTGTGGAAGGTCAGAATGTTCGAAGACTTGAACGAATGGAAGCTGAGGAGGGGCACATGAGGTTGGCGTGGGGTGCCCTGTTAGGCGTGAGGTTGGTGTGGGGCGCCCTGTTAGGCGTTGTGGGCCGCCTGTGAAACTTATGGACTATGTATATTAACAGTTTACGTAAAGCCATCAGTTATGGCCATGGTTACTTAAAACCATCATTCCTACCATCATTGATGGACATGGGTTAAGCATAAAATTGCGAGTGTTATGTATTAGGCATCTTAAGTCTTCTTCTCAGTTCATATTTATTTTTCTTTGCATTCAACGTTATCTGTTATTAATTGGTTATGTAAGGGAAGAGGATATGTTGTAATGCATTGCAGTGCGCGTGTGGAATGTTGATGGGCTTTCAGGCATCAACATTCCATACGGGCCAGTTGGTCTTGGGCTCTCCGGCGGCGGCGGCTTGCTCCGGGTCCACACAATAAAGCATTATACTTCCTACCTGTCTGTGCGGTTTCCTTCAATGGGCCTTCATATTCAGTTCTGCGTCCAGATGAACGCCCAATGTTTTGACGCAGCCTGATACCACAATTTGGTTGTTAACAATGCTGTCACTTCTATAGGAGGCATCAGGTTTTACGAGACGCTGGTCCGTGGTCACGACCAGTAGCTCTTTATTGTCATCATTCAGTGCTATACAAAATAACCTTTCATGGGAACCTGTTCACAGCTACGATGGAACATAAAGATGTTCCCGGGAAAATCCTCCAAATGTCCTATCATGTGGTCAGGTGGGATGATTTATGCATATTTGCTGGGGATGCCCAAAGGTATAAATGTTCTGGACTAAGGTGCAGAGCGGATTAAGGAATTCACCGGGGAACAGCTAGGACTAGACCCCCTTCAGATGCTCTTGGGCCTTCAGACAGCCGATAGATCTGGGTACAGACTGCCTAGACTAACAGAGGCAATGTTGAGCGCCACCAGATTTGCCATAGCCCAGAAAAGGAAGAGAGAATCTCTTCTGAAAAAGGTTGACTGGGAGCTGAAACTCAGACATGATGATCATGATAAAATGCACCGCTATGCTGAATGACCGTCTTGTTAGGTTTCAGGAAGACTGGGGTCCACTAATTGCCCATTGGGAGGAGAGGGGGAAGAGGGCTGAAGGGGAGGTAGGGGCTATGTACAGATTGGTGGTTAATTGGGGGAAACACTGGTATTAGAAGAGACTGAAAGCAGAGAATATTAGAGGTGGTGGGGGTCTTGGTAAGTCTGGGGAGATCGAAATAAGTGAAGTCCTGGAAAAGGAAAATGGTAACGAGAAATGTCCTGGCCCATAAGGGGTTTGTTGGATTGGAGTACCCTCGATGGGTCTGGCCAGTGGGCCCACGCAGGGACTTAGCCTACATCTAAAGGAAAAATAGAGGTTAAAAGTGAGAACTGCCCTTATTGATTGCATTGGCAGACAACTGACAACTTTTAAAATATCATGAGATGATGTAAGAGTGGAGAGGGGAGGGATTTACAGTGTTGCTTGGTATTTTGGAAAGTGTGTAATGTTATTAATTGATTGAAAATGGCAATAAAAATTCAAATATTAAAAATATATATATATTGGCACAGCCTGGGAACGGGAAAGGAGAGCTTGGCTTGGGGAAGGAAGGAGTGTCTAATAAAGCAGAGGAATACCACATGGTCTTGGAATGCTCGTCCCTAATCTTTTAATGGGCTCAGTGCCCCATGTGATCCTCCCTCGGTGCACCACCCCCAGGGACACTATTGCACTGTGGATGCACCACCCTGGCCCCATGGGAAAGGTCTCCCCCTAGGGGAAAAGGGACGACATCCTCATATTTGCCACACACCCCAATATAACTTACTATTTTAGTATAGATCATCCGTTGCCAATCCTCGCCCATTTTGAAATGCTTCTACCATTTACATTTATTATTGTACATCTGCATTATTCCTTTTTTATAATAATAATATTCCTCCCAAGAAATAGCAGTACACCAGAGTACCCTTAAAGCAGAACTCCTAGCGCTTTTATATTATCTAGTTTCTATTTCATGCTCATAACCTTTTCCTCATAATGAAGGACATAGTCCAACACTAATCCCTTCAGTCTGAAAAAATATGCTGCGGGAGTCAGTTTGCCCCAATGGGAATAATTCAAAAATCTGCTCTCAATCGTATCACAAACATACTGCTGAATGATTTTAATATTAACATGTCAGCAGACCACACTTTTAACTCTATTATTTAACTATGACCCAGAAAAATTAACATGACTTGTACCAATCGGGTCTATTATTATTGATTAATAAAAACATTGCATGATAATTTACTTTGTTTTCCAAAATTCTCAACAAGTTATATATTTGAATGGCATACCTGATATAAAAAATAGTCAATAAGCGACCGTTTACAACCTATATCCCAAGCCAAATTATTATTCAAATAAATAGACCATTCTGTTAGAAGAGCATTCATTTCTAAATACAATTATGCTTTCTCGTTTCTGCAGCAGATTGTAAAGATTCACTATGTACCAATGTGCTTCATTATTATCCTTTTATGTCTTTAATCTAGTTGCTAAAATCTTGCTTTATGTATTTGTATTTATTTTATTTGTAAAGCACACCAGGCCCTTGGGCATCCGGGTGCGTAATTTAGTTACAACACGAAGGCAATCATTACGAATAGCAGTTTAAATTACAGTTACAGTTATAAACATATATACATAATGCAGTTAACCGGCTGAACAGAGAGTCATAACCTATGTACATGGTAAGGGCAGGTGGCTAACGCAAGTGGGGCGGTTGGCTTGTAGATGCAGGGTCTTGGGCGGTTAGCCAGGCTTTGGGCATGTTTTTGAATCTGAGGAAGGAGGGTTCAGCTCTTAGCAAGTTAGGGAGTGAATTCCAGAGTTTTGCCGCCATTACTGGGAAGCTGGATCTGCCAGATCTTTGAAGGTTGAAATGTGGTATAGAGAGGCAGTTACTCTGAGCAGCTTTGCAGGGTATGTTGGTGTTGTGTAGGGCAAATCTGTTAGCTAAGTAGCAGGGTGCTTGGTTGGATAGGCATTTGTGAGTGAGGGTCAGTGTTTTCAGTGAAATTCGTTGGGGGACCGAGAGCCAGCGTAAATTACGTCTGGTGTCTGAGATGTGAAGGTTCCTAGGGATGTTGAGTGCTGCTCTAATGGCATTGTTTTGGATGATTTGAAGTTTGTTACAACTGTTGTTGCCCAGATATAGGGCATTACAATAGTCAATTTTTGACAGTACGAGAGTCCTGGCAAGTGTAACACAGGTGGCTTGAGATAGGAATGGGCGACTAGCTGTGAAAAGCTTGGTGTCCAGTCATAATTTCGAAAACATAATTTCGAAAGTAAAAAAAGTCGAATCAAAAATGTCGAAAAAAAAAATGTCCAATTGTTTTTTTTTTCGATATTTTTTTTTTGGCTCTAGTTTCTGTGAAAAAAATAGGTAAAAATAAAAAAAAAGGGGGGTTGGGGGGGAACCCCCCCATTTCGAAAAAAAAACATTAAAAAAAAATTCGACATTTTTTTTTTCGACATTTTTTTTTCGACTTTTTGACTTTCGAATATTTTGTATTCGAAATTATGTCTATGAACCGAAAAGCTTACAGGTGTGAGCCGCAGCAGAGGATATTGCATTAGTTTGTCTGGCCAAGGATAAAGTAGAGTCAATGTAAATCCCTAACATTTTAGTGTCCTTGGAGGCCTTGATAGTATCACCATCAATGGTGAAGGATTTGAACTCCGGGGCCAGTTTGGATAGTTTTTTGAGGAGAGCCGAGAATGAGGAGCTCTGTCTTTTCATCATTCAGACAGAGTCCATGCTGCACCATCCAGGCTTGGATGACTTGTTAGATGACATTCAAAGAGAGAATTATGTCAACCACTACCCCGATTGTTATGTAGTCAAATCATTCCTAATCGCCATTTAAATCCCTCCTCTTGGAGGCCACCAAGACCCCTTCTTTACAGGGCATTTATGAGAAAAATACCTATCCAATCCCAGGGGCTCCATTAGCCAGGTTTCCTGAAACATTAATACGTCTAAATTCATAGTTAACACTCCCTCTGACATTAATTCCATAAAACTGTGGTATCTACCGGAGTTCCAGGAAAGATGGTTTAGAGAGCACAAATCTGTCTTAGGTACCTGGTATACTTTTTGGGTTTCTTGTCGTTTCATCAACTGGAACTCCTACAAAGGAATCTACTTCGAAGGAATTATGCCCAAAAAAACCATCAATTTCTTTCTTTTGTTCTTATTTGGTGTGGTCCCCCTTATATCCTATCGCCATGGCTCTTCAATATCTACCTCTCTATCCTATCGCCATGGCTCTTCAACATCTACCATAGACCCTCCCAAGCGCAAATGGGTCCCTTTCTCTTCTCCACCTCACTCTCTACATGTTACGTCCCTCAGGGCTCGATCCTATCGCCATGGCTCGTCAAGATCTACCTGGCCCCTCTGGCCCACTTGATCTCCACCTCCTCCTCTCAGTTCCAGTGTTATGCCGATGACACGCAGCTCTCCTTCAAGCTGCCATCCTCTACCTCCTCCCCCTCCTCTCTCATACCAGACTGCCTGAAAGCTATTCATGCATGGTGCTCTACCAATGATCTCTGCCTTAATGCCAGTAAGATGGTGATCCTTCTCATTAGGACGCCTGTTCACTGTTTCCTCCCCACTCTCTGACCAGCCTCCTTGTATCCCCTCCCCTCACCCAGTTGTGAGGCAAAAAACCTTTGACTCCTCTCTCTCTCTTTCTCTCCACACATCACAGACCTTGCCAAGAAGACCAACTTTCAGCTCCACCATCTCGGGGGCATTCTACCTTTCCTCACCTTCCCTCAGAAGCTCAACATTTCCAGAGCTCTGGTTCTCCCTAGGCTGGACTACTGCAACAGCCTCTTTCTCAATCTGTCTCTCTCCTCCCTTCGCCCCTCCAACTAATCCAGAATGAGACTGCAAGACTTATCCTTGGCCTCAAGCCCAGTGACTGCATCTCTCCAGCCCTAAAATCCCTCCACTGGCACGCAAGGATCAAATTCAAGACCCTTTGAGTCATCCACAAGGCTGTCCGGTGCGTGGGACCGCTCTACATCCAGCTATCCCTCCCTAAATATCTCCCTGCCAGAGTCTTTCGGTCCCCTGGCTCCAACTCTCTGCAGGTAAAAGGTTTCTCCAAGCAGAGAGTGAGAGGTAGATCCCTTTCCTCGGCTGGTTCCTCCCTCTGGAATGGCCTTCCTGCCCCCCTCAGACTTGAGCCGGATCTTCCTAAGTTCCAGAAACTTCACAGGACTTCCCTTTTCTCCTCTTCCTTCCCTCTACCCCTTCCATGCTTACATTCCCACTGCTGTGCCTGGTCCCTTCCGAGTCATACAGGGGCCAGACCAAACCCCTACCGGTCCCCCCCAGCATCCCTTGCCAGCACTTGCACTTCAGGTCCCTTCCCCGGACTAGCCCTAACCTGGTCCACTGGCACTTGCCGTCTTGGCCCCCCCAGCACGTTACCACCCCCATTCCTTTGGGCACCCCACTCCTGCACTTCTCCTCTACCCTCCCTCCCCTGCACTTACCTCCTTGTCTTGCACTTCTCCTCTACCCTCCCTCCCCTGCACTTACCTCCTTGTCTTGCACGGCAGGATTGTCACAAGGCCAATAAAACTGTTTTTGATGTTCTACATACTTTCCGGCGTCCCCCCCCCTCTCCATGTCAAACTCAATCAGTTGCAAGCTGAAGATTAACCACATGTGAACTGGGGCCATCAAACAAGAACCAGGAGTGAGATGAGGGTGCAATCTCATCCAATACTTGTCAGTATCTATATAAATGGCTTCTCTGCGCTGCTAGAGCAATCCCAGGCCTCAGCTCTGAGACTGAACGACTCTAAATACCTGCTGCTATGCGCAGACGACTTGGTCATACTGGCACCTACGAAAAGACTCCATTGCAGCCTTAATATCCTCATGAATATCGATATACCTGGGCCCTGGAGGTGATTTTAAGGACCACAGTCCATAATAAAACAACGAACAGTGGCAACAAATTCAAACTATTCCTTAATGACGTCGAAGTTGTGAACCTGACAAGCTACACTTACTTGGGTCTCGGAATCCGTGCTTCTGGAAGTTTTTAACTGATAAAAAAAAGACACTTTAAGGAAAAGCTCTTTGTGCTTTCTCTGCCATCAAGAAGCAACTACCGTACTCCAGTCTACAAGTAAATGTAATGCTAAAACTCGCTAACAGCACCACTTCCTGTCCTACTTCATGGGAGCGAGGTATGGGGCCCAGTCCTAAAAAAAAAAAAAAAGTGTGCAGAAGGAACACATCACACGCAGAACCTTTCCACCTCCAGTTCTGCAAACGAGTGCTTTGTATGCATAGGATTAGGCATAATAGCCGGTCATCAGAACATCCAAAAGCTCATTTTTAAATACTATCAAAATCAGTAACCCATCCTCCCTCCACCACCAGCCACCGAAAGGCCAAACCGTAAAATCCAAGAAACAATCCCTAGAACAATATACTACAGAATTGCAGATCTTATTGCAACAGATTCCTAGCCTAGGAAACCAAAGACAGGCGTAGACATTGGTTAGAGACTTAGGGCAGGCCCCAAAGAAGCAATACACAATGAACTGGAAAGCATAACCTAAGACAAAGACGACACGCAAGAACGTGACATATCACAGGGGCAAACCTTAAAATTGATGAGTACTTAACAGCTAATAAAATAACTCAAAGGATTAATGCAGCTGTGCAAGAGCATTGTGTGTCACCTGAAAGTTATAGGTTCGAAGCCTTGTAGGTATGCTCACATTCTCCTCCGCCTCAGGTTCATAAAATGACTACCATTGAGGTGGGTAACAATACACACTACCGTTATTTGTCTGATCAGCATTTAGATATACCAGAGGGATGAATGTTGTGAAGCACAGGCAAATGTTCACCAAATGAAGACTTGAGGGAGCACAAGCTGGAGCTAGAGGCTGGCTGGCACAGCTCAAACAAAAAGGCTCACAGGATAGAATATGTGAACCGTGTGAGTTAAAAGAAGTAGAGACTGTTTCTGGTGGGAGGCGCATATGTGCTCAGGAATACAAGAGTACTGAAACGTGAGAAAAAGAGCAAGGCAGGAGACAAGGTTTTGGGAAAAAGCAAACAGATCCACATCATGAGAGAGGGGGAAAAGCGAAAATAGTGGACATCTTTAAAATGGGCAGCATGACTTTTGGGATGTGAGGGGAAAAGGAATGTAAAGATGAGCCTTAAAAAGAGAAGAGGGGAGGGGCTTTTGGGTTGTGAGCAGAGAATGGATAAGCAGATGAGTAGGGCTAAAAAGTTAGCGGTATGGGCTAGGGAGGGATATTGATGAGAATATTAGTGGGGCAAAATAATTAAATGTGTGGTCTAGGGTGGGGAATGGATGGAAAGCTAGCGTAATGCGTGTGTAAAGATTGCAAAGGCTGGGTGGTGGTTGGCTCATTCCAGACGATGGATGGTCCTTCTTCAAGGCATGTCTACCCAATCGACATAGGCCCTCATTATAGGTTTGCCGTTTTCCTGACAGTAATTTCGTCGGGATACCGGCAAACGGACCTACCATTACCGGCACCTGATATCCGGTATTACCTGGATATCCAGGTGCCGCCAACAGCGGTCATTCCCCCATTCCATGGAGTCCCGAGGTAATTGGCGGTATTACCTGCACAAATACTGGTGCTGGTAATACTGGCTGTTTTTTTCCAGTGGAGGCCAATTTACCTCCAGCTCTTGGCTGGAGGTAAATCAGGTAACCCCTACCGCCAAACTTGTAATTTGGCAGTGCGGGAAAAGTTGTGGTAACAGAATTACTGCCACGTTTCCTGCACCGCCAAACCCATATTGACCCCCATAGCTCCTGGCTATCTTACACATCACTTAACAAAACACAGGTCTATTCAAGTAAATGCCTTACATAACGATGATCACTGTTAGGGAGAATTCTCATTTCTGTGTTAATTCCCTTCTACCTTAGAGACTCCCAGCTTGTGGCCCAGCACTGATTCTTTTACAACAAAACACTCTTTAACATTGTGCAATATTTGTGTGCTATCTTAAAGCAGTGAGGAACTTCCTGTGCTTAGTCTCCTTGGTTAGAGGTATGCACCCAAAAGTGATTGGCTGGCTGGCTGTCGTTGGAGGACAGCCACCCTGCTGTGTGAGTGACAACTACTAGGCTGCAAATTAAAGGGAGAAACTTGCATAAAAGGAAAGGCCTTTTGCAAGGAAGGCAGAATCGACCATTTGACGAAGAAACCGAAGAAGAAACTGGAAGAGAAGCTTGCTCTACCCTCCTGGACTGTTGGTTTGCCTGGTGAAGTCCTGCTGGAGTGCTGAAGCTCAAAATTTCGAATCGACTAGAGAAGCCCAGAAAGGACAACTTCTTGCCTTGGGTTGGTGGGACCAAATGACCGCAAGACGAACCTGACTGGAACCCCTCTCCCTGCTGGCTATACTTCTTTGCTGCTGCTGGAACCGAGTGCCAGGGGACAGGAACACCAGAATCGAGTGCATTGTTTTTAAGCCGGACCCAAGCTCCAGGGAGATCCTAAGGACTCCCTCGTAGCAGGACTACCCAAGCCTGAGCCACCTCAACAGAGTGCTAGAGCCCAGAAGCAAGGGGAGCCCACAAGGTGTCCAAGAACCGGCATGGTGTTATTTGCGAGAAGCTGTACCGCAAAGTGCTGCTGATCTGAAGTGTGCCCATTGCTGCCGCCGACCTTCAAACCATAGTGCAGGAGTCCCCAGAGGTCCTCCCTCTTGTCCCCACGACTGAGGCCCAGGAAGAACAGGATCTGCAGGACTACAACAGGAACAGAAGCCGACTGGAAACTTTTATTCAGACTCAAGGTACTGTGTAACTAGGGGTACTTACCTCTAGGTGTGTGTAGCTTGCTTTCTCTCACTGGAGACTTGCATTTGCTGCCCTTTGCAGAGTTGCTTGCATCTTTGCTCTTCACAAGTCTCCCAGCTAGCGGCCCAGCAGTGATTCTTTTACAACAAAACGCTCTTTAACATTGTGCAAAATTTGTGTGCTATCTTAAAGCAGTGCCACAGCTTCCCTAGACTTTGCTCAATTGACATTGGCTGTCCTGGCTCCCTGAAGACTCTCCTTACCCTCTGACTTTGTGTTTATCGGTCCCTCAAAAAGTCATACATAAGTTACATGTATAGCTGGGAAAGGGTTAACCTATACTTCATTGGGGGATTGTAAAGTACTTACCTGTTCAGAGAAACCTGTTAACCTTTGTTTCCTTCCCTAGCCTTATTCTTTTTCCACAACCTCCGTATTGTCCACAGGGTCCTAGCAATTGAAGTCACCTCAGGGTGTAGGAAGTGTGTGTGTGTGTGTGTGTGTGACATCCCAAAAGGGATATCTACTTAACTGAAAGAGTGTATTTTTGAAGTGTATTTTATTGTTGGATATTGCCCTTTCTAAAAAAGGCTTATTTTAAAACAGACTGTTAAATTAATAAATAATAATTTTATTAAGAACCCTTGAGTATAAGTGTTATTTGAATACCTTTCACTGTGAATCTCTGTTACACCTCTACAGCTCACATTGACCCCTCTTGAGATAGGTCTGGCTGCTCAGTCACTACCAACTTGTGTAGTACAGACCTATACCAAAGGTTGGGTTGCCTATTGCCAAGAGGACACTGCTGGTGTAGTCTCCCACAGAGTTACTACATACAATCTTGCCTAACAATCACACACACAATTGCTGATGCATGTTCATTCTTAAAATCCAAAACAATCTTGTATCGTTTACCACAACGCCAGACCTCTTGTCTTTGCTAATGTTTGTTCTATATCTGAAGTCATCTGGCTTGTGTTTTACAGTATGGGTATGGGCATCATTGTTTCAGAGTGAAACCAACATACCTGCCTCCAGAACTAACTGTTCTGCTAGGGTACTGATAACAAAGCCATGCTGCATGGAGCAGAGCATACTTGGGTGGGATTGAGAAGGTTGCACACCAAAGATTTTGTAGACATCATGTAAAATGGTCTTTTTTTTTGCTTAAGGCTTGCAATTATATATAAGTCCATGTTCTGACAGCTTTGAAGTTCAGAAGCTTTCTGCTCTGATTTTGAGGCAGGCCCAGTTACTTCAGATAAGGTTTTGAGATAGGGGTATTTTACTGCCAGCTTTTAAACTTTGAAAGTAAATGCTATTTCAAAGGAGTAAAAATGAGATTTCTCTTTTGCAAGAGTAAAAGGTTTGCGACATCCAGTTGACACGTGCAGAAAGTTGAAACTGTATGGAAATCATTATCATGCTGCAGCAGTGCACATTGTGACAGAAAAGCAGGTTTCCTTCACAATCAACTAAAGCACAGGCTGCAGTAGCACAAACATTCCACTACACATGGATCAGATGAGCACTAACACTGTGAGCTTCCCCTTGTTAGGCCGGAATCAATGTAGTAACCCTGTGGGAGACTACACAACCTTTGTCCTCATGGCATTAGGTAACCCACCTTTTGGTATAGGCCTGTAGTACACATGTTGGTAGTGTGACTGAGCAGGCAGGCTTATCTCTAGTGGGGTACATGTGAGCTGTAGCAATCAAATCCACCAATACAAGTAGCCAAGTAAAACTTATACTCAAGGTTTTTGCTATAAATAATTTATTTATTTAACAGTAGTTTTTAAATAAGCATTCTTTAAAAAGGGCCGTATGTATCATGATCAAATATACTTTAAAATGCTTTTCCAGAATCAACACAAAGTTAGTAGATACTCTTTAGAGATGCTTTTTACACACTTCCTACACACTGAGGTGACTTCACTAACTAGGACAGTAATGGCATTTATATATCATTAGTATACTTTGTAGATTCTGAGGGTTGTGGAAAGGAAAGGAAAGGTTAAAGGAAGGAAAAAGGTTAGACCGGTTCTCAGAGCATGTGAGCATTTAAAATCTTCCAATGAAGTCTAGATAACAACCTTTCCCAGCAATAATAGTTAAAAACCAAGTTATCACGTATGAGGGACAGTAGGTATGGACTAGAAGAGTCTGCAGAGGGCCAGGGCAGGCGAAGTCAATTGGAGCACAGTCTATGGAGCTAAGGTACTTCTTAGAAAAAGTCTTGCACAAAGGTAGAGAGTTTGTTGAAGAAAAATCACTGTATGGTCACAAGCTGTTACACTTGTGAAGAGTAGAGCTGAAATCAACTCTAGCAAAGCAGCTACAACAAGTCTCAACTGAGAAGAACAAAGCTACAGACAACGAGGTAAGTACCCCAAGTCAGAACAGTACATTTGGTTAGAAGAGTGGTGCAGCTGGCTTCAGAATGGTTGCAGTGATACAGATCCCGGGTTCCTGGGCCTCAGTCATGGGGACAAGGGGGGGAGAACGTCTGGAGAACTCCTGCACAGCAATTCGGAGGACAGAGGCAGCTACGGGCTCTTTTCATGTCAGCAGCACTTTGTGGTTTCAACGCTCAGTAAACAGCACCACTGGGGATCTTGGATACCAGTTGGGCTTCCTTCACTCCTTGAGTCCTGCACTCTGGTGAGGGGATTCAAGCTCTGGTCATCCGGCTTCTGGAGGGTCCTGGGGAGACTCATGGAGTTTCTGGCCATATCACAGATGTTGCTCTCGACTACGGATTTCTCTTCCCCTGGCACTCGGTTCCTGCAGCAGCAAAGAAGTACAGCCAGTCGGGGAAGATGGTCCAGTGGAATTAGTCTCTGGGTTAGTTGCTCCACTAACCCAAGGGAAGAAGTCGTACCTTCCAGAGCTTCTTTTGTCAATTAGAAAAATAAGTTTCAGCACAGCAGCAGGGCTTCACAACGGTCCTGGGAGGATGCAGCAAGCTTGAGCACTGACTAGCTTCCCCACTCCCACAGAACATAAAGCAGTGGAAGTGCACTACCAAGAAGTGCAAGACACTGAGACGGCCTGCAATGCGGCTTTAGCACCGGCTGGGATAACGGACCCGGACTGCAGGGAGAGCTGCGAAATGAAGCCGTGTGAGGCTTGAAGAAGTGGGACGGGAGGAAGGAAGCAGCCGTTGGCTGAAGAACCCGCGGAGAGACAGTGGGGGAGAGGACCACCCCCAGTGCTGCGTCAGATAACGGAGGAACTGGCGGATCGTGGGACAGGAGTGACAGCAGCTTGTGGTAAGGTCAAACAGGGAGCAGCACGGAGGCTAGAGGGAAGGTCACACCTGCATGGAGCTGCAGTGAAGTGGGAAGGTGCTGGAAGACGGTACCTTCAAAATGGTGAAAGAGCAACATAAGAGGAGCACCGTATACCCAACATGACGTAAAGTAAGGACAGATAACGCACGAGGGATACCACGGGGGCAGTGGCAGTACAGGCATGGCACGGAACAGAAGAGAGAAGCTCTGCATTACAAAGGCGCACAGCGGGAGAAAGGGAGGAGAGGATCAGCAGGTGAACAGGGAGGAGGTTAAAGAGCGGCAATAACAGCCGCGGAAAGGACTGCAAGTGCGCGCTGCAGGAAGGGTGGAGAAAACGCCCAGGGCAGTGGACCTCCCCGAGTCTGGGGGCAAAGTACAGCCAAACCAAAATGCAAGGGAGAGGTGTCTGAGGGAGAAAGATCTGATTAAGGCTTGAGGCAAGGGACAAGCCTGCTGGGGAAAATAGCACGTTTACCTGCACCGTCAGGAGAAAGGAGGACAGCAAGTTGTGGAGCGAGGAGGCAAATTAGCCCATCCCCCAGTATTATAGAAGCACGTGGAAAAGCTACATAACAGGTGCCCAAGAAAAGGTAATCTAGGCACTTGTGATCCCCGACTTCCCCCTGAACAGCCCAAAAGTGGTAGTGGATGTGAAGAGACAGAGGTGGTAGGAGAAGGCGGGGGCTGAAAGGGATATCATCTTAAGCACAACGGATAACATAAGACCGAACTTTTAACGGTGCAGAGCAAAATGGGACACTGGACTGCCCCCCTCCAATACCATAGAGGGGTGTTGACTATCAGCGAGCAAACGAATTAGCTCCCAGATGCCAGGGGCCAAATCCAGGAGCACCCCAGCAAGAGTAAACGAATCAACAAGATTGCAAGGAGGGCAAATGGAGCAGTGCTGGAGGCAGCAACAACAGATAGATGCACAAACAGCTGAACCAGCAGAAGCAACAGGGCGAAAGGATAATACAGAAAAACCATTCAATATGGCATTAAACAAAGAGGAACTGCAAGACTGTTTGCGAGGGATGGAAAACAGGATGATGGATTCCTTCCAGGAGCAATTCGGGAAAATGAAGGAGGAACTCAAGACATCTCTCCAGGAAGTCAGAAGAGAAATTAACGAGTTGGGAAATAGAGTGGATGTGGCAGAAGATGGCTTATCGGAAATGACAGAGGAAGTGAAACAAAACAGCATCCTGCTCGAAAAGGTAGCCAGAGCAATGCACAATCTGGAGATTCAGGCGGAGGACCTCGAGAATAGGTCCCACCGTTCCAACATAAGAGTGAAAGGCCTGCTTGAGACAGTGACGGACAATGACTTAAAGGACGCTATGCAGAATTGTTTTAACAGTCTCCTGACCGGCACGCAATCGTAAGACGTATCGATAGACACAGTGCACAGAATAGGCCCCAAGAGGAGGGACCCAGGGGCAAGACCCCGAGACATTTTAGTAGCCTTGACCTCATACTCTATGAAGGAGGAAATACTTAGAGCGGCGAGAGCGCAACAAGACTTGACAATTAATGAGACTCGGGTCCACCTATATCAAGACTTGGCATTGTCTACACTACATAAAAGGAGACTGATGCAACTTGTCACAAGGGCATTAATAGCAAAGCATATCGCCTACAAATGGACATTCCCTTTTGGTCGACTCTTTACATGGGAAGACAAACAACAACAGATCACCACATGTGAAGGTCTATCGCTGATGCAGTTAGAGGGGATCGAGGATTGACCAGAGAAGATGCCAAAACAGAAAACCTTGAATGAGGGAGGTAGACCATGGGAATTGACAACGGACAAGAGAATGAGGCGTGGAAGGGGAGCAAAATTGACAGGTCCCCACACAAAATAAAGGGATGCGAGCCTGAAGTATGTACGAGGTAACTTTCAGGTCAAAAGTGGCATGACGAGGAGGGGGGAGGATGGGAAGGACAGAATTAGCAAATGTATTAGGCTAAGGAGCAGGGAACCCAGGCGGGGTGAGGACTGCAAGACATCTTGGAATCCAAATCAGGGTATGGAAATATCCTGCAAGGGGAATTCCTGCGGTTGTACAAGGCCCAACAACCAGGAGGGACACCTGGAGAGGTTCGAGAGAACTCTGGCCATGTCTGGGTAAAGGGAAAGGGGTGGGGAGGGAGAGCAAGGGGGTGAGGGGTGAGCGGGAGGGTAAGTTAGGGTTCAGGGGGTTGGGAAGGGGCTGTTGTATGGTTTGCCAATTAGATCAGGGCAGACAGGGGAAGGGCGTAGAGGCTTTAAGACACATGGACCGAAAGTCATAACAGATAGCTGAGGTCACAATTATAACCTTGAACCCACAGGGCCTGAATTCCCCTGGCTAAACGCCTTTCGATAATGGGGAGACTCTTGGAACTACAGGCATCAATAGTGTTCTTGCAGGAGACACACCTCCTTCCCAAGGATGAACAGAGGATGTTGCATAAGGTATTTTCCAAGCAATACTACGCGTCAAGTGGGAAAAAGATGAAACAGGTTGCAATCCTGTTTGGTGCCAGTTTGGGTTTCCAAAAACAATTCCTGTATAGAGATACTGAAGGTAGATACCTAGTGCTCCAGGGAACAATTAGGGCCCAACTGTATACACTGATCGTAATATATGCCCCCAATGAGAAACAGGACCTTTACTTGAGGGAGTTACTTCAGAAAGTGGAAGGCTGGTGTGAAGGACAGGTGGTGATTGTAGGAGACTTCAATTGTGTGATGGACCCGACACTAAACAAAACACTACCGACCACTGCCGGGGATGGGAAAAATAGGCAGGCATTGGGGAAATTCTTTAGGGACTTCGGGGTAATGGGGACATGGAGATACTTTCACAAGCACGACAGAGAACATACCCACTATTCAGCAGTACATAAAGGATTCTCAAGAATAGATATGGTGTCCGCAACACTGATCCCCCAAATAGTTAAAGTAGAAATGGGGGTTAAATCTTTCCAATCATGGCCCGGTGAAAATACAAATCGAGGTGGCTAAAAATAAGAGGAAAACCCAGAAGCGCTGGAGACTAAATGAGATGCTTTTACGAGATTTAGCACTTCGGGAACATATGGAGAAAACAATAGATAATTATTTCAAAGATAACTATAACGGGGAAACAGACTGGAGAACAGTGTGGGATGCAGGGAAAGCAGTGGTCCGAGGTGAATTTATATTGCAAACCATAGCATATATTAGTGAGAAAGGACTCATCACAAAGAAGCTGGAGGGGGAGGTTAAGGAAGCTGAGACAGCACTAAATATGACAGTCACAAAAATCACTGAGAGCTCTACGGAAAGTCATAGCCCAGCTGGAAGCGCACGTTGCAGACCGTGCGGCACAGACACTGTTAAGCACTAAACAAACATTACATACAGGGTGGAAAAGCTTACCATTTTTTTAGCAGCTAAACTAAGGAAACAAATATCCTGTAATTAAATAGCCCAACCTAAAAATGAGCAGGGACATTATGTACTGAGGAGCTTCCACGAAGGCCTGATGAAACAAGAAGGCCTGGAGCTGATGCTACAAACAACCCATTTTCAACATTAATTTTACCCCAAACTCCTGAGGAAGGTAGGGACACATTAAAAGGCCTGATATCGGTACAAGAGGTTAGCGACACAATAACATCCCTGCCTAGCAATAAAACACTGGGTCCGGAACGGGCTAGGAAATGGTTATTACAAAACCTTCATGTGTCAGCTGCTTGCGCAATTAACATGGCTCTTCAACCATATAAAGAAGAGCGGCAAGATTACTGAAGACATGGGGAGATCCACTGCAGTGCTTATACTCAAAACAGGAAAGGATCCCACAGATTGCGCCAGCTACCGCCCCATCTCGCTGTTAAATAGTGATGCCAAGATTTACGCAAAGGTTTTAGCAGCAAAATTAATGAAGGTATTACTGGGTATAATACACGAGGACCAAGCAGGTTTTATAGCTGGGCGGCATACACACGACAATATAAGACGTGCCATTGATATAATAGATCTGGGGACTACGGCGGGGCAGCGGTTCTCATTAGCGGCGTTGGACGCATGACAGGCTTTTGATAGTTTAGACTGGGGATACTTGCGGTTGGCTCTGGAAAAGTTTGGATGTGGCCCCGGATTTACTAGGAGGTCCTATCGAACTTTCAAATACCCACAAAAAATGTCTTGGTTAATGGGCAGATATCGGCACAAATTAAAATATTTAGGGGCACGCGTCAAGGCTGTCCTCTTTCTCCCCTAATATTTACAATGGCCATGGAACCCCTAGCGGTGGTGGTCAGACAAGACCAGGAGATATCTGGGGTGAAATGTGGAAATGAGACGCATACAATCGCACTGTATGCGGATGCGTTATTGTTATTTTCGAAAGATACTAAGGATACATTACCTAGAGTAATGGAAAGGCTACAAGAATTTACCACAATCTCGGGTTTCAACCTAAACTACACTAAATCTAAGGCGCTAAATAAAACTGAGGAGAGAGGAGAAATAGCAAAACTGGGCAAGACGCACCCCTTAATCTGGGAAGATGAGAGCATAGAATATCTGGGGATAAAATGAACAAGGGAATATAAAGGGCTGTATTGGGCAAATATACCACCACTTTGGAAGCAATTGAAGGAAAATTTGCATAGATGGGATGCCCAGGAACTCTCTTGGTTCACGCGAATTGAAGCGGTCAAAATTACACTGCTCCCCCGATTGCTCTACATCGTGGGTTCCCTCCCGGTAGAAATACCACCCTGCTTGCTTAAGGAACTACAGGCTGCAATAATCTCCTTCATTTGGCACAGAAAGAAACCGAGAATACAAAGAAATGTCCTGCTGCGCCCAACGGTGCTGGGAGGGACTGGGGGTCCCAGACGTAGAAAGATATTACTTTTTTTTTTATTGTGTTACAGTTCATAGAACTTTTCACAAATGTATATCAAAACATATCATGCAGAATTAAATAACAGCACTTCCAAAAAACTACAGCAAATTCAGCAGTAAAAGAGCAAACAAAAAGAAGAGAAAACCGACTTAATATAATAACACAAACACATAAAAAGATCATCATCACCATAAAAAAGCACACCAGAGTGATTGATCCAAACAGAGATTAGGCCAGACGAACATAAAATGTTAGTTGCACTACAAACTTATTCATTGGTTACCCATACCAGAACCTAGTTCAGGTCCACCATCAAGGTCCACCAACATTTTAACCTCCTCTTCAATTTTACATAGGCGTTCATTTGCCACCTTCCAAATCTGGGTGATAGCAATGACCAACCTATTACTCCTCCCAGAGAGGCACCACAGCCAAAAGATTTCACTTTCAATATACATCTGATCATAATAGAATTTTGCAAATTATTTGTTGTAGGTCGATCTCATCTTCTGGCAGCAGGTGAGAACATGTCTAGCGGTTTCCACCCTAGAATCGTCAGCACATATTCTATAAACCCTTCTCTCAGCAGGTAAATTGATCCAAGATCCCGGAACCCCCAATACATTAAGACGATTGAGTCTAATATTTAGAAGTAGTCTGCGGTTAGCCTGAGAGGGCATGCGTTTCAGATAACTTTGGGGCTCTTTAAATATAAGAGGCATTTTAGCAAATGTGCATAGAGTGCTCACGGTGGAAACCTCATCATGACTGGCAGCCCAATCCCACTTCTCTATGACATCCTTCATTGATTTTAGCACTGCATCTTCACCATGATCCCATTTAGGTGATCAGCCGATTTTATCAAAGAGTTGCAGATTTTTCTCCTTAAATTTATTCACGGCATCCATTTTACCTTAAAACAAACACACAGAGACTTGGAGCCATTTAAAGACGTGATAATCAAGCTCCTTAGAACAACATCCTGGACAATCCTTCAACAAAAGATCAAACACGTCTACTTGTTATCCCTTCATATCATCCCCAGGTCACATCAGCTTAGTACATTGAGCAAACAGGTACCAAGTCACCACACAATAACCATAATTCAAAATAACCATCACAATTTTATTTAATGTAAATCACAAATACTCATATCAATCTAAAAAGTGTAGAATTACAAAAATTCCTAAAAAATCTTTTTTTACAACAATATTTATAAAATACACATACTATGCTAAAAAAAACACCTGTGTTGTGCTCAAGTGTGTATCACCCTGCCTATACAAAGCTAGACGATGTACAGCATCTTAAATAGACATCACTTTACCTAGAGCAACACCATGGTCAGTAGCTCACGGGTTCCTTTCTATTTAGGATACCTCATGTACAACATACCATCATCTAAGGACATTTCTTCCCCATTCTATGCTACCCTGGGGTTAATTTCAAATCAATGTATTACTTTGCTATATTGTTACTAACTCACAATACACTTAACAGCCCAACATGTTTCGTTCAACACATAAAAATTAGACATAATGCTTTTGAACTTCATCAGGGGGACCATATCTACCCTTTAACCATATTGCTTATTCCATGGGTGATTCAACACTATTCCTCACACCACTTCGTGTGAGGTTTGATCAGTACAATCTCATTATACTACACACAAATCTTGACCTAGGGAAACAAAACAAGGGGAAAAAAACAAGAACCAACAGTCAATGATACATATATCACTGTTGTTCTACCTAGCCAGTACCTACGTATACAGAGCTAAGGCTTACCGTGTCACACATCCACACAGTCACTTGACAACAGATTTGAGGGGAGATTTGCAACATCTATGTCGCACAACTCAATTCCTGAAAAACACAAGAGAGGAAGAAAAACTCAAACGGTATCCAATCGAAAATGGAAGTAATCCACATCCCATCTTCGTCATCATATATTAGTCTGTCTTACTACAACAACGCCTATCACATCCTGTACAAAAAACCTTTTTTTTTCTTTTTTCAAAAACCAGGCGACAAACACATGATTTCAGTATTTGTACTAATTTGTTGTTGTCTATCTCCTTAACCTACTAGTAATACAACAATGCATCACTATGTCTGCAATAAATCTCACCAACATGCACTCTCCTCTGTACTGTATTCCAAGGTCCAAATACTCACAATTAGCCCGACCGTTATCTTGTCTCGGTAGAGATTTCTTTGTCATTCTTATGCCTCAGAAACTTTCAGTCCTGCCATCGTGCTCGGGGTTTAAATCCTCCATTTTGCAATTCATTAGTTCACACACGCCGCACCTATCGGGATATAGACTGAATTCTAGCAGTCTAAATGAATAACAAGAAACATAATTAGCCCACGATGGAGTCACGGATTTAGCACATCGAATACTGTCTATTCCATTCACACAATACGAACGCGAATACGCTTACCGATTGAGCAATATCTGTTTTTCTCGTCTCTCTTCTCGGTTTGCCGTGGCTCTCAAAGTGGATTCCAGTTGGAAGTTAATTACGTCCTTGTGACGCATCACATGAGCGTTCCAGTTCTAATCACGTGCAACAAATCACGTGTTGTTCGCATCTTTGAAACCTTAACTCCTTCCTGCCTGGGTTTAGCGCGACCGCCGCAAAACATTGGAATCGTGAAATAGACGGTCACATCACTACATGTTACGGTAATTGATTGTTTTCTGTCTAGAGTTCAGCTAACAGTCACCTAACGTTAATCTCTGGTGTATAACTGGCTACACTCATTGTGTGCAGGCTCCTTACTCGAATCACCAAACTCTCCAAAATCGTTCTAATTGTATCTGCTGCACATTTAGCCTTAAATCCTGCAAGGTCCTCTACAGATGCGACAAAGCAGGAAATACCAACATTCTGCTGTCACTTCGTATCTAGTTATACCTCCCAGCTATATTAGTGTACACAATATTAGTATCACCCAAACTTGTGTACTTTTATTAGTGGATACACTATCAGTGCTTCCAAGTGACTAGTTCATTAAGTCCCTTGGTTGCCGAGTCAGTTAGACAAATCAGCCATTGTTCTTTATACTGTAGTTTTCTTAAATCAGCGTCAGTGTTACTAGTTCTTTCCAATTGCCACAGGACAGTCCACTTTAATTCTTCTAAATCATGACCCAACATAGAGAAATAGCTTACCATTGGGGCCAATATGTTCTGGTCCCTTGGTCAATATGTTCTGGTTTCGGATACAACTCCTATGTTCACCTATCCGTGTAGTGACTTTCCGTTCTATCATACCTATATACTTTTTCGGGCATGGGCACCACACTGGGTATATTACATGCGTAGAATTACAATTAGTGAACCTGGAAGGGACCGACAAGGGCAGTCTGCAGTACCTGCACGTTGGTGGTGCACGAGTGACTTTTCTACTTCCATTTCTGGCGGCATGTGCTTGGAGGTGTGGACCCGAGCCCTCCAGCTTCATAACCTGAATTCCCCGCGAAGCGGACCGCGAAGGGACTGACAAGGGCAGTCTGCAGTACCTGCACGTTGGTGGTGCACGAGTGACTTTTCTACTTCCATTTCTGGAGGCGTGTGCTTGGAGGCGTGGACCCGAGCCCTCCAGCTTCATAACCCCAGTTTCTCGCGAAGCGGACCGCGAAGGGACTGACAAGGGCAGTCTGCAGTACCTGCACGTTGGTGGTGCACGAGTGACTTTTCTACTTCCATTTCTGGAGGCGTGTGCTTGGAGGCGTGGACCCGAGCCCTCCAGCTTCATAACCCCAGTTCCCCGCGAAGCGGACCGCGAAGGGACTGACAAGGGCAGTCCGCAGGCCAGCGGTGCCCGCCCGCGGCTTTTCCAAAATCCGGACTTACTTCCTATTCTTCCTGAGTTCGGAGAAACCCTGTGTGCCACCCATTCGGATTTGCAACACCTGCCGCGTTGACGGCGAGCGGGAGCAGCCGATGGCAGCTCAGGAGGAGCTTGCAAAGCGGAAACCCGGCATGGAAGAGCCGGAAAAACGCCTGCTGAGAAATACCAAACTTCGCCCGCCGGGCCGCGCCAAGGAGAACATGTCCCCGTCGGATGGAGGGGAGCCGGCGGGGACCCAGAGACCGCAGCGCAATCCCCGCAGTAAGGAAGCGGGGAAATTGGGCCAGGCAAATATTATGAGACCCAGCAAACTCAATGAAGTAAGTGACTTTGTTTCCTCTGATCAAATCTGAAGGTTTGAACTGTACCCCGCTTTCCACAGAGGTAATGGAGATAATGGTGGGGGCGCTTCCCAGTGTCTCTCCGAAATCTCTACAAGTGACTCCTCAAGTGACTCCTCACCCCTCCTCCCCACGCGTTTCGTCCTCGCCTTTGCCTAACCCAATGGGTCTAGAGCAGGCGATAGACCAGATCCGCCCGTTTCCTCTGGACTCGGCCACTCTGCCCGGTCAAGCGGCGCGTGGTGCGGACTCTGGTCTGTCAAAAACCCCTGGAAGGGCCTCCGGGGGAGACGATCGCCTGATGCCGTCTCGATTGCCGGGTCCTTTTTTGGACTGTAATTTGTGCAATGGCGACAACGCAGCACCCCGGGAGAATCCTGCTTTGCCATCTCTGTCAGGGGAGCAGGTGGTGATCATGATTCACAATTCTGAGGGAATGGAGGATCCAAGGACGCCCCTGGGAAAGGACGATCTTCTAGCCCCTTCCCACCTGATCGACCCGGCATGCGTAGTGCACCTGGAAGGGGAGGCGGGAGGGGAATCCAGCGAGGCAGCAAGGGCAGGGCCGGCATTGGAAGAAGACAAGGGCCCAATGCCATCGAACCTTTCACGGACGGAAAGCCCAAAGCGGAGCCTCAGTCCCCCAAAATCCTTGCAACCCGCACCCAGTGCACCCGATATCGATGCACAGGGTCTGGATGCCCCGTTAGTAAATGGCGACCAGAACCAAGGGATTTTGCCGAAATCAATGGGAGGTAGTCAAAAGATGTCTTCACGTAGGCCCACTAGGGCCAAAGCTCCTTATAAAAGAGGGCCGGTGGGAAGTAAAAGGCTAGCTAACCCTCACAGCGTTATTTCGATGACATCATTGAAAGAGTTTTTTGGTAAAAAAATAAGAATGGAAGGTGCAGGCCGCCAGGACGTATCAGATGCGGAGCTACTGGCCTTTGTTGAGGACACCGCCACGCACCTCGCAAATTTGAATTTACCACTGAAGACATCTCTCCTGGCAGATAAAAGTGGCACCAAACCATCTCAATCAACATCCAATGGGAGTTGGTGCGTCCCAGATTTGAAGTTGGGAACTGATGCCTCGACGGGGAGCAGTGCAAAAGAACCAAACTACCTTGTTGGAACAAATGGTCTGCAGAACACGAGGCCCATTCCACCCCAGCGGGATCCTGACACACCTCGCCTGGGGGGGGGGTTCAGGGGAGTCCCCTGCTGGTTTCAGAAAAAAATGGATCTTCGAATAAAAGTCTGATTGCTCCAGTTCATCGGATCCCAGAGAAGGTTTCCCTGGGTCGGGGGGCACGGGCGCTGCCCGCGCTTTGCACGGGAGTGCAAGTAGGGGGTCAAAGGCAGGTGGGGGACCCAGGTGGAGTGGTACTTCTGCCCCCGGTTTTAGAAAGTGGCTCTCCTCCGCCCCCCAAAGCGGTTTCTCCTACCCCACCCCGGGCCCTTAACTATAGCCTAGAATTACCAACAGGGAGGGGGGCAAACCAAAATGATAAGAGCACGGATTACATCCTAAACGGTGGCTCCCCCCTGCCTCCTAGACGCTTAAGCGAAATTACACCTCGGATAGCGAATGAAACCCCTTCTAAAAACTGGACCCTATGACCATCCTGTCCACAGTCACCATCGCTTTGGCCCCTTTTGGGAAGCATTATGAAGCAATCAATGACACTTTAAAAGATCAGACTACTCTGATTGCATACATGCACACTAAATTGAACTACTTAGAGGGTTTTATGTCCGCTCAGCAACAGCAGGGAGGTGACGCCAATGGATCTATTGGCAGCGCGAGACCAGACCCCACACGGGAAGGAGCGGCTGTTCCTTGGACTGGTTCAATACCTACCCCTGCATGTTCACAAGGTACACAAGCAACGGAATGGCACCTGAGGAAGGAATCCCACTCGGCAGACCAAGGCAAAAGCGCCCCAACGGAAGCCGAACAAGCGGGGCCTCTACGGGAAAAGTCCTCCTCACCCTCGAATCACGCGGGGCAGATGGTGCGGCTTCCAAAGGAGGGCCAAACCCAGCCCAGCCAGATAGGTAAACCATCGAAGAAAAACGGATTGGTGGCTGTTGTCCTCCCAGAAAATGCATCCATTCAACCAGTAGCAAAAGCGATGGACTTTTCTACAGTTAAAATTCCTTCCACTTTTGAAATCTTCCAACATAAAGGATTCAGTGAACCGATTCGTAGACGCAAGAAGGTTCTGAAAAACAACTCAAACCAGCAAACTGCGACTATAACCAAGCCGGAGAAAAGAGGGCACATCAATTTAGAGAAAGACACTCCGCCAACCCATAATAGACAAGTATTCAAACTAAAGTCATTGGAAAATACACAGCCTGCTTCCTTGAGTCCGGACAGGTCGCGAGAGACCTCCAGTAGCTCAATTGATCTAATGAACATGAGCATATACACGGTCGAAGAGTCGGAATCTGAAACCCCGCTGGCAATCTAGCAAAATAGAAAGAAACCGGAAAGTCGAGATAACAGAGAGGCTGAAGAACCGAAATCAAAGGCCCTGCTGCTTGATTCTCCCTCGAACTCGCCGTGGCCCTCGGGAAAAAGGAAGGCTCCTCAAAGAAGAGATAGCCAGAAGGTGGGTCCGGGGCAGGGAAAAGGGCAACAGGGGATGTATTGTGGGAAAGGAAATCACTTTGATTTACAGCTCGGAAACCGTCCTATCACTGCAAGAACAGGCGATGAACAGCAAGATAAAACAAAGGATAGGTGTCCTTCTCTCGAAAACAGAAGATCCCGATTCAGATCCAGGGTTCACTACCCGAGGGGGCCCATAGCCAGACAGGTCAACAGAGGATACCACTCAATTGGTTCCCCTATTACGCCAAAGGTAACCTCGTCAAGAACATTCAAACTGCAAAGGACTCATGAAAAACAGGACAGTTGGACTTTGAATCGCAAGGCCCTAACTAGTCTGTTCCACGAGATTCGCCTCTCGCAAATCGACACCACGAAAGATATAAACATCCTGGAACCTAATCCCAACGGGAGAAAAGATAGTTTGTTTCTTCATATTGGGTCTGTCCACATTCAATAGCAAATATGGAGAGCAAGAGGTAAACTGTGTAACCTCGGCTTTGACCTGACGAGTACATCCGAGGTAAATACATCACCCTCATCCTCAAAGGTACGGGCTCCTCCCAGCCCATCTTCCCGGTTTGGACAGCAGGAACCAGACCAATGCAACCCTTACCAACTGACTAGATCTAGGGGTAATGTCCCTTTCAAAAACCTTGAAACCCAGGGCTTTGGATTACAACACAAACCGAGCACTCGACACGAAGCTCACAGGAGAGTGTGCCAGGAGAGGCTCCACTCACCTGTATCTCATCTTAGGGCTAAGACCCCTCGAAAAATCTTTCAACTGGTTGGAAAAGTGGACGAGACGAAGAAGCCCGACAGGAGTCCTGCAAGAAAAATAGCTCCACGAGATGATGGAAGTAGACAAAAATAGCTCCACGAGATGATGGAAGTAGACATAGCAGGGGCTCCCCGAAGCATCAAGCAAGAAGGAAGTAGCGACCAGGTGGTCCTTGCCTGGATACCTCACTGAAGGCAGCAGCCTCCTCTGAGAGCCTTGAGGTGATTCTGAAACTGGGCTCTTGGAATACCAGGGGCTTCTCTCATCTAACCTCCACGACGGATGTTAACTTTGGAAACTTCAATGTATTATGTTTGCAAGAAACTTGGTTAATCGAAAAGCCTACGCTGGACAGATTCCAATTGGCGCACTCACCGGCCCATAAAGGAGAGATGGGCCGGCCCAGATCTGGCCTCATTACTGCAATAAGATCGGGCTCCGGTTTGACTATGTCAAAGGTGCTCATGGCATCCGAATTCATCCTGGCCACGACACTGGAGTGGGAAAACCTTGAAAGTCACAAGGAATTCATTCAAAGCGCTGAAATTTTGCTAAGTAATATTTACTGGAACCCGAAACGAGTGACAAACGACTATTTCCTCGCTCAAGTGGAGTCTCTATTAGACGCTTTTCTGATTTCGTCCAACTCTAGCTATGTAATCATTGCCGGAGACTTCAACATCGATATATCCCAGGGCTCCAACTCTCTCCAAAGCAGAAACAGCCTGTGGAACAACTTACTAATCTCTAGAGAGATGCATAACCTCAAGCAGGGGCACGATGTGGTGACTGACGTCATCCCCACTTGGGAGAGAAAGGGCCAAGTGGCAATGATCGACTATATCCATGTGTCCCGAAGTTTATTGTCCCAGCTGGAATCTTTTATTGTCAGCAGGTCACAGCACAGCGACCACAATATGCTAATCTTCTCGTGGTACTCACGAAGTAAAGTGGCGGCCTATGGCATGCCGAACCTGATCCTGAACCGAACAGGTACTAGGTTAAGACTGTCAGACGCTGCAATTATCAAACTCACGAAGCAATATAAGGATCGCAGTCCGGTGGATCATACAAACCCGGCAAATCTGGTTGATTATTCACCTTTCCTAACCGTGTTTCACCAACGGAAAAAAGGAGTGGGTAAAGTGGGAAACAAGGCACCTTAACATGCATACAACGCACAGCTTGTTGCCTGTAGACAGTGGGTTAGAAAATTAAAACGAGAAGCAGCAAAATCAATTTCCATTAAAAAAAAGGAAGAAGCGGCCACAGCAGTAAGATCCTATAAATCATGGTTGAAAGCATCCAAAGCCCAGCGGACTCAAGAAGATGCGGAAAACATGCTCCGTGCCATTTGTGGGCACAAGACACGTGACTTCTGGTCATTAATAAAGGGCAATTCCAAAACAGTGAACGAGGCATTGCAAAACTCAATCGGTGAGAAAAAATGGATATCTCATTTTGAAGACCTATATGGAGTTCGGGCCACGGGGAAAGAGAACCACGCGACGAGCCCAAGGGACGAGTGGGCAATCCCTTTGGACTTGAACATAATCAAATGGAAAATAACCCATCTTAATGGGTCCAGGGCGGCAGGTCCGGATGGTATTACCAACTTCGATATAAAAAACAACATTGAGTACTGGGCATTGTTTATAAAGGAGGTTTTATCAAACTGCGTCCAGTTCTCGACCATCCCCGCTTCCTGGAAAAAAGCGATCATGGTGCCCATTTTCAAAAAGGGATCTAAGGACAATCCGTCCCACTATCGCCCGATCGCGTTACTCTACTCCATAGGCAAGCTCTTCGGTGCCCTAATCTTGGACAAATTTCGAAGATGGATCTCTACGACTGGATTGTTGGATCCTCTACAGGTTGGTTTTGTGAAAAACATCGGAACTACAGCTAACATCTTGGCGGTGAGCACACTTAAAGCAAAAGTGTACGAGGGAAGGCCTAAAATCTATATGGCATTTATTGACTTGGTGCAGGCGTTTGACCGGGTAGACAGACAACTACTATGGTCTAAATTACAGCGACATGCCTGTCCCCTAAGGATTCTGGACCCCATGAAGGCCCTTTACACCGAAACTTCAATGTGTGTTCGGCTGAATAACCAAGGTTTATTGTCGACTTGGATTAAGACAGGAAAAGGGGTAAAGCAGGGGTGCCCTTTAGCTCCCGCTTTGTACAATGCATACACGGCAGACTATAAAGACTGTGAAGACAGGGTCCGTATGTTCCCCCTACATTGGGAAGCACCAAAATTTCACGATTATTATATGCGGACGACATAATCCTAATGGATGTAACACCCATTAGCCTTCAGAGGCAGATAAATAATCTCAACGTTTATCTGAAAAAGAACCAGCTTCTGATGAATTTGGATAAAACCAAGATCATGACATTTGGGGGAAACAAAAGGAAGTCTGAGAAATGTTCATGGTCGGTAGGTAACACCAAAATTGAAGTAGTGAGTAACTTCAAATACTTGGGTGTAACCATAAATAAAAGCAGAAAGGAATTGCCGATGCAGGAACGCATTGTGACTAAAGCAAGACCGCTCATTACACAATCTCGGGCGATGACAAATAAGTACGGTTCTCAATCTCCCCGACTCACTTCCCACAGTCTTAATAAGAAGGGAACTCTCATTACAATCATTGGGTTCTATTGTGGCCCGTAACGAAATCATGCTACTCAGAAAGACCTTGCTCCCAGATCCTCCTTTGATCCTGAAGGAAATGCAGCTAGAAATTCAACTGGGGTCTTGTACAATGCTATCGGAATGGGCATCTAAGCTTAATTCATTGCTATATGAGATTGGTAGCTCCAAAGAGGAATTAATCCGCAATCCATCAAAGGTCAAACAATGACTCATGGAGAAAGACTGGATAGACACTTTGGAAAAAGCAGCAGCTTACAAATTGCTGACAGATCTCCCTCCGCAGATGTCAAAAGTGAATGAATTAAAATCTTACCTGATAAAAAGACCGGACAAAAAGGTCCGGGAGAACTTCTTAAGAATCCGTCTTAACATTCTCCACACAAGGGAGGTTCTGGCAAAAAGAAAATTGGCAGCCGATGCAGCGTGCAGCATCCTGAGATGACGGAAACTATTAGACACCTCCTGCTAAACTGCCTAGGGGTCACGGGCCCCCGTTGGATACACCTGGGTCACTTATTCGAAAATCTGCTCTTGTACAATGAAGAGGAATGGTGGTGCCGGCTTATGAGTGGGGAAAAGACCACTTGGGTTATTGCGGTGGAGGGTTTCTTTCGAGGCATTGGTTTACTTACCTGAGGACCGAGTCTGTTTTGTTCGAATGTATATGCCACCACTCTAGCGTTTTTCCTTCCCGTCCTTAGGATGGCTAATCCTCTTTTCTGATCTCTCCATCTATTGTCTCCACTTTTGCTACGGTACTTGCTTTCCCCACTCTCTGTTGCAAGTTCTCACTCCGCGTGACAGGTCCACGGGGGTGTTGAATTTGAATTGGAATCTGAATCTGAATCCGGAATTGGGAATTTGTATTTGAAATTGTACTTTGATTTGCAACTTGGTTTGGAAACTGGAAGTTGGATGAGGAGAGAAAGGATTATGGATTATGGATTTATAACAGTTAATGTGGGAATTTTGTTTTGTAAAAATCGTTTTATACAATTAAATCAAATAAAAAAATAAAAAAGAACCTGGTTTGTTGCCACAGTTTGGGGAGTCCCAAATCAACCTCTTTAGTTCTACAGGTATACTTACAGTTCACACATTTCCCACACGGAGCATGCCGTACTACTGTGGGTAGACCCCATGATTGTGTAATACTTATCTGTTCTTTTGATTTTTGAGCAATGTCATTTTTAGTTAGCATTTCCTTCAAATTAGGCGCCCTCTTGTAGGCACATACTGGACTTTCCAATGGGCTCTCCCCACCTGTAAGTATGTGCCAGTTCTTTTTAATAATTTTAATGACTTCATTTGATCTTTCATTAAAAGTACTCACAAACACTATATCATTCTTGTTTTGATTTTTAGGATGATATTCCAATATTGCTTCACAGTGATTATTAATCTATCTTTTGTATGCTCTTTTAACAATTCTCCTGGGGTAATTCCTTGTTATCAATTTTGTTTTCAATTGTTCCGCTTCCTCATAAAAAGTGGAACTCAATGTGCTGTTCCTTTTTAACCGGAGAAACTGCCCAAACGGCAGGTTTTCTCGTAAATGTCTAGGATGGAAGCTGTTGAAACTCAGCAAAGCGTTCTTATCTGTCCTTTTGTGAAAAGGTTTCACCTGTAATATTTTCTGTACTCTGTCCACCCAGCTTGTGATGTCCAAAAAGTCAATCTTCTCCGAACTATAGGTGCAGGTAAACTTTAAATATTGGTTCTGTTGGTTGATCCATTCAAAAAATTCCAAAAAGGAGCTCACCGTTCCTTCCCATATTATCAAGATATCACCAATAAATCTATGCCATAAGGCGATTCTGGAAAAATATGGGTTTGTGGTTTGATAGATGTGTTGTATCTCAAAGTTTTCTAAATAAAGGTTGGCTGCTGTAGGTGCCACTGGAGAGCCCATGGCCGTGCCATGTATCTGATGGTATAATTCATTATTGAACACGAAATAATTTTCCGTGAGGGCCATTTTAACACACCACAGAATAAAACTATTAGGTGTTACACCTGTGTTCTTCTTGGCAAGCAATACGTTCTCAAGCACTTCTAGTGTATCATGTTGTGGTATACAAGTATACAATGCCACTACATCTAGGCTGACTAACATGTGAGTTTCAGGATCAAAAGTCATATGCTCAATGCAATGAATCACCTCTGTTGTGTCTTGTATGTACGAGAACATGTTCAAGACAAATGGTTTGAGAAACTTATCTGCAAATTTAGCCAGTGGTTCCAAGTCCCTGAGACGATTGGTCGTCCCAGGGGGTTACTCAATGACTTGTGAATTTTAGGTAAGGTGTAAAACTTCGGAACAGAAGGTCTGAGCACAATAAGATATTTGTATTCCTGTTTACAGATCCATTCTCTTCCAAATGCCTTCTCAACTTTCTCTCTAATAAGAAGGGACAATCTTTCGGTCGGGTCATTCACTAACCTGCGGTAGTAAGAGCTATCGCCATTTTACCTCCCTCCAAACCTTCCTGGAAGATGCGCAACAGAGTTCCCGGGCGGGCAAATTTGATTTTCACATAGAGCTTAGCTCTATTATGGTAAATTTGAGTGGACAGAGAGTTGAGCCCCATTTCGAGCCATACTGCCTGAACCGTGGTAAAATTAGTAAGGTCAAGCAATGCACCATATTATACCTTACATCACATCCGCCCAGTCAGAAAAAGATGTCTCCAAAGCATATAGAAACGTGGCCACCAGCTTCTGCTTATTAGTTATTCCCAGCAGGCTGGAGCCTGCCGTCTTTTGGGAGAAGGACATGACTGCTGTTAGGGTGGCCATAACTTTAGATTGTTTGCTCTGTTGAACCATCAGATTAATTTTCCCTCTATCCCCACATACCTCATGGCCCAGATACTTAACAGTTAACTTTCTTTATCAATCCTAGCGGGCACAGGATACCCGACTTTTTACAACAGTTTCGGCCCACCGCCATAAGCTGAGTTTTAATAAGGTTTATTATTAAACCATTATTCTTAGCATATTCACCCATATCAGAAAGATAGGTCTTAGCGCACATTTAGGCCCGATGCTGAAGTGGTCAGGGCAAGACAAAGCAATAGGTTGGTGTGGGATTGAACAGGTGGTCACATCTATTCCACTGAGAGCTCTACACGCTCCGAATACAGGTGTCCAGGAGGGCGGAAGGACAATTGCGAGAAACTACTAAGTCATTGTTGCGGGATGGGATCAAGCACTTAGAAGGAAGAAAATACAGCGTGGAATAGGCCCATGCACCCCGACAGCTCAGAATGCGGATTTCACTCCAGGCTGACAAAACAAATTCTGGGATGCTTGGGCGGGATCGGAATCCATAGACCTAGGAGAACTGTTTCAGGGGGGGGGGGCTCCTTTTTGAAGAATGCAAACAGAAGCTTGACATAGGAGAGAAGGAAATGTATAAATATAGACAGATTAGGCATTGGATCTCCCAGAAGGTCAGGGAGGCAGGCACAAGGGCTCCGGTGGGGCTACATTTGACCCTACAGGAAGGTTCGGCAAGTAGGGGGCTAGCGAGATTGTATAGGTTGCTGAATAGAGCACAAATGGCAGATAAACTCCCATGTAAGGATAATTGTGAGAAAGACTCTGGTGACCTATTACGGAAGAGGAATGGGGGCAGATTTGGAAAAGGGCGCATAAAACATCCAAAAGCACGGCTATCAAGGAGACAGCATATAAAATATGTTATAGATGGTACCTCTCCCCCCACCCCTCCATCGATTACATGGAATAAACGCAAATTATCCTCCACACCCCTGGTGTTGGAGACAATGTGGAGGGAAAGGGGATTTGTACCACATGTGGTGGACATGCCTCAAAGCTACAATATATTGGAAGGAGATCCTCGGGTATATAAAGGAGATCACGGGGGCGCAATTGCCAAACTCACAAAAGGTGGTATTATTGGGGGCGGAAGAGGAAGGGGTTTATGCAGCAAGCGGAAACAATGCCACCCTCATTACACACCTGCTGATGGCAGCACGAATGAACTTAGCTCAGGGGTGGAAAACCTTGGAAGGCCCTGTAATAGCCTGGTGGTGGGATAGGATCTGGGGAGTTATGCCTATGGAGAAAGTATGTGGTTTGAAAGCGGGAACGTATCAGACGTTTATGACAGTATGGGAACCCTTCCATGAGTACGTAAAAGATAGGGAAAGTTGTTTTCACAAACCAATGTTACTTAGGAGTGTGCTGATTCAAAGAAATGGAAAGCAATGGACTACCCCCTGTGAGAAGAAATATATGACTCGGTACCCGGAAAAAGAAGTCTAAGCCATACAAGTGTGGTGAAGGACAGGAATTGGGGAGGGGGAAGGTTGCACAGTTAAGGTTGAAAGTTTGGGTTTGTCATATAATAACTCATCAACACTGTAGCTACATGATGTGATACCAGATGTGTTAAATGCATAATTCATGAAGCAACTAACAATTGATACTGCTGGTGATGTAATTGAATTGTGTTCATGATCGAATAAATACATTTTATAAAAAATTTTTAAAAAGCACAATGTTAGGAAAATTAAACCACTGCCACCAGCCATTTAAAGTAGTGAGGGTAACATAACAAATGTTACATGAGTAGGTAGGGAAAGGGGCTACTAAGTAACCCCCCAGCACTCCACATACGATGGTGTGTGCTGGACCTAGAAAGAGAAAAGGTAAGTAAAGTCAATTCCACTTTACTATTCTTGGGAACAGTAGTTCACACAAGAAAAGTTATTTAAACCTTATGGGAAATCTAAAGGATTTCTCTGTGACACTACACTCAAGGTGCTGTGCGTCACCATACAAAAAGTGGATGCCTATGGAGTTTGTCGGACTCCAAAAATAAAGAATCACATAATGCAAATCAGGTCAAAACACATTAGAGGGTGAGAAAAAGGGCTCACTCATACCAGGGTTAAAATGAAAAAGTCCAGAAAAGACCAGAAAAAGAGATGGGGGTCTCTAAGGTTGTAGGAAATTAGTACAGAAATGAGAATTCTCCCTAACACTCGTCCCCCCAGACTAAGGGACAAAAGGATTTAATCCACTCCTGGATGAATCTCCTAATCCAGTCGGTCATACTTATTGGAGAGACCATCAGCATTTTGGTGATTACCCCTGACCCGTGTTCTATGGTGAAATCAAACCCTAGGAGGCTGATTGACCACCTTAACAATTTTGGATTTTCCCCCTTCATCTGCATTAACCATCTCAGGGGTTGGTGGTCTGTATGAATAATGAAAGTAGAACCAAGCAAGTATGGCCTAAACTTCTTCAGAGACCACACAATGGAAAAGAACTCACGCTCAATAGTTGCCCACCTTGTCTCACGGTCCTTCAGTTCCCTACTGATGAAGCAGCTAGGGTGTTCCTGCCTTTCTCATCCAGTTGACTCAAAACTGCACCTACACCTATGTTAGAAGCATTTGTCTGTACAATAAAGGATTGGTTGGACTCAGGAGCTCACAAGACAGGAGCTTGACAAAGGGCTTTCTTCAGTCCTTCAAAAGCCTTAGTGCACTCCTCATTCCACCTGACCTTCTTGGGGAATTGGGGTGAGGAGATCATGTTTAAGGGAGAAGCTATGGTCCCATAGTTCTTTATGAAGTACATGTAGTACCCAGTGAGACAAAAAAAGGCTCTCACTTGGGTCTGAGTAGTAGGGGTGGCCCAGTCTTGTACAGCTTGTACTTTGCTAGGTAATAGCCTTATTTCACCTCCTCCTACCTCATGTCCAAGGTAGAACGCTTTGCACTGACCAATGTGACATATACTAGCCTTTATGGTCAGATGGGCCCGTTCTAGAAACTCCAAAACATATCCTAGGTGGTGAAGATGCTCTTCCCAAGTGGGGCTCAACACTGCAACGTCATCCAAGTATGCCTGCAGAAGTCCTCTGACCCATTCAGAACTTGATTCACCATCCTCTGAAATGTAGCAGGTGCATTTTTGAGACCAGAAGGCATGAACTTAAACTGGTGGAGGTCTCCTGTGATGGAAAATGCCGTTTTCTCCTTGGCATGGTCTGTCAGAGCTATTTGCCAATAGCCTGAGGTCAGTTCAAATGTACTGAGGAACTTGGCTGAACCAAATGTGTCCAGCAGCTCATCTGTCCTGGGTAAAGGATGGGCAACAGTCGTAGTGACTGCATTAAGAGCTCTGTAGTCCACACAAAATCTCAACCCTTTGGTTCCTGCTATTGGTACTAGTACAACTGGACTAGCCCATGACTTGTAGGAGGCTCTATTACCCCAAGATGAAGCATCTTCTTGACCTATTCCTTTATGTGGGATCTTACATGATCTGACATTCTGCAACCCCTGATTTTGACAGGGAGACTGTCACCAGTGAGAATATCATGCTGGCCCCAAGGGGGTCAAGCCTGGTGTCAGTGGGAACAGGGGGGCAAACTGATTCAACAGAGCATTGCACTCCTCCTGTTGTTGCAGAGTCAAATCTGATGAGAGTTTTACTCCTTCAATTGTCTCATCTGAGGGTTGTCCCCTGAGGAGATCAAGGAGAGGCTCACTCTCTGTCACGACCCTCGCCAAAAACCCCCTCCGTCAAACCCATTGGCCAGGTGGAGTCAGGACTCTGGCCTCTAGAGCCTGGTAGCCTCTTCAAAAGCTCTCATGGGGCCAGTCCTGGCGCCTATGGCGCCCGGCTCATACACCAATGAAAAACAATGTGCTTGGGAACTACTTTATTGTATTGTCAGCCAACATGATGGCATCCACATAGCTTGGTTCCTAAGAACCAAGCTATGCGGTCTAGTGTTTTGGGTGTGGCAGCCTAGGGACTACTTTACCTGGACTATTTTGTTGGGGCTATTTAAACCACACCCGAGCAAGACAACACGCTTCGCGTTACTTTGCAGCTTGCAACGTGACGCTCACCGTGTCCAGCTATTCCCTTGAACCTCGGAGAAGCAGAACCTGCAAGGAGACAAAAGGAACATCATTAGCAGCAGCGTCTTACCTGCAGTCTTCATCTTTAGACACTTGCAGCTACTGAGAACAGCTTCCTCGAATCTGCACGCCTCCCGGATAGAACGACCTGAAAGAGTAAGATAGAGGCATGTTAGGCAGAAACCTGTGCAGTTCCCTCTGGAACCACTGCAAAAGATTTAGGACTACAGGTATTTGGCAGTAAACCCACTTGGTAGCAGTCTGTACCACACAGATTCACTTGGTAGCTGTGGCTGAGCAGTCAGACTTCCCTCAAGAAGAGTTAGGCAGTATACAGAGTATTCACAATAGGTCAAGAGAACACAGTAGAACAAGTAAACGCTGACCAGGACTTGGTGTAAAAGAGATATAATTATTTATTTAAAACCACATCTAGAAAAACACAATAGTAAGCAATTCAAAAACACGGTAACTAAAAGATATACACTCCCTTAAAAGAATATTAGACAAGTCTTAAGTAAAGCCCCACTTATTTTTAGACAGCGGTGAGCGCTTAACGTAGATGGCACTCTAATAACTTGTTTTAAAAAGGGAGAGAAAAACAGAGAATAAACTGAAACAGATCCCAACACTTTTTCACGAACACACAACAGAGGAAGGCAAAGTAACACCGTGAATTCAGAGTCAGTAGGCCGGATCCGCTTTAAGAGGATCAAACGAAATGTGTCCAAGGTCACACGGTTGCAGTGCAAAAGAGTCTTGTAAAGGTTCAAAAAGGAGTTGGACCAAGGAAAGGGACCAGTTAGAGGGTCAAGGCGGCCAGCCCAGTCCAGAAGGTTAAGGGGTTATTATTACCTTATAGCAATCTTTAGAAAGGGAGGCCTGGCGGACACGGTACCTTAAAGTGGTGAGAACGCTCCAGCGGGGGCAGTTGTTCCTGGCAGCGGGTGCAAGTCGGTGCTTCGTCCGTGGGAAGAGAGGATTTCGTTGTGGAGGAAGACAGGAGTCCGTTGCACTGCCAGGGAAGAAACCAGCCGCTGAGTTTCTCAGGTGCAAGGAGCGGTCCGGTGATTCGCGGTTCAGTGTTGAGTGGCTATCCGGCCGCCGGGGTGCTTGGCACGGGCAGGTTCGACCACAAACCGGGCTGGGGTGCGAAGAAAGAAAGGAAAACTGGTTGTGCCCACCAGTCAGGGGAAGAAGCCTCTCCAGCCGGGAGATCTTCTCTGTCGTCGGGAAGTAGTGAGTCGGTTCTGCAGGGCTCCACCGGTGGTGTCGTCGTGGTAAGTCGGCTCAGCTTCTCCCTTGTCGGATTCTCAGGTCTTGTGGCGGCTTCTGAAGTTCCAGTCCCCAAAGCCCTGCTTTTATGCAGAAAACCCCCATTCACTCAGCCTAGCTGTCAATCAAACGGCCGGCTCACCACTTGGGCCAATCACACAAGAGTGCGACCTGAGTTACCAAGCTAACTCGGTCCAGGGTGCCTAAACCCCCCCCCCACACCCCTGTGGTACCCAGACAGAGTGGCACCACTTTTGGAGGCTTCTGTGGAGAACCCTGCCAAAAAAGTAGAACAAAGGCCTCGACTTGGGTTGGAGTCACAGAAGAGAACACAAACACCATTTTAGAATCGAGTCTTGGCAAAAAATACCAACCAGAGAATTAATATTAGTTAAATAAACCAGCGGTATGTTCGAGGCAATGAGAATTAAATAATTAAAGTTGGTAGCCTCGAACAATGGGAAAATCCCATAGGAAAATATTTGCGGTCAAATATAAAAAGTAGTTTCCACTGCCACCAGCCAAAACTCGATCTGGGGGGACGGAGAAGTGCCCCCTCGACCAACAGACCCCGGGGCAATCGAATTGCCCCGACCAGTACGTCCACAATAGGATGGTTTGTACTGGTTTCTGTTAATAATTTGGGACTAGTAAAGCCAATGGTGACTTTACATGCCCTGGGAGACAGTAGTCAGTCCCAGGGTTTGGAGTCTATGGTGGGGTGTCACTATGACACCCCGGTGTTACTGCACGGAGGGTGCTGTGTAACACACATAGGAAAAACACATGAGCCCCTATGGAGTAAAGGACCCCATAGCCCATAAAACACATTACCAGTCAAAGGAATACCATTAATCATGTCCAAGAGTGGGAGGAAAAGAGTCTCACTCTTGGCAGGAGGGAAAAAACAAACTCCAGAAATCCAGCAAAGCTGCTGGGGGACTCACTAGGTTAGGAAATTCAGCCTAAAGAGAGAATTCTCCCTAACAAGGCAACATTAAAGAAAGCAGTAGAGACATTTACAAATTACGAACTGCTCAAAAGGCTTACCTGGCTGGTCGCCTCTCGGCTGGCACCACTCCGGATATTCCACTTGCGCTGAAGAACACTGCAACCTACAAGGAAGGAAAACACAGGTTAGCAAAGGCAAGACTTCACAGCGCTGCACATAGCGCTTACTTACCGCATCATAGCGTTCTTAATGCGCCATCATTTACCAGCGGGGCTCAACCAAGCCAGTTCGCCGCGCTGAAGCTCTGCATACCTAAGGGAGAAAGAGAGACATTTATTCAAAGAAACGCATGCAGGATAGCAACAAAACTAAAGAACAGCAATAAGTCCTACGTGAACAATATCAAACGGGTCGGCGTCAGTGAAGTAACTGGACCGCACTCGCCCATGAAAGACAACGCGCCCCTGCAAAGAAGGCAGGACGGAGAGCATGCCTAATTCAACCACAAGGCAGAACCTTCCCCGCAGACCATATCAGGGCAAAGCTGAAAAGCATACCAGCGAGTAACCCGGCTGGGTGGCGTCCCTGTGGATACCAGGTGAACATAACAGAACGCGAAGCCTACCATAACAAATCCACCTGGGCGCCATGGAGACATCAGAAATGGACCAATTGGCCCAATTACTAGGAGAGCCTCGTGCTAAGGTTCATTCTGCCTGACAAGAGACTAATGCCCTCCAGAGAGACCCAATAGTGACCAAAGAACGCACTGAAGAGATTAGCAGGCAATACTTGCAATCACAGGCAGGACAGACGCCTCTACCTGGAAGCAATCAAACAATGCAAAACCCTGCCATACCACCCACTCCGGTACAGATCACGTTACCTGGAACAGTGCCCCTGGCACCACCAGAAAGGTTCTCAGGCGACCCACGGAAGTATGCAGCATTCATCAATCAGTGCACCTTTATTTTCTTTGTAGGCCTGGAGCATTTCCAAACGACCAAGCTCAGGTAGCTTTTGTCTTATCATACCTGAGTGGTAGTGCAGCAGATTGGTCGGTGCCATTGGTAACCGATGACGATCCTCCATTACATGACTTTGGGGAGTTCCAGAGAGAAATGGAAAAACATTTTGCTCGCCATACCCAGGAACAAGCAGTAGACAATGAACTCTTGTCCCTCCGACAGGGGAATCAGGACTTGTTACAGTACATTGCTACCTTCAACAGACTGGTTGCTGAAGCTAGGTGGCCAGAAAACAAAAGAACCCGTTATTCCATCGAGGCTTACGAGGCGAATTAAAGGACGTTTTAGCCCAGGTGGTTGATCCACCCAAAGACTGTGCAGAATTCATAAATCTGGTTGTGAAGCTAGACCACCGGTTGCAGGACCGAAAGGCAGACCGGTCTAAGACGGACCCTCGGACCGTGTATTTTCGACCAAGCGAAAACACACCCTGTGTACCTGAAAATGCTGTAGAACCCATGAAGATTGGAGGGATAGGGCCTTCATTAACAAAACAAGAGCAGGACAAAAGAAGACAACAGCTTTGTTTGTATTGTGGGAAACCAGGACATTTCCTGAAGGACTGTCCAGTAAAACCCCCAAGAAGAACAGTCGGGGCCACAGAGAAGGATGAAGCTAAGGAATCGGAAAACTACCAAGCTCGACAAACGTAGAGGTCAGTTTGTCGAGTGAGAAGAAAGAGTTGCTGACCTCGCACTGTGCAATACCAGTGAACTTAATTAACCACGCATACATCGATAGCGGAGCAGTTGGAAATTATATTGATCAAGAACTGGCAGCAGAGATGGGGCTTCCTTTGTGTTCCATGCCAACTATGGACAAGGTAACCACTGTGGATGGGACAGAAATCGCTTCTGGACCAGTAACCCAGTGCACAGCCAGGGTAACCTTGCTGTGCCAGGATGGACATCGGGAGTCTATTTCATTCGATCTCATCAAGGCACCTCAGTTCAGGCTAATACTAGGGATGCCATGGTTGGTTGTTCACAAACCTTTGATAGACTGGTGGGCACGAAAATTAACCTTACCCGGTGACTGCTCCCCTGCCTGCTATTACCAAGAGGAGAAACCCGACGTCTGTATTCCCCATGACTCCCGGAGCGACAGTATCAACCCTGGGAGCAACTAATACCTTGCCAAGTGAATGCCATGATTTCCAGGATGTTATCCGAAAGGAACAAGCCAATACATTGCCGCCGAACAAGCCCTATGACTGTCAGATCGACCTTGTTCCTGGTGCACAAATCCCTTGCGGCAGGATCTACAGAACCAGAAAATCTTCATTTGAAATCCTATTTAGACCAGTACCTTGCAAATGGATTTATCCGTCCTTCGAAGTCCCCCGCAGCCAGTCCTTTGTTCTTCGTACCAAAAAAGGAAGGAGACTGGAGAACCTGTATTGACTACCGCGCATTGAACCAGATCACCGTGAAGAACCGCTACCCCTTGCCACTTATCCCTGAGATGCTAGACCAAGTTAAAGATGCCCAGATTTATACCAAATTGGACCTTCGAGGAGCATACCACTTGGTCCGAGTCAGAAAAGGAAATTAATGGAAAACTGCCTTCCGTATTAAGTACGGCTTGTTTGAATATCAAGTCATGCCCTTCGGGTTATAGAACGCTCCTGTGGCATTCCAATATTTCATGAATGACGTCTTAAGAGAGTTAATTGATGTGTGCGCCTTAGTGTACATAGACGACATCTTAGTATACTCAGCCTCGGAACAAGATCATGTCAGACATGTTCGTTCAGTCCTCACCAAGCTCTGTCAAAATCGCTTGTTTGCAAAGCTTGAAAAATGCTTTTTTCACGTCACCAAAGTAGAATTTCTTGGTTTTATCCTTACTCCAGGAGGCATCAGAATGGACGTGCACAAGGTAGATGCCATTCTGAAATGGCCTTCACCGACGTCTCTGAAAGGGGTACAAAGCATGCTGGGCTTTGTGAACTTCTACTGCCGGTTCATCCCAGACTTCTCTCAAGTTGTGCACCCAATCACAGTACTATTACGAAAAATACAATAAAAAGTTTGCTTGGACCGAAGAAGCAGAAGAAGCCTTTCAGGAACTTAAATGAAGGTTTACCTCTGCTCCAATCCTGCGACATCCTCGTCCAAACCTCCCTTATGTCGACTGATGTGTCCAGTCTCGCAATGGGGGCTGTCCTTTCACAGAGAGACCCAGAAACCGGCCAGGTACATCCTGTGGCCCTCTGGTCGAAAAAGTTCTCACCTCCAGAGATTAATTATGCCATCACGGACAAGGAACTCCTGGCTATCAAATCCGCCTTTAAAGCCTGGAGGCACTACCTTCTGGCGGCCAGACACACCATTACAGTCATCACAGACCACCGAAACCTGCAATATCTCCAAACAGCCAAGGTCCAGTCCTCGCACCAATTACGGTGGGCCCTTTTCTTCGCCGAATATGATTATGTAATCACATTTCGACCAGGAGTCAGAAACGGAAAGGCAGATGCCTCATCTCGCATGGGCATAGATGAAATAGTATATACAACTCCAGACCCAGTACCTATTATACCAGAAGACAAACTCTTGGGTATCACGACAGCCTTAACACAAGCAGAACTACGAAGAGAAATCCAATGGACAATGAATCCTGATGCCTACCTCGCATGGCAAACTCAAGGAGAACAATATACCATCAAGGACCATCTACCCTTTTTTAGGGATCGCCTATATGTACCCAAGAAGGAATTACAACAGCATATTATTTCAAACAGTCACAATTCACTGATCGAAGGGCATCCTGGGATCGCCAAAACCCTAGCTAAGGTGAAAGAGAACTTTTAGTGGCCTACCTGGCGTAAGGACATCATTCACTATCGCACAAAATAAATCACAGAAACAAAAACCATCTGGTCTCCTACAACCATTGGACATTCCTCCAGTTCCATGGCACACTCTTTCCTTTGACTTCATCACTGATCTACCTCCAAGCCAAGGGTTCAACACCATCCTTGTAGTTGTGGACTTATTCTCAAAGATGACCCATTTTATTCCTCTCAAAGGCCTTCCAGACGCAGCCACTTTAGCAAAAGTGTTCCTGGAGGGCGTGGTTAAGCTTCATGGCTTCCCTTCGGTTCTGGTCTCTGATCGAGGCAGCCAGTTTGTTTCAAACTTCTGGAAAAAATGTTGTGCAATGGCGCAGATCGACGTTCGGCTATCTACCAGTCACCATCCCCAAACGGACGGCCAAACCGAGAGAAGCAATCAGACACTCGAGCAATATTTACGGTGCATGCTGCACCACGAACAAAGGAAATGGAAAGAACTACTATGGATAGCCGAATATGCATATAACAATTCTTTGCATTCAAGCACGGGACAAACGCCCTTCTATACCCTTTATGGCAGACATCCACGTACCTCTGAACTAGACATTCCAGTCAGCTTGGAAATGCCAGCTGTAAAGAGTCTACACACAACCATTACTCAGGCTTTCAAAATGGCAAAGGAACACCTTATTCATGCCAAAGAAAAACAAAAGAGATTTGCCAACCAACACCGGAAAAAGGTCCCCATTTATCAAGTAGGAGACAAAGTTTGGTTAGCCGCTAAATTCATACCCATCAAGGGAACCCGGACCTTTCATCCCAGATTCTTAGGACCATATACCATTAAGACAATTATCAACCCAGCAGCCGTGAAACTGGAATTACCGCCTAATCTACACATCCACCCGTTATTCCATGTGTCCCTCCTGAAACCAATGCAACCCGGCACACGGATTGGGACACCACCTAAGCCCATTCTTGTTTGCGGAGAACCAGAATTCGAAGTCAAAGATATCTTGGACTCTAAATACTCTAGGACCAAGCTATATTATCTCGTCGATTGGAAAGGATTTGGACCACAAGATAGATCCTGGGAGCCCAGTGAGAATATCCACGCACCACGTCTATTCAGGAAATTCCATCGGAACTTCCCAACCAAACCTGGGCCAGACAGAAGGAACACCATGGGAGGGGCCTTAGGGGGGAGTGCTGTCACGACCCTGGCCCAAAACCCGCTCTGGCAAACCCATTGGCCAGGTGGAGTCAGGACTCGGCCCTCTAGTGCCTGGCATCCTCTTCAAAAGCCCTCATGGGGCCAGTCCTGGAATGAAAAAAAAATGTGCTTGGGAACTACTTTATTGTATTGTCAGCCAACATGGAGTCATCCACATAGCTTGGTTCCTAAGAACCAAGCTATGCGGTCTAGTGTTTTCGGTGTGGCAGCCTAGGGACTAATTTACCTGGACTATTTTGTTGGAGCTATTTAAACCACACTCGAGCAAGACAACACGCTTCGCGTTACTTTACAGCTTGCAACGTGACGCTCACCGTGTCCAGCTATTACCTCAAACCTCGGAGAAGCAGAACCTGCAAGGAGACAAAAGGAACATCATTAGCAGCAGCATCTTACCTGCAGTCTTCATCTATAAACACTCGCAGCTACTGAGAACAGCTTCCTTGAATCTGCAAGCCTCCCGGACAGAACGACCTGAAAGAGGAAGATAGAGGCAACATTAAAGAAAGCAGTTGAGACATTTACAAATTACGAACTGCTCAAAAGGCTTACCTGGCTGGTCGCCTCTCGGCTGGCACCACTCCGGACATTCCATTCGCGCTGAAGAACACCGCGACCTACAAGGAAGGAAAACACAGGTTAGCAAAGGCAAGACTTCACAGCGCTGTGCATAGCGCTTACTTACCGCAACATAGCGTTCTTAATGCGCCATCATTTATCAGCGGGGCTCAACCAAGCCAGTTCGCCGCGCTGAAGCTCTGCATACCTAAGGGAGAAAAAAAGAGACATTTTAAACAAAGAAAGGCATGCAGGATAGCAACAAAACTAAAGAACAGCAATAAGACCTACCTGAACAATATCAAATGGGTCGGCATCAGTGAAGTAACCAAACCGCACTCGCCCATGAAAGACAACGCGCCCCTGCAAAGAAGGCAGGACGGAGAGCACGCCCAATTCTACCACAAGGCAGAACCTTCCCCGCAGACCACATCAGGGCAAAGCTGAGAAGCATACCAGCGAGTAACCCGGCTGGGTGGCGTCCCTGTGGATACCAGGTGAGCGTAACACTCTCCTCCTTCTCTTGATCACAGGCTAGAAGCAAAGCTCCTAGTTCTGGTCTGGAAACATAAGCCTTCAGACGGTTAGTATGATAGACCATAAGGGACTCCTTGGGATTGCCCAAATCCACCAAATAATTGACCTTTACAAGTTTACCCACAATCTTGAAGGGTCCAATCAATTTGTCCTGTGAGGCCCTCTGCCTTGTAGGTACCATAACCAGAACAAGCTGGTCTGGAATAAACTCCATCATGTTGGCCTTCTGGTCATGCCAATGTTTGACCAGAGACTGACCTGCTTTCGGGTTATCTGAAGCTACCGTCATCATGAGTGCCATCCTGTTCCTGAAGCCTACCACATGGTCAGTGACTCTCACTGGCTGTAGGGAAGGAGCACTCTCCAACCCCTCCTTGATCAGAGCCAAAGGGCCTCTGACTGGATGACCATAGAGAAGTTCAAAGGAGCTTGAGGGACTTCTCTATAAGTAATGAGATGGCATGGGAGTAGACGGTCCCCTTTCTTCCAAGGGGTTCCTCTAAAGCACCTATCATGCTCTTCATAGTTCTGATAAACCTCTCCATCAACCCATTGGTTTGGGGATGGTAGGCTGTTGAGAACTTCTAAGTCACTCCACAGTTCTTCCACATGGTCTGCATGTTTGGGGACATACAATTTGATCCTTTGTCAGAGATGACTTCCTTAGGAAAACCTACCCTGGTAAAGATACCAAGGAGGGTCTTAGCCACTGCCTGAGCAGTAACAGTTCTCATAGGTAAGGCTTCAGGATACCTGGTAGCATGGTCTAGCACAACCAATATAAATTGTTTGCCTGAAGAAGTTGGAGGGTCCTTACCTATGATGATGACGGCGAGCACTGAAGGGGGAAAACCACAGTGGGAAACCACCATGCAGCAGCAATTAAAACTTTGTCGCAGCAGACAGCCTGCAGCCTACCACCAGCCACGCGAGAGAGGGGTGCGGTAAAGTCTCCAGGGGACTACATGCCATTCAGAAAAAGAGGCCTTATTAATGAGGCTCCCACCAGTTTACCAGAGACATTAAGATTGAAAGGCCCATCAGAAGGCCTTATAACACAGGGACTCCAGTTCCTCAGAAACTCACTTTCCTTGCCAGAGATTCTTGCAGAAAAGGGGGCGGTGTTTACAAGCCCTTTATGTAGCCTCCCCAAGCCCTCCCCCGCTACACCCTGTTGAGCCAGGTAAGTGATTGGCCAGGTTGAGTAGCCAATCCTGGATGTGGGTGGGGTATTTAAGGAGGTGTGCGCAAGTGTGGGTTAGTTAGGTGAGGACAGGCGGTGGAGAAAGACGTCCAAGCAACCAGAGGAGAAGAAAGCAGAAAGCAGTGCAGGAACTATTGGTGAGAAGGGGTCTGTGGAGTGTTTGTGTGAGAGAGAGAAGAGTGGGAGTAGGAGAGTAAGTGTAAGAGTAGGAGTAGGAGTATTGGAGTGGAGCAGAGGCAGAGTTACTAGTAGTAGTTGGGAGTAAAGATAGAAGGTGGCGGGAGTAGTAAGAGAAGGACAGAACTGGTAGAGTGGTAGTCAGTAATAGAGGGTTGAGCAGGGCACCATATCGCTTGAGGAGGACAGTGGTAGTAGAGAAATGGAGGTATTAGACAAGTGATGAGAGAAGGAGAGGTAGAGTGGGACGGGGCCACAACAGGAGGCGGTGGAGTAGAGGGGGAGGAAGTAAAAGGAGGAACAGAGGTATAGAACAGTTGAGTATACAAGTGGTATAGGAATGAGAACGGAAGTAAGATCGAAGGGTGGAGGTTGGAAGGTGGAGTGAGAGTTTGGAAGGACAGTGATGTGGTGGGAGAACAGTGTAAAGGACCAGTATAGCAAAGGGTCAGGAGCGAGAGGGTCTGAAAGAAGTGAGAGCGATGCTGGGCGAAAGAAGGCACCATTCCCCATTTCCTGAGACTACCAAGCGGCGATAGGAGAGGGAAAGCTAGAGGTTCCCTAGGAAGTCAGATAGCCAACATCTCAGGGTAAACACCTGAGGTGTAGAGAAGTGAAAGACAGATAGCCGTTACAGATTGTTTAGTTACTAACAACGGGACATCTGGGGTTAGGAGGTGGGACTCAGGGCCAGGGAATGTTAATGTTAATGTGAAAGGTTACTTGTACCGCGCACCATCACCAAGATGAGAGAGGAAAGGGCCAGCCCTAGAACTAACCCCAAAGGACCTAGAAAGCAAATGAACTTGAGATCACTAACCATTCTGACAATTTCATTTGGCGAGAAGCACCCTTGGACTTTTTGTTAAGACTCAGCATGATTCTTTGGGACGGGACCCTACCTGTCACAGCTCTCTGGAGGTGGTTGGCTCTTGATTTTCTGCCAAGCATCTTCATCTTTTCTTCATTTGGATGTTCTGCTGGAAGCGGTATGGAACCGAGTTGTAAGCACGGCAACCTACTGAAACTAAATCTCACGTCCGAAAGTTACCTCTTCACCCTTAACACCACGCCCTTCCTTAATGGGACCAAGCACAGAAGACTGTTTCCTCAAAAGATTCCGGAACCTCAGCAGTGGTCTCTGAAGAAATCAGAGTCAGGGGGGTAAGCACTTGTTTCTGTCCCACCTATTCTCGATAGGGTTTCATGGGTGTAAAGTCCGGTACCTAAACTACTCTTTCCTGCAGGTTGGTGAGGTTGTTCTGGGGTGAGGTTGGTCGGGTGTGCGATGTGGTGATTGAGGGTTTACCTGCTTTGGATTTCAAAATGGTGATATTGGGGGGTGATGAGTCTCTGGAGGATCTTACTCAGAATCAGAAGAAGTGGTTGTTCCGAGGGGCAATGATCGGTAAGAAAATTGTTTTGCGGAACTGGAAGTCGGTATTGACTCTGAATATTGAGACATGGTTGACTGAAATGCATGACTTGGCGGCTATGGAGAGGACACTTTACAGAAGGGAAGGGAAATTGGTTTTATTTGAGAAAATGTGGGGTAAATTTCTTCAGCTATACTAGACTTGGTGTTGTACTTATGTAAATAGGGGCTGGGGGAGGTGACTGGGGATGTGGTGAATTAGGCTGGGGGCTATGTGTGGTTATATGCTTCAATGTAATTAGTTGTTTTAAAAAAAATGTGTTTTGATGGTTTCAAGTACTTTAAATGTCTTATGGAGTGCATTGTAATGTATGTGATTTTATAGTTTTGTAAATAAAGTTTAAAAAAAAAAAACAATCCCTTCCTAGGCCTATCCTAGTGACTTGGATGGAATAAATGTACTTACCTGATCTTTAATTACCTTTTTGACCTTGTGATCATAACCACTGGCATCATCTAATCTTTTAATAAACCTACCTTTGAAGTATAACTTTGGAACGGGTGACTTTACGGGACAAACCATCTCAGAGTTGGACTCATTAAGTGTTAGGGGAACTAATCTGTGGTTATTCCAAGTGACCTTACTTCACTTCATAAGTACTTGCAGGTGTTTCACTGGCTACTGACGTATAAGCTTGCTTTCTTCTCCTAATATAATCTATATATCTATTTCATATTAAGTGTGCAACAATATTTGACTAGATGTTTTACTTGCTTAATGTGCATTTTAAAGGCAAAATAAATAATTGTATATTTTTGTACTTACCTGTCTAACATTAATTATTGGTGTTGTTCTGGTAGGACTCAGAGCTCTAGACCACTCTCTCAGTCCTCCCGAGAGTAAGCCTTGCTGCTCTGCTACCTTACCCTGATTGGGTTTGGCTAGTACTCAGTGTCTACCTGTTCACCATTATAGGGTGGGCTCCCAAAATCCAACCCGGAGGGTTGATTCTGAAAATCCATCTTAATCGTTGGAAGTGGCACCACAAGCCCCCATGCATCTTGAGCTAGCCCTGAAATCACCCATGAGAGCACACGTGAGAAAGCACCAATGTAAGCTACTTGCTGCTTTTCATAAAATCAAAGAACATTTTGGGAACATAAGAATGAATACACATTTTTTAATAGGACATATCCATGGCAGTGAAACAAGCCTGAAAACGTTCTGAGCAGATACAGCACACTGACTTTCCCATAGATTTATTATGATTTAGAATAACACCCTAAAAGTAAAATGACTGCAAACCACAAGTTATATATATATATATATATATATATATATATATATATATAGTGTATATATATATATAACACTATATAGTATTAGTATTAGTATATATATATATATATATATATAGTGTATATATATATATATAACACTATATAGTATTAGTATTAGTATATATATATATATATATGTTACCACATGGAGGATAGAAAAACCTGCACTCCATGCATGAAGTCAGTAAATCCCAACAAAAATAAAAAAACTTGAATCCAACTGGATGAAAAAAGATCGAGTTTAATGGAAAGTGCAAAAATATAAATATGAGGCAAGCACACACAGCAGACAATACAGGACGCCTAGGCAGTGTCCTTAACGACGCGTTTCGCGCTTCCCTGAGCGCTTGATCACGTTAGGAGGACGAGTAAACAATGAAGGTAGATATTGCAGATTGGTCCTTCTTCCATGTTGCCACCAAGACTGGGCTCACAACCATGCAAGCCACCATGGCGGCCATTTTAGAGTGTAGTCAAATGCTGCATTAACCATAGAGAGTGCAGGCTTAGACAGAGCAATAAAATGCGAAGTGCATTAAAAACCCACATGAAAAATATAAAAGATATACATTTAAGAAATGCAAGTGCATATCTGTGCTAATAATAGCAGTATATAATATATAATACATGATAGGAACACAGCTCGAACATACCTATATGCAACCTTAAAAATAAAGACAAGTAGCAAACAAAAATGTAAAGTGCAAGTGCATTAAATCCAAAATACATGATTCTCGCCAGGTAGCCTAATCAACAGAGTTAACATAAGCATGACATTAAGGATTTAAAAATAATCTGTATATACAGCCTTATTAATAAAACATGTGGCGAACTACAATGTAAAGTGCAAGTGCAGTAGGTCGTAAACCTGTCACACTAGCAGTACAGCCTGTTTAGAATAATCGGGTGAACATAAAGTGCAAGTGCACTATTCACAGTTAAGCAATCAATGAATGCAGTCTTTAAGGTAAACACCAGTTGCAGGCTGCTGTATAAAGTGCAAATGCAAGAGGTCATAAACTTATCACTCTAAGCAGCATAATCTGTACATACAGCCTTATCAATAAAACATGTAGCAAACTACAATGTAAAGTGCAAGTGCAGTGGATCGTAAACCTGTCACACTAGCAGTACAGCCTGTTTAGAATGGTTGGATGAACATAAGGTGCAAGTGCACTATTCATAGTTGAGCAATCAATGAATGCAGTCTTTAAGATAAAAACCAGTTGCAGGCTGCTGTGTAAAATGCAAATGCAAAAGGTCATAAACTTGTCACTCTAAGCAGCATAGCCTAGTTGAAAAGGATATGGTAATAATACAGTACAAATGCATAGCATGGTATTGGAGCTTATTATGAATAAAATACAAAGAGTTGGGCAATGGAGGAGCAATATCAACCACTAGAGTATCCGGGTACAAATACAATCATGGACTCACGAACTTCGAACCCCCTAAAGACAAAAGAAAGATAGGGACATAACAGCCAAAGTTCACCAAATAAGTGAACGAACATTAAAAAAATATGCACTTCCAGGCCAGATCAGTAAACATTTTTACAAATAAGTAAAATGAGTGAAAAAAAGGGGAACAAGAAGCAGTATATCATTAATAGAAGACCAGGATCAAATAACATGGCACAGAAAAGAAAAAAGAGGCGTATGTAGGTACATAAAGAAACTGATGTAATTAATACAATTAAGTTCCCACAAAGGTATACAACTCCTCGTCCACATTATGCCCGTTGGGATACTTATATATATATATATATATATACTAATTTGGACACTAATTCGGACACATTCTGGCTTTAGAAGGATGCCTGCTGTCCTGCATTACCAAGCACACGCTTCCCTGAACGTATTTTATCAATCGATAGTCCCGTACCCAGAGTCACAGCCATGTGCATAGGGTCTGTCCCAGCCTGCCCCTGCCCACTTAAAGCCCTGGTGTTAAATACATGTGTGGATCATTGCTTGAAGTATTTTATGACCACTGAACATATTTGTGAGCTTTTTAGGAAAAGGTGTGAAATTAAGAGATTTAACATGTTCTTAGTTCTCGAATGCTTGAAAGCAATTCTTACCTGCGACGCATTTCACGTTCACTTTTACACAGTGCAACTCATTCCAAAATACTTCCTGTACCTCTCCCAGCAGAAGATTCTGACAAAGACTTTGAAGCTTTATTTGTATTTTTTTACGTTTGTCTTCCATTTTATTATGGGTTAAACCTCTGAACAGGAGTTGGTGCATCCCAGTGCATTGCTGGTCAATATCCTGCAGTAAGAAAAAGGAAAATAACAGGTAATAAATCTAAAAAGCTCTCATCTGGAAGCCCACTCCACATTTAGCTAACCGTGGGAATCAGGTCGCATAGAGCACAAATTCTAAACACAATTCGGAAAGGGAATGTTACATCTGCAGCTCCCCTGGAAGCACAGTATGTTAAGTTCACAAAATTCCCATTTGAAAAGGCCCTGCTGGTGCCTCAGTACAATCCGAGCTTATGGACGGGTTTCCTTTACATGAATAATTTAACTTAAACAGACGTTCTCCACTCAATCTTTTCCTCAGGAGAGGGACACCTTTTTTTAAATTCCGAAAATATGGATAGGTTTGCAAAGTAAGAGAAAAGCTTACCATGGGCCGCGCTAACTAAACTAGACCACATAAATAACCCATATCAGTTCAAATCCAAATTAAAAGCCACACATGATCAGACAACCTTAAATCATACATGGCTCCAGGTCAACAACATCTCTTCTATCAGCAAAGAGACCTTTGCAGACGCAAATTGGAAACGAAACATTTGTTACCCCTCCTTCCCTTTCCCTTTGACGGACCATCACAAAATATCACTGAATTTATATATATAGAAGTTTAACTTCCCCATGGCCTTTCCTGGACTGAAATCCATTGCATTTACAGAACAAAACATTTAAAAGTATGTTTAGTTCTGTAATATGGTTAGAGGAATACAATCTTCTTCTGGAACAAAACTACTGGTAATACGCTAACCACTGCAAATACTTCCAAACTTGACTTTTGGAAGGTTACGATACCACTTATGGATAAGCATGGTAACTTGACAGCTGCAGCTACTCTCATTCCCTTAGTGTACAGCATGCGTCATTTTGGAAAATCTTACCACGTACCTCATAGTTTCAATAACCATTTGTGAGGAGCCAGGAATGAGACTCAAAACAAAGGGATTAATGGTTTTGGTCAAAGACTTATTAAAATAAAAGGGGGGTTGGGAACTGCCTCTCTGTCCCTTCTTTAAGAGGTGTTGCCCTACCTAAAACCAAAACTAAGGGTCTGTCAGTGTCAGAATGTTCAAAGCAAAACCGTCCTGTGTCTAAAGTACTATTCTGCTCCTAACATTCTAACAAAATTAACTTTAAGGTGAAAAGGGTAATGCCTTTGGCCTTAAGTGGTTACATTTTCAAAAAGGAAATACGTAGCTTCAACACAAAAGTTCCAGAAGATAGAGTTCCTTGTTCCAGAGGGTGGCTCCCTTCCCCTGGATTTCTCATCACAGTGTTTTATATTTCAAGAACATCAGTTCCTTAAGTTTCTTTAAGTTTCTAGTGATCAACAATGCAACTGGTATACAAAACAACTTGGCTGTTAGTCTGTATTTTGTTAGGATACCCGATATACTCTTCTGCCAGGTTTTCTCACTTCTTTAAAAAAAAACAAAAAAACTTGATTTATTATTGCTTGACAAGGTAACGAGGACAGTCAGACCAGAACAGTACACAGGGGGGTATTGATACACATATTAGCAGCATTTCACAGGTAAATTATACACACTAACATATTTTAAGATAAAGCATTAATTCACAGGTTGATGGATGGCAGCAGCCGCGACAAACAGTGCCCGAGGGGGCAGTGGGGTCGGGCGGATCCATGTCCACACCACCTTCGGCCGCCAGCTCCTGTAGATAAGATTGGAAGGGCGGCCATATGTCCCGAGGCTTGCAACCGGGTGGCTGCAGAGAGGACCAAAGCTCCTCAGTATATGATGCCCAAGTGACATTGCAGAGCCATTGCCTTATTGTGGGGGAGGCCGATCTGAGCCACAACACCAGAATACAACGTACTGCAAGAAGCATACAGAGACTTGCAAGTTTACAGCCGCCTCCGTGAAGCGACGGGAATTCATGCAATAGGCAGTTAATGGGGGTCGGGTCTACAGTACATTCAAGCATCAAAGATATAGCTGTACAGACATTTACCCAGAACTCAGATTTCATGGCAGGCACAGATCGTGTGGAGGTATCCTGCATTGTCAGAGTGACACCTGGGGCAAAGTGGCGATTGGTCTCGGGACATGATGTGGAGTATCGCAGGGGTGTAGTGAAACCGGTGCAAGACCTTGAACTGAATCAGGCAAAACATAGCATTTAAGGAAACCTCACGGGCACGTCTTCACATGGCCTCTCAGCCCTCATCGGTTATGTCAACACTTCGGTCCCTGCCCTATGCCTCCCTGAACTTAGTAAGTGTTTTGTTGATCCGGTCTTGGAACTGCCTAAAAAGAACTGACACCACTCCTGTGGGTACCACGTTTCCCGACACCAGTGCCAACAGAGGTTCGTCTTGGGGCTGAGAGGGGAAGTCCCGGGTACTGCAGCCATCTGGAGGACCGCCTGCTTGGCTGCCCACGCAAATCCCGCCAAGTCACAAAGGAACCATGTACGTACATATCACCTAAAGTAGAGTGGCTGTCAGCAGCCTAGCTTGCCATTGCAGCTCTGCTTATCCTGGGGAACCTAGGGATGTGGTTCCACAGAGGTAGGTCACTGTTAAAAGGGCGGGGGGCGCCAGTCTGCCTCCCGATTTTGTCCCAAGCCAGTGCAGCGGTGGCCACAGGACTGGGTGAACCGGAGTCCTTCCACAGGGTGGGTAAGGTCAGCGAGCGGAGTTCTCTCAGACCGGCAGTAAGCTGCTCAATTTTCACATGTGGTAGCGGTGGGCCCTCCGCGGCCCAGTATGCCGCGTATTGGGCCTGGGCTGCCAGCCAGTATTTCTCAAAGTCTTGGGCTGCTATTCCACCCTGGCTATGTGATCTCACAAATGTGGACCACTTAAGTCTTACCGTGCTGGAAAGCCATAGATAGCCATTTATTGCAGTTCTGAGCTCAGTGAACAGCACTTCACCGGGCCATAGAGGACCGTTTAAGAAGCGATACAGTATTTGCGGCAACGTTACCATCTTAAGGAGAGATACCTCACTGGCGAGTGTGATAGGTAGCTTAGCCCAAGTGAGCAGATTCGGCCTGAGTTGTTGCAAATAGGACCCAAAGTTTCGATCGTATAACGAGTCTCAGCGCCTCGTGATCGTAATCCCAAGGCATTTTATCTCCTAAGGCGCCCAGGCAAAACCCATTAGATCCGTCTAGGCTGTAGTGGTATTGGTTAAGGGGAAAAGCTCCGACTTAGTCCGGTTGACCCGGAGGACAGACAGGAAGCTGAAGTGGAGAACATCGCGCATAATGGGGTTGAAATTACGTTCAGGGTCCTTGGCATATACGAGCCAGTTAGCCGTATCCCCTGTGTGAGTGTTTATGCCGCAGCAGGTCGGCTAGGGGTTCCGTAACGACTGCAAAGATAAGTGGAGAAAAAGGGCACCCATGTCTAGTCCCCTTCAAATGTCAAACTGTCGTGAGAGTCGGCCATTTGTGTAGACACTGGCCACAGATTTGGTGTAGAGTATTTGTATCCATAACACAAAACGGGGACCAAAGTTGCATTTCCTGAGCACCGCCCAGAGGAAGCGCCAGGAAACAGAATCAAAGGCCCTCTGGACATCCAGCAGAGCAGCCACGGCCCTAACCTCAGGATCAATTTGGGCTAGGATGTTAAATAAGAGCCAGAGATTTTGGGCCATGGAGCGGCCGGGAAGAATCCGGAATGATCAGCATGTATTAGGTGTAGGGCAAGCACTTTGGCGATGTTAACGTCGCAGTTAATCAGCGATAAGGGTCAATATGAGCCACATTGCATGGCGGATTTACCAGGCTTGAGAAGGACCGTTACCAATGCATCTCTAAGCGTCAGGGGCAACTCCCTCTTAATGCAGGACTTGTCCCAAAGGGCAGCTAAGTGGGGAGCAAAGATGGATTTATAACATTTGTAAAAGTCGATGGTGAGTCCGTCAGGGCCTGGGGCCCAGTTGGAAGGCAAAGCATTGATAGCACAAGATATCTCCTACTTCCATGGGACAGTCGTGAGCATCCCTGGAGCCATCCGAGAGTACCGACAGCGGTAAGCCGTCCAGGAATGTGTCTATAGCTGTATCAGGGGCCTAGCCACTTTTAGTATAAAGTGTTGCATAGAAGGTCCGGAATACCTCATTCACTTCTGTTTCAGTGTGGACCAGCCTCCCACCGGGATCCTCAATTAATGGAATGTGGCGACCGCCCTCCTCATGCTGCACCAGCCTAGTTAGTAGGTTGCCCGGACGCTCACCCTCACCATACTGCCTAGTAGCTAGTGGATTATCAAGGAATTTCCGCTCCCTCTTAGCTGCCTCTCTGATGCTGTCAAATGACTCCTTAATTGCACCCAGTGTTGCGGAGGCTGGGTCTGTGGCATATGTTGTTTTGATTTGGTTAACAGTGGCCTTGCAGTTCCGGATGTTCCTGCGTATTGCCCCAAGGATCCCTGCTTCTCTCAAATGCTTCTACGTGAATCTGCATTTTCTTGGTTAGCATAAAGCTAATCCATTCATTCATCAATGTAAACTCTGTTTAGCAGTATGGTTTGTTCCGAGCTTTCATGGATCAACATTTGCTGAGAGCCATGCAGAAAGATATCATGTATTTATACTTGTTATTTTGTACAGCACAAGTTCTATTTTCTAAGCGCTAAAATCTGTTCCTGTGCCAATGCTAAAATGCTGAACGCAGCTGAACAGCGAATAGATGTCAGCACAGAGAATACAGCCTTGACTATGGAGATAGCATGACAAATGTTTTCATTTTTGGCAGAATTAGGATGGCTTTCACGCAAGACAAGAATGTTCGCACAATATGCCTTGCTTTCTCAGAATATTTCAAAACATATCATGTTCCCTCACAGTACATGCTATGATGAAATGTATGTACATTGATCAGAAACGTGCATTAGTCAGTCCACTCTACATGCTCTTTGCTACCATTTACTTTTAGAACATTTTAAAATTTGTAGAATTGTTTGTGTTGGTCAGCTTTGATTTTAGAACAGTTCAATTTGTGATTTTGGAGGAAGTTTTAACTTTAAATGTGTATATCTGGGAGGCGTGGCTACATGGCCACAGTGTAAGGCGTATTCTCGGAGTGCTCCTGCTGATCCGCAACGGATCCTGAATAAAATGCACTAGGAGGTGGCGCAGTGACGCCGTTTTTGAAGCTGCAGGTGTGTGAACACGAACAGGATGCAGCGGTCAAGAAACGGAAGACAATCGCAGAAGGATCATTGAAATATGAGCCGGAGAAGATAACTAGAAAAACAAGTTGGAGGATACAAAATGGCACCCACGGCAGAACAAAGGACTATCCTCCGTGTGAACGCACCGAGACCCTGATCAAAAGTGCTTCGTGACAGCAAACAGACCCCGCTCACGGAAGAAAGCGCAGAATATAAAAAGGAACAATAACAGCGGTGCGGAGGGGGGCCGGCGACGAATACATATATGCGACACGGGTCTCAGTTCTGCCTAGCGGGCGTGGAGATGAGGTCTGCGAAACAAATTTGCAGCCCTGACGCCTGGAATTAAAGAAATGCCAGCCGGATGTGCGGATGGGCTCGGATTCTGCACCCTTACACCGCGAAGGATCGCAACTGCGGCCCGTTGAAGGATCCGAGGGCTGGACTCGAATGAGCACACTACTGGGAGACACACACGATAAGGGAAGCGGTCCGGGAGGGGCAGGAAACGAAAACCTAACACAGAGAAAAGCTGCAGAAGATAGTAGGCCAGACGGCCGTTAAGGCGAACTGCCTGCTTGATGTAAAACAAAACACACAGAGGGGCACGTCGGCGGGTGTATACGCGGCCCGAACACCCACTGCTGAGCCTACTAATTGAAACTGAAATTGACAATCACCGCGGCACCAAACTAGACTGAAGGTGAGCTGGATACAATATAGCAGCCAAGCGAACTCAACGCAAAAGCGTTACTGAAACACCCGGATGATTATTTTCTGTGTATGCAAGCTGAGCCCTATGGACGCCATATGAAGAAAATAAAAGATATAAACAAGAGGGCATGCTGCTAGACACACCGCAGCAGGCAAGCCGACACACCAAGCGGATGGAGGGGAAGACGATGGTGCATTACAGGGCACAGGGTGAGTGGACAGCTATTCAGCGCCACTAAAAGCCGGGTGCAGGCCAGCAGAGCGGAGGGACACAAGAGTGTCCAAAGGCAACGTGGAGATGGCACAGGCACAAGACAATGGCCCATTGAAATTGATGTTCAACAGCAACGGGTGGTGACCACATGCTGCCGACACTCGGACCCCTGGGTAAATGAGCAGAACACAGCACAATGAAAGCCGGCGATAATAGCAGATACCAAAAGCAGGTGAAAGCCTAAGGGACGAGAAGGTACAGACATTACCACGAGAACTACTGAGAAGGAAGGCTGGTGTGGCAGGAGCACATTGAGGGTAGTGTTCTGCTGCAAGTGAGACCACAGGCCAGCTAATATAAGGTGCCCTAACACCCTGAAGAAGACTTGGCGAAGTATACAAGAACAAAACCACACAGGAAGAAACTCCCCACCGGGTGAACTGTGCCATTGTGCGTTTACACGGCAGGAAGCACACCAAAAGGCCCGTGGCCAAGCAAAAGAGGCTGGTGGGTAGAACAAGAATCGCAGCACGGCCAAGAACGTGTAATCTAGAGAAGGAACTGAGGAGAACAATGTCTATGAAAGGGGGGAAAGCGAAGGCCAAACAACGAACGATGGACATATTCGCTAAATCACAGCAGACCCCGACCACCCCAGCGCACACCCCGACGAGCACACCTGCAGATATTGTCCCTCCGAGAGATGACCATGCAATCCTTGCGGCCATCACGGAACTAAAATCCTCATGGGGATCAGCGATGGCGGACCTGAAAGCGACACTGGAAACTAAAATAGACGCAGTGGGAATAGTGGCCAACCTATTGCGATAACACATGAGACCGCTCGCAGAGAGGACGACTAGCCTTGAAAGCGCTGTGAAAAATAATACAGACACCAGCACTAACAATGTTAAGGAGGTCCACATACTAAAGCAACAAGTGTCCAACCTGGAGAATTGAGCAGAAGAGGCCGAAGGGAGAGCGAGACACAATAACATTCGCGTGGTTGACCTACCGGAGGGAGAAGAGGGCCAAGATCCAACGGACTATGTGGAGAACATGATTATCCAGGAAACCGCAACCTGGGGCCCCGCCCGATCATAGCGAAGATCCTGATTTACAAGGATCGGAGAAGCTCCTGGAGTTTTATTAGGAAAGGGAAACGATAACAAGGGGGTGTCGGCGACCATCACAGCATACCCCGACTACACCATGCAGGTGCAGAGATAATGCTACGGATATGTAGCAATAAAAAGGAGACTGTGCACAGCCAGAGTTAAATATATGCTCTTCTACCCTGCAAAACAAGATATTACATAAAGGCAAAACATACTTTTTTGACACCCCCGAAGACGCGACGAACTGGCTGGACGCCTAGGGCTGCCCGGAGGGTGAAGAAGAACAGAGACGAGATGAACATGATAAGTGACACGAAGTCATGCCACAGGTATTCGGGCAAGAGAGAAGTGGGTGAGACACTCAATAGTAAAAATAATGGGTGCAGACCCACATGATTGCATTAATTGATCATGATGTGTAAAAATTGGACATATTGGACTGGAATATAGACTGCACAGTTGAAAGTTTTCAACGGTGCACCTAATGCGATGGTTAAAGCAGGAGACACAGGAAGGATACGACCTACCCCCAGTAGATAGAGTGAGGAGAGGAGCCACTAGGGCGTTTTCACCCCTGCTGAGCCCCGAGTGCGGGCAATTGCTGTGGAAAGGGCTAGATGCGGGGGTGCCCGAGATCCAGGGAGGGAGCTGGGCAACAGTTGGGAGGGACGGGGAGTAGCAGTGGGGTGGATATTCAGTTGGGGCAAGTTGGGAAGGGGGATGGGGAGGGGGTCGGGAAGGGAGTTGAGGAGGGTGTTGGGGAGTTAGGTGTCATATTATTAGTTGGGGACCGAGCCTACATGGGCCTACACGCGAAAAGGAAAATTTTGGACGGAGACTGCACTTGCAGGAGGGGGAGTGGGATACTACCAGATAATGGGGGACCTTAAAATTATCACGTAGGATATTAGAGGGCTCAATAGCTACCTGAAGAGGAATAAGGTTATGATGTCTTTGCACAGACAGAAAATAGATATAGCCTCGAGACTCACGTCACGCAAGAAAAATTAGAGATGATCCGAAAGAAATGGAAAGGGACTGTTGTAGGTGCTACATATTCAGCTTATGCTAGAGGTTTGATTACCTGGTTTGCACCGCATGTCCCGTTCCAGCTGCTGCAATCCACGGTGGAGGCAGATGGGAGGATGGTCATGATAAGAGGTTTGGTGGAAAACAAAGAAATAAGCAGTATTAATACATATGCCCCGAACCAAGATACAGCGGCATACTTTAGGTCCTTGTACAGTAAACTTGGCAGGTGCTTGGGGGGGGGGCAATGATCTGGGGAGGAGACTTCAACTGTGCGCTAAACCCGAGAATTGACAGATCAGTTAGCAAAATAGATAGGCCCACTCCTGCGGCCAGAGCGTTGCAGACACTACTGACAGACTTTGGGTTTGAGGGTGCGTCACATGCAGGAGAGACAATATTCACATTACTCGGCCCCACAAAACGTGCATACTAGGCTGGATTATATGTTTGTTACACAAGAGCTGATGGTGGAGATAGCACAAACAGAATACAAAGTGAGGGTCCTATCGGACAACTCACCGCTGGTACTGGAATGGCAATACCAACCACCAAGAGCAAGGATACCGATTTGGCACCTCCGAGCTGAGGCGTTGAAAGATACAATGTTTAGGGAGGATCTGAGAGACGAAATAATAAGCTACTTTGAGATCAACGCTGGTAGTGTTGAGACAGCTGGTACGCTATGGGAAGCTTTTAAAGTGGTGGTAAGGGGGATAGCCATAGCTAAGTCCAAAGGAATGCAAGGAGGGATATTAATTGAACTACAGGAAGCAGAAAAAGAATTAGAAACAGCGCTGAGAAGGGGACGCACCACGAAGGAAGAGAATGAAACGATACTCAGATCGCAGTAGAAGCGCGTTGGATGTTGGGAGAGATTGTGTTATCTGAACTATAAAAAGTACATAGAGAGGCAGCATGCTGGAGGTGATAAGCCAGGAAAAACATTGGCATGGTTATATAAAAACGAGACCCCCCAGACTCACAATCAGAATAATAGCAAAGTACGGCGGGTGCACAGTGGACACCCAGGAAGGCGTTAATAGAGAGTTCGTAGACTATTACCAAACCCTATACGGAGATGAAGAGGGAAGTGATTGCAGGAAAATAAGTGACACGCTGGAAGATATAGGCTTGCCACAAATCAGCGCAGAAGAGTGGGAGGAGCTAGATGCCCCGATTACCCTAGAAGAACTAGAGGAGGTAGTAGTGCAACTACCCACCAGCAAGACCCCGGGGGCCGATGGACTCCCGAGTGAATTTTATCAAATGTACAGAAAGTAGGTGCTCCCCCGCTCTTAGCGATGTTAAATGAGGCTTATGAAATGGGAAGGCTGCCAGAGACCCTATGAGAGGCAATAATCATACCACTCCCGAAACCCAATAAGCCTGCCAAGGATTGTGGATCATTTAGACCACTGTCAATGCTAAATCAGGATAGCAAAATACTTACAGCGGTCCTAGCCAACAGGATCAGGAAAGTTATCACTAAACTAATACACCCCGACCAGACCGAGTATGTCCCGAACAGGAACATAACCAACAATCATAGACGACTCAATCGAGATATTGAACATGCGAATGGAGAGGCAGGCGAGATGGCAATTGTATCATTAGACGCAATAAAAGCCTTTGACTCAGTCAAATGCCTTGGCTGATTGCAGCCCTGACCAATTATGGGATAGGGCCTGGGTATCTAAATGGGTCCAACTATTATATAGCGCACCGCTAGCTAGGGTTGAAATGGGAGCAATAATATCAGAGAGATGACAACTTAGTAGGGGTACTAGGCAGGGATGCCCGTGGTCCCCCATGCTTTATATCTTAGCCCTAGAGCCCCTGGCGATATACCTAAGGCAGCAGTAAAATGTAATAGGAATCACCATAAAAGGGGAGCCGCATTTAATCTCCCTGTATGCAGACGATATACTGTTGTATTTATGTTACCCCGAGGAAAACCTCCAATACGTGCTAGAGGTGATGGAGCAATTTGCGTTGATATCCAGTATAGCAGTGAATCCCAAAAAATCATGTATATTTCCGCTGGGCAGTTACAAAGGGACCTTTCTAGAACAATTACCTGTCTTACAAATACCATGGGAGGTCAACACGTTTAGGTATCTTGGAATAGATATTTACCATACAGTGGAGGTAAAGCACCTGCACAATACTGAGAAAGCGATCCAGAGCTTTGAAAATAGCATGAAGTTCTGGACAAAGCTTCCCTTGGCGATGATGGGAGAGGGGCAATGCTGAAAATGGTGGTCCTGCCAAGACTACTGCATTACTTTAGCAATATACCACACTTCATACCAAGGCGATTCTTTGTTCGACTACATAGCATAAGTAGGGATTTCCTATGGAGTGGGACAAGGAATAGAATAGCCCTTTGGAAGCAACAAAATTCACATGATAAAGGGGGGATAAAACTGCCAAACTACGAAATGTACTATCTAGCAAGCCAACTACAATACGTGGCAAAATGGCTATCAGAAGATCCAACCTCGGAATCTAGGCTGTTTAGACTGGAATGTGCCCCATTCTTCTTACAAGAAATTATGTGGCTGCCCAAAGCAGATATGAAAGAGCGCCCGAAGATGATGATATTGGGATGGGAAATATGGCAGAGGGTCTGTCAGGTAATGGAGAACTCGTCCCCGTGTTCCCTGCAAGTGCCACTAGTTGCACTGGTGGGAAAAGACAGCCAACTAATGAAGATGATTAGGAAGCATTGGGAACCAGTAGGGATAGCAACTATGGGAGATATATGGCAAGAGGGGAAGATAATAGAATTTGAGAGGCTGGTGGAGGAAACAGGGTTACATACGGGACAATACATCACGTACCATGGGGTGGTGCGGCGGATCAAAGAGACATGGTCCGAGATAGTACTAGAAGATCAACCGGACGCCACCTTGAACATAATATATGACATAGCAGAAGGAGGGCATGAGATATCTAGAATATATGAGATGGTGATGTCCAGAGTGGGGAAAGAACTGGTACAACTGAGGCAGGACTGGGAAGAAGAGGTGGGTGCCCCTATGACTGATGGGATGTGGGAGCGGGCCCAAGGATACCATATGAAAGTGTCAAGAAATGCAAGGTTGCAGCAAATACAATTATATGTAACCCATAGAGCTTATATGACACCCCAGAGGATAGCTAAATTTAAAAATGCAGGATGACAATCATGCCCTAAATGTGACGAAGAGCATGCCGGAATGGTGCACATGTTTTGGGCGTGTCCAGTAATTGAGAGATTCTGGCGAGAAGTAGCACATAGGCTCGAGGAAAAGGGGGTTAAGATAACGGTAGAAACAGCGTGGGCATGCTTGATAGGAGGGTTTCCCAGACCACGTAAACTTAAGCATGTTAGCAAATTAAAAGATCTGGCATACATACTTGCGAAGCGCAGAGTCGCTATGGGATGGAAAGCATGCCACAGTCTGCAAATAGAAGTGGGGTGCAAAGACCTCCAGAAATGGGCAGAAGCTGAAACTGCAGTATGGCAGGAGGCTAGCAACTCTGGTGGGGAGGAGGAAGAAGAAACCTTGATGAAACCTTGACAGCCTGGAAACATTTACTAGCTACGTTATTTGGGCCCACGCAAGATTGGTCGAGCGACCGGGACCCAGTAGAGAACACGGGAGAAGGACTCCAGTTGCAAGATGAAGAAACAGAATGTGTAGAAGAGTAGGCTTGGGTGGGTGGGAGGTTATTGGGTGATGTAAATTTGAAATGATATAATATGCACTGCAAATTTGGTTTGGTGGAACATTAATAAAAATTGTTTAATAAAAAAAAAATGTGTATATCTAAATTGTATTTTATAGAGCAACATGCTGTAGTCAGCCTTTATTTTAGCTAACTTCGGGATTTTGTGTGTCACGGCAGCTCACAGGTTGTCTGACACCTGAGAACTACAGTCCCCAGCTACATTTGTAGTTTCCGGTGCATAGGAGCTGGTTTGTTCCGGTTCATCACAGGAGTCAGGGATCAGGTTTATTCTCTGTTTGGTAAGTAATACCTTGTCTATTATGGGAATTCTTGAAGTTCCCCAGGCGATTCAGATGGCTAGGCAAAGACTGAATGCTAGAAGTGTGTCCCAGTCCCTAAAGCATAATGTTATGAGTGAGGAGTCCATATCGAAAATTCATTTATTAGACTGTCACTCCCTAAATCATATTTTGCCCACAGTAGAGTCTGTATATAAAGACCGGTTGGAAGATGAAATGGTAGAGGTAGCACCGCTGGTACCATACATGCTTGCAAACAAGCACCAAGCACCCATAATGTGTGTTTTTACCCCCTCAATACCATCACATCCCATGAGGTAGCTTTCAAGACCCGTGTGGAGACAGGTTGGGTTGAGAGGTGTCAATCAAAACAAGTGCTTCATCATGCGTTGCAGTTAAACTCCCCTCTAGACAAAACTGTAAATATCCAGACACAGTCTAAGGTGTCCAATAGTCCCAGGAACTATGGGATCATTCAAGCCCAGAGTTCACGAGAGAATAGTAAATCAGTTAGACCTTTGTCCTGTAGGCTGAGATTCATGCTGGTAATTGCTCAAACATGCTATGGAAGTGTCCACTCTTATAGAGGAAGATGATTTGGATGTTTGTGCCCTCAAGGAGACCTGGAGTTATGAGGCCGCCGGGCCTTCGCTGACATCAGGAGTCCCAGAGGGATACTGCATGATAAGGCAGGACAGATGCGAGGGGGGGAAGGAGTGGCCCTCATTATTAAATCAGAACTAAAAACCTGGGAAAATAAGGTTAATGGGGATGCTATTCCAGGAGTTGAATCCGTTTTGGTTAAAGTGGGCATTAGTGCTGAAACTACACTTAACCTTTTATTGCTCAATAGAGCCCCGACCTCAGCACCTACCTTTCATTGTTTATTGTCTTTCCTTAAACCTAATACTGAACTTCTATGGTTGGGTGATTTTAATCTTTGGTTAGGCAGTGATGTGGACACCAATGTAGGGATTATGGAGACCTCATTAGACTTGTTGGGTTTCGTCCATTTCATAAGAGAGCCCACGCATATTAAGGGACATACTTTGGATTGGGTCTCCTCCCACAATTTGATGCTGTCTGATAGCAAAATCCTACCATGTCCATGGTCGGATCATCTTTTGTATATTCTTTCAGATTCACATGGATTACTTTACAAAGAGACTGAAGGAGTCTAGAGTCTCTCAAATTGTTAGAAGCCGCAAGAGACTGACATTAGATAATTTGAGCTTGTGGGCCAGGTCTTTGAATGTCGAGATTAGGAATATAGGAAGTCTGGAGGAAATCACCAGAACCTTTGCTAATTCACTTCACACAACAAAAAAGCTAGCCCCTGCAAAGGTCAAATTTCAGTCTAAACGTATAAGTAACGCATGGTTTACTTATAACCTTGCGGAGCTAAAATCCAGTAAAATGAAATTGTTCTATGCTTGGCGACAATGTCGAGATCCATCCAGTCTTGAAGCTTATAAAAAAAGCCGTTGGCACTTTTAAATCAGCTATGATGGCAGAGAAACAGGAGTCTTTGAATGTCAGAATTGGTAACGCTAAGTCACACACAAAAGAACTTTTCAAGATATTAAAAGAGCAAGAACATGTACAAAGTCCTGCGCAAAGATCCTATTTTGAAAAACAATCTTTGGTGCTCAAATATTCAGGAGGCTATGTTTAGCAAGTTAGAGAAAATTAAAGACTCTGTTGAAGAGAAAAAAGAATCTTTTAATAAAGCGGCTTTAGAGATCAATGTCCTCTCGCAACCAACTAAGGATAGGGAGATGAAGATTTTGAATTTGGGGTGATCCCTGCTCGTCAATCATGATTAAGCAATGTGCTCCCACCTTAATCCCTGCGCTCACAAAATTTGTGAATCTTTTGGTCAGCATAGTGTTCCTGATGTTCTAAAACAAATGCTTGGAGTATACCTCTATTAAAAACAAATCTAAGCTCTGCCCCCTCACGCCATCTAACTACCGACCAATAACCAATAGCATGTTTCTGTAGAAAATTTTGGACAGAGTAGCATATAATCAGATCTCGCTCTTCCTTAATAATAATCAGATTTTTGAGACCAGAGGGCCGCTATACGGCAGTCAAAGGCATTATACTCGGTCAACTCTACTCCCTAGTCTCGGTTTACGCCCCTAATGAAAGACAGGATGCCTTCTACCAAGCACTGGGCAAAACCCTCCTTCCCGCTGTCGAGGGCCAAATCAACATGGGAGGTGACTTCAACGGGGTCCCTGACGCTGCAAAGGGCAGATCGCACCCCCAAACTCCCGAGACTTTAAGCTTGCTACAAGCCTTCAGCTGTTTTGAACCCTAGGGGTGGTGGATACATGGAGAGTATGTCACCCCAGCGAAAAGGAGTTTTCTTTCTTCTCACATGTGCACAGAAACTTCTTCAGATCGATCTCTTCCTGGCCTCCCTGCAAGTTTTGTCCTCAGCGGACGACGTGACAATAGGGACGTGGGTACTCTCAGCCCATGCTCCGGTTACGCTGACCATCCAAGCCCATAACCCTTATCCGCCCATAACCCTGATCCGCCCCCTCAACGCCATTAGAACTTATAGGACCTCATTCTGAATTAAATGCTGCTAAGGGATTGCATAGCCACAATGATCAGGAAATTCCTTTGGGAGAATCCGACTGAAGACACCTCCCCAGCTAACACTTGGGACGCGATGAAAGCAGTGGTACGGGGGGAGCTAATCACACAGTAGGCAGCATTCCACAAGCGCAAATAATAAACCCGTATGGATCTGGAAGTAGAGGTTCAAAAAGCAGAGGCCAATCATAAATGCAAGGGCTGGTCCCCCGAGGACTCAGCGCGTCCTACAAACTGACCGGAAAAAACAGGAGGCCCACTATGCAGAGGAAACAGCGCACTTATTGACCAAAACCAAACAGGGCTATTATGCTAGGAACAACAAGGCAAACAAACTCCTGGTGGACAAACTAGTGAAGGCAAAGAGGAAAAACACTATAGTGCGCCTCTGCTACCCCCAGGGCAAGGACCAGTAAGCTGAATAAGATAAACTTAAGCTAGCGGTAGCCCAGCTTTCCGAGACAATGTCAGCGTCTCCCCAAGTCCAGACAGAGCAACAGAGGTAGGAGGCCGCTCTTCCGCGACTGGAAGAGCCCAACAGGGACGATATGGACGCTCGAATCACAGGTGAGGAGGTTGAATCAGCCATTAAGTCTCTCAAACCTAGAGCTCCAGGCCCAGACGGATTCACAACAAAGTGTTTCACCCCCAAATAGTAGCCCCATTGACAGCCCTCTTCAACTCATTAGAGATTTCAGGATCAATCTGACCATCAATGCAGGAATCTATGACCATCCTCTTGCTTAAACCCCAGGGACAATGGCTTATACAGACCCATTTCTTTGCCAAACATTGACGCCAACATCTACTCAAAGGTCCTAGCAAACCGCCTGCCGAAGGTCCTACCCAAGCTGATAGATCCAGACCAAAAAGGTTTCATAATGCATAGGTCAACTGGGGATAATATTGGTAGGGACTTGAACCTGGGGGACATCGCATAAACTGGCGCTGCTGGCTTTGGACGCTTCCAAGGCTTTTGACAAGGTAGACTGGGCCTTTCTACAACTTACCTTGGAAGCCTTTCACTTTGGCCCAACCATTCGAAAGTTAGTTCTGGCAAACTACCAATCCCCTAAACCTCTTCTCAGGGGCAACGATAATCTATCCGACCCGATTCCCTTAACCTGTGCGGTTAAGCCGGCCGTCCCCTATCCCTGCTGCTATTTGCATTGGTAATGGAACCCTTCGCCCTGAGGTTCTGACTGGACCCAGACATCAAAGGTCTCCTCATTGGAGCCTCCCAACATAAGATTTGACTCTATGCGGATGACCTGCTGTTATCCATAACAGACATTCGCCCCTTGCTAACGTCCCCTTAGGGAGCTTTGCAGATTTGTGAGGGTGGCTGGCTTTGCCATCAATTTTGAGAAATCAGCCGCCTTAGAGATAGGCTTGGAACCCAGGGAGCGGGAGATCCTGGAACCCCTATGCCCGATCCAATGGAGTGAAAAATCTATCCGGTACCTGGGGGTCCGAATCCCTGCCCGCCCCAGCGACGTATATCTAGCATACTTTCCCCACTATTTAAAGAGCTGGAGAGGGACCTTGAACGATGGACCTCAAAAGAGATCTTGTTCATTGGGCGTATCACTGCCTGCAAGATTAACCTCCTTCCACGATTCCTATATGCCTGCTCCTTTCTCCCCACCACGATTCCACTGCCCCCCCATCCAACGCATGCAGAGAAAATGCTTTGGTTTATCTGGAGGGGTAGGAAGGCAAGGATCTCTCAAAAAACCATGATGGGCAACTCTAGATTAGAAGGCCTGGGGGTCCCCGACCTACGTAAATACCAGGTGGCAGCTCAATTGGCAAACACACGCGCTTGGGTCCTGACTTCAAGATGTCCAAAATGGGTGGAATTGGAGCAATCCCGGCTACCTCTCCCCCTTCACTTTCTTCCAAATATTCTGCCCCCACTGCGCCGAACCTGGGTTGCGACCTTAACTTCCACCAATCACACTCTCAGAACATGGAACTGAGCGTTAAAACATAAAAGCATCCTGCGTGGTCTGGGTCCTTCCTCTCCAGTCTTCCATAACCCAGCCTTCTCTCCTGGGTCCCATCCACTGAACTTTAGAAACTGGACGACGGGGGTGCTTGAATCCCTAGGCCAACTCTGAGAATGACCAACCCCGCTCCTTTGAACAATGCAAAACAGCCTTCCAGCTAATGGAGACGGACAGGTTCTCCTATGTGCAACTTCGACACTGTTGCTCCCACCCCCAAACCTGTCAAGCAGCGATACGAACCCCTAGGCCGCTTAAGGTTACTTTAAAGGAGCAGCGCTCCAGAGGATAATCTCCACTCTATATAAATTGTTAGAGGAGGATATCCTCACCACAAGAGCCCCCTATATGGCACAATGGGAGGCAAACCTGGGGCATCCACTAGAGGACCAAACATGGGTGGGCATATGGACTAGAACTCATTCTTCCTCTTTCTGCATTACGAACCGGGAATGTGCCCATAAACTGCTTATGCGTTTGTACTACGCTCCACTACGCCTGCATCACTTCAACCGGTCCCTTGACCCCCGCTGTTGGCGCTTGTGTGGCCAGCATGGATCGTACCTTCATATGTGGTGGTCGTGTCCGACCGTGAAAGCTTTCTGGACACAACGCATTTTTACTTTAGACGATATTGTCCAGGTGGTGATCCCCAGGGAGCCAGAAATCATCCTACCAGGCTTCCCAGCTCCAGGGCTCTACCCGAAATCAGGGAAAACAGCCAAATTCCTCACACAACTCCTACTGGCCGGGAAAATCACAATAGCCCAGACCTGGAAGACTCCCGAGGGCCCCTCAATGAATCTCTGGTGGAGCAAACTCTGGGACATTCTGGTTGCAGAGAAATTTATGGCTTTTTGCACCGATTCGCAGACATTTGGGCACCGCTCCTAGACTATGATCAGAACTTCCCAGCGATGACTCACAAGCCCCAATCGGCCAGATGGGCCCTACACTTGGGCAACAAACGGCTCGGGCCCACCCAGGTGGACCTGGGGGAGAGCTGAGCTGGAGATGGTGAGGGGAGGAGGGCATGGGAGGGTGGGGGAGAACATCGGGTCTTCAGACTATGATTACTCAAGTCTTGCCTGACAGGAATTGGGGGGGGTCTTTGTATTGCTCAGATATGCTTGTATGTATTAATTTCTGCAACCAGTTGAAAATTAACATGTTAAAAAAAAAAAATTTAAATCAGATTTTACATAAATTTAAATCTGGTTGGAGACGGCTCTCTTAGCCCTAAAATCTCATTTACATCAAAGCATGGATAAAGGTCAAACTGCCTTATTAATGATCTTAGAACTTTCAGTGGCTTTCGGCCTGGTGGACCATTCCATCTTGTCCATCAGGTTGAGGGAAATTGTCAACTTCTCGCCTCAAGCTGTCCAATGGCTCTCTTTTTTTTTAAGTGGCATGCAGGTAAGGGTGGCAAGTGATTCGCAGAGGCTAATCCATCCCCTTTACTATTTGGAGTACCTCAAGGAGCCTGCGTATCCCCTTGTTTCTGTAATATTTTTATGATTCCCTTTTTCTTTATGTTGGAACAAGAAGGGATTACGTTTGACAATTACGCCGACGACATGCAATGTGTTATCCCGATTTCAGGAACTCATTGCGATGATGAATTATTCATCAACAAAATCAATTTGAAGATCCAAAAGTGGATGGTGGCTAATGGCCTTGCTCTTAATAGTGCCAACACGGAACCCATGCTTGCTGGCTCTGACACCAATTTGGAAAGGTAGGTCCAATGTACAGGAACTTCAGTATAGATAAATGTGTCATCGAGGTAAAGTGTAAGGTCAAGAAGCTAGGTGTCATCCTAGATAAGAACCTTAGTATGAAGGCTCAAGTGAGAAGCTTAGTTTCCTTGTCTTTTCACTCTATTAAGCTGTTTTGTCACCTTTGACCCCTTATCTCTGAGATAGGCAAGAGCCATAATCTGCTCAAAACTGGATTACTGTGGTAGCCTTTTGACAGGCATTACTACAACAGATTTGCATCGTCTTCAGGTGGTTCAGAATGGGGCAGTGAGGGTCACAAAGGAACTAAATCGCAGAGACCATGTGTTGAGGGAAGAAGGAGCATGCATTGGTTACCTGTTCAGGCAAAAGTCTGTTTTAGCTATTAATGGATTACCTTCGCACATGCTCACTCTCTAGGAGTGGCAGGGTGTGGCTGGTAAACCGGCCCTAATGGGCGTGCCCACGATCACAGCTACATAAGCTGCCCCGATCCTCAAGACAGACGTTTCGCGTTATTCTGAACTTGCAAACAGCGTAACGCTCACCATGGCCTGAGGTCAGACTTACCTTTGAGGATTCTGCTTCCTGGACATCCTGCTTCCTGCCAGCATACTTACCAACTGGGGGAAGCTTTTCTTACGTGTACATCTCTTCGGCGAACCAAGTATTCATCTTTACACTTTCCGGAATGCCGAAATCTTCATCTTGGTACCGCAGCACGATCCGCTCCATCGTCGACAGCAGCGCCTGTAAGGAAAAACAGAAAACAAGGGTAGACATCGAAAAAACAGTCCGTTTAAGGTTGCGCTTCGCCATACTTCACGCTTTCCCTTAAACCATCACTTACCGGCTGTCGAGCATTGTGGTTGCATACATCTTCCATCCGGCCGTGTCTCGCGTCTCACAGCTGCATTGAGGCCGCATTTCCATCTAAGGGAAGAAAACAGAAGAGAGACATTATTGCGGGCATAAATAGGAGCAACATATACAGACATTAAAGAGAACGAACAGCATCACAAGAGCTCAAGAAAGACTTACCAATCATAAGGAGAAGCATAGTCGCAGCTGGACTGGACTAATCCTTATCAGGGATCAGTGAAGGTACTAGATCCCATTCGACGCGCCGCTGCCAGAAGTAGCAGGACGGAGACCTTATCTTCCATAATTCACAGGTGAGCTTTATGGGGCGGTGTATGCTCACAGAAACCATACTTTGGGGTGAAGGGTTCGAGAGGTACAACAATCACAGATTGGCGCACTCACGCACTCTTATCTCCATGCAGGCCTGAAGGGGGTGATTCAAGTTCAGGGAGGGTTACAACCGTGCCCCAATGCCTCTGCAGAGACCAGGTGAGCGTAACATGCACACCATCTCAGAAAACTGTTGCCCATATTCATGCCCCCTACTATGCTATGTTTTATGTCTTTTCGAGTACACACACACACACACACACACACACACACACACACACGCTTGATCCTCTTCATCTTGAGCACCAGGTTGACACAGCTTGCTTTGCATAGTGTTTTCAGGTAAACAGAATGACAACGCCAACATTTTTGACACCATTGCAGTGCTTGCAGGCGTCATCCTAGGATGCTGCTTGTGCATACACTGCTTCCCCGTTTTAGTTTCCATGCTTTGTACATGTTCCAGAGATCTGGCGCACTTACAGGTCATCATGGTAAATTGCCAAATATTTGTCTTCTTGCACCAAGAGACTATTTCCTTATCTATGACATTTCAAAATATCTACCCCGTCTATTTTATTGCCTTAGTATCTAGCTACATTTGCTTCTTTTTATCCCCGTTTTGACTGACGTCTCTAGCATATAACTTGCAATGTACTGTCTCCTACCGCCTAGCATTACTGTCCTAGAATGGATTAGCTCATGCTAAAAGGAGCCTTTGTGAATCTGCATTTTCCTGGTTAGCATAAAGTGAATCCATTCATTCATCAATGTAAACTCTGTTTAGCAGTATGGCTTGTTCTGAGCCATCATTTGCTGAGAGCCATGCAGAAAGATATAATGTATTTATATTTTGTATAGCACAAATTCTAGTTTCTAAGTGCTAAAATGTGTTCCTGTGCCAATGCTGAACGCAGCTGAACAGCGAATAGATGTTATTAGAAGAGTGTGTCTTTTGGCAGACTGTCAGCTATTCTCAGCACAGAGAATACAGCCTTCACTGTGGACATAGCATGACAAATGTTTTCGGCAGAATTAGGACGTCTTGTACGTAAGACAAGAATGTTCACACAATATGCCTTGCTTTCTCAGAATATTTCAGAACATATCATTATGTTCCAGCACAGTACTTGCTATGATGAAATGTATGCACATAACCAGAAGCAATGATGGTTTCTCTGAAAATGCTTCTACGCATGTAATGTACGTCACTGCCACTATGTATAAACAGTGGATTTCTTTTCAGTGCTAGTGCAAGTGAGTGCTGAGTGCTACGGGGCTTGGCTTGTTAGGGAGCAGCTGACTTCCCCTGCCATGCATAATAAACTGTTTCGTTTACTATTTATCTCTGTGTCTCATGTGATCTTATTTATATTCATAGGTTTATAATTTTACGACTTACAATAAGGGAGCCCACAGAGCCTGTATACATTTTAAAATAGTCGCTCACACATTCCCCTAGTTCAGCTTTGAATACAGTATCAAGCAGTGCATGAGGCTTAAGCCTCCAGGGTCGCCTGTTGTTCATACCAGGTTAGAGTTAATGTGATCGGGGAGTGGTCAGAGTATGTCCTCGGTAGTATGTCTTTGTCCACTATGCGGTTAACCAACTTCCCAGCTATAAGCCACATGTCTATTCTAGTGTGAGTCATGCACGGTAGAGTAAAATGTGTATCCCTGTGAGTGAGGGTGTAGTAGTCTCCAGGCGTCAACCAGCCAGAGGCCAGGCCGGCTTGTCCAGGACAGTGCAAGCAGTTCTCGACAGCAGGCGGGCCTTTTTGCCGGATCTGTCTAGATTGAGGTCAAGAATGGTATTGAAATCGCCGCCCACCCACACAGGACCGGTATTAAGGGGTACCTGGCGAGCTTGTCTTATCTGCATGTAGAATTCGGGTTTGTTGGTATTAGGCCCCTATATATGGAGTAATACCACATCTAGTCCATCCAGTAAGCCATGCATCAGCATGTAGCATCCTAGGGGGTCAACATGTGTGGCTATAGATGAATAATGGAGCAATTTGTGAATCAGGATCATCACAACACGGCATTGGGTTGAGTACTGTGTCTAGAAGTGTCGTGTGCCCCAGCTCTTAGCAAACGTTTCGCACCCTGCAGCCTGGGCATGTGTCTCGTATAGGAAGAGGATACATGTTTGGTGTTGCTCCGCATACAGTTGCAGTCTACCCATTTTAGCATAATTTCCCAGACCTCTAATATTCCATCTCATTCACCTCAATGTGTCAGCCGCCATCTGAGTCCTGAGAGTAATGGGCCACGGACCCTTGGCGGGCCCATGTGTGAAACCCTGTGAATTTTATTACAAAGTGTTGTACCCGTATGACAGTCTTGCTACCCACGTCAAGCATTTTCTGTGAAGCGTTAGCCATCCCACCTCCCACCACCCCTAGCCCCTCCCAAACAGGGGGGGGGTGAAAACCCCATAACAAGTGTTAGGCAGAAACCTGTGCAGTTCCCTCTGGGACCACTGCAAAAGATTTAAGTCTACAGGTGTTGGCAGCAAACCCACTTGGTAGCAGTCTGTACCACACAGAGTCACTGTGGTAGCTGTGGCTGAGCAGTCAGACTTCCCTCAAGAAGAGTTAGGCAGTATACAGAGGATACACATTAGGCACAGAGGTACAGTAGTACAAGCAAACACTGACCAGAGCTAGGTGTAAAAGTATAAACTTATTTATTAAAGGTACACTCATAAATTACACTAGCACATTAGAAAAGGTAAGAAAGTCAAACACAGTTACTATTACTCATATGTACATCCCTAAGCATTTGTTGGACAATTCTAAGTTAACACCACTTATTTCCAACCAGAGGTGAGCGCTTAACGTTAGATGGTACTCCAACAAGTGTTACCAAAAGGGAGGGAAAAGGCAAAGATTAAAGAGAGCAATAAGGTAAAACACTTTTCACGTAAGGTTAGCAAAGGCAGTCAATAGTGGAACAAGGGGAATTACTTCGGGGCCCACATTAGAGGGAGCCAGGCGAAAATGTGCCCAAGATCACACAATGTCACAAGTCTTTGCAGGTGAGTAGAAAACGGTTTTACTATGGTTCTGAAAAGTTTAGTTAGGGTGTCCCAGACCTACCCAGGTTCGAGAGCCGAGGGCTAAATCTACCCCGTACAATCGGTGGCAAGGGAGGACGGGCGGAACACAGTACCTTTAAAAGTGGAAAGGATCCTCCAGCGGTGGTAGTCGTTCCTGGTAGTGGGTGCAAGTCGCGGCGTTGTCCCGAGGAAGAGGCGATCTCGTCGGGGAGGAAGGCTGCAGGTCGTTGCACTACCAGGGATGAGGCCAGCCGTGGAGTTCTCCGGTCACAAAGGATTTTTACCCCTCTTTCGCGGTTGAGGTAAAAAGTGGTATCCCGGTTGCCGGGGTGCTTGGCACGGGCAAGGCGGCCACTAGATGCTTCGGGACGGCGAAAAGAAGGCAGCAACTGGTTGTCCCCACCAGTTAAGGGAAGAAGACTCTCCGGCGGGAGATCTCCTCTGTCGTCGGGAAAAGTGGTGAGACGATTCTGCAGGGCTTCACCGGTGGTGTCGTCTTGGCAGGTCGGCTCGGCTTCTCCCTCTTCGGCTTCTTAGGTCCTGTGGCGACTCTGAAGAACCAATCCCAAAAACCCTGCTTTTATGCAGCAAACCCCCATTCATACAGCCTAGCTGTCACTCAAACATGCTAAGTGGTGAGCGGGGTGGCTCACCAATTGGGCCAATCACACTAGAGTGCGACCTGAGTTGGCAAGGCAACTCGGTCCAGGGTGCCTAAACCCCCTCCCACACCCCCCGTGGTACCCAGACAGAATGGCACCACTTTGGAGGGCTTCTGTGCAGAAGCCCGCCAAAAGTGGAACAAAGGCTCGACTCGGGTTCAGGGTTACTGAAGTGAACCTAGACGCCATTTTGGCGGCGAGTTCCGGCAAAAAATCCCAACCGGTGAATTTATATTAATTAAATAAACCGGCGGTATCTTTAACATTGCACCAAAAAGTGCTGCATCAAAAACCAATGGGAAATCCCATTGGGAAATATTCCGGTGGAATATTTCCGTGGTATCCACTGCCACCAGCCAGAACTCGGCGAGGGGGGACGGGACAGTACCCCCTCGACAACAGACCCAGGGGCAATCTAATTGCCCCTACCAGTATTTCCACAGTAAGATGGTTTGTACTGGTTAAGTTCCTAAGTTAAGACTAGTAAAGTCAATGGTAACTTTACTGACCCAGGGAGACAGTAGTCAGTCCCAGGGTGTGGAGTCTATGTTTGGGGGTCTCTAAGACACCCCTGTGCTACTGCACTGAGGGTGCTGTGTAACACACATTCAAAAACCAATGATGGCCTATGGGGAAAATTACCCCCTAGCCCATAAGCACATAGCAAGTCACAGTAACACTCTCAAGTCATGTCCAAGAGTGAGGGTAAAAGAGTCTCACTCTTGGCAGGAGAAAAAAATAAACCCCACAAATCCAGCAAAGCTGCTGGGGGACTCACTAGGTTAGGAAATTCAGCCTAAACAGAGAATTCTTCCTAACACTCGCCCCCCCAGACTAAGGGACAGGAGGATTTAATCCACTCCTGGATGAACCTCATACCTCTAGTCGATGACATACATCCTAGAGAGTCCATCAGCATTTTGATGGTGACACCCTGACCTGAGCTCAATGGTGAAATCAAACCCTTGGAGGCAGATTGACCATCTCAATAGTTTTGGATTTTCCCCTTTCATTTGCATTAACCATCTCAAGGGTTGGTGGTCAGTCTGAATGACAAAAGTAGAACCATACAAGTATGGCCTAAACTTCTTCAGTGCCCACACAATAGCAAAGCATTCTCTTTCGATTGTTGCCCACCTTGTTTCAGGATCCTTCAGTTTTCTACTGATGAAGCAAACGGGGTGTTCCCTACCCTTCTCATCCAGTTGGCTAAGAACTGCACCTATACCTACATTGGAAGCATCAGTTTGTACAATGAAAGTTTGGTGGTAGTCAGGAGCTCTGAGTACTGGAGCTTGGCAGAGAGCTTTCTTCAGGTTTCCAAAGGCCTGATTGCATTCCTCAGTCCATTTGACCTTCTTAGGGAATTTTGGAGAGGAGATTACATTCAGAGGAGAAGCTATGGTCCCATAGTTCTCAATGAAATTCCTGTAGTACCCAGTGAGGCCTTAGAAGGCTCTCACCTGGGTCTGAGTAGTAGGTGTTGTCCAATTTTGCACAGCTTCAATCTTGCTGAGCAAAGGCCTTATTTCTCCACCTCCTACCTCATGTCCAAGGTAGACCACTTTACTCTGACCAATTTGGCACTTGCTTGCCTTTATGGTCAGATTGGCCTGCTCAAGAGCCTGCACAACATGTCCTAAGTGGGTCACATGTTCTTCCCAGGAGTGGCTGAAGACTGCAATGTCATCCAAGTATGCCATGCAGAAGTCCTCCATCCCAGCCAGAACTTGGTTCACCATCCTTTGGAATGTTGCAGGTGCATTTTTCAGTCCAAAAGGCATAACCTTGAATTGGTATAGGCCAACTGGGGTAGAAAATGCAGTTTTCTCCTTGGCATGGTCTGTCAGGGCTATTTGCCAATAGCCTGACGTAAGGTCCAGTGTGCTGAGGTACTTGGCTGCACCAAGTTTATCCACCAACTCATCTGTCCTTGGCAAAGGGTGGGCATCAGTCTTGGTGACTGCATTAAGAGCTCTATAGTCCACACAGAACCGCAACTCTTTGGATCCTGCCTTTGGTACTAACACCTCTGGGCTAGACCATGGACTAGTAGAGGGCTCTACTACCCAGAGATCAAGCATCTTCTTGACCTCACCTTTGATGTGGGTTCTGACATGTTCTGACATTCTATATCTCTGCTTTTGACTGGCAGACAGTCACCAGTGAGTATCTCATGCTGTCCCCAAGGGGTCAAGCCTGGTGAAAGTGAGAACAGGGGGGCAAACTGATTTAACATAGCTTTGCACTCCTCCTGTTGCTCAGGGGTCAGATCTGAAGAGAGATTAACTCCTTCAACCTTTTCGTACAAAGGTAAGCCTCTCAGGAGGTCAGGTAGAGCGTCACTCTCCTCCTCCTCTTCCGATGAAGCTAGAAGCAATGCTCCTACTTCTGGTCTAGAGACATAGGCTTTGAGGCGGTTGGTGTGGAAGACTCTGGGAGCTTCCCTGGGTTTGCCCAGATCCACCAGATAGTTGACCTCTCCAAGTTTTCCCACAACTTTGAAGGGTCCCATCCATTTGTCTTGCAAGGCCCTCTGCCTTGTTGGGAGCATAACTAGAACTAGCTGGTCTTGAGTAAACTCACCCATGTTAGCCTTCTGATCATGCCAATGTTTGATCAGAGCTTGGCCAGCTTTCAAGTTATCACTTGCTTCTGCCATCATGTGTGACATTCTCCTTCGGAGACCTATCACATAGTCAGTCACTCTGACTGGCTTGGGGGAAGGAGCACTCTCCAACCCCTCCTTAATCAGGGCCAAGGGGCCTCTGACGGGATGGCCATAGAGAAGTTCAAAGGGAGAATAACCTACTCCCTCCTGAGGGACTTCCCTATAAGCAAATAGAAGGCATGGCAGTAGAAGGTCCCACTTCTTCTTAAGGGGTTCTTCCAAGGCACCTATCATGCTCTTCATGGTTCTGTTAAATCTTTCTACCAACCCGTTTGTCTGGGGGTGGTAGGCGGTTGAGAACTTGTAGGTGACTCCGCAGGTTTTCCACATGGCCTTCATGTAGTTGGACATAAAATTTGTCCCCCTGTCAGAGATCACCTCCTTAGGAAACCCAACCCTGGTAAAGATACCAAGGAGGGCCTTAGCCACAGCCTGAGCTGTAACAGTCCTCATAGGAATTGCCTCAGGGTACCTAGTAGCATGGTCTACTACAACAAGGATAAACCTGTTGCCTGAGGAGGTTGGGGGATCAAGGGGACCAACAATGTCAATCCCTACCCTCTCAAATGGGACTCCCACAACTGGGAGAGCCACTAAAGGTGCCACATTCTTGGAACCAACCTTACCAGAAGTCTGGCAGGTATGGCAGCTCCTGCAATACCTATCTACTTCAGCCCCCATTTTTGGCCAATAGAAGTAGAGAGAGAGCCTTTCCTTGGTCTTCTTGCAACTCAAGTGTCCAGCCAAAGGAATCTCGTGGGCTAGTTGCAAGAACTGTTGTCTGTTCTCTTGGGGCACTACCAGGCGTTGGTATGCTCCAGGTTCAGATTCGGTTGGTTCACTGTAGAAGAGGCCATCTTCCCAGTGTAACCTATACTTCCCAGGCTCTTGCCCATCAGCCTGAGAAGCTGCCTGCTGGCGGAGACCCTCCAGAGTTGGACATTCTCTTTGTCCCTTACGGAAAGCTGTCCTGCTGGGTCCACCTTCTGCCAGTAAAGACTGCAGCTCAGGATGGTCAGCCGGGTCCAGGTCTCCAATAAGTTCTGGACCTCCTTCTAGCTCTTCTTCAGAGTCTAGTTCAACCAAACAGGGCTGTACCTCCCTCTCAGCCTCAGCTGGAGGTGGAGTTACAGGTGTAACTTTGGACAACCTCGGGGAAGTCCTTGTTGGAAGCACTGGAGTGCTTGCTGCAGGCTTTTTCCTAGGAGTCTTGGGTGGCCCCTTTGCTCCTGATCTGGTAGTTACTGCAGTAAGTTTTTCCAGTGGGAGAGGAGTGATTTCTGTCATCATCTCCTGAGATAAACCTCGCAGGGTTTTCTCTCTTGCAGATTTGGTGAGCTCCTGTAACCTTTTACTAGGAGGTCTGGGGGTATGTGACAACTCCAAGAGCTTTCAGGTCATTTCCCAACAGAACTCTTCCTGGCACTTCACATTGTATACTGACAGGTATCTTCACAGCCATATCATTACACTGGATGAGAACTGGTAACTGGGGACACATCTGCACAGGCCCTCCAGCTAACTTGGTGAGGCATTTGGGTGCCTTAGCAACATCCTCTGCCTTGGAAAATGATTCATCCACCACAGTTATGCTGGCCCCAGTGTCCCTGATGGCAGGAGTCTCCTGACCATTCACGTGGACACTGTCCTTATAATACTCTTTAGTATTATCTGGGATAGAATTATACACATCTAAATTTTGTTGTTCCCACAACCCCAGAGAGACTAAAGAAACACTGGCTGAGACTCCAGTGGGTTCATCAGCCAGTAGTAGAAAGTTTCCACTTGCCATAGTGACTTCCTCCTCTGGAGCGAAGGCTAAGGAGACAAGTTGGACCCCTGAAGGTTTACCCTTACATCTGGGATCTCCTTTCACATGGTCAGTAGCCTTACAAACATAACAGGCCCCAAAGGTCCTTTGGAATGGAGGCTTGTTCTGACCTCCTTCTGGTTTAGCACCAGAAGGTATACTACTCTGCTGTGGTTTCCCAGGTGGCTTACCCTTATAGTTTTGTTTGGGGCCCTCTTTGGAATTAGGATTATTAGAATTCTCTTTGGAGTCTTTCTTAGGCTGTCTTCCCTCATCCTTCTTCTGAGTTACCCCAGAATCCTTGTGAGTAGCCCTGTTGGCAACCCACAAGTCAGCAGCCTTAGCTAGTTTCCTAGGATCTAATTCCTGTGAATCAGCCAAGTGCTGTCTGAGCTCAGGAGAGCAGGCATCATAAATTGACTCCATCATTACAAGGTTTCTCATTCCTTCATAAGTGTTCACCTTGTAACCCTTAATCCATCCCTCTAAGTTTTTCAACCCTTCACACACCCAGGTAGCCCAAGGGGTACCATCATGCTTTTTGAGGCTCCTAAACCTCTTAAGATACTGGGAAGGGGTCTTCCCAAACCTAGCTATCAAAGCTAGTTTCACACATTCATACTCTTTCCTATCCTCCTCCCCCAACTCCATTACCACATCAGTTGCAACAGGGGGAAGCCTAGAGAACAACCAGGTGAGTAACTCATTACCTGTGATGTTCTGGAGCCCATGATTATACTCAAACATAGACAACCAATCCAACACATCCAACTTAGGCTCATACATACCAATCAATTCCTTAGGCATCCGGGGTCTTTTAGGACTGGAACTTCTAGAGGAGCCAGAGAGAGAAGCATTCTCAACAGACAATTTCTTCATTTCTAGCTCATACTTGAGCTCCATTTCCCTTAGCCTTAGTTCTTTGTCAGTTTGAGCATTTAGTTTCTTGTACTCTAATTCAAGTTTCATTTTCTCTAGTTCAAAGTATTGAGGGCTAAATGTGGGACCTGGCAAAGGTCCAGTAGGTACAGCTGGTAGAGCAGACAGAGGCCTAGAGGGACTATCTACAACAGTTTCATCCTCCTCTTCTGGTTCTGACCCAAGATCATCAATACTTTGTTCCATATCAAGATCATTGCTGTTTTCTACATTTGCTGGAGTGATAGGTTCCTCTGGACCATCCTCCAGGCTTTGGTTTTCTAACAACCTTTCTATTAGCTCTATTTTCTTTCCTTTAGTCATGAGATTCTTATGCTTACAGAGAAGTCTTAGACAATCAGCAGTTTTTGTAGCAAGGGACTCTTGACTATAACTTTCCATAGTAGACAGGTTAAAAATGACTTGTTCTTTCTTGTGCTTAAGCTTTGTGGTTAGTTGCACTAAGGTATCTAAAAAGTACTCTAAAGTGTATACTCAATACAGATCCCACCGCTGTACACCAGTGTTAGGCAGAAACCTGTGCAGTTCCCTCTGGGACCACTGCAAAAGATTTAAGTCTACAGGTGTTGGCAGTAAACCCACTTGGTAGCAGTCTGTACCACACAGAGTCACTGTGGTAGCTGTGGCTGAGCAGTCAGACTTCCCTCAAGAAGAGTTAGGCAGTATACAGAGGATACACATTAGGCACAGAGGTACAGTAGTACAAGCAAACACTGACCAGAGCTAGGTGTAAAAGTATAAACTTATTTATTAAAGGTACACTCATAAATTACACTAGCACATTAGAAAAGGTAAGAAAGTCAAACACAGTTACTATTACTCATATGTACATCCCTAAGCATTTGTTGGACAATTCTAAGTTAACACCACTTATTTCCAACCAGAGGTGAGCGCTTAACGTTAGATGGTACTCCAACAAGTGTTACCAAAAGGGAGGGAAAAGGCAAAGATTAAAGAGAGCAATAAGGTAAAACACTTTTCACGTAAGGTTAGCAAAGGCAGTCAATAGTGGAACAAGGGGAATTAGTTCGGGGCCCACGTTAGAGGGAGCCAGGCGAAAATGTGCCCAAGATCACACAATGTCACAAGTCTTTGCAGGTGAGTAGAAAACGGTTTTACTATGGTTCTGAAAAGTTTAGTTAGGGTGTCCCAGACCTACCCAGGTTCGAGAGCCGAGGGCTAAATCTACCCCGTACAATCGGTGGCAAGGGAGGACGGGCGGAACACAGTACCTTTAAAAGTGGAAAGGATCCTCCAGCGGTGGTAGTCGTTCCTGGTAGTGGGTGCAAGTCGCGGCGTTGTCCCGAGGAAGAGGCGATCTCGTCGGGGAGGAATGCTGCAGGTCGTTGCACTACCAGGGATGAGGCCAGCCGTGGAGTTTTCCGGTCACAAAGGATTTTTACCCCTCTTTCGCGGTTGAGGTAAAAAGTGGTATCCCGGTTGCCGGGGTGCTTGGCACGGGCAAGGCAGCCACTAGATGCTTCGGGACGGCGAAAAGAAGGCAGCAACTGGTTGTCCCCACCAGTTAAGGGAAGAAGACTCTCCGGCGGGAGATCTCCTCTGTCGTCGGGAAAAGTGGTGAGACGATTCTGCAGGGCTTCACCGGTGGTGTCGTCTTGGCAGGTCGGCTCGGCTTCTCCCTCTTCGGCTTCTTAGGTCCTGTGGCGACTCTGAAGAACCAGTCCCAAAAACCCTGCTTTTATGCAGCAAACCCCCATTCATACAGCCTAGCTGTCACTCAAACATGCTAAGTGGTGAGCGGGGTGGCTCACCACTTGGGCCAATCACACTAGAGTGCGACCTGAGTTGGCAAGGCAACTCGGTCCAGGGTGCCTAAACCCCCTCCCACACCCCCCGTGGTACCCAGACAGAATGGCACCACTTTGGAGGGCTTCTGTGCAGAAGCCCGCCAAAAGTGGAACAAAGGCTCGACTCGGGTTCAGGGTTACTGAAGTGAACCTAGACGCCATTTTGGCGGCGAGTTCCGGCAAAAAATCCCAACCGGTGAATTTATATTAATTAAATAAACCGGCGGTATCTTTAACATTGCACCAAAAAGTGGTGCATCAAAAACCAATGGGAAATCCCATTGGGAAATATTCTGGTGGAATATTTCCGTGGTATCCACTGCCACCAGCCAGAACTCGGCGAGGGGGGACGGGACAGTACCCCCTCGACAACAGACCCAGGGGCAATCTAATTGCCCCTACCAGTACTTCCACAGTAAGATGGTTTGTACTGGTTAAGTTCCTAAGTTAAGACTAGTAAAGTCAATGGTAACTTTACTGACCCAGGGAGACAGTAGTCAGTCCCAGGGTGTGGAGTCTATGTTTGGGGGTCTCTAAGACACCCCTGTGCTACTGCACTGAGGGTGCTGTGTAACACACATTCAAAAACCAATGATGGCCTATGGGGAAAATTACCCCCTAGCCCATAAGCACATAGCAAGTCACAGTAACACTCTCAAGTCATGTCCAAGAGTGAGGGTAAAAGAGTCTCACTCTTGGCAGGAGAAAAAAAAATAAACCCCACAAATCCAGCAAAGCTGCTGGGGGACTCACTAGGTTAGGAAATTCAGCCTAAACAGAGAATTCTTCCTAACAACAAGTATAACCCTAACCATTGCAGCATCGGTGGGCTGTTTGAGCCAAGAAGGCCGTTTCACATCACAGCAGTGGACAGTATGACATATATAGGATGCATTTTAGCAAATTAACTGTGCCGACATAGAGAAAGGGAACAGTGGCCGCAGGCGGCCCAGTGGAGAAGAGTTGTGGAGGGCTCTGCCTCAGCAGCAGAACTACGGCAAGTAGAGACAGTCAAAAAATATAACAGTGGAACAACACAAGGTCAACCAGGGAAATGTTGGTCTAGGAACTTCATTGCCTCTTCTGGGATTGTGAAGAAGAAGACCCTCTCGGAATGCTTAATGCAAAGTCTGGCGGGAAACATCATAGCATAGTTGACACCAAGCTCACAAAGTCTCCTCTTCACTGCCATGAAGGTTTTACGCTCCTGCTGTACTGCGATGGAGAAGTCAGGGTAAAGGTGGATTTTGTTTGAGCCAAGGAGCAGATCCCCTTTCGCTCTGGCAGCTTGAAGCAGCGCATCCCTATATCGGTAATACAGGACAGGTTTGGGATTCATTGCCGGCGATCATTGGGCCCGCTCTATAGTGAAGTGCAGCGATAGTTTGGGGCTCTCCAGCGGGGAGAGAAGGGTGCGTTCCACAAAGTACTCCATGGGACAGAAATTTTGTCCTCTGGGATGCCAATTATGCCTATGTTGTTACGTTATGACATGGACTCTAGGTCCTCGTTCTTCTTGCTGACCCCATGGACCCGTTTAGCGAGTGCGGTCAGGTCGGATCTGAGCAAGGTTATATCGTCTTCCGTCGTTCCAACTCTAGTTTCCACCTTGGCAACACGAGCATCGTTTTTTCTCCATGCAGGGTTTTATAGCGCTATTCGTACCGCTCATGTTATCTAGCTTGGTATTAAGAGTTGTGAACCGCTCCCGCATGTAGTCCATCATCCTTTGCAGCTCTGTGGGTTCACTAGTGGTGGGGGTGGGAGCTTTTTTTTTAATAGAGCTCTGTTTTTTGCCTCCTCCCATGGTCATGGTAGTGCTCCCATTGAGAAGAGGGAAGGATTCAGCAAGGTAGCGCCGGCAAGCCGAGGAGGGGGAAAGCGCGAGCCAGAGGACGTATCCGTCAGGTTGGCCAAACCCATCTCCACAATATAGGAGGCAGTCTACAGGAGCGATGCCCAGGTCGCAGCCAAGAGAGGCTGGAGGCCAGTCGAGCGGAGAGGGATGGGACTGGTAGTTACTCTGAAGAACAAGTTACTTTCTTACCTTGTAACGTTCTTTCGATGGGATGGTCTGACGACGTATTCCATATCTATGACATGTAATCACCACAGCTGTGCTGCTTCGGAAACTTTTTTCGGCGTCTGCGTCCTGCGTCGATGACGTCGATGCGCCGTCGTCGAGGACCTCCTCCGACGTCCGACTTCATCCGATGTGATAAGTAGGACGCACGACGCCCGTAGCCTCAGTTGTAGTTTTTTCCCCCAGAACGTGTGACATTAGTCAACTGCCAGTCAGACACAAAGCCTTGCGGAACGTAAGCTGCAATCGCAAAAGAAATTCTGCAGTGGGGAAGGCAGGGAGGGAGCGATATGGAATACGTCGTCGGACCATCCCATCGAAAGAACGTTACCAGGTAAGAAAGTAACTTGTTCTTCGAGGGGATTGGGTCCTCCGACGTATTCCATATCTATGACAGACTCCCAAAGCAGTACCAGAGCAAGGAGGAGAGAAAGAATTTAGAATCAAAATTTAGAATAGCCAATCAAATAGCAGAGCAAAGGACCGCCTTGCCAAAGGCCAGAACCTGTGCTCAGATGGAATAGAGGGAATAGTGACGTACAAATGAATGTACTGAAGCCCAGGTGGCTGCATCACAGATGTTGCGAATAGGAACACCCCTCTCCAGGGCAGTAGATGCAGCCATACCCCTGGTAGAATGGGCCCGCAAGCCAGCCGGTGGGTCCTTACCCGCCAAGCGGTAACACTCCGAGATGGGCAAAATAATCCAGCGAGACAAAGTCTGTTTCGTCACAGCTTGCCCCAAACGCTTTCCAGCGTAACCAATAAAGAGTTGATCGTCCACTCTGACCCGGGACATGCGTGAAACATAAAAGCTTAAAGCTCTCCTAGGATCAACCCTATGGAGCCTCTCCTCTTCCTTACCAGGATGCGGAGGAGGATAGAATGCCGGAAGAACAACCTTCTGGGCCAAATGAAATTCCGTCACTAGCTTCGGAAGAAAAGAAGGACGAACTCTAAGGACAACCCTGTCCTTGTGACATACAGTGAAGGGTGGCTTAACTGAAAGTGCCTGTAACTCACTCACTCTGCGAGTGGAAGTAACCGCAACTAAAAACACAGTTTACAGAGATAACAGCCTCAAAGGGCAAGAATGTAAAGGCTCAAACGGAGCACCCATAAGAAACTTAAGAACAAGGTTTAAATCCCAACCGGGCACCAGGAAAGGTGACGGAGGGAACACATTAGTGAGCCCTTTCAGAAACTGTGAAATTAAAGGGATTTTAAAGTAAGAACACTCTTCAGACGAGCGCTTAAAGATGGACAGCGCCGCCAGGTAACCTTTAATGGTACCCACTTGCAAGCCCCTGTGGGCCAAAGAAAGTAAAAAGGACAGAACCATGGGGATGCCACATGCAAAAGGATCCACATTCTGAACTCTGCACCAGTCGCAGAACTTACGCCAACGGCAACGGTACAGAGACTTTGTTGCTGGCCTTCGGGCCGAAAGCAACACCTCCATCACGTCTTCAGGGAGGTCCCAATCCTTATACCTCAACCTTTCAGAAGCCAAGCGTGAAGGTTGAGGGATCTGACCTCTGGATGGAGAACCTGACCCCTCTCCCATGAGAGCAGATCGTCTCGGTAGGGAAGACGACGTGGAGGGCAGATGGACAAGTCGAGAAGGTCCGGGTACCACATCCTCCGAGCCCACGCCGGAGCAATGAGGATCATCCGGGAACCGAACTTCCATAACCTCCGCAGCACTTGCGGGATGACAGGGACTGGAGGAAACGTGTACAGCAGCGGGAATGACCACTCCACCACGAACGCGTCTCCTAAGGCTCCTTTTGGAGGAAATTCCCGCGAGCAAAACCTTTCGCACTTCCGATTGACACTGGAGGCGAAGAGATCCACTTGAGGGGTCCCCCAAAGGGCGAAGATCTCCAGGAGAATCTCCTGAGCCAACTCCCACTCGTGAGAGATCACGCTCTGCCTGCTGAGAGCGTCCGCCGTCACGTTTTCGTCTCTGGCCAGATGAACTGCCGAGATCGAAACTTCCTGCTGGATGGCCCAGAACTCGAGCTGCATCGCCTCCCTGCACAGAGGAAGTGACCCTGCCCCCCCCTTTTTGTTGAGGTAGTGCATGGCCACTGTGTTGTCCGTCAGGATCAGGACACTCTTTCCTCGCACAGTCAGCAGAAAAGCCTTCAGGGCTAGCCTGACGGCCCTCAGCTCCAACAGATTGATATGGAGTCTGGACTCCGACGGAGACCAACGACCGCTGACTGTCAGCCTGTTGGCATGAGCTCCCCATCCCGTGAGGGATGCATCCGTCACGATCGTCACCTCCGGCCAGCGAAGCCAAAATGGAGCCCCTTTCATCAAGTTGCCTTCGACGGCTCACCACAGAAGGTCCCGGGCGACCGAGGGCGGCACCTGAACCGGGTCCGACATCCTGCCGGAGGACTGCGACCATTGCGTCTTGAGTGCCCACTGCAAAGATCTCATCCGCAGGCAAGCCTCTGGCACCAGAAGAATGCAGGATGCCATGAGGCCGAGCAACCTCAAGAGCTCGAACGCTGGGAGCGTCTGGGCATGCTGAAACTTGTGCACCATCTGCTGAATGTGAAGAGCCCTCACCTGGGGAGGAAAACACTGCCCCAGGGAAGTGTCGAGCACTGCTCCGATGTACTGGAGCCGCTGTGTTGGCGTCAAATGGGACTTCTTTAAATTGAAGGAGAAGCCCAGCCTGTGAAGGGAGTGGCAGGTGACGGACAGATGATCCAGGACTTGCTCGGGAGAGCTCCCCCTGATCAACCAATTGTCCAGGTAGGGGTAGACGTGAATCCCCCCTTGCCTGAGATGCGCTGCCACCACCACCATGAGCTTGGTGAAAAACCCTCGGGGCGGAGGTCAATCCGAACGGCAGGACCCGAAACTGAAAGTGCGAGTCGCCAACCGCGAACCTCAGGTACTTCTTGTGCTTGGGATGGATCGGCACATGGAAGTAAGCATCCTTGAGGTCGAGTGACACCAACCAGTCCTGAAGCTGAAGGGCCTGGAGGACTTGAGAGAGAGTAACCATCTTGAACTTGTCCTTCCTGAGGAGTTTGTTCAAACCGCGCAAGTCCATGATGGGTCTCAATCCCCAGTCTTTCTTCGAAATCAAAAAATAAGGGGAATACCATCCCTTGTTCCTCTCCGCTACAGGCACCAGTTCTATGGCGCCTTTCTCCAGCAGGGCTTGAATTTCCTGCGCAAGGAGCGGATCCGGACTCTGCAAAGAGAGGTTCCCCGGTGGATTGTCGCGAGGCCTGTGCCGAAAGGGAAGACAGTAGCCGTGGGTTATGATCTCCAGAACCCACACATCTGAAGTAATGGCTTGCCACTCTACAAGATGCTGCGCCAGCCTTCCCCCAACCGGCGAACCATGGGACATGGCCTCATGAATGAGTGGGAGCGGCTGCGGCGTTACCTGAGGGCAAAGAGGCAACTGCCCGAGCGGCCTTGGCACCACGGGTACCCTGTCGTCCGCCTCTGGTACCCCTGCGTTGGCCTCTTTGACTGCCAACTCCTCTCGCTTTACTGAAGGACGAGTAATAGCGAAAGGAACCACCCCTCCACTGCTGTCCCCTAGGACGAAAAGGCAGAGGTTGGCGAACTGCAGCGCCCAACGACTTTGCTGCAGCTTTTGAGGTCTGCAACCTCTCAAGGCTCTCGTCAGCCTTGCTGCCAAAAAGGTGTTCACCGTCAAAGGGCATGTTGAGGAGCCGGGACTGCACATCAGGAGCAAACCCCGACTTCCGCAAACACGCAAACCTGCGTATCACGGTGCTCGCCGCCATGGACCTACTGACGCATTCAGCTAAGACTGAACGGACTCACACATGGCATCCTTACCATCCTGGACCATAGCAAGGAAACCATCCCGTTCGTCCCCTTCGGGAATATGTTCAGCCGCTAACGCAACACAGTTCCACAGAGTGTGTGTGAAACGAGACAAGGCACAAATGGAGTTGGCCGCCTGAAGCGCCATACCACCAGAAGAAAACACTTTCTTCGCCCAGCCATCAAAACGTTTGTCGTCCCTATCAGGAGGGATGGTAGGGTACGACGCCTGCTTTGCCGGGGCCGTGGCCGCCTGCACCACCAAACTCTCCGGAGTGGGGTGCCTGGTCAAGTAGCAGGGGTTGCTACTGGCTGGACGGTATTTTCGCGACAAGGATCTGCCCACCGCCGGGAGACTCTCCAGAGCAGTCCAAGCCGCCGCCACCCTTCTCTGTAAAGCCATATGGAACGGCAGTACTGGGTCAGTTGGGGGACCAACATCAAGGATGTCCATTAGATCATCCTGCACAAACTCCCCTGGTGGAGCAGACCATCCCAAGTACTCAGAAACCCTAGCCATAAGGCGCCGGTACGAGGAATCGGCATGAGAGCCAGGCTCAGGCCTACAAAACTCCACCTCCGGAGAGGTGTCCAGTCCACTGGCATCATGCAGTGACTGCCTCAAATCGTCAAACTGACTATGGCCCGAGACAATTTCATCTGGAACCTGACTAGGAACCAGGCCATCAGAATCCTCATCCGCCTCTGAAATATATTCCAGGTGGCGAAAAGAAGGCACCCGAGAGTGCTTGCTCTTAACCAGAGCCTTCATAGGGGGTTCCGCCGTGCCACGGGGTACCTCCGACACGAAAGGCGTCGATGGCGTCGAGCGAATCGGCACCGGCATCGAGAGAACAGGCATTGGCGTCGAGAGGATCGGCGTCGAGGAAATCCGCGTCGATGTCAGATGCAGCGCCGCCAGCATCGACAGCGTCGACACAGCCCTCGAAGCCAGAGCCCCGAGCGTGTCCCTCGACGACCTGAGCGTCAACGGCTTCGACGACTTACTCGGAGCCGGAGCCTCGAGAAAGCCTGTCGACGCCCTTGACGCCTCAGACGTTGATGTCTTCCTCGAAGACCTCACAGGTGCACAGGGCCTCGAACGCGGCGAGGACCGGGACCTGGAACGGGTATGTCGAGAACGAGTCTCCTTGTCCGAACGGGACCTCTCCCGTGACTCGTGCCGACCCCTCTTGCGAGCGGTGTCTCTCAACCTCTCACGACCGACCCCACTCGGGGGCGCGGACGGCTTAGTACCCTGCGACTCGAGAATCGCCAGCATTTTCTTCCCGAAGGAAGCCCATTCCTCCGGCGTTGCACGGCTGGTGGGGTAAGCGACGTGCCGGGCAGAGTCCTCCGAAGAGACCTGGAAGACGACCGGTGTCGGCGCTTCCGAGAATGCCTCGAAGAGGCTGAGGAGTGGCGAGACTGACTCCTAGAAGGAGACCTACGAGACTTCCGACGATGACGCGGAGAGTCACCCCTCGAATCATCCGTCGAAAGCCCCGCAGACTTCGACTTCCGGGGCTTGGACACCCGACCTACCGACAACTTCTTCTTACGTTCGCGTAAGGCTTTGGACGTGAGCGACTGGCAGTCGATACAGTCATCCGTGTCGTGGGCCTCCCCGAGGCACCAGAGGCAGGCGTCGTGCGAGTCCGTCACCAACATCTTGGACCCACACTCCCTGCACTTCTTGAAGCCCGGACGCGGGGTCGAAGACGAAGTAGAAGACATCTTCACACGAAGGATTTTCACAAAAACGAACAGGTTCGAAGAACCGAGAAGAACAGAACTCCAAAGAGTCGAGGCGTTAACCGAGATTCACGAAGCAACACGTTCGCGGAAAAAATGGAACTGAGGCTACGGGCGTCGTGCGTCCTACTTATCACATCGGATGACGTCGGAAAAGGTCCTCGACGACGGCGCATCGACGTCGACGACGCAGGACGCGGACGCCGAAAAAAGTTTCCGAAGCAGCACAGCTGTGGTGATTACATATCATAGATATGGAATACGTCGGAGGACCCAATCCCCTCGAAGGAGTAGTTATGGTAAGTGGGTCAAGACCTCAAGGCACCTTGACACTAACCTGGCCTCCGGGGAGCCGGTATACAGGTCTGCCAGACCTCGGCCACCGGGGTCCCGACTGCTGCCACCACAAGGCGCTTCAGTCCCGCAAATTTGGGAGACGTAGAGGCAGTCGGCAGTGAGGCCATGAACGTGACTTACAGCAGGTACTTGATGGGCGCCAGCAGTTCCAGCCGAGGGGCACCACACGTCCCGGGAGCTCACGGCTGTCCCCCACAGTAGGTAGAAGCTGAGTGTGCACAGTAGAGAAGAGTGGCCCAGTGTCCCATTCGCCCCTACACAGCTGGGCAGTGAGTGTACAGTCAGGGGTCATTAATGGCTGCCGGGGATGTAGAGTACACCATAAACAAACGCAGCGAGGAGTCAGCTGCTGCAGAGCAGCGGGGCCATAGAGGCTGAGAATGAGGAGGGTGAAGTAGCACCTCCGGCGCCAGCACAGGGGTGGAGAGGAGAGCAGGACCGAATACTGATGTCCGCTTAGGAAAGGCAACCGTAGGCACAGCCGTGGCAAGGCTCAGCAGCACCGCAGGACAGGCTCCCTTTTATTCGGAGCCCTACGTGTGTCAGTGCAATGATCCGAGAAGGGGTGTCCCTCATGCAGTGATACGGAGCATGGCTTAGACGGGTAGATGTAGCACTGCAGTTCGGTCTCGGCCGACCAAGTATTATAAGGGCGTCCCCAGCAGCAACAAAGGTCAACACTCCGCCCTTACTTATATCTCGGGCAGTGTGGGTCGGGTGGAGAAGCTGTCGATCCGGGTGTCCAGGCGCATGCCACAGCTGCACGGAGGGGAGCCGAGGTAGGCAGCAAATCAAGCACGGTGGTGCCGCCTCATATGGCGCGCATCGACACAGGGAGCATGCCAAGCCCCGCGAGCCGGCGGCCCACACCAGGAACCACAGGTGGAGGTGTGCTGCATTGAGGGGGCCCGTCCAGGAACAGGCACAATCCAGCGGCGCCACAAGGCTCTGGTTCCTCAGCAAAAGCCCCCAGCCCACCGCCACCAGTCCCCAGCACTCAGGCATATAATGCAAATCAGGTAATCGCTGCCTGTTCTTGTGCAGGCCGCGTGGGGCGACGATGACAATCCGCCGCACCAGGGAGGCCAACACAGTCCAGATGTGGCTGTATGGGTGCTGCTGTCGCATGCCGGGAAGTGTGCAAATGGTGCAGTGATGGAACATCGAGCTGCAGAGCTGAATGCTCAAGTGGCCCTCTTCTTTGTGCTCAACAGCGCCCCTTTCTCTCTTCATTTAATATGTTTCTGCAGCTTTTTGCTAGTCCCGATATACCCTTATTAGGACTTCCTTGGGTACTGTATATCACACACTGTAACTTGATGCCTGGTATACTCTCCTGCAAGGGTTTTTCTCATAGATCTTCTTGCACCTTTAATCTGCCTGGTATAATCTCCTACCAGGACTTTGGTTTTGGCAGGGCTACCAATACGCCCCAGTGTCCCTTCTCCCGTGGGTGGACTCACCGGCTCTTGCAGGCATATGTTGGTTCTCCTGTGGCAAGCCAGTGGTGGTCTTTTGGCATTCCGTTCCCTCTCGCCGCCTCTGCTTCTCCGCTTCACTGCCTTTTGCGGCTTCCGCTCATCTGTTCTGCATCTTGCTGGGCTTCAGTGGCGTGGAGGCTGCCTTCCAGTACCTGCGAACGCCCAGAAGCCTTTTGTTTGCTTCTTGCATTCTCGCCGCATACTCATGCTTTCAGTCCGCTTCCCTCTCTTTTGGCAGAGAGCCGGTTGCCTCCTCAGACACTGCACCAGACCCAAAGTCGCTTAGTCAGCACTGAGAAGTAGCATTCTCCAGCCAGCGTCTGCCCGTCAGCTGGTCTGCCGGTTTAAATCTACCGGAATCATTTATCTTCCTGCAACAACTAGAGCGCAGCGTGCGCTCCTGGCTTCCAGTACTCGGCTTATCTTCTTGGTCACAGTATTTTTGCTTTTAGGGCAAAGGTAGTCTGTTTCTGATAACTAGTAAGCAAAGTCTGAAAAAGGGTTCTCGCTGATCTTAAAAGACAAGTCAATTTTTTAGGACTTGTATGCAGAGTCTGGAAAGGTGTTTTCAGGAGTCTTGAAAGGCAAGTCAGATTTTAAGGACTTGTATACAGATCCTGTGAGTGTGTTTCCAGTACATTCCTAGGTGGGTGACGGAAGGTATTACAATATGCCATTAAGGCATGGGGAATGGAGGGGGTATCCTCAAAAGAAAAAGGAAGATACCCTGTCTCATCCGATTATGTCACATCACTCCCCCCTCTACCCTCAGGGCTGCCTTTCTTCCCATGTGATCCTCCCTCATATAGCCGCCCCCAGGGTCAGGATCAGGTAGTGGCTGCCTTCCCCTGGCCACATGGGGAGAGGTCACTGCCAGGAAAGAAGTGAGGACACCACCGGATTCATCAGACTTCTGTCCAGTGGCATGCCAAAAAGACATAGCAAACTCTACCACAAGGCACTTTCTTATATTTTATTATATGCGTTCTCACTTGGATTAAGTCACACAATCCAAACCGTGCCCCCTGCTTCCAACACATTAGGCTCCTGCCCGCCAAGTTCCAATGCTTATAGATGGCAGCAAGAGCTGCAACACACTGATACTGTGAGAAACCAAAAGAGAAGCTTGAAGTATTGGCTGACTTTTTTCCTGAAGAGGATACATTCCTTGTGAAAAATAGAAGCGTCTTTCCCGCCCCAAAAAAAGACCACAAAGAAAATATTCTGTATATGCATGCAATGCAATTTATTTTAATTAGTCTCTAGAACAATTAATGTATTTATTTTATATTTTGTAAATAATTCATTGGAGTTTCTATGAGATGACATGTCACTTTTGATTCATGCACACACAGGAACAATGAGGTTTCCACAACTGAAATGTCATCCAACACATGGGTCGGCAACTTAGAACTGTCCAGATGTTTTGGATTGCAAATCTCATTAGCTGAGTTAACATAACAAATGGGGAGGGATGACAGGGGTTGCAGCCCTTAACATTTGGAGATCTGCATGTTGCAGACCCCTGATCTATCACCACCATCAGTTACAGGGCTTGCATTGGCAATGTCCAGACAAAGGCAGCATCAGGACACAGTGCTCAACAGACTCCCTTTCCCCTGCATCTTCACCCTTTCTTTAACAACTGGGGGGGAGGGGGTATTTGTACTTCTGCCCTCTCTATATTTGTGATAGAGGCACAGAGCACCCCAGCCAAGGCCCTCAATTTGGTAATTGTCAATGTTGTACTAGCAGCCAGGCTTAGGTTCCCAGGAGGTGATTCTTGGTGGATCTTAAGTACAGGGATTCCCAAACCCCCACCAAGGAATGTCCACACACTATGTTAGGTGATAACACAGCTTCTTTACATAAAATAAGGGTCCAACCAACTATATACATATAAGTATGCACCGCGAGTGCTGTTACACTGAGGAGACTTTGATCCCCATCTTCATTTTCCAGATCATTATTTGAATTGGACCCAAACTGGACTTGGTATGCACCTACTCAACTAAGGATTCCTTCTGTAATACTACCACCAAGAGGACATTGAATTTTAGAACGTACATGGACCATTAATCATGGTTTATTCTTTTCATTCATTGCAGCATGATTAAGCACCTCCCACACATAGAGGTGTGCATAAACAAGTTTGCGTGCCCGTCGAGTGCACCGGGAGTGCTGTTACGCTGGTACGCGGTACAATCCTCCCTTGCAGCCTTTTGTTAGCTCTCCATAACTAAGGATATGACCGCGTACAATTTAAAAACAAACATGCCGGTCAGATCACTTCCTAAGCTCGGATCTCTCAATGTTACCTGCATTACCCAAGAGCACTATTAGCACAATTCAATTGCGCTTTCCAGCTAAACGCCCAAAGTCAGCAGGGCCTGAGATCAAGCCTCACAGGCAAGAGCAGCCCGCCTCCTGTTTCAAACAAGACCTTGCAGATTACGGTTCCTCTACTGCCATCAACTACGAGGGCTACCGGCTCTCAAATCATGGTAAATGAACCTGCAATTGTAAATTTGTCTATGCTACAACCTATATCTGATACCGCCATATTAGCTTGTGTTACCCCCCCACCCCCGTTGACAAATAATGATTCAGAGTTGTTTGCCACTCCTGTAGCAATATTAGATGACAGCCGGAATGCCTGTATAACAGTTATACACACTGTTGATTCCTCATCAATTCCTATACTTTACTCACAAGTTGCTGGAACAGCATTACCCGTCCATATTAGTGCTGCTGTGTCCTCTATTCATTCATCTCTACCAGAGTCAACGCAAGCGAAAACACATGGTATTTACGTACTCCACTCTCCCTCCTCGTGTATTAATACAATTCTTGAGACACAAGGTGACACTGACGCGAGAAATTCCCTCATGAATTTATCAGCTTCCCCAATATTATACCCAGGATGGGGAATCCCAGGGTGGCGAACTCTTTTTTTGTCATCTGTACCATGAGCAGCTATCTTCACGAAACCTACTCCAAGACCATCTTTCGACTTTACTCATCCATCTCACTTGCTGCATGATTGCGATCTGCTATTAACACAAGCATATACAGTCTTGTAAAATTACATGGGAATATGGATAAGAAAGTCAAGCAATATAACATGAAATTGTCTTTATTAACTGCAAAAATTGATTGAGTGGCTGGAGAAATAATGGCACGTTCATGTAATTTTACACCTCACCTCCCTATAAATCCCACTTCTTGTTTAGTATCTCAAAATGGTAATGTCTTCATCTCGGGTGTTGAAGTCAAGGAAGGCTCCTTGGAAATCAAACAGGTGAACATACAACTACCTCCTGATGCTCCTGAAGTAATTACCATTTCTACTGACGACTCACCCAATTACGTAGAACAGTCTCAAGTGATTACTGAGTCTCAGCCCATAGAAGAGGTAGCTCTTCCCCAAGTGTTTGACCTTTTTCATTCGATCCCACGGAAGAGAAAATGTAAAAAGCACAACATCACTTCTCTAGTGAAAATCCCCAAAAACCCAAAGAATCAACCCATTAAAAAAAAAATCATCATATCCAAGAATTAAAAGTTTCATCAAAGGGTTGATAACTCCAGTGAGATCTCCTCTATCTCCTGTAAAGGAGTCTAGACATGGTAAAGCTCTTTCTATTCCGTGTGAACCTGTTGACAAGGTTCAATTTAGGTCTCAGATAGTGACCCCTTATCTTCCCCAATATCTCTGAGCTCAACTAACCCACAGGGTAAGACTAGACTTAACAGTTGGAAGACGAAATCATGAACTTCTATACGTATTCCATCACATCATTGCCTCAACTCGACCCCATCCTTGAGAGTATCCATTATCACTCAAAATGAAAGTCTGATAATAGGCTAGTGACAACTAACAAACTGGAAGATTTTCCGCATTAACACTCGAGCAAAAGAGAGCTCTTGTACATCAACCATCTGTTTTGCCTCCAAAACAATCAGTGAAAGAAGCACCTACTTCTAAGTCTGTGCTTCATGAGATTTAACATGTGCCATTAGAACCTAGACATTCTGCCCCCTACCAAAAAAAACCAAGTAATTTCTTTCACTGATGCACAGCAGTTTACTTTAACGATGGTGGATCATCATAGGAGGGATCCTTACCCAAACCCTAGCACTATATTGACGGCCTTCCAAGCCATTGAAGACCTTCAATATATTTGCTCGTATGATATTGAGGAAATTAAGTACACAGATGCCCCAAATTATGATACAGTTAACCTAGTGATCCCCTCTCATATTGTGGCTGACTTGTTGCGGCATTCTAGAAATGCCCTAAAGCAAATAGGATATTTGCCAACTAAATATAATATAAATCACACAGATAAAATACAAACTGGTACATCCAAAAAAACACAACATAAAGCTAATGTGGCCTATAGTTGCAAGTTGTCAATTCCAAATCAACACTCAAAAATCCCTGATCAACACCTGTCTTTTCAGCCTCTGAAAATTCAATATTGTAACAATGTAGACTCACAATGCATATTCAAAACCTATTCCTGCCTCGTCACCGCAGTCCAAAGTGTCTTGGCTTACGGAAGCCATTGCTAAAAGGAACCCTAGTAAGAACCAATAATGCCAAACATCCCAAAGCACCCTGCTAATGGCAATTTGTAATACAAGAGGCTTTTCTCACACATTACATTCTAAACATAACAAACTAGCCTCTTACGAGATACTAGCTCTCCAAGAAACATGGATGTTGAGTGAACCCGTTTGGCCTGATTATCAAGTGGCATGGGTGCCAGCAATTAAGCACAAGAAAGGTTGTCCTGCTGCTGGATTACCTACTGCAGTGAAAATAGACTCTGGGCTTTCTCTTGAATCATGGGCTTCCCCCATATCCAGGCATCCAACTGACCCTGCTAAACACATCTACCACCTCCCATCCACTGTACCATTGGGCAGCAGTGATCAATATATCCTGGAATATGATAGCCATAGATGACCAAAAATTATTTACACATATAAACCAGGTTCTGGAGCAAATCCTACTGAAAACCCCTGTAATCGTAACTGATAGTAGGTGACTTAAATATTAAATGCATCTTCAATGAGACCAAGCCTTTATCTCAGCGGGCTGCGTGGTGGACTGCCCTTATGGAAACCCGTAATTTTACTATCTTAAACGGTACTGTCTCATGGGATAATCCGCTGTCACTGACCTGGTCCACAGGGTCTTCTACTGCAATCATGGATTAGTTTTAGATTTCTACAAATGCTGTGAATAGAATTCAGTCTTTCACAGTAGTCCCGGCAGATGCAAGTGATCATAACACCCTAGAGGTTAAATGGATGCCTCAATTTGATAGAGGAGGGCCCTTATTCAAGGGTATCCTGGAACTGACCACTGGTAGAAAGAGTTAAGTGGTCTATTCCTAAAATCCAAAGTTAAGAACGCATTCTTACTATCCGGGCACAAGAGTCTTCCTTCATAAATCGGTTTGAATATGCCGATGCTTTGATGCTAATTAATGAGACCACTTCCACTTTTAATCATCCCAACTTTAAGCATTGATATGCCCACAATCCAGCTATTCATGCCCTGAAAGTTGCATTTCGATACGAGCTAAGACAATGCTCTAGGATGAATGACTCCAATATTATTGGCAACCTACATTCACGGTATAGGAACGCTATTCGCCATATTCAAAATAATCAGAAACAAGCAGATAAAGAACGCATGTTAAAGGCAATAATAACTAAATCTACTCGCCAGATATGGACCCTCATGAAAGAGAATCCATCTTCAGCCACAGATTGCCTCCTACTGAATTCAGTGAGTGAGGACGCCTGGGTCATTAAGATTCTGCACTGTTTGCAAGTCCTGACTCAAAGAGTGAACCTTTAGTAATTTCGAAAGCTGGATCTATCTTCTCTCAAATTTGACCACACAGACATTATGCTACTCATTAAGAACCTTAGCAGTTAGTGAGCTCCAGGCCCTGATGGTCTTTCTAATGCCATCCTAAAGAAACACCCTCATGAATGGGCTCAAGTGCTAGAAATCCTCTTTAAGAATATACGTAATACTAGCCTCCTTCCGAAAACATGGAAGGAATCGATGATCATCCCCATTTTTTAAAAAGGGCAATCTGGCAGTTCCAAGCAATTATCGCCCCATAGCCCTCTTAGATATTCCCGGGAAAATCTTGACACGGCTAATTCTAAATGATCTAGCAAAATGGTTGCAACAAGCAGATTTATTTGATTGTCATCAGTCAGGCTTTGTCAAGGGAATAGGGACACCTTTGAACCTACTTATTATATCTATAATCAAAGACCAAGCTTTTAACTCAAACCAACTGATATATTTAGCCTTCATAGATTATAAACAGGCCTTTGATTCCATTTCTCACGAGCTGCTCTGGTCAAAATTGCAACAAGCAGGGTGCCCATCTTATATTTTATATCTAATTCATCAGTTTTACACAGACACCTCCATCAAGGTCAAATAACCAGCAAACAGTTTACTAACATCTGCGATTTTGACTAGGTCTGGTCTTAAACAAAGTTGTATTTTAGCTTCTCTTCTTTTTAACTTTTATGTTAGTGATATTAACCTTGTTTTAAATAAGATTCACTCTTTTCCACCTAAAATTGGCAATGCCCATGTGTCATGGTTACTTTATGAGGAGAATTTAGTTTTGTTGGATCAGACCCCAATTGGCCTCGAAAGACAATTATCAGCATTGGAATCTTATGCGCACATCAAGGGACCAACTATTAATAACCAAAAATCTGATAGATTGATACTCTGGCCTACCAAAAGAAAATTGAAAAATAAATTCCGCTGGGTGCTAGATAATACCCAGCTTACAAATGTGAATGAATAGAAGTACCTGGGACAAAACATTAGCAATAGTGTTATGGATCTCCCGTATCAAAGAATTGCAAATGAAAATACAGACCTTAACATCACATGTAAGACTCATCCAAAAGAAATATGGGAAATATTCTCACATTCCTTTAATCACCTTTTTTAAGCAGCAGGTTGTCCCAGTAATTATATATGGTGCCTAATGTAAATACCCAAAGAACCATCCGAATTAGGTCGGTGTAGAAGGCATATATTGGAAGAAGATTTTATCCCTACCAAAGAGTACACCAATAGTCATCTTACGGTATGAGCTGGGACTGGTGTCATTGGCCACGATGGTAGCATGGCAAGCACTCGTACTATATAGAGAAGGTTTAATAGATCCGCCCAAGTCTAAAACCTTGCTGACCGTGCTAGCTTTGTCTCTCAATGGCTTACCATCCAGTCCACTGTATGATTGGGAACTCTATTGTATTCAACAACTGACAAAGGTAGACATTTCAGTCCAGACTTTGATTGATAATCCAGATGAAGCAAAATCAAAACTGTGAGCTTGGTTCATGACCTGGACCAAATGCACTAAATACTCGACCTTCAATATTTATGATTTTGCATCAAAGCCTTTAAATTCGATCCCGCGATATATAGAAAAATATCCCGATATTAGGTATGCAACTGTTACAATGAGACTCTGGCTAAATATATGGCCGACCAGACTCCAGGTTGCGGTCCGTTCAAAAATTCTAAATATAGACATGACTTGCTGCTTCTGGAAAAATAACACATATAGTGAATCTTTAAAGCACCGTATTGACTCCTGTTCAGCCTTAGCACATCAAAAGAAAGATCTGTTTTTTAGATATTTCAATAAATACAGAATTTTAACTGAAGATAGTTTATGAACAGCATTTTATAATGCAGACTCGTTCTCTCGGAATATTTATTTATTTATTTGCATTTGTAAAGTGCACAACTGTGCTCGGGCATCGTGGCGCTGTTAAGAATACTTGCTTAGCTACATAAGTGCATGTGGTCAGAGTAGGTAGCTTAATACGTGAGAACCAACCCCATCTTGAAGGGTGGCAATAGTAAAGTTCATTCTCGGCTTGAAAATCCATGATGACGCTGCTTTGGCTTAGATCACAATTGTTCTCATCTCTTCTCTTTTTATCAAGCTATATTATTACTTGTGATGATTAATCTATGTTTTTATAGGGAATTTTATGTAATATTGTTGTGTTTCAATTTGGCTTTTATCATCACATTTTATGCCTCATCTTTTTTATCTTATCATACTCCCTATTGCAATGGCAGTTTTGGAAATTGTGTAAAATCTATTCTGTGTTTTCCTTTTGTGTTGTGCAAATGTATAAATATTTTTTTAAAGTTGTCATTTACAACTAAAACAAATAAAATAAATTAAAAATGTAATTAAACATATATACGTTGTACATTGGCAACAGTATTCCGAAATGACTTAAATTCTGTAAAAATGCACCAACTGATGACAGTTTTAAACAAGCACGTGAATTCTTAAGTAAGGTGTACTTTCATAGATCAAGGAAGAAAGACAGGCATAGGCAGTATACTTTCATGAAACTCAAATAGTAATACTGTGTGAGGATTCCCCGACACCCCACCCCCAACCTGGGCAACCTTTAATGGAAAAGTTGGGGAATACCTTTATCTTGTATTTTACAGCCCAGTCCAAAAATGTTCAATAATGCTCTTCTTTATTTTTACAGGTTCTACCACCCCAATGTACCCGCAATGCCAGAGAACAGGATCCAAGATGACTCTGAGACCCCTGGATGACTCCTGAAGCTGAAAGACTCTTCCTGATCACAGTACCTTTGGTGCCTTGGCAGGCAAAATGGCAGGGTTTCTTGGCTTTAATTGACGGTACTCCTGAAGGATGAACCCACTTTGCAAGAAGGAGTCACTGGGATGGCGAAGCCAAGAGAAAAGGTGGAGCCACACAGTGTCAGAAAGGCAGCACTTTCGACCTTCGCGGGGGTCTCTTGTTGGCAGGTCGCTAGCCCAGCTGTGGATGTCCCACGAAGGTGAAAATTGCTGTGGAATCCGAAAAGGCCTGGCTGAAGAAGATAAAACCCCTGGAGACCTTGGATGCCCTTCGGTGACGACGGGTGCAGTGGCAGAATTAGGTGTCGGGTTTCAGGATTTCGCGGTTCACCCACTTTTGGATCTTCGGTGCTGCAGTTGCAGCACAGACCTCTGGATGGCTTCTGGCGACCTGCACTCAACCACTAGACTGGACTACAGACCATCACCAAGGCTGGCCCCTCGGGTAGAAAGGATGAACCGGTTGGAATGGATGAACCAGGTAGAACGGATGAACCGGTTGGAACGGATGAACCGGTTGGAACGGATGAACCGGTTGGAACGGATGAACCGGGTGGTACGGATGAACCGGGTGGTACGGATGAACCGGGTGATACAGATGAACTGGGTGGAATGGACTAACAAGGCAGAGATGATGAACAAGGTGGGATAGGTGAACAAGATGGAACGGGTGAAATATATGGACGGAAAAGCTGAAGTATGTAAATGAAAAGGTGATTCATGTGGATGGAACGCATGAAGCTTGTTGATGGAACGGATGAAGTATGTGGATGGAATGGGTGAAGTATGTGGTGCGAACGGGTGAAGTATGTGGATAGAACAGGTGAAATATGTGGAAGATACTGGTGAAATATGTGGAAGGTACTGGTGAAACACGTGGAAGGAACAGGCAAAATTTGCGGAAGGTTCTGGTGAAACATGTGGAAGGAACGGGTGAAATATGTGGAAGATACGGGTGAAATATGTGGAAGATACGGGTGAAATATGTGGAAGATACGGGTGAAATATGTGGAAGATACGGGTGAAATATGTGGAAGATACGGGTGAAGCACTTGGAAGGAACATGTAAATATGTGGAAGGAACGGGTGGAGTATGTGGATGGAACAGGTGAAGTATGTCGATGGAAGGGATTAACAGATGTAGAATGGGTGAAGTGAATGGAACGGGTGAAATGGTAGAACGGATGAAGTAGATGGATGAACGGGTGATGTGTTTGGAACCGAAGAAGTGGGTGAAACCGGTGAAGTGGATAGAACGGGTGAAGTGAATGGAACCTGTGAAATGGGTGGAACCAGTGAAGTGGATGGATCGTGTGAAGATGACGTATGTGGATGCATGGAGAAAAGATAACCTAGGTAGAACGAATGAAAGAAGCATTGCATAAAATTGGTTGGAGTGCATAAAATAGCTTAGAGTACATGGATTGGATTGGAATGCATGGAACGCATTGATGTGCATGGAACAGATCGGAGTGCATGGAACGGATCAGAGTGCATGGAACGGATTGGAGTGCATAAAATTGCACAACTTAAACAGAATGGTTTGGAGTGCGTGGAACGTTTGAAAGAGCAGGGAAAAGAACAGTTTTGAGTGCTTGAAACGGTCGTAATGCTTGGAACAGTTGGAGTACATGGAACGAATGGAGTATATGGAACTATTGGAGTGAGCCCGATCTTAAACACCTAAGGTAAACCACCATATCACATCTCCACGCTTACTCTCTTCTTTACACCACCACTCAACTAGAACACAGCGATACTATGACACCATTCGGTATAGCTGTTCTCATACCATCATCTGCCTCATACTCCCCATCACTCTAACTAAACACTGCTGGTTACACACCCTCCAGCCTAGGTGTTCTCCTCAGGCCTAACGCAGCCAGAATCGGTCTGGATAAAACCTGCCAGAACAAACACATACTCTTGATCTCTCAACCACCACACCTACTGCTAAGAAGCAGCTATCACACGAATGCCACACCAGCTGCACACATATCCGGTGCTCACACGCACCTTTTGATTCTCTCCATTCACTCTACTGACTTCCCGAGGGCGTTCAACCTACCAGCGCCTTGAGACCATACCAATGGTACATAAGGCGCTATATAAATGCAAAGTAACATAACATAACATGTCTTCTTCGGATTTTGGTGGCAGAAAACCCACCAGCAGACCTTCCTCTGCACACAGTGAACGGGAATCTTCTTCGATGGGAAAATGTAGTCAGATGTCTTGTCTGGGATGTCCCTTGAAGAATTCTTAGATCCGGTGTAACTTTAGCAGCTCCGGGTATCAAGCAACACTATGCCAGGGTACTCCCTCATCTGGGCAGTAGACAGCAATCTGACTTCCAGCGACCACAAACACTCTTCCGGATCCTGGATGACACAACTGAACTTTTGACTCAAGATGTCTAAGCACTCCTCTTCTGGACTCACGAAGACCCCTTCTCCGGATGGCAGGCACACAGGACTGGCATCCAGGGTACTTCTGATGAAGAGTAACAGGTGCACGATAGTCCCTTGTAGTTCCAGAAGAGTTCTCCCAACTAGGTCCTCTCTTGGATCAGTCCTTTGAAGAACACAGCAGCTTTTGGATCTCGTGAAGAAAATGCAGCAGCAGACTTCTTCCTCCAGCTGGGCTTCCAGGGAACAGCTTCTTCTTGTCCGGCTTCGACTTCAGCTACTGAACAAATTGATGAGTGAGAAGTCCCTAGTTATACACATTTGTTCCCCATTCACTTGGGCTAAGCCAGGCACAGGCACAGGCACCCAAACATTCACAAGTGCATTCATGCAGGCAGGCAGGCAATCAGGCTCACAGGCATTCAGGCCATTCACTCCACCCAGACACCCATAACACAGAATGTGGATTGGAGTAAGCACCCAGCCTTTCAGAACACTACACTGCATTCACTCCAGTTTCCGTCAGGACTGGCCCAGGCATTGTGTCACACAAACCAAAATCATACACCCACAACACAGAATGTGAGTTGACTTCAGACTCCATTCATACAGGTCCCACCCCAAGGTTGTACCCAAAACACACAGCCCCTCGGAAGGCTCCAGTCAGTCTGACAGGAGGCAGCCCCACAGCCATATTGCTACTTCCACCAAACAGCCAACCAGGGGGAAGGGACAGAGTCAGGGCTTCCCAGGACTTTGGGAAGCAAGTAATAGCAAGTAAAAGGAAACCAAGAGGCTGATGTGGTCATCTTGCCTTTGTCCAGGAATCCACTGATTCTAATGGCAGGGCCTGGGGGTCCCACTAATGGAGGGCACTCAGAGCCACTGCCAAGTCAGCATGTAGCTGCCACCAGCCAATACCCTGCTCTGGGGGGCAACACACAGGTGCCCAATAACACATATAAGCGGTACAGGGGTGTGGCTCCACCCATTGGTGCCATAAGGGTATCCATGGGTGTTATTCACTAAAAGGAAAAATTAAGAGCTGCACTGCCAGAGGTCCAGACTGGACCTCAAAGGCAGATAACATACACAAAACACACAAAGATTAGTGGTAGGACAATGAAGCCATGTCCCCCAAAAAGCATTTCCAGCATCACACCTTTCCTCCCTCCCGCACCCTCACCTCCACAGAGAACATCAACAGAGCTGCGTTATGGGCCAATGAAAAGATGGGGAAGGGAGCTACAACTTCAAAAAGGGGGTCATGGGAAAGGGCGATAGATTCATAAGAACTTTCAAGGCATGACAAGCGACAGCCCAGGCACAAGTTGTTTGGAGACTATGGGGGTAGTAAAAATAAACCCAGCTCTAGTTTCCTCTGGCTTCTACATCTGAAGGCTGGCCATCTGGCTGTAGACTGCACACAGTGGTGAGTCCTACTCAACTGCACAACTATTTGTAGGTTCACAACCATGCCCAAAAAAAGGTGCACACTGTGAGAACATGCTACTGTTAACCACACAGTTTTTTAAAAAACTTTTTTAAATGGACCATTCCTCATCCAAACCTTTTAAAGAACCCAGAGCTCAAACAATGGTGATACCACAAATTACCTAAAATACACCAGGTATCCCAATTTTTGCAAATTCTCACACAAGCATGAACAAAGGCAATAGTTCAGGCATTGCCACCAGACAGTGACATATGACAGGCATTGCCACCAGAAGGAGGTATCATATGCCCAAACAAAGGCAGCATTTCATTTGAATTTGTATTTATTTTGGAGGATTGGGTTAGCACTTTGTCAAGAAGATAATAAAACCGACAACGCGCACCCTTTTCAGTGAGCCAGTGAATGATTACAGTGACTATGTGGGTAGAGGTGAGATGGGTAGTGTGGTGGGAAGATGTGGAGATATAAAAAAGGGACACCAGTTGAGAGGAAGAGACATACATTTGTACATTTTGACCTTAGGCCAGTAGCTACAAGAATACCTAATTTTACAGTTTCAAGCATCAGGTTAGCGCAAGTTATCTTTCAGGTCGTTCATCAGACCTACAAAGGTGTCGCTTCTTGCAACTCAGGCAAACGCAGTGCATGCCCCTCCCTCACAAGACCACTACTGTGATAATCCTCCTCATTGGCACACCATCACCTTCCTTTCCCCTCACTCTCTGGCTGGCCTCCCTTGGCCCTCCTCCTATCCCCACCTGCGAGGCCAAGAACCTTGGTGTCACCTTTGATTCCACACTCTTCTTCTCTGCCCACATTGCTGATGTATCAAAAAAGTCAAACCTCCTACTGCACCTCCTCAGAGGTATTCTTCCTTTCCTCTCATTGCCCAAGAAGCTCACCGTCTCCCAAGCTCTGGTTCTCCCTAAGCTGGACTATTGCAACAGCCTCTTTCTTAATCTACCTGCCTCTACTCTCCGCCCTTTACAACTTATCCAGAACAGGACTGCAAGACTTGTCCTTGGCCTCAAGCCCTGGGATTGTATCTCTCCAGCTCTGAAATCTCTCCATTGGTTCCCTGTGGATGCAAGGATTAAATTCAAAATCCTCTGCATTGTCCACAAGGCTTTCTGGGGCCTGGGTCCAACATACCTTCAGCTATCCCTCCGCAAATACCTCCCATCTCGAGCACTCCGCTCCTGTACCTCTAACTCCCTCAGGGTCAGTCGTTTCTCAAAGAAACGAGCTGGGGGTAGATCTCTGTCTTCGGCTGGGGCCTCCCTCTGGAACAGCCTCCCTGCCACTCTAAAACTTGAGGAGAACCATCTACGGTTCCGGAAGCACCTCAAAACCTTCCTCTTTGCTTCTGCCTTCTCCTCCCCTCTCCCCTGTTGATTCTGCTCTCCCTTGGCACCATGCACCTGGCCACCCTCTGTCCTCTGGGCGCAGGTACCTGCTCATCTTGCCACCCTCACGCACTGCCTCCGGGCCACCCCCTGCACTGGGGTCTGTATCTGTACCCATACAGCCCTCCCCTTTTATTCCTGCACTTTCAGACCTACACGGCCTGCTGCCATAAACCCAGCACTTGCCGGCTGCACTCCCATTGTTTGTTGCCTTTTTATTTATTATTTTTTTCCTTCTCGCGCCGCACTCTCCTTTTTGTTGCCCCTTCCATGCACTTCTCCCCCTTCTCCCTCTACCCTGCACTTGCACGTTCTCAACGTCACTGGGCCTAGTAAGATCGTTGTTTTTGTTCTCCCCTGTTCCCTTTCCCTGCCTGGTCGCGCTCTGAAACACTTGTGTCTGAGCGTGATAGAAATAAAATATCAATCAATCAATCTGAAAGCCAAATAGCATAACACAGCGAACAGTGGTGTTCCGAGCCGGGGTGCCAGCAGAAATGCAAGGTTTCTCCTCCACACAGTACAGGTGGTACACGGGCAGCCACAGTTAAAGTTTCATTGACACAGAAACACTAAGCAACAAGCATTAGCAGTGCAAGCTGACTCACACAGAAAGAGGAGGTACAGCACAAGTGACAGCAGTGCAATTGCAAACATCACACAAACACCAGGTACAGAGCATGCAGCGGAAGTAACTTCTTTCGTCAAATATGTAGGACAGGTGTAGAACTAGACAGTACAGATTTCACTCACTCAGAACGGAAACGGCACAAGGCAGCTGCAGGGAAAACGCCACTCAACCATTACATGTTAAGGTTGTGAGTAAAAGGGAATTTTAGCGCGTCAACGGGAGTATTTTTAATTACATAAAATATATTTATATTTCTAAAACAGACATTTCGCATTTCACACATTCCGTAGAATAATATTTGTAGTTTTATCTGTAACTGCACATTACTATCAGGAAACACATCCGCAAAAACTCCTCTTTGTAGCTAACACCTAACATAACACCATTGCTCTCGATTTTATTTTTCAGTCGCACACAGCACAAGTATAGCACAAGCAATGCCCCTTTTCACTTCAGGTTGGGCAGTGGGAAAACGAACCTGCTGTGCTCCTAGCGCAGTACAGGTCTCATGGGCGGAGCCAGCCCCTGGCTAGGGTGAAGCTCTCCCACTTTGAGGCAGAAGTCATTGCTCTGTTGTGATGCCAGGCCACATTCTCCAATACCAAAGAGTGGGGCGGCAAGAGCCGGTCAAATTTCACACCTTGCAGAGCAGTCTATTTACTTAACATTTAAACAATCATCAACGTGAAGGCAGCAGACAGTTTACAGTGGAAGAGGACAAAAGCCTGCCCAGTTAATATCACTAGACACCCTATGATGAAGCCAAAGACTTAACTGCGCAGATGAGCTTTTAAATGACCCATGCTCCCAATGATTAACGTCTTTGCAAAACTAAACAGCTTATGAATTGGGATGAAGGATGCATCTATTGGGCCAAAAGAAGGCGCAAGAGCCATTTAGCATCTTGGGCTCAGAGAAAGGGCAGGCGTCAGAGTGCAGTGGGTTTAATCGCTGCACTCACTACCAGCTTTCAAAACTGCAATCCAGCCCCTCAGAATTTTGAGGCCGTGTCTGTCCCCAACTGGTCTATGGATGGATGGTGGGGCCAGGTAAACCTGCATCCGTACCTCCTTGCCTCCTCCCCAGCTCTACGAAGGGTGGTATTGTTGGAGGCCTACCTCAAGCAGGTGCTTGCTCGATTTGGCTGCGGGCGGTGTGGACAAGTGATATCTGCCCTTGTATGTCGTTGTTATATTTACTGGGTCATTGTAACTTTGGTCAGACTTATTTTCGAACTGACCAAATACATATATACTTATATGTGGGTTCACAGTTGTTACGGCGTGGTGGGCAGAGGGTTTGGGGGTGGGGTGGGGACTGTGCAGAGCCTCCCCATATAAAAGGGGGGGGTCAGACCAAGGGCGACTATAAAGTGGCAACCAAAAATACAACTTCTGGGTAAATGTTGTTCTAACCACGTAGAGCTATCTGCCTCAGTCTGGCTACATGGGCTTGTGGTGGTGCAGGCTGCAGCCTCGTGGGACCTCCTGTATGTCTACATGGATGAGTGGTGCAAGCTGGGGGCCCACCGGTTGGTGGGCTCCAGTGTCAATTTGGATTAATTGGTTGGTGTAGGAGTAGCCTTACTAGCTAGAGAGGCTTTGAACATAAGAATATCCTCCGAATCACCATTCACTTCTGGAGAAGTCATCTCTTTAAAAATCCACCTCACACCCACTTGTACATTTACACTTCACATCATCTATAGACCCCCAGGCGCCATCTCTACCTTCGAAGATGACATCACAACACTTTTGGCACAAAATATGAAACCACAATCCAAAGTGATCATTATGGGCGACTTCAATCTAGGCATGAACGGCCTCTATACACTCATGCAAGCCTCCTAGCCAGTTCCATAGAAGCCCAAGGATTCACTCAAAGAATCACTACACCTACTCATGATAAAGGGCGCACCTTAGATTGGTTATCCGATACCAACTGTTCCATTAACATCCAATCTAACTCCCCCTCGCCTTGGTCTGATCACAACACCATCACAGTCACCACCACCATTATTACTAAGAACTGAAAACGGTCCCAACCAATACTCACGGCCCCCTCCAGAAATGTTTATAATATCAACCGAGACAGTATGTTACCACTACTCACCCCCATCCTCGAGCCATTACACTTGGACAGCGACCCTTCAACCTTGGTCAGCCATTACAATTAAATCATCCATGCAGCTATCGAAAAAACTGAACCATTAAAAAGTAAAAAGATCAAACCTCCAGCACATATCAATCCATGGTTCACCCCTGAACTCAAAGCTCTCCGGGCTCTAAAAAGATCTGCTGAAAACAAATGGATTAAATTGCCACCCCAAAAGAAAATACAATTGTATTCCCAACTCTAGCTAACAACTACAAGAATGAAAATCATCAAATCTAATAGTGAAATTTACAAACAGAGAATCTCCAATGCCCAATTTCATACCAGAGAGTTATTCACTATCCTCCGTGAACTGGAATCACCAGCACCTACCCCAAATCATACGGTCAAAGACGAACAATCATGTTCCAATATTCAGAATGCCCTTGCCGACAAAATCTCACTACTACAACGTAAAATAGAACAAAAAAAAATCCAAACTTAACCTTAACCTAACCCCATCAATGACATACTCTTCACCAGATATCCTTAAGCTAACCAACTTCACATTCTCTCCACTCACAACTTTAGACAAGATCAACATTATCAAAAGCCTAAAACCCTCTAGATGCAAAGGTGCAATGTGCCCCACAACCTTGGTAAAAGTCTGCGCGGTTGAGCTTGCACCTTTTGTCACCAGTCTCATTAATAATTCATTGGCCTCCAACATAGTCCCAAATGATCTAAAAACAGCCTGGGTTCTACCCTTGCTCACAAAACCCACTCTAGATCCTATTATTCCGACAAATCTTCGCCCCATCACTACAGTTCCCTTCTTACTTAAAATACTAGATCGTGCAGCCTATCTGCAGATCCAAAAACATTTAGAAGACAATAATTTTCTTGGTTTAAGACAAACAGGTTTCAGACCAGGCCACGGCACTGAAACGTTCTTACTCGACTTGAAAACACAAATGGACTAATATAAAAATAAAGGAGGACTGTGGATCCTTCTGCTGCTAGATCTCTCTGCCGTGTTTGATTTGGTCAATCATGATATCCTATGCCAACACCTTGAGACTGCAGCCCAATTCTCCCTAGAATCCATCAAATGGATCAAATCATTTCTATCTAACCAGGCCATGAGGGTCTTTTCAGACACTTGAGCAACCCACCCTGTCCCGGTGACCTGCGGCATACCGCAAGACTCGTGCGTCTCTCCCACACTCTACAATGCATTCACTAAGCTCCTGTTTGACAAACTTGATAAAATGGCTATCACGTATAAAATTATGAGGATGATACACAAATACTCATACCAATCACCGGATGTTATGATACAGACTCCAAAAATAGAAACAAAATATACCTTGCAATCCAAGCCTGGATGGCATTCAACTAATTATGCCTCAATGATGATAAGACTGAGCTTATCCTCATCGGAAACAAAACAAAACTTAGTAACCTCCCACAGCTTTACAACTCTTTCATCATTGATGGCAATACCATCCCAGTGGCTAACGAAATAAAAACCCTAGGGGTCTATATTGACTTGTCACTCGCACTAAACACACAGGTCAATGCTGTTTCCTCAGCCGCCTACACGGCTAAACTGATAAGAGCCAGCTGCCCTTTTCTCTCCTCGGACAACATCACCACCCAGGTGAGGGCCTTGATACTTTCCAGGATTGATTACTGTAATTCTCTCTTTGCTGGAACCAGTACTACAAACATCAATGAATTACAAACAATACAAAACATCGCCATAAGAGCAGCATTAAATATCCCAAGTCACAATCACATCTTAACCACTACAAGGAACATTCATTGGCTTCCTGTCCAAGACAGAATCAAATTCAAAATCCTGACGATGACGCACAAGTGCATTGCAAACAAGGCTCCAAAATACGTTTGCAACCACATCTGCAAAGCCAACTAGAATAGACCAACCCGCTTTGCCTACACTAGCCTGCTCAGCACCCCTACATATAGAAGACAGAAAGCAGGAGGTGCAAGCTTCCTAGGAATAGCTCAAAAATTGTGGAACACCCCCCCCCCACCAAATGAGAAATGACACTTCTATCTAAAAACCTAAAAACCTTTCTCTTCAGATCTGACCTCACGCAATAGTCACTTAGCTCATTAATTTAGTACACGATATGAGGATATGTAACAATATATAAATATGTAAAAAATTGTGTGCTTTTTGCCTTGAAATTAATGTAAATATACTGTTCAATGTGCAATATGTAACAAAATGTCTGACTTTTAAGCCTTGCAAACTTGTAACCATATCCTTAAGCAGTAATCAGCACCTAGTTGCCGTTGGGCTATGTGCGCTTTACAAATGAATAAATAAATAAACTAAAAGTAACCAATTGAGCCCTATCGTGTGCTGCAGTCAAGAGCAGAGCTAGGTTTTAAAAAAAAGAAGGAAAGAGACACAAAGAGGGAATGAAAGAAAAAGTAAAAATGGAAATGTCGAATGAAGTAAAGAAAGTAATGAAAGAGGTAAAGAGCGAAAGAGAGTGAAAGAGAAAACAGGTGAAGGAACGAGAAAATGAAGAACCAATGGAAGAAAGAAGGAAAGATGGAAAGTAGGAAAGGAGTAATGACAAATAGAAAGATTAAAGTAAATAAGGTTGACATGAAAAAGTAATGAAAGGAGGAAAGACTGCAGAAGAAAAGAAAGGAAAAGAAATAAAGATAAGGAAAGGACATAAATACAAACATAGAAAAGGAACAAGTTACTTACCTGTAACTGTTGTTCTCCAGCATGGGTCTGGCATGGATTCACATGCTCATGAATATTCCCCGTCGTCAGGCTGGGAATCCTCGGTAAAGAAAAAACCAGCATCAGTTTCGTTTCTGATCTGTCTTTCGTAGTAGTAACCAATCACTGATCTCTGCGTCATACTGACCACAGCCAATGACTGCCCTCTACCTAAGCCCTGCCTCTGGCAGCCATCTTCAGATTTGGTAACACGTGAAGTGGCAGTATGGCCAAGTGAAGAGCCGCAGAGGGGTAGGCGGGAGGGTTCGCATGTGAATCCATGCCAGACCCATGCTGGAGAACAACAGTTACAGGTAAGTAACTTGTTCCTTCTCCAGCATGGGGTCTGGCATGGATTCACATGCTCATGAATAAAGAATACATAGCAGTACACACATGCACAACCACGGGAGGTGGCAAAGGCTCAACATTAAGCATTACATCAAACTCAACATTAAGCAAATCTTACCTCCTCACCAGGCTCACCTTAGGCGAACAGGTTGCGCAGCACTGCTTGGCCGACCCTGGACTCCTCCCTGGAATCCCGGTCGACGCAGTAGAATTTCGTGAAGGTGTGCGTCGACCTCCACGTAGCAGCCCTGCAGATGTCCAGCAAGGGCACACCAGATAGGAACGCCGTGGTAGCTGCGATCGCTCTGGTGGAATGGGCTCTCGGACGGCCAGGCAGCGGTCGGTTTGCCAACCGATGACAGTACATGATACAGCCGGAGAGCCATCTGGAAATGGAAGCCTTCGAGAGAGCCTTCCCCTGATTGACAGGTCCAAAGTTCACAAAGAGTTGTGACATCTTCCGAAAACACTTTGTGCGGTCCACGTAGAACTTCAGCGCTCTAGCCACATCCAGCGAGTGCAAAGTTCTTTCAGCCGGCGACGAAGGCGACGGGAAGAAAACAGGCAACACCAAGGGTTCGTTGAGGTTGACGGTACCTTGGGCATGAAGGAGGGGTGCGTCCTGAGCACTACCCTTGTGTCGTGAAAAGTCAAGTACGGGGCCTTGCAGGAAAGGGCCTGGATCTCTCCCACCCGTCGTGCGGAGGTGATGGCCACAAGAAACGCTGTTTTCCACGACAAGAACTTCAACGGAGCCGAGTGCAGAGGCTCGAACGGAGGTCCCATGAGCTTGGTCAGCACCACGTTGAGCTCCCACGCCGGGGCCGGAGCCTTCACCGGCGGGAACGATCTGAACAGTCCCTTCATGAACTCTTTCACCAGACGAGACCACAAAGACGTCCGCCCCGTGGTTCTGGTGTATCGGGAGATCGCAGCAAGATGAATCTTGATGGATGCGTGCGCCAGTCCAGCCTTGGCCAGCGTCAGTAGGTACGGCAGTACTTGGGGAGCCGTAATCCGTAGAGGGTTAATCTTCTGTGCGTGGCACCAGACAGAGAACCTCTTCCATTTGTGTCCGTAGCATTTAAGAGTTGAGGACGCCCTGGCCTTTGCAAGAACCTCTCTGCAGTTGGCCGGTATGTCGTATCCTCCAAACTCTAACACTGCAGGAGCCAGGCCTGCAAGTTCAGTGACTTCGGGTCGTGATGGAGGATGGCGCCTCCTTCCCTGGAGAGAAGATCCGCGTCCACTGGCAGCTTGATTGACGGGGACGCTGACAAGTCCAGAAGGTCCGGGAACCATATCTGCCTCGGCCACGCAGGTGCGACGAGGATCATCCTGCACCATGACCTCTTGAGCTGGTTGATGAGCCGGATCAGCAATGGCAATGGAGGGAATGCGTATAGGAACAGGCCCTCCCAGGGGAACGAGAAAGCATCGCCCATGCTCCTCGGCTGGGGAAACCTGCTGGCGAACCTCCGGCACTTGGAGTTCGTCGCCGTCGCGAACAGATCGATCTGGGGTGTGCCCCACCGTCGGAAGAGGCGGTCCACTAGATCCTGTCGTAGTTCCCACTCGTGGCACGAGTGCAGCTCCCTGCTGAGTGAGTCCGCGATGGTGTTTTTTATCCCTGCCAGATGAAACGGCACCAGAAACATCCCTTGGGAGACGGCCCAATGCCACAGATCCTGCGCCTCCCTGGACAGGGCTGGGGACCTGGTTCCGCCCTGTTTCCTGATGTAGAACATGGTGGTGGTGTTGTCGGTGAAGATCCTCACCACTTTGCCCTTGAGGGACGGAAGGAAGGACCTGAGGGCCCAAAACACTGCACGGAGCTCCAGGACGTTGATATGGAGGGACTTCTCCGTCGGGAGCCAAAGGCCTCTCGCGTGCAGATTTTCGGTGTGCGCTCCCCACCCTTCCAGGGAGGCATCCGTGGTCACTGTCTCCTGGTGGCCGGGGGTCTGGAAGTCCATGCCTGCCGTCAGATGCGCGCGGGTGCCCCACCACCGGATCGCTCGTCGGAAACTCTCGTCGAGTGTGATCCTCTCCTCGAAGCTGCCCGTCGTCTGGATCCAGCGCGCGTCCAGGAACTCCTGCAACGGGCGCATCCGGAGCCTGCAAACTGGCATGAGGTAAATGCAAGAAGACATCATTCCAAGGAGGGACTTGATGGACCTCACTCTGGCCGCGTCCGCAACCAGCATCCGCTGCACCTTGCCCAGAATGGCCCTCGTCCTTTCCTCCAACGGATAGGTCAGAAGCGACACTGTGTCGAGCTTCGCTCCCAGAAACATTGCGTCTTGCGCGGGCACCAGGTGGGACTTGGCGTAGTTTATGGAGAATCCCAGGTCCGTGAGAAGTTGGACGGTCCTTGCCGTGTGCTCCACGGCAAGCTCCTTCGTCTTCGCTCGGATGAGCCAGTCGTCCAGGTAGGGGTAGACGTGGATCCCCTCTCGGCACAGCTGCGCCGCCACCGGTGCGAGGCACTTGGTGAACACCCTGGGTGCCGACCTCAGTCCGAAGGGAAGGGCTCTGAACTGATAGTGACGCCCTTGGACCACGAACTTGAGAAACTTTCGGTGTCCCTTTAGGATGGGAATATGGAAGTAGGCATCCTCCAAATCCAAAGACGACAGGAAATCGCCCTCCTCCAGCTGACCCAGGACGTGTTGGAGGGTGACCATCCGGAACTTCTGTGCCTTGATGAATTTGTTCAGTCGTCGTAGGTCCAGGATGGGACGCCATCCTCCCGTCTTCTTCTTCATGAGGAAGTATCTTGAGTAAACTCCGGAGCCCCGGAGCCTCTTTGGGACGAGCTCGATGGCGCCCTTCCTGAGCATCGCCTTTACCTCCAAGAGAAGTTGAGGGACGTGATGTTCTTTCCTGGCCACAGGGGGGATGCGCGGGCACCTCTTTAGAACTCGAGCGCGTGACCCTGGGCTAGGGCGTCCAGCACCCAACGTTCGGTGGAGATGGACTCCCACACGCTGACGAAGCTCACCAGCCGGCCTCCCACCAGGGTGCTTCGGTGGGGGCCCGACCCCACGGCCGGTTCAGTCCTGCTTCGACGAGGCTTTGCCGCCTTGACCTCCTTGGCGACGACGGCGGGGTCCTCCTGACTTGCCTCGTCCCCTGTAAACTCCCTGCGACGACGAACGGGCCGCTTGACGGTAGGTGGAAAATCCGCCGCCGGAACGTTTGGAGGCACCCTGTTTGCCTCCGCTGCTCCGAAAGGGCGGCTGCCGTTGCTGGAGAACCCCAAGAGCCCGGGCCGTCTCCGTGTCTGCCTTGATGGCTTGAAGGGAATCGTCCACTGTTTTCCCAAACATGTTGTTTCCGTCGAACGGCATGTCCAAGACTCTGGTCTGCACGTCCTGACGGAAGTCAGTAGCCTTGAGCCATCCACGCCGCCTAAGGCACACGCCGTTGCCCAACTGGCGAAATCCAGTGTCAGCGATGTCCGTCGCAATCGTAATGGCGTGGTCCGACGCCACCTCTCCTTCCTGCAAGATCTCTAGGGCCTCCGCCCTCTTGTCGTCCGGTAGGAAGTCTAGCAGGGGGGCCAGTTTGTACCACAACTCCCTGTCATAGCGGGCTACGATAGCCAAGGCGTTGGCCGCCTTAATCGTCGTCGCTGCAGACGAGATGACCCTGCGTCCCATCGTATCTAATTTCTTTCCCTCGCCGTCCGGCGGGGAGGTCGACGTAGAGGCCGCACCCCCCCCGCTTTCTTCCTGCCCGCCGTGGAGACGACAGAGTCCGGGGTCGGCTGTGCCCGAAGGCACAAGGGGGCCGCGTCCGGGACCCGGTACTACTTCTCGTACCGATCCCTTCTAGCCGGCGTCGTGGATGGGTTCTTGAGGAGGGCGAGGCCCTCATCCCAAATATCGTCCAGTAGAGGTACAGAGAGGACCGTCTTCCTCTTGGCCTTGTGCCGTTGATAAAGGAAACCTTCCTTCTTCTCTTCCGGGCAGAGCTGGAAAAGCTCGGATGCCCTGGCGATCATGGAGTGAAACGATCCAATCTCGTCGGGCGGGGAAGCCCGGGTGGGAGGTGACGACGGCAGATCCTCCTCGTAAACCTCGTCGTCCGTACCCGTCGAGGCCGTGTCAGTCCCCGTATCATCCCCACGAGTCGTGGACGGGGGGAGGGCTGAACAGGGCGCGATGGCTGAAAAGGAGGTGGAGGATGAATCCTTTTTCTCTTAGGGGGAGGGCTCCCAGAAGGACCTGGCTCCGGGTCCCCCGTCGGGAGCGGTTCTTCTGCTGGTGGTAATGGCAGTCTCGTCCTTATCTCCGAGCATAAGGACTGTATAGCCAACAAAATGGCCGCCGAGTTGTCTTGCGGCACTGGTTGAGGGGATTCCGACGGGCGGTCAGGGGCCCCGTCGGCACCCTCGACGTTATCGTCGTCTCCCACGTCGGGATCCCTCCCGACGGGCTGGTCTTCTTCCACGCCAACGCCGTGGCTTAAGACTTCGATCAGCTCTTCCACAGAGGTCGAGGCCGAATCCACGACGACCTCCTGCCCCCCCTTTTTCTTCTCCGTCGGAGGTTTCACGGGGGTCCTGTCGATGGGCATAAAAGAGGACTCCCTCCGCGGTGGCAGAGAGACTGAGCCCCGAGGTCGCCACCACTGGTGTAGCCTCCACAGGCTGAGCCAGGGCCGCCGCGACTGTCTCGATAGAGGCCTTGGCCGGATGGATTAAGGCTTTCACCACCTTAGGTGCGCTCACCGCCTTCTCCTTGGGGGGTGGGTCACTGCCTCACTCTCCCTCCGATGGGGCCTTCGAGCTCAACCGGGGCCTCTCCAGGAGCTTCGCCGGGTGCTCGGCCTTCCTCTTACCCGAACCAGAGCGTTGGCTCGCGGTTGATGGTGCCGGGGAGGATGCGCCCTGCCTGGCGCCCGTAGAGCCCGACCGTTCGGCGCTCCCGGTGCCAGCGGACTCGCGGTGCTTGGCCTTGTGTTGGACCCCCGTCGCCGGGGCGTCCTCAAAGGTCTTAGAAGACCGCTCGGATTTCTTCTTCTTCTCGCCTGACGGGCTCTTCCCTTCCAGCCAGTTGGCGAGACGTTGATGGCGGTCCTTCATGGTCCGCTCCGACATATTGCCGCAAAACGCACAGTCCTTCTCCACGTGCGTCTTGTCCTCATGTAGGCAGTACAGACAAAAGGAGTGTTCGTCCTCCTTAAAGACATTCTGGAGCTGGCATCCAGGGCAGACCCTGAGCAGCTTTTCCGGGCGTCGAGCTTCCCTTCTCCTGGGCCATGTCCGAGATGGGCCTGAGAAACTTCTGGAGTCCTCCAAAAGCGTGGCTCGACGAAATCTTCACCCTTGAGGGGCGTAGTAGAATCCGACACGGGTCCCCATTGATCGGATGAAGAAACGGTGGAGCTTGAGGCTCTTTTGACCGAAAAATCGAAGTTTTTGAGGAAAAAAACGTGAAAAAATAGCACTAACGCTCGAGAGCAATAGCACGAGGATCCCAACACTTGAACGTGCGGTAAAAATCTGAAGATGGCTGCCAGAGGCTGGGCTTAGGTAGAGGGCAGTCATTGGCTGTGGTCAGTATGACGCAGAGATCAGTGATTGGTTACTACTACGAAAGACAGATCAGAAACGAAACGGATACTGGTTTTTTCTTTACCGAGGATTCCCAGCCTGACGACGGGGAATATTCATGAGCATGTGAATCCATGCCAGACCCCATGCTGGAGAAAGAAAATAATAAAGGATGTAACAAAGGAAATACAAGTGGAAAGAGTGAAACTATCATTGCAAAATAGCATTACACTTCAGACTTGAATTTTTTTTCCTATAGTCAAGCCCATTAATTATGTGTTTTAACAGGAAAGTGTCCTGCAGTGATCAATTAAGTCCATTACTGACACTTTGTAACAGACACCATGGCACCAATGTGAGGGAGTGCACATGTTGGCAGCATCCCTGGAGACAAATAGAGGGGTCATTTTGGGGCTACCTAACATTTATTACAAGTTTGTTCTCTGAGGGGTCACTGGTAATTACTTCAATATTTCAAAATAAAATATTGTATGATAGTTACCCTTTTGTGTGGCTACCCAGGAATAAGTACATTACACCAAGATCAGTAGATGGCTTTTACTCCTTCAGCTTATCAAATGTAATATTCAACACCAGAGAGGGAAACTAAGCCAATGTAGATTTTCTGTAGCACTGCCCCACACCCAGATAAGATGGAGATGATAAGGTAGTTGGTATGTGATAAAGTGACATCCAAGAGACCGGATGTCTTCCATTTGTATAATCAGTTGACAAAGTTGCAGAACAGCATCTAGAAGATGGACTGAGGGGACGAGAAAACAAGCAATCCTGCACAAGCGATTGCACCAAGAACGCTGGTGAGCTGTGGAAACACACAGCTGTCAGACCGACTGGGAGCCACAGCTAATGCTGGCCACTAGGCAAGTCGAAAGAAGCAAGAGTGAGACCTGTATATCAACCATGTATGTAATTTGAAAATGTGTGAATACTACCCTCAAGCTCTCAAGGTTAAAAATGTTGTAATGTTGTGGGCCGTTTTTTGTAACACGAAAGAGGAGGGCAACACACAACTGTATGTAGTTAAAAATAGGCAGTGGGAAAGTCCCATTTACGCAAGAAAAAAGCGCTACAGAGCAGTGACCAAGGATATAGAGGGTTGGTTTTGAAGACAGAAGGAAAGATGGGAAATAACTACCTGTCCCTGTCCTGCCCCTGAAATTAGGGAAAAAACTTTCCTTAGGGAGCGGTGATGTGCCGCTTACAAAAAAGGGCACAGTAAAATAAGTCAAAGAGAATCCATTTTTGAAGAACAATAAAATAAAAGTTGTTAGACTCCTGTATGTCCCAGGTCAATGTTAAACCTCACAGAGGAATATAGGCAAACAGGTATAAAAGTAAAGTTTACAACTAGGACTGAGAAAACAAATAACATAACTGGTCCGGACTGTCTATTGTGGGTACACTATGCTTTACTATCCCATAGACAGGTCGAGACTTCCCAGGATGACTCTACAATTAAAATCTAAGAAGGCGGCTCAAAACAGGGTTGTGGTTCTGCTGTGATTCAAAAAATTTGACAGCAAGTACTCCCTGGTGGGGATGAGCCACATTACAAATGAAGACAAACATGTAGCCCACGTTAACCCTTCCAACAGAGTATTAAATGGTAGGACGGGACGTGAGGCCACAATAAAAGACATATAAAGGGTTGTTCATGGTAAAGGTAGTTTATTTTAATTTTCCACCATGTAACAACCGCTGTCTACCAGTTTCAGTGGTGTATTTTGGGTGTAACCACTTTCATCAGGACAGTCTTCTAAAACAAGGGGGAATAATACTATGGTGATACTCTATATTCAGTCACCGTGTTTCTGCCACAGGGTTCATACTTTACCCCGTTTCATAGCGCCAATGCAGGGAAGTTCAAGAGCAGAACCTATGGAAAAACAAAATGATAAACCATGCTCACTCCCCAGGCACTGCCATGCGCTCCGATGCTAGGAGACAGCAGACCAAGTATCTGCGTCTCTTTATACAGGTCTGCGTCTCTTTATACAGGTCGAGGAAACTCAAAACAATCCATTGTGCACATTAGAGATACATAAAAATTAAAATTCAGATGGCATAAAATACTACATCCAGGAACCACACAGTGATGTCTATAGTTATGTTTATAGTCACAGGTGATTGAGCATTGTGGTTTACTGTTTTTCAGAACTCGAAACACACACACTCAAATAACAAAGAAAAGGCCACATATTAAGGTTTGGAAACACTGCACGCCGTGTACGGACCTTTCCGGCTGAAGTGGGTGTTTTCCGTGTTAAGTATGCTAGTAGGCAGAATTCCAATGACAGGTATGGTAGTCCATGTCAAAGACGGTGTTCCGAGTGATGTGCTGTGAGGAACACAGCATAATCACTCATATGACTGCCTGTCCGTGGACCCTCCTGCCCTCCATCTATTCACTTAGCTGGGGACAGGTAGAGGAATGGAGGTAAATGTCAGCCGGCAGCTGATGCTTTTCAACCCCATTCAGGATCTGTATATATTGTTCTTTTCGGAACGGGGCGGGTGGAGTAAACCCATGCTGTGCCGGCGCGCGTGAACCATTAGTGATAAAGGGATCAGTAGTCCATGCCGACTTGTGGCGTTCTGTATCAACTTACATCTACTTCACGACTCGGATCAGCAGCTGCAACCCCCGGAGATGAGGGGAAGCTGTGGCCGAGCCGGAAGATAAGTAGAAGACGACACAACGTCACATGAAGGAATCACGTGTACGCCACTGTCATCGCGCCAGGCATTATGCAGCCCAGAGACAGGACTGCCGGTCAGGCAAGGACAAGCAAAGCGTAACGGAGTGCAACAAGAACATTATGGCCACAAAATGTATGGCACTGAGTCCCTCATCTACAGATGGTATATTGAAACAGCGACTCTATTTTCTGCCACCAACCATCTGGTGTCTGAAAATAAGAGTCTGTGAAAAAGAAAGAATCACAGTCTGTGGTGCCCGTGATGTTGCTCATCACAGATCAAGTAGGGCTAAGTCGAATTAGGTGTGCAATATTAGGAATTTATTTCAGAGGTGTCCATAGTAGCCAAGCGGGTACGAAATGCACGTATAGGGACGTGCAGAGGGAATGCAGTATATGTACCAAAATACCAAGCCAGGGCTCCAAAGTCTAAAGTAGGCATCCTGGTTTGGGAAATGCAAGATAATCATATAATGACAGAGAGGGCTTGCCATGGAATAGATTCATTGAGGCCCTCTTAAGGCGAAAGATCCAGTTTTGCTCTCCTTTTAGAAGCATACTGGCGATGTCGCCTCCTCTTCTGGGACACTTCACCCTTTCTACAATGTTCCATCTGATGTCCTCAGGTTTATGCTTAAAAGCCAGGAAAATGGGCTACCAAGGGTGCATTTTCCCACCGGGTCCTGATACAGGACATGTGTTCCTGTATCCGTTTTTTTATGGGTCTACTGGTCATCCCTATGTAGACAAGGTTACAGGGACATGTGATCATGTAGATAGCATTTGCTGTATTACAGTTAGTCAGAGTATTATGTCGTGGGCCGTGCCAAGATGGCAGGCTGAGTGGATGCAAGATAGTGGAGCTCAGTCCCGACCCGTGGTGATGAGAGGGAATCCGGCATCAGGCATGACTGACAGAAGAGGAAAAGTGTGAGCGGGTATTAGGTAGACCGCGCAGTGCAGAGAAAAGGCACCCCGACTGCTGAAGAAGAGAGGCCCCGTGCAGAACAGAGGAGGAGTTGCGGTGGAGAGGAGGCCCCTGGCCGAAAAATGGGGGGCCGCTCTCCCTAGCTCTGGGGAGTGAGACGGAACCAAGCAGGAGAGACTCAGCGCCAGGGATGCCGCAGGCAGGAAGAGGAGACTGCCAGGCGTGTGCAGTGCACGGCAGGGCGGCTCTGTGAAGAACCAGGATCAGGGCGGAGAGTGGAGAAACGGTCTAGGAGGAAGACCACAGCACCCGGGACCAGAACAACAGCACAGTGGGACGCAGTAGTTGTGTGGAGTGGCGGCCCAACCAGAACACAGAAAGTCGTCAGGAGCGGAGGAACTGCTGTAAGAGGAGGAGCCAGAGACAATCCAGGGAGCCGTCTGATGCCGTGGGGGACGGTGTGTGGCAAGCAACATGAGGGAGAAGGCTCCGTTTGAGATGTATCACCTCGGAGGTGGGGAACCAAAGAAGAAAGGCAGGAGAAGATAACAGCGAGTCGGAAGCCACCGCGTGAAAGAGGAGGACCAGAGAGACCTGGGGAGAGCTGCAAGGGACAAGGTGGAGGACACTGGGTCAGAAAGGGTGAAAAGCAGCAGGAGGGAGCACGGACAAGTACTCTGCCCGCAGGAGAATGGTGAGGGAGGGAGAAGAGAGCCAGATACGGCTCCCACAGTGGGAAGAGGGGCCCATAGCTCTGTAACTGAAGTGGCCTGGAGGAATTGAGACAGACCTAAATGACTGGGGACATTGTGGAAAATAGACCTCCAGGAACAGGAAACAGCTTGGTCCACTGTGAGACCAGGAGAGCCTGGAAGTGGGGGGAGAGTGCAAGAGCTCATTTTTGGCATGACCCAGACCAAGCCCAGGAGCAATAGAGGCACCAGGGACCGACAGGGACAGCTCCAGTGGAGGGAAGGGTTGAAGGGCCATCATTAATTCTGGAGGAGAATACAAGAGGCAGCTAAGAGGCAGCGACTGGGGCAAGCGAAGATGAGGGGAAGGAGAGCAACCCTGGAACAAACGGAGAGGGATTGGGGGATGGATGTTAGAATAATACATCCTTAAAGACCGTGAGGTGAGGCAGCAAACAGAAAACGAGATACAGAGACTCATGGAGGATGAGGGGTGTGAATGTAAGGACCCAGGCGAGAGAGGGGACAGGTTCAAGCAGTATATAAAAGGGCAAGTCATGAGGGTCGCAAAAGAGAAGCGTGAGGCAAGAAAGGAAGCAGAGGAGACTAGAGGAGGAGATACGGGATCTAGAGGAGATGCACAAGGAAAAGGGAACTAACAGAGTGGGCAGCAGGCTAGCTCATGCAAGAGGGCAACTCAAGCAGATAACTACGAGCATTTTAACAAGGTGGGGACCGTGTTGGCGCGACAGCTAAAGGCCAGGGAACAGAAGGCGTTCATAGATACCCTGCAAGACAAAGGAGGCAGACAAGTGAGTGCAGAGGGGGCTAAATGAAAGGTAGCGAGAGAGTTTTACGAGGAGCTATATCGGGAGGAATTGAGGGAGAGGGGGCGACAAGAGGCATACCTGGCAGGTTGGGATGGACCACGACTAACTTCTGAGCAGATAGAACTAGAGGAACCTACAACCTTCTAGGAAGTGCAAAAAGCGATTGGGTGGCTGCAGCAAAACAAAAGCCCTGGGGAGGACGAACTAACTGCAACATTTTATACGACATTCAGAGAATCACTTGCAAAGGTACTCGCTGAAGTGTTCAATTGGTTTAGGGAAACGGGGGAGATAACCCAATCTATGAACATGGCGCACATCACTCTCATTCCTAAGCCGGGGAAGGAGCCACACCTGTGATCTTCGTACCGGCTCATAGCCCTTATCAATATAGATGCTAAATTATACACAATAGTACTGGCGGCAAGGTTGGAAGGGTCTACTTACGGGTCTAGTGAAACAGGACCAATCAGGGTTTATGAAACGATGCAATACATTTGATAACGTAAGAAGGGTGCTCCACATTATAGATAAGGCGGGAAGGATGGGAGGTGCAAAACTCACATGTCTGATGTAAGATGCCGAGAAGGCATTTGATAGAGTTAATTGGGCATTCATGGAACAGACAATGAGGAACGTAGGGTTGGGACCGCACTTCAAGAGGATGATACAAGCCAACTATCAGAATCCCCGGGCTAAGGTTAAGGTGAACGGGGGGGGGGTTGACTGACCCATTCCCAAAAATGAGAGAAACAAAGCAGGGGTGCACTCTGTCCCGCTCCTTTTTGTGCTGGTGATGGAACCCTTTGCACATCTGATCTGGGAGAACAGGGAGATCTGCAGAGTTGAATGGGCAGGGGGGCAGCACAAAATATCCCTGTTTGCCAATGAAGTGATCCTGATGATCACTGAACCAGGGAAATTGCTACCGGCAATAATGGAGGAAATAAGGGCCTTCTCGAAAGTGTTGGGATTCAAAGTGTACTTTGGAAAGTCAGAGATCTTAAACATTTCCATAGGAGAGAGGGAAAGGATAGGGCTAGAAAAAACAATACATTCAGATGGGCGCCCGGACCAGTCAGATATCTGGGGGTGAATCTTTGCGTCATGACAAAAAATAATAGGGGCAAACTATCTGCTGCTAATAAAGCAAATTAAGGCATATGTGATCAGATGGAGGGGGCTATATATCTCCTGGTTTGGAAGGATAGCGGTTGTCAAGATGAACGTTCTTCCCCGGCTTCTCTACCTTTTCCAGACAATCCCCCTTGCAGTGCCGGGGAGAATGATGAAGGAGATTTAGGAATGCATTAAGGGATTTATCTGGGGGTGGGGGGAGAAACCAAGGATAGGGACGAAGACACTATTCAAGAGTACGGCTCAAGGGGGAGTTGCCTGTCCCAATATAATAAAGTATTACCAAGCGGCACAGCTAAGAGCAATGGCGGAATGGGGAAGGGCGGATAACATGGAACACTGGGTGAGCACGGAGCAGGCGGTGGCGGGAAAACATCTCTGGAATATTGCGCGCATAAGAGTGGCGCACGGCCTGAGGGGCTAGAAGAGAATCTGATCACAAGGAACTGGGACAAACTAAATAGGAAGTTTAGGCTATCCCCCTGGCTTTCTCCGAAGACGCCCATATTTGGCAATTCCACCTTTCCTCCAGGTAAGGAATTTGGCAGATTCCAACGGTGGACCGACGTGGGGGAGGGGATCAGCGAGTTAGAAGATTTATATTAGGGTACACACTACAAGACATTCACAGAGTGCAGAAGGAGCCTGGGCCTGAAACAGGGAGATCTATTCGCGTACTAACAGTTATGACACTGGGTGGATAATCCCACAGTGGTAGAAGGGGCTACAAGGGAACACAGAGTGGGAAAAGTCGATATCGTCCACAGACGACAATAGGGGATTTATATCATCAATCTACAAGATATTACTAAGGGGACAGGAAGAGGAGGGTATGGCACTGAGGGACAAATGGGGGAAGGTGAGGGGAAAGGGGTTCACAGACAAGGAATAGGAGGGTGCATTAAGGAGCTGGGGCACATCTAACATCTCTGTACAACACAGAGAACTACAATACAAGGCGTTACACCAGTGGAATTACAATCCGGAAAGTCTCCACATAATGTTTCTATCCCTGCCGGCAGGGTTGGAGAGGGTGTGGGGAGGTGGGAACGATGGAACATATCTGGTGGGGTTGCGACCAGCTTTGCCATTTTTTGCAAGAGGTGAAAACAAAAGTGATTGACATCCTGGGAGTGGATAGGGAGCTCACTGCAACAGAAATGCTCCTTGATGTAATGCTAAATGACCAGCAGGGCGTGGGGCTAGGAGCAAGGAGATTATGGACTAACTTAATGATGGCTGCAAAAAGGTGTATGGTCAGGCAATTGAAGCAGAAGGAACCACAATGGTTCTATGCAATATGGAACACGATAGATGTGGAAAAAATGACAGCGACAATACGAGACTCTCTGAAGAAGTTCACTAAGATATGGTCTCTGATATGGTCTCCGTTCCTAAACTATGCCATTAAAGATACAGTACATTTTCATAACCCAAAGCGGTTACAGGCACTGGGGTTTTTGGAAGGAGGAGAGGACTGAGCAGTAGATCGGAGGGCTTAAGGCACTGCCTATGAGAACTGATGGGGGAGGGAGTATGGGGGAATAGGGAGGTTACGGTTGAGTTGATATGGAAGGAGGATATGTAATATGTTATGTTGATTTGCACATATAAATGCAAGTTGGTTATGTATGTGAGCATTGTTAAATGAATAAAGTGCTGGTTGGAAAGAAAAAAAATGTGTTATGTCCTCTTTTCCATGTCTCTGGTTTATGTTCCTATTCTTACGCCTTCACCACCCAGTATATGTCATTCAACCGAACAATGCTCTTATGTAAAGACAACTTATCCTAGGACTGATACTGCTCTGTTATTGCCTACTTTATAAAAGTAATTTCTGTTCATAATTACACCTGGTGCTCAAAAATGCAATTAGCACGTAGGCAGTGATGTAATGGTACCTCTCAGCCAATCAGGAAGCTTGGAAGGCGGCATTACCTCATAGTATTTCCTCCTGTGGCAAAAAAGCCTTAGCATGCCCAACCTTCACTTTCCCGCCACCCCATCACTTCCACATCCCCCCACTCACAACCCGCACCACCTCAACCCAGGCCCCACTTACCTGTAGTTGCCCCACCCCTCCCTGGCTCTCTGCAACTCTGACTGTCCCGCCCCTTCCCTTCTGCCGCTCCTTCCCCGCTACGGCCAATGGTCGGCATGAAAAGGGAGAAGGTTCTACTTAGTTCTCTTCTCCGCATGTTCACGACGGCCATAGGTTTTGTAGTTTTTGTAAGTTAAGAAACTGCCACCGTTCCTTTTCTCAGCTTAAATTTAAAAAAAAAAAAGCCTACAGCACCCCAGAAACCATGCCAAGCTGCTAACAGCTATAAAGCCCACGCTAGGCGGTCATTACGAGTCATGTAATTACACCAGATCCCACATCAAAGCACTCACTTTTCTCTGAACTGTAACCCGGGGAGATTAAAATGAGAAGTGTTGAATGGTGGAACTAGGGAGAAAGAGAATGAACTGAGTAATGCAGATCTGAGAAGCGCAGACCTTCGAGGCAAAGTTCCTAGTACCAAATGAGAGAATATGATTTGAGAATTTCTGAAACCTGGAACTCAGAGAGAATGTTCCCTTCACCTCATGAGAAAGAAACTGACCCAAGAGACTGGAATTGAAGTTGTAAACACAGGGGTTTGATGTCCAACGCCTGGTTGATTGTCGAAAAGCAGACAACGAAGACTGTGGCCTGTGATCAGTAAGATATTGTTCAAGAGAATATATTTTTAAAACGAAACTTGCTAACTCTACCAGGTCTGATAATTTTGTTTCAATAATTTACCACACTTGATAGAACTACCTTCAAAAGCTTTGGCTGTAAAGTTGAATATCTAAGGTCTCCTTTTGACGTGCACGGATGCAGGGCGCAGCACGGAAATTGCAATTGTACACGGTCACTACATCCACACATTCTATCGTCTGTGCTGGGTGCATTGGGTGATCAGAAGGAACAAGTTACTTACCTGTAACTGTTGTTCTCCAGCATGGGTCTGGCATGGATTCACATGCTCATGAATATTCCCCGTCGTCAGGCTGGGAATCCTCGGTAAAGAAAAAACCAGTATCAGTTTCGTTTCTGATCTGTCTTTCGTAGTAATAACCAATCACTGGTCTCTGCGTCATACTGAGCACAGCCAATGACTGCCCTCTACCTAAGCACCGCCTCTGGCAGCCATCTTCAGATTTGGAAGCACGTGAAGTGGCAGTATGACCAAGTGAAGAGCCGCAGAGGGGTAGGCGGGAGGGTTCGCATGTGAATCCATGCCAGACCCATGCTGGAGAACAACAGTTACAGGTAAGTAACTTGTTCCTTCTCCAGCATGGGGTCTGGCATGGATTCACATGCTCATGAATAAAGAATACATAGCAGTACACACATGCACAACCACGGGAGGTGGCAAAGGCTCAACATTAAGCATTACCTCAAACTCAACATTAAGCATCTTACCTCCTCACCAGGCTCACCTCAGGCGAACAGGTTGCGCAGCACTGCTTGGCCGATCCTGGACTCCTCCCTGGAATCCCGATCGACGCAGTAGAATTTCGTGAAGGTGTGCGTCGACCTCCACGTAGCAGCCCTGCATATGTCCAGCAGGGGCACACCAGAAAGGAACGCCGTGGTGGCTGCGATCGCTCTGGTGGAATGGGTTCTCGGACGGCCAGGCAGCGGTCAGTTTGCCAACCGATGACAGTACATGATACAGCCGGAGAGCCATCTGGAAATGGAAGCCTTCAAGAGAGCCTTCCCCTGATTGACAGGTCCAAAGTTCACAAAGAGTTGTTACGTCTTCCGAAAACACTTCCGTGCGGTCCACGTAGAACTTCAGCGCTCTAGCCACATCCAGCGAGTGCAAAGTCCTCTCAGCCGGCGACGAAGGCGACGGGAAGAACACAGGCAACACCAAGGGTTCGTTGAGATGGAAGTCCGACGGCACCTTGGGCATGAAGGAGGGGTGGGTCCTGAGCACTACCCTCGTGTCGTGAAAAGTCAAGTACGGGGCCTTGCAGGAAAGGGCCTGGATCTCTCCCACCCGTCGTGCGGAGGTGATGGCCACAAGAAACGTTGTTTTCCACGACAGAAACTTCAACGGGGCTGAGTGCAGAGGCTCGAACGGAGGTCCCATGAGCTTGGTCAGCACCACGTTGAGCTCCCACGCCGGGGCCGGAGCCTTCACCGGCGGGAACGATCTGAACAGTCCCTTCATGAACTCTTTCACCAGACGATGAGACCACAAGGACGTCCGGCCCGTGGTCCTGGTGTATCGGGAGATCGCAGCAAGATGAATCTTGATGGACGCGTGTGCCAGTCCAGCTTTGGCTAGCGTCAGCAGGTACGGCAGTACCTGGGGAGCCGTAATCCGTAGAGGGTTAATCTTCTGTGCGTGGCACCAGACAGAGAATCTCTTCCATTTGCGTCCGTAGCATTTAAGAGTCGAGGACGCCCTGGCCTTTGCAAGAACCTCTCTGCAGTCGGCCGGTATGTCGTATCCTCCAAACTCTAGCGCTGCAGGAGCCAGGCCTGCAAGTTCAGCGATTTCGGGTCGTGGTGGAGGATGGCGCCTCCTTCCCTGGAGAGTAGATCCGCGTCCACCGGCAGCCTGATTGGCAGGGACGCTGACAAGTCCAGAAGGTCCGGGAACCATATCTGCCTCGGCCACGCAGGTGCGACGAGGATCATCCTGCACCGTGACCTCTTGAGCTGGTTGACAAGCCGGATTAGCAGTGGCAAAGGAGGGAACGCGAAGAGGAACAGGCCCTCCCAGGGGAACGAGAAAGCATCGCCCATGCTCCTCGCCTGGGGAAACCTGCTGGCGAACCTCCGGCACTTGGAGTTCGTCGCCGTCGCGAACAGGTCGATCTGGGGTGTGCCCCACCGTCGGAAGAGGCGATCCACTAGATCTTGCCGTAGTTCCCACTCGTGGCACGAGCGCAGCTCCCTGCTGAGTGAGTCGGCCACAGTGTTTTTTATCCCTGCCAGATGAAACGGCACCAGAAACATCCTTTGGGCGACGGCCCAATGCCACAGGTCCTGCGCCTCCTTGGACAGTGCTGGGGACCTGGTTCCGCCCCGTTTCCTGATGTAAAACATGGTGGTGGTGTTGTCGGTGAATATCCTCACCACCTTGCCCTTGAGGGACGGAAGGAAGGACCTGAGGGCCCAGAATACTGCACGGAGCTCCAGGACGTTGATATGGAGGGACTTCTCCGTCGGGAGCCACAGGCCTCTTGCTTGCAGATTTCCGGTGTGCGCTCCCCACCCTTCCAGGGAGGCATCCGTGGTCACTGTCTCCTGGTGGTCTGGGGTCTGGAAGTCCATGCCCGCCGTCAGATGCGCGCGGGTGCCCCACCACCGGACCGCTCGGCGGAAACTCTCGTCGAGTGTGATCCTCTCCTCGAAGCCGCCCGGTTTGGATCCAGCGCGCGTCCAGGAACTCCTGCAACGGGCGCATCCGGAGCCTGCACATGGGAATGAGGTAGATGCAAGAAGACATCATTCCGAGGAGAGACTTGATGGACCTCACCTTGGCCGCGTCGGAAACCAACATCCGCTGTACCTTGCCCAGGATGGACCTGGTCCTTTCCTCCGACGGGGAGGCCAGAAGGGACACTGTGTCGAGCTTCGCTCCCAGAAACAGTGTGTGTTGCGCGGGTACCAGGTGGGACTTGGCGTAGTTCACGGAGAATCCCAGGTCCGTGAGAAGTTGGACGGTCCTTGCCGTGTGCTCCACGGCGAGCTCCCTCGTCTTGGCTCGGATGAGCCAGTCGTCCAGGTAGGGGTAGACGTGGATCCCCTCGCGGCGCAGCTGCGCCGCCACCGGTGTAAGGCACTTGGTAAATACCCTGGGTGCCGACCGTAGTCCGAAGGGGAGGGCTTTGAACTGGTAGTGACGCCCTTGGACCACAAACCTGAGGAATTTTCGGTGCCCCTTTAGGATGGGAATATGGAAGTAGGCATCCTCCAAATCCAACGACGACAGGAAGTCTCCTTCCTCCAGCTGACCCAGGACGTGCTGGAGGGTGACCATCCGGAACTTGCGCCTTGATGAACTTGTTCAGACGTCGCAGGTCTAGGATGGGGCGCCATCCTCCCGTCTTCTTCTTCACGAGGAAGTATCTCGAGTAAACTCCGGAGCCCCGAAGCCTCTTTGGGACGAGTTCGATGGCGCCCTTCCTGAGCAACGCCTTTACCTCCAGGAGAAGCTGAGGGACGTGAAGCTCTTTCCTGGCCACGGGGGGGACGCGCGGGCACCTTCTTTGAAACTCGAGCGCGTGGCCCCGGGCTAAAGCGTCCAGCACCCAACGGTCGGTGGAGATGGACTCCCACACGCTGACGAAGCTCCCCAGCCGGCCTCGCACCGGGGTGCTTCGGTGGGGGGCCCGACCCCACGGCCGGTTCAATCCTGTTTCGATGAGGCTTTGCCGCCTTGACCTCCTTGGCCACGACGGCGCGGTCCGCCAGACTTGCCTCGTCCTCTGTAGGCCTCCTGAGACGACGAGCGGGCCGCTTGACGGTAGGTAGAGAAACCACCGCCGGAACCTTTGGAGGCGCCCTTGCCTCCGCTGCTCCGAAAGGGCGTCCGTCGTTGCTGTAGAACCCCGAGGGCCCGGGCCGTCTCAGTGTCCGCTTTAATGGCCTGAAGGGAATCGTCCACTGTTTTCCCAAACAGGTTGTTCCCATCGAACGGCATGTCCAGGACTCTGGTCTGTACGTCTTGACGGAAGTCCGTAGCCTTGAGCCATCCATGCCGCCTAAGGCACACCCCGTTGCCCAACTGGCGAAACCCAGTGTCGGCGATGTCCGTCGCAATAGTGATGGCGTGGTCCGACGCCACGTCACCTTCCTGTAGGATCTCCACGGCATCCGCCCTCTTGTCGTCCGGTAGGAAGTCCAGCAGCGGAGCCAGTTTGTACCATAGCTCCCTGTCGTAGCGGGCCACGATAGCCAAGGCGTTGGCCGATTTAATCGTCGTCGCTGCAGACGAGATGACCCTGCGTCCCATAGCGTCCAATTTCTTTCCCTCGCCGTCTGGTGGGGAGGTCGATGTGGAGGCCGCACCCCCCACCCCCGCTTTCTTCCTGGCCGCCGCGGAGACGACGGAGTCCGGGGTAGGCTGCGCCCGGAGGCACAGGGGGGCCGCGTCCGGGACCCGGTACTTCTTCTCGTACCGGTCTCTTCTAGCGTCGTGGAAGGGTTCTTGAGGAGGGCGAGGCCCTTATCCCAAATGTCGTCCAGTAGAGGCACCGCGAGGACCGTTTTCCTCTTGGCCTCGCGCCGTTGATAAAGGAATCCTTCCTTTTTCCTCTTCTCATCAGGGCAGAGTTGGAAAAGCTCGGATGCCCTGGCGATCATGGAGTGGAACGATCCAATCTCGTCGGGCGGAGAAGCCCTGGTGGGAGGTGACGACGGGAAATCCTCGTCGTATACCTCGTTGTCCGTACCCGTCGCTGCCGTGTCAGTCCCCGTATCATCCCCTCGGGTGGACGGGGAGGAGGGCTGGACGGGTCGCGACGGCTGAAAAGGAGGTGGAGGATGAATCCTTTTCTTGGGCGGGGGAACACCAGAAGGTCCCGGTTCAGGATCCCCCGACGGGAGAGGTTCCTCCGTCGGCAACGGTAGTCTCGTCCTTATCTCTGAGCATAAGGACTGTATAGCCAACAAAATGGCAACCGAGTTGTCTTGCGGCGCTGGCAGAGGGGAATCCGACAGGCGATCAGGGGCCCCGTCGGCACCCTCGACGCTGTCGTCGTCACCTGCGTCGGGACCCATCCCGACGGGCCGGTCTTCATCCACGCCAAGGCCGTGGCTTGAGACCTCGATCAGCTCTTCCTCTGAAGCCGAATCTACGACGATGCCCTGCCCCCCCTTTTTCTTCCCCGCCGGGGATTTCACGGGGGTCCTATCGATGGGCACAAAAGAGGACTCCCTCCGAGGTGGCAGGGAGACTCTGAGCCCTGAGGTCGCCACCACTGGTGTAGCCTCCACAGGCTGAGCCAGGGCCGCCGCGACAGTATCGATAGAGGGCTTGGCCGGATGGATTAAGGCCTTCACCACCTTAGGTGCGCTCACCGCCTTATCCTTGAGGGGGAGGGACACTGCCTCGCTCCCCTTCCGATAGGGCCTTCGTGCTCGACTGGGGCCTCTCCAGGAGCTTCGCCGGGTGCTCGCCCTTCCTCTTACCCGACCCAGAGCGTTGGCTCGTGGCTGAAGGTGCCGGGGAGGGTGCGCCCTGCCTGGCGCCCGTAGAGCCCGACCGTTCGGCGCTCCCGGTGCCAGCGGACTCGCGGTGCTTGGCCTTGTGTTGGACCCCCCGTCGCCGGGGCGTCCTCAAAGGTCTTAGAAGACCGCTCTGATTTCTTCCTCTTCTTCTCGCCTGACGGGCTCTTCCCTTCCAGCAAGTTGGCGAGACGTTGATGGCGGTCCTTCATGGTCCGCTCCGACATATTGCCGCAAAACGCACAGTCCTTCTCCACGTGCGTCTTGTCCTCATGTAAGCAGTATAGACAAAAGGAGTGTTTGTCCTCCTTAAAGATGTTCTGCAGCTGGCATCCAGGGCAGACCCTGAACAGCTTTCCGGGCGTCGAGCTTCCCTTCTCCTGGGCCATGTCCGGGCCTGAGAAGCTTCTGGAGTCCTCCAAAGCGTAGCTCGACGAAATCTTCACCCTTGAGGGGCGCAGACGAATCCGACACGGGTCCCCGTTGATCGGATGGAGAGTCGGTGGAGCTTGAGACTCTTTTGACCGAAAAAAACGAGGTTTTTGAGCAAAAAACGTGAAAAAAATAGCACTAACGCTCGAGAGCAATAGCACGAGGATCCCAACACATGAACGTGCGGTAAAAATCTGAAGATGGCTGCCAGAGGCGGTGCTTAGGTAGAGGGCAGTCATTGGCTGTGGTCAGTATGACGCAGAGACCAGTGATTGGTTATTACTACGAAAGACAGATCAGAAACGAAACTGATACTGGTTTTTTCTTTACCGAGGATTCCCAGCCTGACGACGGGGAATATTCATGAGCATGTGAATCCATGCCAGCCCCCATGCTGGAGAATTGCATATAATGTGTGCCGCTAGGCGACTGTTCCATCAGCTGCTCTTTGATCCACATTTTTTATCGTCACAGCAGAAAGACCCCATGAGTGTTCACTTTAATGTTCACCAAAGAGCTACTGTTCAGAGTGCAAAAGCATGGTGAAGAAACAGAGTGACATGCCTGAAATTACAGTCAGTAGGGAGCTGCCTCAAGAACACTTGACCAACACTAGGCACGGACCAAGGACAGACAGATAGGAGGCCAACACAACTTGATAAAGGTGTCACAAATAAATCCCCTTACCATTGGGTCGTCTTCCATTAGTAGCGCAGTTGCCATGTTCACTTCTCTCTCGTCCCTATAAAACGCAGAGCAATTAGATGGTGATTAGAACAGAAGGAGATACCAAGGTGAGCAAGGCATGGGTGAGGGGGTACATGATAGTAGAGGGAGACTGAAGCAAACGGACCAAAGAACAATGACCAAAAGTGCATAAAACAACAAAATAAAGTTAAAACAAACTCACACTCCTCCATCAACAGGTATATTCAATGACCCAATTCAACATTCTGTTTGCTCCTTTTCACGGGACACTGGGCACAATAACGTGTTTAACTGTCCTCTTTGCAGGAGCATCATACCTCCATGTATCTTCTTTTTAGAGATCAGCCCAGTCAAGAGGATCCATGTCACTGATACGCCTTTGCTGGCCTTTTAGCCCAAGGTACTTTGTACTTTAAAAGACTTGCAGTTGTTTGTTTGTTTGTTTATTCATTTGTTAAGCACACCAGACTCGTAAGTAAAAGGGCGCAGCAATACGGAGATGCAAAGCGTACAAAGTTACAACATAAGCACAGAGTACAATAATTACATACTTACAGGATAAACACAGTGTACAAAAATAGTGGCAGTGAATAAAATATCCTAAAATTACAGAAATAAACACTCAGCACTATAACAAAAATTTATATTACAAAATAGGGCTCTTCATATATCACTTCGGTTCACTTGTAGTCTAGGAGGTGCACAGGAGGACTAGAGAGCACGTTATCTTTGGAGGGTGGCGCTGAATACACAGTTAATGCAGGTAAAGGTCTCTACAGAGAGCGGTCAGTTCACTACTGGTACAGGAAGCTAAGGATCCGTGCGGATAATGTGTTTTATAACCTTTTTTCTGAAGTGAGTGTAGGGTTGGTCGGCTCTCAACTCTTGAGGCAAGGAATTCCAGAATTTGGCCGCCTTTACAGTAAAGCTATTGCCACCGATGGTAGTGAGCTTATATTTGGGAATGATCAGACAATTAGCATTCCCCGTTCTGGTAGGTCTGAGGGAGGTTCTTCTTTGAAGTTTATCGATAAGGTAGCTAGGGGCTACGTTATTAAGGGCTTTGTGGGTCAAGGAGAGGGTTTTTAGCTGTATTCTATTGGATGTAGATAACCATTTATGCTCCCGTCTCACAGAGGAGATGTGAGTTTTTTTATTTATGCCTAGGGCTGCTCTGAGGGCATTGTTCTGTAGTGTTTGGAGCTTTTGGATAGTGGATTTATTAGCACCACTATAAAGGGCATTACAGTAGTCAATTCTAGAGAGTATTAAGGCTCTGGCTAGGATCAAGCAGCTATTGTCAGAGATGAAAGGCTTGCCTGCTCTAAGTAATTTGCAGGTGTAAGCAGTCGAGGAAGCAAGAGATTTGACCTGTTTATCAAAGGATAATGTGGAATCCAGGTAGAAACCAAGGGTTTTTACATCCTTCGAGACTTGAATGGAATTCCCATCGATATTAAAAGAGGAATAATCGTGGCCTAATTTTTTTATGTTGGCCTGAGAACCCAGAATTATAAGCTCAGTCTTATCATCATTCAAGCATAGGCCATGAGTAGCCATCCATGCTTGGATGATAAGGTAAACTTTGTTCACCAAACCAGTGTCCGTAGTGTAATCCCCAGAGAGTGGGAGGAGAATCTGAGTGTCATCTGCGTAATTAGTATAGATGACACCCAGATGGTCCAGATCATCAAACAATGGCTTAGTGAAGATATTGTAAAGGGTTGGCGAGACGCAAGAGCCTTGAGGAACGCCGCATAGGATGGGTGTTGGATCAGCGGCTGCCGACGGGGAGAAGACTCTCATAGTTCTCTCACTCAGGAAGGACTCCATCCATTTGATGGCTCCTGGGGAGAAGTGGGCCGCAGAATCAAGGTGTCGACAAAGGACCTTATGATTGACCAGATCGAAAGCAGCAGAAAGATCAAGTAGGAGCAAGAGTACTGTCCTTCCTTTGTCTCTCTGCTCATCTATCTGTGACTTTAGGTCAATTAATGCTGTCTCTGTACCATGTAATGGTCGGAAACCAGATTGTCTATTGCCTAGGAGTTTATGCAGTTCCAGGTGTGTTTGAATTTGGATATAGGCAGCTTTATCCAGTATTTTAAGTAGAAATGGAACCGTGGTGATGGGCCGGTAATTCGTAGGTATGAGAGGATCTAATGTCTGTTTCTTGAGGAGGGGGAGCACCCATGATTGTTTAAGGTTAGCAGGGATGGTACCTGTAGCAAAGGAGGCATTTATCAGTTTTGTTATAAATTGAGAGAGTTCTCTGGCCGCGTCTTTTATTAATTGTGCTGGGCAACTATCTCCTTTGCAATTGGAGGGCTTCAATGACAGGATGATTTTTTTCTACCTCCAAGGTAGACATTTTAGAAAAATGGAAAGTTGTGTTATGCGCCGGTAGTGGAACATTAGGCAAGTGGGTATTAGGTGAGTTCTGTAAGTTTAGTACTTCTTTTTTTTGTTGAATTTTATTTTGGAGTGTGTTAATTTTGTTGGCTAGGGCATGTTGGATGTCTGTACACCAGGATTTGTCCTTAGTGCATACATCAGGTACCGCAATTGGGGACTCTAGTTCCTTGAGTATGGAAAAGAGTTCCTTCATACTGGAATTAGAGTTGGCAATACGCTCATCGTAAGAATTACGTTTTGCCTGGCAAATTTCCTTCTTATAATGTGAGGAAAGAGAAGTTAGTTTAGCTTTGTTCTCGCTGGAGGGGCATTGTCTTCAGTTAGTTTCACTTTTATTCTTTAAGATATGGAGGTCTTTAAGTTGAGGTGTGAACCATTTGTTTAAGTGGGCTAATGGTTTACTGGGTCTGAGTTTGACAGGTGCTATTTTGTCTAAAGTGGTGAGCATAATATTGTTAAATTCCTGAACTAGGCTACTTGGATCAAGATTTTCTGGTAGTGCATTGAGGGTGGGCAGGATCGCAGGGATAACTTTCTCTACAGTGATACTTTTTTTGCTTCTAGTAGAACATGGTGGCGCTAGTGGCTGAGCCATAGGGGTAGGTCTTATAGTGGAGAGTTGGAATGGTATTAGAGAATGGTCTGTCCATGGTAACGGCAGGATAGGGGAGATGGTGGCAGAGCAGTTAAAGTCTGCTATCCTGTCCAGTACTCTTCCTTTAATGTGGGTATGTTTGTTGACTTTTTGGGAGAGACCTAGTGCGTTGATAGTATTAATTATGCCTGTTGCATTTTTATCCGTTGGGTCATTAAAGCCTAGATTAAAGTCTCCTAATATGATTAGTTGCGAGGTAGGTTTAAGGTTGTTCGAGATTATGTTATGCAAGTCTTCCTCGAAGGAACCGAGAGGGCCAGGCGTTCTATATATTAAGTGGATCGTGAGTGATTGTGAATTGTTTATCTGGAGTTTGGCAGTAAGAACTTCACATGATTGAGACAAATGGGTGGGTACTAGCCTGAGTCCTAAAGTAGTTTTAGAGATAATGGCAATACCGCGACCTCGGGCGTTATCTCGGTCTTGTTTTACAATAGTATAGCCATCAGGGATGGTCAGTATAAGTGAAGGTCCTGCTGCATCATGGAGCCATGTTTCCGTGATTGCAAGGAAGTCCAAATTGCCTTCAGGAATTAGGTCGGCAATGTCTATAGCATGGGCAGCAAGTGATCTTGCATTGAGAAGTGCTCCTTTGAGGGGGGGGAGTTTCAGATGCCTTTTTGACTAGGATGGGTTTGACCGTGGGAGGAACCTGCTTTAAGTAAGTAGGTCTCAGGCTAGGCTTACGGTTAATTTTAAGATTAGTGGTCGGTAATGATCTTCTCAGAAGTTCATGTAGTTTAGTTAGTCTAGCACAAAGTCTGTCATTTCTATTAGACATAGTGCATGGTAGAGATGCATAGGAAACTAGGGCTCTAATATGCGTGGATAGGTCTGTGAGCGCAGTATTTATAGGAGTAGGCGAACTAGGGTCTGGGACAAGTAATAGTGACTGGGAAGTGTATTCTTGACATCTGGGGTTCACATGCATGATAGTAGCCATAATGCAGAGCAGTATTACTTGATTTAGCATCCTTCCAATTCCTAAATCCCAATGGGTATAGCACATGTGTGCTTCAATTATGGCTAACTGACGCAGAGTGGTAGGAACGCCTATAGAATAACTGGCAAAGATCAGGCTAGTGTCAGGGCAATAACAAGTGACATGGCGAATAGCAGAGCAGGTATTAGCAAAACAGGCATTTGGACGTTATTACAGCTAGCAAAGGGCAAAGTTAGAACATTAGGTTCTGATAGCATTAGCTAAAAGGTGAGGCAAACATGAGACACTGCTTGAATTGACTGGGAATACACTGTCTATGACAAGCAACCGTGGAGTCTTAGCAGATATGTAGCTTAGGCTAATTACAAATGTAAGCACAACACCAGGAAGGTGGGGGCAGGCTACAATGACAGATACATATGCATAGCAATCACAGTAGTGGCAGCAATGGCAGTACAATAGTGCTGGGTGAGTTATGACTACAGGGTACAGTAGAGAATAAACGGCAAATATCTGCATGTCATATGTGTGGGCACAGAAAGGGTATTATAGGCAAGGCGATCTTAATCAAAAGTTGGTTTACAACGTGGTAGCCATGCTACTAACAATCTTGTATGATCAAGGTGAGTCACAGTGTCAGATAACACAAGGGGGGGATGAAGTCTTTATCAGATACAGATGCTTACAATGTCAGGGGAGTCTTACCAGCAAGGCACAGGGTCTGTGGCTCGGACTCCGGCATGCTCTGGACAGGCTCCAGACAGATATGGATCCTTGTGTGAGGATCCTTAGGTGGGGGAGCCGGTTCACCTGCCGGCGCGTGATTGGCTTGGACAGTTGTGTTTTTCTCATTGCAAGTATGGCTCTACAAGGCCATGCACGCAATGTGCTGCTGGCTGGGAAGGACGTGTGCTCTCTTGGCAGCTATGGCAGACTAACATGGTGCCTGCTCGAATTATCACACCATGCACATCTTATATCACAGTTGTCTCCCAAATGTTGCTGTAGCTGGGAATCATCTCACTTGGCCTCGCTATAAAGGCAACCTTGCATAGTTCTCTTCTGTTCTGGCCCCAAAGTGTGCGCTTCACTGTTCACATCCTCCCCCCCCCCCCCCCGACATGATTAAAACAACCTCCGTAAAGCCTCACCTGTGCAGCGTGGGTTCCTGGAATTATGCACTTCTCATTGTGTTACAGGGGGAGTCCCAGACAACTGTCTGCGACACCATTACAGAATGAATCCCTTAAGCCTTTCATAATCATTGATGTAGGGACTACTCCGCAGGAGTCTAGTTCTTGTAATGGGAACTGTGGCCTGTTCCCATTACACGTCTCACTCATTATTTCATAAAACACCAGTGAACTGTACCGGTTACTGGGGTTGGAGATCACGCTTACTACAACAGTGTCCCAATATTTTTTATAGTATTTATTTTAATTTTTTAATCAAAGAACTTGGGACATGTTCTCCATTAGCCATACTTGCTCTGATTGGGAGAGGATTATATTGTCAGGAGTTAGAAGGAGAGAATCTGGGCTTTTGTATACTTCCTGGGACTAGGCAGAGATTATGGGGTTTTCAACTATTCAATTCTGGGCATTGCAGTGACCCTAACTGCGGTCAGTTGCAGTGAGTTATACGCACCTTGAACTGTTTAGAAGTCCTACAGAGAAGTGGTGAAGCAGAACTAGTAGGATTATTGCTTATTTAGCCTTTTGCAAGTTTGTGACACACATTTGCATTTTCACCTTCTATGTAGCACTTAATACCAGCAGTTGGCCTGTTCCTACGTGCCCTCAATTCTTGTAGCTAGGGTAACTGGGACGCTCAGCCTACACCCCCCAACACACTCCACTGAGACAACCCTCTCACTGTCTGCCAAATGATTGGGCCCCACCAATTTGAGAAATACCTTTCTAAACAATTCAGCAAACACTATTAAACAAGGAAGCGTTTCTGTCAATGATATTTCGAGTGGAATGACTTGAACTAAGGTGCCAGGCAGTTCTTGGGTGCTGCTCATAGTATATCACGCACAGCTGCCTTGCTGCCGAGGACTAGCCCGCCAAGGCCCGTGATAAGACAGAATCATGAGACAGACAGTTCACTGTGGGGTGAAGTAAAGACACTTTATTTTGGTGTAAAACCCTACCAATCTAGTCCCTAGTCTAGAGAAAAGGAAAAAGTCCAAAAGGGTGCACATTAGGAGGTCGTACAAAGTAAAGCTGTCCTCTGTCCGGAAACCCATCCATCCGGATCTAACGTACCACTATAAAGAATAATAAAGAAAATGGTTAAGGGATTCTCGCCCGAGTGGCTGGCGTCTGACCCACACTGTACTATGCCAACTAAATGTCAGGTCGTAATTCCAGGGCCAGCATGGATCAGTGGCATATGGAGAAATGCATGTCTCTAGGCTTTGGCCCTGTGGTTTGGTTCAGGTTTCAACAAAAGTCTTTCAAATATGCTTAGTTTGTCAAGCTTCTCCCAGCCTGATTCAGAAGCCCTTTGGTCCCAGCCTCTTCCTGGGGTCTCGGAGTCTCTACCCACTTGTGGGGTCTTGGCTCTCTCAGCCCTTCTTGGGCTAGTTTCTCTCTTAACCTCGCTCATGCTCTTCGGGCTCCCTGCCCCTTCTATTGTCTCTATTTTCCCAACCCAGCATGGTGTAATCCGGTTATTGCCCTGTCTCGGGCTGTATGTCGCTTTGGCCCCTCTTTGGGCTTGCTTTCGCACAACCCAGGTTGGTAGATCTGAACTCCCATCCTGTCTCACGTGGTATGGTGGCTCTGCCCCTCCTGGGCCTTCTCTTCTCTTATATCGGCTTGGAGTATGTGGCCTCTTGCCCAGTCTCGGGGAGTATGGCGGCTCAGCCCTTCTTGAGCCTTTCCTTCTTTCACCCTGGTTTGTAGTATCTAAATTCCAGTCCTTTCTTAGGCGGTATAACGGCACAGCTCCTCCTGTGCCTTCCTCATCCTGGCTTGGGATATGCAGCCTCTCGCCCAGTCATTGGGTGCTGTGGCAGTGGGACCCCTCCAGGGACTTCCAGTTACTTTTCCCGGCTTGGGATCTTCCCTGACTGCTCTGCCCTCCTCCCAGCGGGGCGCTCCTTGTGAAAGGTGGCAGAGCAGTTTCTGGTTCCCTCTGCAGCAGTGTGTGGGCTTTGGTTCTTTCCAGCGGGTAATATGGGCGCCGGTCGACCAGGTCTCAGGCGGTCACGTCACTTTTTGGTATGTCGGGCTGAGTTTCTTGAGCGCCTGGCAGTAGGGAACATCGCTACACAAGCTTTCTCACTGTCAAATGCTCCACGCCGTTTGCATGGAACGTCTCCCTGACTCCGTCTCCAAGGGTGACAGGTACACCTCTGTGTCTTGGCTCCGCAGGCAGGAGTGCTGCATTCCAGCTTGCTCCTTCATTCCTCCTCATGTTGGCGCTATGCTCCTTTCATATCGGTCTCTGACAGGAGATGAAGCAAACAATAGTTTTTGTGAGGATAACAGCTTCTGGTCTGAAACCAATATACAATATTCTCAGCGATCTGAGGCAATCCCCAAATACCCAATGAAGACATTGGCTTCCTCATAGAAGGGAGGGTAGTACAGATCCCTTCCAGTGGTTGGCCTGTACTCTAGTGGGTCGGGTCGCCACCCAGTAGGATCACGCTTGCCCTGTCCCCTAGAGGGTCTGTAGCTTAGTGGGACCATAGTCCCAACAGGGGACACATTCCCTGGTTTCGTCACAGGCCATACACTTCTTCTGTTCTTTCCTGCTAATGGCATCATGCTGGTGAGCACTGCCGGCTACTTCTGCATTTATGATGCAAGCTATTTTTGGCCAATGGATGTTATATGAATCTGCAAAAAGACACTAGTGGGTGCAGAATTCTTTCCCTGTGCCTTACGTGGGCTTTGAAACTTGCACCCCAGCACAGGAAGTCTCTACTTCCAGCAAGGCTCCAACATCTCAAGTCTGCAGTCATCCATCACTGCTGAAACCTGTCAAAGCTTTGCATTCATGTCTTACAGCGGCACTGTCTGTAGACAAGCTGGGCCTTGGTAACAGTAAACAGATATAACCCCAAATACATAGACTAACCTCTGCTTGCACAAACATCTGTTTCTAGAATAATTACATCATACACACATGTATCAAAAGGACTACCATTCCTACAATGCATCTACAAGTTATTCTGAAAATTCAGCAATCCTACAGTTCTCCCTGACTTCGATTTGAATTAGCCTAATGTTCTTCAAGAACAGAAAAGGGAATGCATATTTTAAAAGAACTGCATTTATCACTATGAAGTGGAAAGAAATCCTAAAGCCACAGCAACTGTTATATCCGCCCTGCGCCCCGCTATGCGGTGACGTAGGGCGTCTGAATAAAAGCCCCGCCCCGCGCAAGGGAGGCAGTTCCGGGCACAGACTCCAACAATGTGTGGCGTGTTTCATTTCGCTCCGGCTGGGGCTGCGCCACTGCGGCCTACCTCAGGGGCCTACAACGTTCTGCCTCCGCGCGGAGCCAGAACATAACACTGGCGACGAGGGAAACGGGACCCAGCACACGCGCTCGGCGCCCGACCATCTCATTCCTCCTGCAACCCACGGCCGATCGTCATCCATGGGCCACTGGCACCGCTCTTCGACGTGTGGGCCTACCACACACCAGGGCGCACGTGTGTTCACGGCAGTGGACATTTGGAGAGAGGCAGCGGCCCTGTCTGCCAACGCTTCATAGGCCGGCCTCAACTGGGACCATCAAGAGACGACGACAGCCGCCATGGCGACCGGCACGTCCACCCCCGGGCCTGGCACGCCTTCCAGACTCGCGGCAAATCTGTCGATCACGCCACCGCCAGCTCGCCCACAAAGCAGCTCCTCTACTAAGATTCAGCCATTCGACCCGTTCACGGATCCATCCTCGGTTGGCCCCCGGTGGCAGCTATGGCTCCAAAAATTCGAGATGGCTATGGAGTGCAAAGACGTAACCTCGTCCAGGAACATGAGATCGCACCTACTATTGAACGTGGGTGACGAGGTGCTACGCATTTTCAACGCGCTAACCATTGCGGATGGCCAGGACATTTACCAACTATCGAAAGACGCTCTGACTGCTCATTTTCTCCCGTAACTCAACCCCGATTATGAGACTTTTATATTCTGCACCACGTTTCAGGCGGAAGAGGAGACCTTGGATGCCTATAACACCCGGCTCAGGAAACTGGCGATGTTGTGTGAGTTCACGGATGTCGAGAAAGAAATCCAGAGACAACTCATTAACGACATCCAATCCGAGAAACTAAGAAGGTTGGTGCTGGGTGAGAGGGGCATCTCCCTGGCGCATTCTGGAGCTGGGTCGTCAGAGGGAGCTGGCACATGCCAGGGCCGCCAACATGGGTATGACTCTGCAAAAATTGCAACCGACCCTCGCGTCATCCATGGTGGCCCAGGTCACCAATAGACAGTCCACTAGAGATGAATCTGGCTGCAACTACGCACCGGCCAGATGGCAGCCACGGATCCCGGGGTCCACGGAGTGTGGATGGTGTGGTGGATCGCGTCATGGACGGCGAAATTGCCCGGCACAAGGCACAATGTGTGGGGCATGTGGCAAAAAGGACCACTATGCCAAGGTGTGCCGTTCTTCGGGCGCTTCACTACCACCTCCGCAGGAGGAGTGGAACAGAGAAAAAGAAGCAGAGGCAGTCACGAGGCGCGTCGAAACGACCAACTCGTCGACCGAGGAACACAGGGATGACATCACAGGAACTCAACTGGACCCCGGTAGAGAGCAGCGGACCAAAGGAAGGAAAGTCTACCTAGTGTCAGCCCTGGATCGTGGGCATGCTATGCAGAAGTAAGGGCTCCGGAGGCGCAAATGCCAGGTCACCCTCCAAAACCAGCAGGTATGGATGACCATAGACACGGGAGCCTCGGTGAACGTCATGCCCACGTGCACTTTCAAAACATTGCAACCACGACCAGCCCTCAAGAACACTGACACTCTCCTGTTTGCATATGGCTGCAAAAAGCCGCTACCGGTGGTTAGCAGATTCCGCACCACCCTCAGCCATGGTGAAAACAGGCTACCGTCCAAAATATACGTAGTGAACGCGGGGATTGAATGCCTTCTGAGCAGTGATGCGGCTGAGGACCTAGGGCTGGTACAGTTCGTCAGTCAAATCAAGGAAGCCAAAGAGGTCGAGAAAATCCTTGCACAACATCCCAACCTGCTTAACGGGATTGGGTGTCTGAAAGGAAAGACGATCAAACTCCACATTGACAAGTCGGTCCAGCCAAGGGACGTCAGACATTGGAGGACCCCATTCCACATGCGCGAACAGGTGGAGATAGAACTGAAAGCGTTGGAAGAAGCAGGCATCATCGAAGAGGTGATGGGGCCGACACCATGGGTGTCCCCGATGGTGGTCACAAGGAAACCCAAACAGCCGGGAAAGGTCCGCATTTGCATAGACATGCGCCTCACGAATTCCGCCATCAAGAAGGAGCGCCACATCACGCCAACCCTCGCCGAAATTGTGGCTGACCTCACGGGATCGAGAGTCTTCTGGAAGGTTGACTTGAAAGCAGGTTACCATCAGCTGAAGCTACACAAAGACTCTCGGTACATAACGACATTTTCCACACATTTGTGTCTGCGAAGGTACAAGCGGCTAAGCTTCGGCGGCCGAAGTCTTCCAACAGACCATTTAAGAAGTCATCCGGGACATACCAGGTGCCCTGAATGTGAGTGACGACATCCTGATCCATGCCCAGGACAAAGTTGAACACTCGAGAGGACTACAGATGCTTCTGGACCGATCGGAGGATGCGGGCCTAACCATCCACAAGGAAAAATGTGAGTTTTTCAAGACGGAGATATCGTTCTTTGGCTACAAGTTCAGCAGTTCTGGCATCTCACCGGACCCCCAGAAGGTTGCTGACATACAGGCCACGAGTTTGCCCAGGACACCCACCGACGTCCGCAGCTTCCTGGGGATGGCCACTTACTGTGGGAGATTCATCCGAAACCTGGACACTTTGCCGGAACCCCTTCGAGAACTTACAAAGCTCAACGCGAAGTGGGAATGGGGGAAAGCTTGCCAGGATGCTTTCGAGAGTATCAAAGAGTCGCTGTCCGTGGAATCGAGAATGGCGTACTATGATACAGCACTTTTGACTGAACTCTACGTGGACGCCAGCCCCGTCGGCCTGGGGGCCATCCTCATGCAGGTCACCAAAGAGGGCGAGAAGAGACCCATCGCCTATGCGTCGCAAGCTCTTACGGCAACAGAGCAGCGGTACTCTCACATCGAGAAAGAGGCAATCGCCGTACTTTGGGGGTGCCGCCATTTCCACCTCTATCTGTACGGCCGCAGGTTCACAGCGATTACGGACCACAAACCCCTCCTACCAATCTTCATGGGCACCTCCTCGCACCCGTCGGCCAGTATAGCCAAATGGCTGCTACATCTCCACCAGTACAATTTTGAGCCGATTTATCAGCCGGGATGCGGCAACCCGGCGGACTTTCTCTCCAGGCACCCGATAGCAGCTACGCCACAGGAGGGTGAGGTGGCCGAAGAGACCGAAGAGCACATCTGCCAGGTGCTGCGGGCCATGAGGCCGAAGGCGGTCAGCATTGAGGACATCACGGAGGAAACCGGCAATGACCCCTGCTGCGATTTGGTAAAAAGATGCCATCATTTCAGGTGACTGGAAGTCATTCATGAAAAAACCGCACAACAGGACAGAAGAGGCAAAGGCATTCCTCACAGGAACATTCACCGTCCGCCAGGATCTGTCGATAACAGAGCAGGGTCTGCTGCTCCGCGGAAATCGCATCGTCATTCCGCCAGGTCTGCACGACCGGATAGTGGCCCTCGCCCATGAGGGCCACCAAGGGATGGCTCGAATGAAGGCTCGAATTCGACACTGAGTGTGGTTTCCACGGATAGACGAAAAAGTGGAAAAACTAGTCAACACCTGCCTACCATGCCTGATAACCGGAGCCCCACCTGATCCAGAACCCATCCTATCGGCAGAACGAGGCTCTGGCAGGTGGGACGCAATAAGCATTGACTTTTGCAAACTACGAGAGGGCCTGTACCTCCTGGTGGCTATCGATGACCACTCCCGATACCCCGAAGTCGAGGTGGTCGAATCCCCGGCGGCGGAAGTGGTCATCCCGGCCATCGAGAAGATGTTCGCGACACATGGACTACCCACCACGATCAAAAGTGACAATGGCGCACCCTTCCAATGGGTGGAGTTCAAACAATACTTGCAAGATCTGAACATCCGGTATCACCACTTCATGCCCCGGTGGCCCCAGGCGAATGGGGATGTGGAACGGTTCATGAGAACAATTAAAGTGCGGAGGCTATCGAAGGCAAATGCCAGTCCGTGGAAAGTCGACCACTATCGGTTCCTGAAGAACTACAGAGTCACCCCACACTGCACAACTGGCGTTCCCCCAGCTGATCTCATGTTCGGCACCGTCATAAGGTTGTCCATTCCACATCACCCCAGCAGAAGACCGGACGAGCTCGACGATGGGCGCACCGATAGAAGGAGAAGGGACCCCAATGCCCACATGAGTGCCAAGAGGAGGTCGCGACCATCCAAACACCAAGTGGGTGACCAGGTGGTCATGTTACGGAACCCCACGAAGTCCAAGATGGACCCCCGCTACGAGACTCTCCCATGGACCGTCCGCCACAAGGGCCCATGATAACCGTACAAAGGGGGCATCGTCAGGTGACGTGCAACGCGTCGTGGTTCAAGGCGGTTCCGCGCAACCTCTGGACTAATGGGGACTGTCCCCAAGAAGATGAGGATTCCCCGCTGATAGAGGACGAACCTGAAAATCACCAGGGCGAAGAAAATGCAGGTGACAGAACGTGGGAGCAGTGGAGTGAACCGGACCTGGGTGAGCCGTAGGTGGAAGGCGAGAGATCTGATGAGACAGTAGAAACCACCTCCCGGGGTGGCAGATATGGCCTGAGAACTGCCACGCAGCCGCCAGCTCGGCTCGAGGACTATGTGTGGTAGTTTTGCACTTTGAGAACTGTGAAAGTGGAAAAACCTTTGCATTTGTTATGTTCATAAGTATAGGCCCATTCGTGTGGGTGTGTTCCGTCGTTGTGTTTGTTTATAATAAAGGAGGAATGTTATAACCGCCCTGCGCCCCACTACGCGGTGACGTAGGGCGTCTGAATAAAAGCCCTGCCCCCGCGCAAGGGAGGCAGTTCCGGGAACAGACTCCAACAATGTGTGACGTGTTTCATTTCGCTCCGGCTGGAGCTGCGCCACTGCGGCCTACCTCAGGGGCCTACAACGTTCTGCCTCCACACAAAGCCAGAACATAACAGCAACTACTGTCATTGATTTTTATACATCGGTTCCCGACATTTCCTGACATTCCTCAGGAATGGCTGATCTTCCGAAGGCCTTTCAGAGATTGGAAATAAACCACACCAGTGACTGGTGGTATGACCCCAAACAGGAGTATGCCATGTTTTTTTTTCCTGCCTGCTTGAACTTCTTATAAGCTGCTACACCCTAAAACTCCTTAATTGTGAATTAAGTGTCAAAACTCTTGCAGCTGGTACCCTTGTCAAATTCTTCTCCGCTTTTGTGATCATTCTACACGTGCCTTGCCAGTATGTGTCCTGGTCATGTGCTGCATTCCTGGACGTCATTTGGGGGTCGCCACGGTCCAGGCAGCAACCCCTGCATTCACTTTTGCGAACCCTGTATTTATTTATTAAAATAATAATTTGAACATTTAAAAAAGAAAACGGAATCTCCAACGGACTTACAGTTTCAGAAATGTACTTCCAATTACGATTAGACTGGCAATGCATCTTAGATGGCATCACGTGCACTAAACAAAGCACCCTTCACCATTCCAAGATGGCCGTGACACTGAAGCAAACTTCCCTTTCAATATAGCTTTGAGGTGTGGCCTGTAATTGTAGTATTTCTGCCCGTTAGTGAAGCTGGATGGGAGGGGCACAGCCTGCCCTGCTTTGCTCACAAGTCAGCACGTGCGTTCGTGTGAACTTCCCTTTGCACCAGGTCACTGCTGCAACAATAATCTGCATTAGACCTTGTGAGCGCATGTACTCACTGGGATGTTCCTATTTGAACCAAGCCATGGGGTGTTGGGAAGGGAGCAAGCCCATCCTACCTCCCTAGGTGCTGTAAGGCAAGACAAGCCCCATTTAAAGAACTATACAATACCAGGGGGAGTGTCCTAAAAGTCCCCACATGGTCCTAATATTGTATGCGATTTAGACATTTAGACACAGTACACGTAACCAAGCGGACGCCATTTTTGCAGATATTAGTAGCCATAGTCAAAGCACAGGGCCTACAGGGCCCTGCTGTATTTAGTGTGTCAGACACAGGCTGCTAACCTGAAGGGGAAATCTGTATAGGCCCAAGCGCTGATGAGAGGCACACGCCGCCGACTTCCACTCAAACCCTGCTTTGTTTTAAGGTTGTTGCCAATGTTTGTTTTAAAAAGAATGTGCCCTCCAAGGCCATGAGACAGTACTGGGCGCCTTGGTGTACATGTTATCACAAACAGGCTGAAGCAGGCCTCTGACCCACACCCAGCCAACCACAAGTTATAGCCCTAGCAACTGCCCTGGTCCCGAGACCTCTGAATTTCAAGATGCCAGTTGACCCCAGACCGCAAACCATAAACCAATCAACCTTAAAGATCTGAGAGTATGGTCGTCCCACCATTAATTTATAATGATATTATTTGCAGTGCAAGGTACAGAGAGGGATACATTATAGTTCAAAAGCAAGGGTGGAAGCCTTGGAAGCGGATAATGTGATCGGGAATTAGTGAAGTATGTGTGGGTCGGTTTAACCTCAAATCTCCCTCTGTGCCAGTCTTCAAGCCCGCCAGGTGCACTGTATAACGATAGAATAGCATTGTTCACAAATGTAGCTAATTGGTTCTACGGCCTTGGTTCCATGGAGACTTTGAGCCCAGCAGAACCCACGTGATGGAAGACGGATGAAGATGGCTCAGACCAATGACCTGGCAACCTCTATGAAGCAGGCCGAACATGTATAGGGTCACACCAGCCAGCCACGCAGGTTTTCACTGTATACAATGACATCACCTATGACGCTGTGTCTCCTTATAACATTCTGTGCGTACAATTTTTAACAGAACGTTCCCCGATAAGAGTCCTTTGTTGGCGCCTTTCCTTTTTGTATGGAAATAAAGACTTGTTGTCCTTGAAATAGTTTCTTGGGCCTTTTTCCATAGCGGCTAGTATTTCTTCTGGTGTGAACGTTTACGGGTGTGCCTTCCTTTGGTGACCCTGATGTGATCCCTGCACCCCCGTGCCTACTGAGGCTTCCAACTCGCTCCTCTGGAGCAGCGGGGCCCACCTACATAGACTAGTCCCGAAAAATGCATATTGTCGAGTGGTTTTACAGGAGCAGTCTTTGCAGAATTCCCATCTGCTCTTTTGAGCAGGGCACGGCTCTGAGGAGAGTGCAGGCTGTTATTGGGACCCCGTGATGGAGGAGTTCGGGTGAACACCCACATTTGAGTATAACCTTGCAAGTGATAACAAGTAGGGGATGGGTATATGGGAAAGTGTGAAGGTTGTGAATACGTGAAAAGTGAGGTTGTTGGTGTGGAGTGGATGAGGTTTGTTTTATTTTTTATTATTATTGAATTATTAGGAAGATTATCATGAGAAGGAAAACAGATTGTTAGGGGGGCCTCGCGAATGGGGGTAGAAGGTGGTACCACATATATTGTGTAACAGGAAAAAGGAAACAAGTAGGAGCCCTGCATAATTAGGGGGCTCGGGAACATTAGCTGTTTTTATTTTAGCTTTCTATTTTGGCTTGTTTTGTTTGCATTTTTAGTTTGTAGGGTGGAGGCCCAAGGAGGGGTGTTGTGTAAGTATTAGTGTGTTTTGAGAGTGGGTGGGTGGGAAAAGAAAGGTGGAGGAGGGCGTAAAGGCTGTAGGGTGCAAGGGTCATTATAATGGGAGAAGAAACCCACATCAAGTATATTTATAAGGCCCTGCCACTATGTCGTGACAGAATTGAGAAGTATCACAAGCTATGGGTGTTGAAGACAAGGGGGGGGGAGATGCCCTGCTCATTGGCCAGAGCAGGGCTCCCATAATAAGGATATTCCAGAGCACAAGTCCATATTTCTAACAGCCAAATATAATGGGAAACAGTTGCAAAAAAGTAGAGAAATATTAGAACTCTGGAAAATGTTCGAAGATACTGGGAAAGGAGCGCAAAGTGATAGCAGGGGCAACTGTCTAGGAAAGGAGGAGGGGGCACCAGCAGAACGCGGGGGAATATATCCATTCACAGCTCGCCCCACAGTAGGTTATACCAACCCGACTTGTGTGTCCACCACAGCGACAGCCCCACCACCCCCATATGCATCCCCTCTGGATGTCCCAGAACATGCTGATATCAATAAAAGAGACCTAGAAGTGACATTGGCATCGGCACAAACAGAATTGACCAGATTGCGGGCAGCACAGAGTTAAGTGAAGGCCGACAAACCAGCACAGCAAGGATTAGATGGGTGGAAAATGGATAGCACAGCCATAAAGTATGTGCATATAGAGAAGGAAGGAGAAGGGGGAGAGCGAGCAGACAGCTTAGCCTATGAGAATGTGTGAATCTCGCAGGGAGAGAGAGTAAGACGGGTGGAGTACAATTGATGAGTTTGAGGATGATGGGGAAGAGGAGGCAGAGCAAGCGCCTGAACATACTCCCCGGGTGGAGAGTTTGTGGGATGGTAGGACAAGGAGCAGGTTTGGCCAGATGGCAGTAGCAAGGAAAAAATAATTGATGGGGGTAGGGCAAAGGCGCAGATGCCCTTTATACATAAGGGGCCCGGCAGGCCGCAGTATGTGCCATGGGCGCAGATGGATCCAAATAATCTGATAAAGGCACTCCCGTCCCTCACAGCAGGTTAGTGGATTTATGCATTCAAAATTCAGACAGCCGGGGTACCCCTGGCGGTCGGCGACATGAATAGCTTATTGCTCGTGACTATTGGAGACCAGGCTGGGGATGTGCGCGCAAAAAAAGGATATCCGAGAGTGAATTTGGGGGAACGATGCACACGATGGTTCATTGTTTAACAGGATTCGGGCACAGGTATGGGACGCGCTGCGGCAAGCGTTCCCTGACCCACCTGACCTACAAGCGATAATGCAATGTACCATGGGCGATGATGAAGACCCCTCTCCGTTTATTATAAAAGTTCTGGATATGTGGAGAGCGGAGACAGGTGACTCGTGGGACCGATCAATACCCTTTTTCTACTTTATTGTTAAAAAGGGCTTGCCCAAAGAGGTGCAAAAAGCACTAAACACAATTGTGGGCGTTGAGGCAAAGGAGTGGGCCGAAATACAGAGCATAATAATACACCATTGTAAGAGGATAAAAGAGCTCGACAAAGAAAACGGCCCAAAGGCGGCAAGCGGAGAACACAAAACCAATGAGCTAAAATTGCTGTTGAAGAGTCGGTGTCCATGCCAGTACAGACAGAGGTGGCAGGAAGCGCTCAAGAGTTAGCAAACGCTAGAATAGCTATGGTTTGGTCAGAAGGAGGGCAAGGACAGAGGGGCGGGGGTACACAGTACCCTGATCCACAGTGGCAACAAGGAGGACAGCAGTGAGGAAGAGGTGGGTTCCAAGGAGAAAGGGGAGCAGGTTTTGGAGAAATGGGGCCCATAGGGTAAGGAATGGGGCCTTCACAATGTTGGAACTGTGGTAAGTGGGGGCATTTTTCAGAAAAATGCAGGAGCAGACCAGGGATGGGATATAACTATGGCCCATCACCTCAGGATCCCCACAAGGGCCGATGCCCAGAATTACTTCTATTACCCTACGAGATACACCAGGCCTACACCCAGTTACCCCCAGAGATACATAGTCCACCAGTGCAACAGTATCAGACAGTACAACTGCACACACCTCAGCACACCTTCCAGCAGGGAAGGGGCCCAACCACGTTCCACAGAGCACCAAATGGTACCGTCGCCACCCTTTCGAGGCGCAGATGTGGTGGAGTGAAACTGTGATGAAAGCTCCTGCTATTCACAGTCATGCGTGCGTCCAAAGCCCGTGTCTGCAAATGTAAGGAGCATCCTGGCGTTCTCCTACCAGCATGGCTACCCGACATTGTCACAGTAACGGTCTAGCTTCTAGCCCGAGGTTTCTTCCGGTGTTAGCCACGCCCACAGCCTCTGCGAAGGATTACACCGGCAGCGTACAGACTGCTCCTCGCGTTCTACTCTTCCGAGTGCACACATGCTCCGTAAATTCGTCTAATTCTTGCATCTCCCTTTGTACTTGGAGGCACCCGCTATCCTATCCTCTAACCTTTACTTTTCTTCAGATCCCCTATTACTCCGCCAGCATCGGGAACAAGACGCGCATACTTCCATTAACCCCGCGTCACACCCGCCGCAGCACGGCTTCCGCATCGGCCCCTCGGTAAGTCCTTATAGATCAAGGTCGGGAGAGTATTGTCTTCATGAGTAAATATTATCACTTAACGATTCTGTGATCCGCAGGCGGCTTGAAGACCAGCCAGATTGTTACCTACGGACTCCAACTCCCAGAAGTCTTTGCTGCTCGCAGCTACAGACTCTGCCTGTTCGGGTACGGTGTAATGTACATATTTGCGTGCTGCTCTTCTCAGATGCTGGAATCTTCCCTTATTCTTTCATCCTTTCATTTATTAGCCCTTTCGACCGTCTCCTCCCCCTACGAGGGAAATCAATAGAAAGAGGCTCCATCTAATTACATTTTGGTGAGTTAGTTTACCCCAATAACAATCCCTAATTGGAGAGTAGAACACTACGTTTATTATTATTCATTATAAAACATCTCCTCGTGATTCCAGAGTGGAAGGTCCCAGCGCCGTTTCACACATCAGCAAGGGACCCAGTGCTTTTACCATCCATTTGCAGAGAATGCCAGAACCAGCGCACCCAAGCAGTGCTCCACAGGGTTTTCTCCCCCTTGAGGGTTTCCCTGGGGACATCTCCTTGATCACACCTTTGTGCAGGGCCACAAAGGGGTCTACAGGGGGATTCCTATATTCTGCAAAGACCTGCACCACCAACAATCCTAGCAACAGGTAGGTGGTCTTCTGGTTTCAACAGTGTTTATATTGTTAATAGTGTTTAAACACCTAATTAAGCATAACAGAAATCTCTTTCCGTTTCCCGGGACAAGCACATATCCAGACTAGGGCAGTCCACAGAGAACTCTTTCGTATCCAGCCCCGTCAGTGACCCGCAACCCTGAAGAGGAACCCTAGGTGGGGCGCAGAGATGGGAAACAAGCAATTTCTTTTTATGGTCGATTCAGGGGCAGCAAAATCATGCAGCAGCGAGGGGGACCTCTCACTATTGGGCAAAACTCTTGACACGCAGGACTTCTCTGGGGCTATTTCTACAGTTCCATACACTAAGGATCTGGACGTAAAGGTGGGAGGGAAGGAGGTGTGTGCTCCCTTATTGTATTCTGAAAGTTGTCCTATCAACCTCTTGGCCAGGGTCCTGCTCAGCAAGTTGAACATGACCATCTCATTTACAGATCATGGCAGCGTCTGTGCCATGCCAGGAATGTGCGCAATAAGAGCAATGGTAGTAATACATGCAATGGCAGGGGAGGCAGTGGTCCGTGGGATACCCGTAATCCCAGAAAAGTTTATATACTGAATAACAGTACTTGTGGAGGAGGTGCTGCAAATTGCCAAGTACTGTTGAAGAGTGCAGATAGATTTTATCTTTCACCCTGTGGTATCCCCAGAGTTGGCGGCGGGCACAAAATTGTCCTCAGACCTACAAGGGTTGTTGGCATCAGCAAAGAGTGGTTGTACTAGGAACAGAATTGGAGGAGTGCGAGTGGCGCACAGTGCTTTGTGGTGACAGATGCAGAATGGTTTTAAAATAATGAAAGTGATGGAGAATTATGGTGCAATATCAAAGAGTGCAGTGCCCCTGACGGCCGTTGTGGCCCCACCCCCTTTCATTGAAGCAGACCTGAAGTATGTACCCGAGTGGTTGTTGACCACCAATCCACACAATGTCAGGCTTTAACAGGATGTAACCACAGTACACAACACTAAAAGTAGGGGCAGTGCTACCCCGGGTAAAACAGTGCCCACTATCAAGAGAAGCAGAGGAGGGAATCAGACACACGATACAGGACCCTCTCGATCAAGGTATGATAGTGCCAACCACATCCCTGGCTATCTACCCTGTGAAAAAGGCTTTGGGGGCAATTTGAGGATGATTCAGGATTTACGCCCCCTAAACAATGTGGTACAGAAGGAATTTCCGGGGGTCCCCAACCCCGAACCATTCTATGTAGCACCTCCAAGGAGGCAACCCACTTCCCAGTGGTGGATTTGAAAAACTTTTTCTCGCGATTCACAGCGTTTACCCATGGCGGAATTCCCTTCTAACACACTCGTTTGCCTCAGGGGTTTTGCGAGAGCCCAAGCATTTTTAACAGAATATTGCACGCTGACTTAGGAAACATTCAAGTATCCAGTATGATCATCCAGTACGTGGACAATTTGCTTGTATGTAAGGACAGTGAGCAGCACTGCCGGAGACACTCCATCACACCCCTACCATTACTGGCCATATGGGGTACAAGGTTGACAAGGCGAAACTACATTACTGCCAGCAGGAAGTGCTGTACCTAGGACAGCTAATAACAGCAAACAGCAAAAGGATCATACCAGATTGAGTAGCGTCAGTGCCTGCCCCCCCCCCCCCGACCCACCACAGTGAAAGGCATGCAAATATTTCTAGGGTTATATAACTACTGCAGAGCATGGATTTTAGACTATGCAGCAAATACCAGGCCACTCCTGCAGGCCCTCAAAAGCACACAAAAGCTACAGTGGACAGCAGACATGATAAAGAAAGTTCAATGATTTAAAGTAAGTGATATCAACAGCCCCGGCGCTCGCCACCCCAGAGTACATACAGGAATTCTACATATGCTCACATTCTACCCCAGAGTACACACAGGAATTCTACATATGCTCACATTCTAACGGTCAACTTATGACCGCTGTATTGACTCAGAAGAGTACAATGGGCCACAAGCCATTGATTGATTGAAAAGTTGTTTATACACAAGTGTTTCAAGGTGCAACCAGGCTGGGGAGGTGGGAGGAGGGAGACAGGAGAAAACAAGACAAACTATCTTACTAGGCCTAGTAGCATTTAAATTGTGAAAGTGCACAGAAGTGCAGGGGAGATGGAGGGGGGAAGACGTGCACCCACTGGAACAGTGCCCTGGGTTAAGTGTAGGAAGGCAGGGCCTCCAAGGGGAACATGCCCAGGAAGTGCAAGGACGGCCAGGTGACAGTGCAGGATGGCCTGAAGGCAAGTGCTAGGGACTGGGCAGGGGGGGGGGGGCATGTGTCCTACATGAGAGGAGCACCAGACAGCCAGTCAACGTAACAGCAGTTGGAAGGGAAGGACAACAGATGGAAGGCAGAGAGAACATGAGGTGGGGAAAGGTTGGCAGTGGAGAGGCAGAGAGAAGGAAGAGAAGAAAAGGAAGGTCTTGAGGGGGTTCTGGAACTTAAGGCGGTCCGGCTCAAGGCAAAGAGTGGCAGGGAGGCCATTCCAGAGGGAGACACCTGCAGAGGAAAGAAATCTACCACCCAATCTCTGCTTGGAGAAGCCACTCACCCGTAGAGAATTGTAGGTAGACGAGTGGAGGGATCTGGAAGTAAGGTACTTAGGAAGAGAGTGCTGGACCCAGAAAGCCTTGTGGACAATGCAGAGGGTCTTGAACTTGATCCTTGCAGCCACCGGGAGCAAATGGAGGGATTGCAGAGCTGGATAGATACATCCCCTGGGCTTGAGGCCAGAAGTCTTGTGGTCCTGTTTTGGATATGTTGCAGAGGGTAGAGTTAGGTAGATTGAGAAAGAGGCCGTTGCAATAGTCAAGCCTAGAGAGAACCAGAGCTCTGGACAGAGTGAGCTTCTGGGAAAAGGTAAAAAAAGATAGAATACCTCTGAGGAAGTGCAGTTGGAAATGGGACTTTGTTTTTCTTTTTTAATGTTATAGTTTAATTTTTTTAAACGTTTCATTTGTCTCCAGTTTTCCAAGGTTTCCTTTTAACTCATTGCAGGTTTGCCAAGATTTAGAATTTCTTGTAGAAATTGCATATTGTAAGGATGAGTTTATACGATCTGCCGTTAAGCATCTCCATCCATCTCTCTTCTGTCTCCATCGTCTGTTCTCTGATCTTGTAGTAGGTGCCAAATTTGGATCTTTGTTCAGCGAGTTTGTTACATTCCATTAGTAAGTGGAAGAGCGTTTCTGACTTTTGAGCGTCTGAGCAGAAGCGGCAAAAGTGATCTGTTGGAGGAATTTGTCTGGTTTTGGCTAGATAAGAGCGTGTTGGTATTGTGTTCATGCGGATTTTCAGGTATATTGCTCGCATTTTGGGATCAGGGAAGATGGTCAGGTAGGCTGGTAGTTCGTTAATGGATCTGATGTCTTTCTTGCATTGTAGGTTGAGGGTGTATTTTGTTTTTTCTTCCAGGGTTTTTAGCCAGTCATTTTTCATTATTTTTGTTTTGCGTGTTGAGGGCGTAGCGTGAGCATTTCATATGAAATGTCTTCTGTTCTCATACGTTGCTCTAGGTTGTCTTTCCACTTAGCAAGCATTGTGTTGTTCATTTCTCCGTCATGGGTCTTCAAGATTTGAATTGCCGGTGTTTTCTCATCGGTGAGGAGCTTGCGGTATAGGTCTAGTTGTTTCCATAAGACAATTGAGCTGATGGACTGTACTGCTACTTCGTGTCTGATCCTGGTCATAGGGAAAGAAGGAGGCAGCTGCAGGATCTTACGGCAGAAGGCGGGTTCTAATTTTGTCCAGCCATAGTCCGTTGCATTTATCATGGCTTCTGTTCCATAAACTATTGTTGGAATCACCTTTTGTTTATAGTATGTAGTTATGGGTTTGAATGAGTATTTGCCAAATGTTTGCTGGATCACACATCCTTGTCTTGCCAGAGTTTGGATCCTGTGTTCTAATTTCAGAGTCCACTCTTTTTCAGATTTAGATTGGTTTATATGGATTCCCAGGTATTTGAATGTTGTTACTTCTTCAAGCTGGTTGTCATTTAGATAGATTTTTAGTTGTTTTCTGTTGTTATTGATCGATCTGGTCAGTTGCATAATTTTCGTCTTCTTTCATTGAGGTTCATGTAGTGGCTTAGTTGACAGAGACTGTTTTGTAGTAGGTCTATGAATGCCGCATAGATTTTTGTTTTTTTGTGGATTGCTTCATGTTTTATCAGGTTTAGCAAGACTACGTTGATATTGGTCCCCACGTTTGGGGTGAAGCCAGTTTGTCTTGTTGAAAAGCGATGTGTCTTGTTTGCCCACTGATTGAGTTTTTTTAGAAGAATCGACGCAAACAGCTTTCCTAAGGGGTTGAGTAATGCAATGGGGCGGAAATTTGTCGGATCATCTCTCGATCCTTGTTTGTGAATGGGTACAATGGTTGCAGTTTTCCATGATGTAGGTATCCGGTTGAGCTTGTTTATGAGGGTCATGATGTTCCTCATGAGGTTGGCCCATGAGTGCGGATCTTTCTTTATCATTGCATTTGTTGTCCCATCAGGACCTGGAGCACGGGATATATTGAGTTTTTGTATCATGTCAAAAATGTCTTGATAGTTGCAGATTACTGTCCACTTTATATTCTGTCTCTCTGATTTGGTTTCAGTTTCTGATGACCGGGCTTTATATATCTGTGTGTAATGTTCGATCCATCGTTGTTCTGTCACATTTCATATCAGTTTTTGTTGGTGTGCTGAATTGTTGTTCAGCAGATTCCATAGGTCTCGGAGGTTGTGTGTTTTGTAAGTTTCTAAGATTGCTTCTGCATCTGCTTGTACTAGCATCATGCGATGCGTTTTAATCCAATTATTGTAGTTTTGTTTTGCCGCTTTTATTTTAATGAACGATTCTTTGTCTTTTCTTAAATTGCCGCACAGTGTTTCTCAGTGCCCTTTTCCTTTTCGGTAACCTCCTTGTTGTAGCAGTGCTGTTGAGCCTGTGAGGTTTGTTGTGTAGTTGGTTTATAATAGGGTTGAAGTAGCCATTGCTAGTTTAATTTCTGGTCATCAGGTAGAGTGGTTTGCATAAATTGTCTTGTGAGTGAGGTTATCGCTTGTTGGGTTATGCATAGCTTTTTTCCAGCTGTACAGAATTCTAGCGGGGTAGGTCAATTAGGTTGTGGTCGGCGTGGCAGGTCTTGTCCATGTACGACTAGTTGGTTATGGTCGCTCTTTGTCATTGTGATTATGCTTGCTGTTTCTACTGTGGCTCTCAGTTCTTGCGAGAGATAGATGTAGTCGATTATGGCGGACGATTTGCCTCGGGACCGAGTGGGTAGAGGCTTGTTTGTTTCATCCATAGGATAATCGATAAGTAGTAAGTTACGGATGTTGATTTCTTTTGCCCATTTTTTTGCACGGATTGTTAATTTTTCATTAGGAATAGGTTGTCCGTCTTTTTGCCATAAATGGAGATTTAGGTCTCCACATAATATGAATTTAATTCTTGCATATGGGAGGGTGAGGTTGTCGATTGTTAGGAAGACACCGTCCAAGAAAGCTTCATTATTCTTCTGTGTGTATTTGCTTGGTATGGATCAATGCCAGGAGAGTGGCTTGGTCTCGTATATTGTCTCTTATTACTTCATGTAGTTTAAGGAAGGGTATCATGGATTGGGTTACCACTGCCAGCAGGCTATTTTGTAGTTCAAGCATTGTTGTTGGAAGTCTCTGATTTTCATTGTCGTCATTCTGAGGAAGATGTTTCCCTGTATGCCAGTTATTGGGGTTGGATAGTTTGTGTCGTTTCCTTGCGCTGGCGTATGAAAGGATTCTTCGACATCATACTCAAATTGCATTGGTTTTTGTTCCTTTTTTTATATTTTGAGATGCAAATGATGTGGTGGTTCTCTGTGTGGTCTTTGTTTTTCATGGGATTCACAGTACTGCTGGTTAGTTTTGTTTGGTAGTGGCGTGGAGGTGCAGGATGGTGTTGCCAATTGTGTTGGTTCGCCGAAGATTTCTTTCCTTCTTTATGCACTATTCATGATGGATTATATTTCAGTGATGTCTAGGGATAGACGTGCTGCTTTGCTTGTTGCTGTATTCAAGGGGAAGTTGAGAGGTTCTTTTAAAAGTTTTTTATCTGTATGAATTTGTAGCCACTGTAGTTTTGCCTGTTTCGCTTTTTCTTTTTTAGTCGTCCCAGCCATCGGTGCTCCCGGAGTTTTCGTTCGGCTTGATTGTTTATATAATTCTTCATTGTCGGTTTGATGCTGGGTGTTCGCTGATGTTTCGACTAATGGCAGATTTGTAGTTGTGTTTGATTTTCTGTCTCTAATTGGATCATTGGCGACGGACGTTGATGGGTTGGACTGGATTTTGGCGAGGGTTGGGTGTGTAGTTGTCTCGCTCCGTTTATTTTTGTCTTTCAGTTCATATTGCATTTCTGGTTGTTTGTTAGCTTGGACATTCCCGTTTTCTTCTATGTTTGGTTTGGGGGTTGGTTGGTTGGTTGGTTGGTTTTTTCCGTTATTGACTGATTTTCAGTTTGGTCCCAGCTAATTGGGATCTGTTGGTCTGGAATGCTTTGCTTTCCTTGATTTATTTGAGCCAGGCCTTTGGTTTGTGCGCATTCTGTTTGGGGTGAAGGTTCACTTAGTCTTTCTGAGGAGGTCTGTTCCAGTTCTTCTGGTTGATTGACTATTTCGTGCTCTGGGATGTGTGTTTCTGGATTGTTCCGGGGGGATTGATTTTCGGTAGGATGTTTACTTGGGTTCTTCTTTTGGAATGCTCATTCCATTGTTGTTTGTGAAGCGTCTGCATGAAGCTTTCCTCTAAGCCTTGCGCTTGGCCGCATTGTCTGTTTTTTTTGCAATGAGGCAGACATGTGGATTCCTGTCGCCTCTAGGGATTTCGACAATTTTGGTATTGGGAATGTCCCAGTTTGGATTTCAGAGTGAATATGTCTCTTAATACAGCACTAGAAGGATTGGTACTGGTCAAAGTTTTCTTGTTGCAGCACCCGGGATAGGATCAAAGGGGTGCAAGTCCCTACAGTCTCCTGTATTCTGGTAAATTCAAGGTCGGGTGTGCACTTTGGGTGGTGCAGTGCGGCACAGGGTGCTGGGCGGGATCAAAAGTGATGAGGCCCTTACAGTTTCCTGTGTTGTGTGAGCATCAACATTTTCTTGTTGCAGCACCTAGGACAGGATCAAAGGGGAGCAAGCCCCTGCAGTCTCCTGTGTTCCGGTTGTTTCGGGTGTTCACTTTGGGCAGTACGGTGCGGCACAATGTTCTGATTAGTATCAAAGGGGAGGGAACCCCTGCAGTCTCCTGGATTTTTAGTAGGTTCAAGGTCACGTGTGCACTTTAGATGGTACAGTGTAGCACAGGGTGCTGGCCAGGATCAAAGGGGATAAGGCCCCTGCAGTTTCCTGTGTTGTGTGCGCTTCAAAGTTTCTTGTTGCGGCTCCTAGGACAGGATCAAAAGGGGAGCAAGCCCCTGCAGTCTCCTGTGTTCCGGTTGTTTCGGGTGTTCACTTTGGACAATGCGGTGCAGCACAATGTTCTGGTTAGGATAAAAGGGGAGGGAGCCCCTGCGGTCTCTTGTGTTTTGATTGGTTTTGATGTTGTTGCAGTATTCTTTCGGTGGGAGTATTTCCGCAGCGCAGGGTGCTGTCCAGGATCAAAGGGGAGAGAGCCCCTGAAGTGTCCTGTCTTGTGTAAGTTTCAAGGATTCTTAATTCAGCTCCCCTGAGTGGGGGCAGCAAGCCTCGAACGTCTCCTGTATTATTGTTTACAGTGTTCTTGCGGCACGGTGGAGCACTAGATGCTGGGCAGGGTCAGGGGAGAGAGAGCTCCCTGTATTGTCTTGAATTGTGGCAGCTTCAAATTTTCTTGCTATGGCGCCAGGAGAGTGGCAAGGTGCAGGGTCAAGGGGAAGTGGACCCCGGCAATCTCTTGCCTAAGTTGGAAGTCGATATTTTCTTTTGTTGTGAAATGAGTTTCTTTAAGCAACACCTTGAAGTTGAGGGTAGGCAAGGTGGAGGATGAGTTTGTTGATGAGATGTCCCGACAGAATCCTTTGTTGCCTGGAGTTCAAGTTTTCTTCGCTTGGGATGAGCTTTCCTAATACAGGATGCAGTGCTATTTCAGCGGGCACGAAGCAGAGTTCACAGACAAGATCTCTCAGCCAATGACTGCCAAAGGATTGCCACTAGGTGGAGTCTGTTGTGTCGCCAACATTGCAACGATAGGATACGGCCCACAAAGGGCTCCAGGGGAGCGCTGATACACAGGCACTCGCGGCCCCCGCGAAGTTTGGGTGAGGCCAGCCGCCGCGGGTCGTGTAGAGGGGCAGACGCGCCGGACGTGTGCGCGTGGGCCACGCGGCAGCGAGCAGGCTCGCGAACAGGCTCGCGGCTCACCCGGTCACAGTGGGACTGCCGGAGCTGGCGTGCGCGGGTGAGGGAGTCAAGCTCCGGAGACGTGCCGCAAGGGAGATCCCTCACTGCGATAAGAGCTGGTGGACGGGCACAGTTTTCCTGGGGGAGCTCGGGGATTCCGTCCAGACTTCAAAGGATGGGGGGGGATTTGGGTGGGAGAGGGCAGCGGGCAGGGAGGGAAAATTCGCCAGCACTCACAGCGGGGTCTGTGTGTGCCGAGAAGGGGGCAACAAAAGGTGGGCGAAGCAGGCCTCGTGGATGAATGAATTGGTTTCTGGATAAGGGGTGAGGGGAGCAGGGGGGTAGCGAGACTGTGGACAGTCGGGAGGGTAGGAGAGGTGTTGTCACTCACCGCAAAGCAGGGCTTGGATGATAATTACTCGTGGCCAGTCAACAGTGATTTCTTTTTGCGGGAGTTCCTTGTTCTTCTTAGGGAGTTGAGCGGAGCGGGGCCACGGAGCCTGCAGAGCCTAAAGACCAAAAGACTCTGCAGCAGACTCTGTGGCCGCTTCACGGGTTCCTGGGTATTTTGAAGGTGGAATTGGTAGCAATAGAAAGAGGACTGGTAGGATCTTCTAGTATACTGGAGCAAAAGCAAATAGAGTCCTGCACTGTCACTGTCCAAAAGACTCTGCAGCAGACTTCATAAATATTAAAAGTGAGACGGCAAACTTGGAGTGGATACCAACTGTGGATTTTAGAGGGACCTTTTAGACATGTCTGATGTGTGGAAACAAGAAGAGGGTGAAGTCGAAGATGACCTTGAGGATTAGAGTGCGAGGGCACATTGGCCTAAAACAGTGGCACGTTAAGACTCAGTGATGCAAGGACAGTTTGCGTGCGAGCAAGCACTCCCTGCAGCTGCGTTCGAGAAGAGTTCCACAATCGTGATGCGGTGCTCCGTCACTTGGTATCTGGACCAGTATTCGCCATTCTAGAGAGATCAAAATCTACCCTGACCACACACAGAGCTTCAGCGTGTGCAATTATCCTCTCAAGCCCAAACATCCATATTGTACGATGCAAAACAGTGAACCGTGCCACTTTTTTGACAGAAGCATGTACTGAAGAGGACTAAGCAACCCATGACTGTCATGTATGAAGGGGAGGAAGATGACATACCCAAGGCAAGAGACAGCCCATTGTAGGGGGAGGTTCTTTTTGTTGACAGGTCAGCGACAATTGATCAAGAAACGGGCCAGAGGCAAACAAGCGCCACAGTGGTGCGCCTCGTGGGAGGTGAACACAAGACAATGATTACTGATGCATCACTCCGTCCAAGCAGCGGAGCTCATAGCGCTCATTGAAGCACAGCGGGCATTACAGGGGGTGTGACGTGACCATTTATTCTGACTCAGCATACATCACGACAACAGTGCATGCCGTTTTGTCATGGTGGAAAAGGAGGGGCTTACAGAGAGCAGATGCTTCCTCAGTATAGCATGCCACACTGCTAGATACCTTGATCACTGCATTGTCCCAACCCTCCGTAGTGGTGGTGTTAAGTGCGCTGCCCACACCAATAACACAGACGAAATGTCATTGGGAAACATTGCTGCGAATGCGGCAACCAAAATGGTGGCTAATCTCCTGGTGCCCACACCTGCCGAGTATGTTGTGACCACGCCTCCAAATAATCAGCTGAACACCCCATATACAGCAGTGCCTATTGCACAGTTTATTGAATTACACCCTAGAGTGCCCAGACTGCCTGTTCGTCTGCACACGCTGCTGGTCCATTCTGTGCCTAATTTGGACTGCTCGACAAACACCAGGATAAGGACATTGTTCTGTTCTAAATACTACGTGGACAAGTATATTATCAAGTATCACTCCTCAATATCCGTATGAACACTGATAGTTACTTTTCTCTTTTATAGATATCTGGGAATTTTGAAGACACGCCCCCTTCTAATTTCCACCTCCTACATAGGCACAGGCCTTGCGCATCCGGGCGCGTGCCTCCCGGAGTGTCCAGAGTGTCTGTTTGCCTGCACAGGCTGCTGGACCATTCTGTGCCTGATTTGGACTGCTCGATAAACGCCAGGATAGGGACATTGTTCTGTTCTAAATAGTAGGTACACAAGTATATTATCATCAAGTATCACTCCTCAATATCCGCATGAACACCAATAGTCACTTTTCTCTTTTATAGATATCTGGGAATTTTTAACAGCGTGAAGCCATGCCCCCTTCTCATTTTCATCTCCTACTTGGGAACGGGGCCATGTGCGCGCATCCCGGAGTGCCCGAGTGCCTGTTTGCTGCGTCCTAGGGGCGAAGGGATGAGGCATTGATGTTGCACGAGACTCTGGGTCACCCTCCCATTGTTAATCCCTCAAAGGTAAGGAAGCGCGACACCTACATATAGGAGGTTTGGTCATTTCTATCATCCACAACATGAAACTTAATATGTGTGCCACTAAAGAGAAATCATTGGGGGTGGGGGATGTATGAAGACTTTCTGTCCGCCCCCGGGTGTTCACCCTCATTAAAAAACACAATGGCAAGAGCCAGAGCACTTCCACGCCCGCCTACCATCCGTTAGCAACTTCTTTGAAGACTGCGAGCTTTGAGCAGCAGGAAGATGATGCATCCCCGCTGCTCATAAACTAGGAGCTCTCTCCTCCCATGCTGGGTAGTGAGAAAGGCTCTGACCCCAACACCAAACAGAAGGTCGGGTTGCCTGCGATTGGGGCGGACTCGTCCTTTTTGGACACGCCACCCATCTTTCTAACGGGGGAGGTCTCGCTCTTGGCCCTGTCGCAGTACCCAGGGAGACAGGGGGAGGAGTCGGATGTCCCCATTCCGTCGGCTCAAGTGCCAGCCGGAGTGTTGGTGGAAGCTGCAGTGAGGGAGGTGGGGGGATGCAGGAATCTGTCTTGCATGAAATCCGTGAGCAAACTTAATGTCTGCGAACTGCGATAACTCAATTGTTTACCCTGCAAAGTCTAATGGGGGTGAAATGATATATGATATGATATGTTCATTTATATAGCGCCTATACACAATGTGTTTCAGGGTAACTGCTACAGCTACAGCTTTACCGATTGCTACAGATGTGCCTAATGAAGCCGTAATGCGTCGAATGAAAAAATAAATAAATAAATAAATAAATAAATAAAGGGACTCGGGTGGTAGATCGGAGGACACTACTTGGGCCTCACAAATCATTATTGCCCCATTGGCAACCCAACTTTAGACAGAAAAAGGGAAAGAAAAAGAATGAAATTAAAAAATTGTTTCTGGGAAGAGGTTCCATCAAGCCCTCCAGAAATTCGTGGCAAAATATGCTAAGGGAGGAGGTGGTACACTCCCTAGATAATGGATCAGGGCTTGGGGCAACTGACATGGATGAGGACTGCTTTGAGTGTCCTCTTAATGAAACAATAAATGGGGAGCATAGAGGGGGGGGCCCTTTCTAGCAACGACAACCATCCACAGGGTGCAAGCATTGACGCTGTGAACACCTTAATGGAAGCAATGAATCATAAAGGGAAAAAAGACAAACAAAATAAATTGAACATTGGTAAAGACAAAAGAAAAAATACCTCATGATTGACTACCCCTCTCTTTATCCCAAGTTGTTCAACAGGACAATGCACGCTTTCCACTATCTTTTTGTTCAGCGAAACACAGGATCACCGCAAAAGCTGAACTCTCAAAATGCTTGTCATTTTATTAATACATGAGAAATCGTCTAAATCCAATTAATCAAAAATACAATAAAACAATAGACCGTTAATGCAAAAGTGGGGTTAGTAAGTGACTTAGATCAGTCTCCTATAGATCCAATCAATATGTTAATTTTTCACAAGACATTCATGTTTTGCACTGGTGGAAACAACATAGGGAAACAGTTATCACTTTTTCCGGTGTCTCAATTATCAATCTTGCGCCGATGTAAGTCACTCGTTTTACGGAAGACCCTTAATGGGGTATTCCCACGCAGATAGATGAAGCTTGATGTTAGCGCTTCACCAATAGTCGACATATGTTTCGGCCTTCATTGTCCATACTGCACTATGCCCAGTGCCATTGGTTTGATGTTTGAGGCCTTCTTCAGGGCGTGAAATTGCTTTAATTCAAGAATTCAATTACAAACCATACAATCTTGCGGTCATTTCCACACTGTAGAACAAACACACTGTTCTGGGGCTTGAGCTTGTTATAACCGACCCATTTACTGGTGTCTGGTCTTCTCAGGGGCCATATGGCTACCTGCGGCTTCGCGACGCGTGTGGTGCTGTATTTTCTTTGTTTTTCTTTATTAGTCAAAAGAGACATTCTTTTTTTGTTGCACCTCCTTTTCAGAGTATGCCTTTTTATTTTAAAGAGGATTATTCCAGTCTGAGCATCAGAACTAATCATTTTAGACAAAGGCATCTGCTTCCTCCTCTGCGGCGGCCGTTTGCGTCTGTCCAGTTCTGTTCTGCCATAGGTAAAGAACCTCTAAATCCCAAGTTGGGTGAGGTCTCCTATCACCTCTTTACAAAGAAACAAGGTCAGGGGGCAGTAAGCTTGGCTCCGATGGAAGCCACTGTCTTGGAAGATGCCACCAAATCCAAAAAGAATGAAGGCAGGGTGCTGAATTGCACCGCAAATGATGTAAGTGGAAGAGGAGTAATTGTGAATCCTAATTGTGAGGCGCACCTCCAGGATATTGAGATATCATCTACTTTCGACCCTCAAACCATCCAGTTTGGAGGCAATGTTGGTCCTAGGGGAGTATTTGGGCTGGGAAAACCTGAAACCGAGAACCAGAGTGGAGACGCAACTCTTAATATTCAGTCGTTAGAAACAATGGAGAGGAACACACTAACGCATATGCTGGGACAGTAGCCCTCGACTACCCTGCCTGCACCTGCAAAAGGGCCCTACTCAGGGTCTGACGGCTCCTAAAGAGGTTGAGGTGTCGAATGAGAATCAATCATATATGCCTAAAACACCTATCAACGCCCAAAGCTTCCAGGGGTCGAGGATAAATGAGGGGAGTACAGGGGGAGAGTGTAATAGCCCAAGTGGGAGTCAAGGAATTGGAATATCAAATCCAAAATAGTGCCATCAATGAACCCGTGATGCAGGACAATGCACCGAAAAACTTGGAAAGTGTTTCAAAAGGTACACATCTTAAACAGTGCACTAAATATAGTCTCATGGCAACAACCCACTTTTTTGGACGACCTAACTTCATGTCCAGCAATGGCGGCCCTGGTTCACTAAATAGATGGAGGGTCCTGGCTCTCTCAAATGAAATCCCCAGTTTAAGATTAATCACTACTGCATACATAAAACTGGTTGATTTTATCTATCCTGATCGGTATGATCATGTCCGCCTGGTTCTGCACTCCCGTTCTGTGTACGACGCCTTATTATCGGAGGTAAACCAATTTAATAAGTTGGGTTACGATCTCCTAAATTTTAGCTCAGGGTTTTCAACCGTACATCGTGGTAGGCACTCGGAGGGTTTGGGAATAGGGTAATTGGACGGGGGGCGAGCCAGAGGAGTGGGAGGTCCCAACAGGGGGATGAGCAAGATCTTAATTGGAGGTGGTTAGCCCCAAGTCTGCGTGACTATCTCCAAGCACTAAAAAGCAATCTTTAGCCAGTGCTCCAATGTTTCTCTTTAGAATTCCAGAGGTTTATTCCATTTATGTACTTTAGAGTTATGCCGTATGCTAACTCCGTACTCTATAATGTGTATTCAAGAAAACATGGTCAACCTCTCCTCAATTATTAGATGGCTTTGATGTTCGTACCAAGCTCGCTTCTAAGGGTTTGAGAGGGAGGCCATCTGGGGGTTTGCTTATTGTAATAAGAAATGGGGCCGATATGGCAGTAATATATTGTATGCATGTTTCAAGAGGTGTCTTGGCCGTTCTGCTGGAGCTAAAAGCCAGTTCTCCCTCTCAATTTGTTTTGCTACTGAATATTTATTGGAACACCCAATCAAATCTCCAGGAGATCTTAGGGAAGATAAATGCCCTGATCGAAGACCGGATGACTACTACCCCGGCGCCCAAATAATTATCACGGGTGATGATGCATCATCAATATGATAGCGAACAAATATTCGCTGCATTAAAAGATGGCACCTCCAGGCAATTTTGGGTGTTGGTAAATGCCATGGAATATTTTCAAGTCATGACACAAACCAACACTATCTCTGAGGAGGTGTGGCCTGGGCACATTTTAGTTCTCTCTATGACACTAGGTCGGGGGGGCGAATATGTGCCGGATTTCATTAATGATAAGCCATGGAATGCCAAATTTTCTATTGCAGAGATTAAGATCCAAATTGATAAAGCCAGCTCCTCCAGAGCAGCTGGGACCAATCAGCTGTTAAATGTAATCATGAAAGGGAATCCAGTCTTGTGGGCTAAGGCTCTTTATTTACTGTTTGCTGATATTATCCAAACCAGGCGTATTGCATCTTCTTGGCACATTTTCTACAAAAAAGATGACGGGTGCTGTCTTTCAAACTATCGCCGAATTGTACTTTTAGACAGGGATGCCAACATTTTTGCCGGTTTGCTTTTAAAATATGTGGAGGAATGGTGCAATAAGAACGATATCCTCGCTTATCAACAAACCAGGAGTAGGAAGGAAGTGGGTACAGATGAGGGTGGGCTCCTAGTTACTGTATTGCAAGAGAAGGCCTGGAAGGAGAATATTCCCCCCTCCCCCCATTTATTTGGCTGCCATGGACCTTTCGCTCGCATTTGATTTGGTGGAGAAAACTACGCAAAGTAGGAATGCCCTTAGGTGTACTTTCCTTATTAATTCATTTGCATGAGGGCTCCCAAATTCAAGTCCGGTTAAACAAAGAAGGCCTTCTATCCCATGCTATATCTACATTCAATGGCCTTCGCCAATGGTGCATTTTTACGCCAGCTTTGTTTAACTTACACATGGCGGATGTGGGGAAAACATTGGACGAAGCAGCTTTTGGGCCGCCTAAAATAGAGGTGGTCAAAATATGCTCATCAGTGTATGGGGATGACTTTCTCCTTTTAGACCATACTCCGAGGGGCCTGATAACTCCATTCAATGATTTTATTTTTCTCAACGGGTTGAAAGTCAATGCAAATAAAACCGTAGTAATGAGGATAAGTAGACGAACATCGCCTATTGGTTACGCATGGTTCTTGAATAATGGGAAACTTGCCACTAGGACTTCTATGAGGTATATAGGGTTCCCCATTTTCGATAATCCCTAAAAATGTTACTACCATAACTATCTAAATGAGAAAATACTTAAAATATCCCAAATGAAAAAAGTGGACCATAAACATGGTACATTTTTAATGTTGCCACTGATTTGTTTATATAACACCAAGATCATACCGCAACTATGTTATGGTTTGGAACCATTTCCAGCTTGGGCAAGGGCGGAGTTACATAAATTGGAGGGTCGGATTTGGCATTCAATCCTTCATTGCCTTCCAAAATCTGTGCCCCTACCAACTATTAGATATGAGCTGGGCTTGCAATCCACAGAAAGTCGAGAGGAATGAATAAGGTTGCCTGTATGTAGGAAACTTTATGATTGTTTTAACTATCTATGCAGCAATAGGACAGGGACTATGCCAAGGGGGCCCAGAGAAAGGTTTTGTGTCTATACTAAAAGAAGAATGTTGCGAGTTACTGGCCAAATTGGGTTTGACAGTTGAAACTCTTCTATCACGACCAATGAGAGTTAAAAAAGGTTCCTGCAATATGCCCAATCAAGGACAAAAAATATTTCTCCACAAAACTGCCGATAAAGTATTTAACATGGCACAAGGATACACAGTCATTGGGGGCGATTTAATCACCTGGATGAACAGCTCCCTAGACAGGCAAACTAAGACAGACGCACTCAACCCACCACAGTCACAAGAAGAAGCTGACATTCAGAAGACTCTCACTCTAGATGGGCTTACTGATAGATGGCGTCACCTCCATCCAATAGATAAGGGTTTCACCTTCCGCTGCATCCCACATGAGACACTCACGCAGATCATATTCCTCTCTGAGGGACTATTGCGGACACTCCAAACTGCGAACATATATCCCATTGCATGGTCAGATCATGACATGGTCCCGGTGGAGATAAATTGGGAGGGACTTGCCCCCCTGGAATACAAAGTGGAGATGTAATGAATCATTATGGTTGGATACGGTCTTCAGGGACAACCTCGAAAACGAGATTAAACAATTCTTTGTTTCCAATGACACGGGTGAGGTTGCAAAGAAATCTGTATGGGAGGCAGCCAAAGCCACATGGAGGGGTATCCTTATTAGGGAGGGAGATCAGAAGAAAAGGGAACGGATCTTATTGGAAAAAAACATTAGAGAAAAGCTGAACATGGCGGAAAAACTAGCACAATCAACTCCACACGAGAGATCGAAACATATAATTGAAGCCAAAGAACTCAGGGAGGAACTAGGAATACTGGAAGTGCATAAAGTGACCCAGACCTTGCAATATTTAAAACAAAAATATGAGAAAGGTGACAAGGCGGGCGCCCTCCTGGCGGCACGACTTTGAGCACAGAGGGCAGAAAGATGGGCGGACGTGATAGAGAGAACAGACGGCACACTCTTAGAAACAACAGAGTCCTCCCCAGAGGGAATACGAGAAGCATTTGCCTTCTTTTATGAAGACTTGTACACTTGTGACCCACCCCCCTCCAGAAATAATTGATGCATACCTCAAGGAGGCGAGACTTCCCGCATTGACACACACACCAAAGCCGAATCCTTAGAAACATCGGTCACAGAGAAATAAGTAATAGACGCCATCAAACGTCTAAACAGGAAAGGCCCCAGGGGAAGATGGGTTCACTCCTGGCTTCTATAAATCATTCTCCACGTTTCTTGCCCCCCTTCTCGGTGACATATTTAAGACAGGCAAGGCACCCCTGTCCTTTGCGCAGGCCCTCCTCACAGTCATACCAAAGGAAGGCAGAGATCCAAAACACTGCGGATCATACCGGCCCATTTCACTCCTCAACACGGACGCCAAAATATATGCACGAGTCATTGCAGCCCGATTAGAAACACACCTGCCACGATTAATACACCCAGACCAAGTTGGCTTCATATTGGGGAAACAGGGGGCCGACACAATGAGGAAAACACTCCATCTGATACACGAAGCACAAGAGATGCAAGGTGACCCAACCCTCCTGTCACTGGACGCTGAGAAGGCCTTTGATAGAGTGGCTTGGGACTTCCTAGAGAAAGTCCTCTCATCGATAGGGTTGGGCACAAGGCTTCGTCTCGCTATAAAGGCATTATACTCATAATCGCAAACATCGGTAAGCGTAAATGGTGGCTACTCCAGGTGGTTTGCACTGGAAAGAGGAACAAGACAAGGTTGCCCACTATCCGCTTTATTATTTGTTTTGTCCCTCGAACCATTACCACAGAAACAGAGCTGATGAGAAGGTTAAAGGTATTAAAGTAGGAGAAAGAGAATACAAACTAGGCCTTTATGCTGATGACATACTCCTGCAACATAATTGAAGAATACGGTCAACTAGAGGGCCTCAAAATTAACACTGGGAAATCAATCCTCCTCCCGATTGACAAAAATAGAGACAGGTTTGCCCCCCTGGGAATGAAGGTCAGCCTTACCACGCTCAGATATTTGGGCATCAACGTCACCTGGGAACCTGAAACCCTATACCAAGCTAACTTCCCCTCGCTGTCACTGATCTTACAGAAAGACATGGAGAAATGGTCTAGACTTACCATTTCTTGGTTGGGCCGCCTAAATGCCATTAAAATGGTGATTCTACCTAAAATATTGTACTTGTTCCAGATGCTCTCCATCAGAATGCCCAGAGAATACTTCAGTGCCATCAGGAAATCTTTAATGGCATTCCTGTGGCAGAATAAAAAACCCATGGTCCCTTGATCCCTACTTAACCTTCGGAAAGATAATGCAGGGGTGGGCCTCCCGGACCTAGAACTATACTACAAAGCAACCCAATTACGAGTACTAATTCCACACCTGAGACAGCAAACAGACCTACAATGGATAGCCCTAGACAACTACCACCTCTGCCCATTTACTGTAGGAGAATGGCTATGGGTCCTCCTATGGCCCCTACTACGGAATAGCATAAAAAAATCACCCCATCCTTGGGACCATATGGGCGGTGTGGAAACCAAATAAAGATAGGAGAGGGGTCACAACATGACCCTCCCCCTTAGGGCATCTATGGGTACCAGGCATACGTGATGCCATTCCAGACCCATTGAGCTATCAAACCTGGTACGAAGCCGGGCTTGAAAGAGCCGGACAACTATGGAGGAACAAGGCTTACATTACCATACAAGAACTTGGAGAAGCACTCGCTATTGGCCCACTATCGGTGTTTCAATATCTAGAATTGAAGCGCCATAAAACGAGAGGTATGGAAAGACCATCTGCAGAAGGACTTCACCCTCTTTGAAAAAATTCTTGACACCTGCACAGGCTCCAAAGGCCTCATAAGTGCAATGTACACGGCACTAATTGAGGTTCACACAACCCTCTCGGTCACACTAAAGAATAGGTGGGAAGTGGATCTGAGAGGTCACCTCTCAAGAGTTAGGGCTATGAATATGTAGACAAACGGCAAAATCATCTGTCTCCTGCCAGTACAAACTACACGCACTCAAACTACTGTACAGATGGCAATATGACCCGCTCAGACTAGCCTAAATGTATCAGGTCGCGAGTCCATATTGCTGGAGGGGCTGCGGGCAGAAGGCAGACTATTGGCATATGTGGTGGGGATGCAGTGCGGTGCAAGCATATTGGGATGAAGTACTCAGTTAGATCAAGGAATTAGATGAAGAGGAGAGGGAGAAACACCCACTACTGATTTTGTTTGGTCCAATTGAAACTGAAGAGACAATCCTTAAAGTCCCTAAAATGGTACTGGGACTATTGATGGCCGCAAGGGCCTGCCTCACAACTGCTTGGAAAAGGGCAACCCTCCCCACCAAGACTGAGTGGATAGGCGTCGCCCGAAACATCTTTAGAATGTATAGTCGGACTGCCGCCCTTCATGGAGATCGCACCTCTGTTGAAAATTAATGGTCCGAACTCCGTGCCAAATATATCATATGAAAAATGTGTGCATAATATGTTGAACAAACTTATAATATGTAATGAACCAGCCAGTAGAGAATCATGTGCTTCTATATATGTACCCCTGTTTTTTGCTGATGTTAAGGCTCCACCAAAGACTTCATTACGAAGCTAGAGAACTATTTCCGCTTCACTAATGGACATTCGGGATGGGGGGGGGGGTCGGAAAATCTGAGTTCAACATGGTTAGTAATATTGTTGGAGTAAGATATGTATACTACAGTTTATACTATGTAACATAGACAATGTCGTCTCAGTCTTCATACCATGTTTAATAAGTAAAGTTTGTATTACAATGATGAAACTTCCATCTATAAAAAAAAATAAAACAAATTTAAAGAAAAAAACAGGAGAGCACTGGCAAAGCAGTAATGCCTCGTGAGCTGTTAACGATAGCTTTCAACCAACTCCATCACCCCTCCCACAGCTCAAAGCAACACATTGCAGCTGACATACAGGAAGACTGGGTGGTGCCCAGTATTCCGGAACACCTCACTAACATGATCATACACTGCACCATGTGTCAAAGTGTCAGCACAGGCATGATGCTACAAACTTTGCGAGGCACTCTGCCCCGCCCTACTGGGCCGTTACGTGAGCTGCAAATAGATTACGCGAACATGGGGGAGAGATGCAAAGGGGTCCCGGTTTTTGATTGTTGTGTTCTTTTTAATGGTGGGTTGAAGCAGGACCTTGTGCACACCCAGATGCCAAATGTGCATCTAGGTTTCCCGTCTGAGGGTCTTCCCCCCCCCCCCCCCCCCCGATGGGGGTGGGGGAGTGTGCGATGTGCTACGGTCTGGTAATGGCACACATTTTTTCAATGTGCTCTTTAAAGAGATCACAGCACTACTTGGCATTAAGCACTGAATGTGTTCAATTTATCACCCCCAAGCCAATGGCGGTGTGGAGAAGATCAACAGCCTTCTCAAGGGTAAACTATCGAAGCGTTGCACCACGTTAAAGAATTGGGTGCACTGCTTACCTTTGGGCCTCTTCAGTTTACGCACACAACCCAGCAAGGACCACAATTTATCACCCGATGAGGTGGTTACTGGTTGGCGCATGAACAGGCACATATCCGCTGTCAGGACGGCATTAGATGCCCATAGAGCAGCAGCAGTTTTAGGTAAAGAATTTAAAGAGTATTTGACAACCCTAACACATGCAATTAAATGTGTCTCCCGACAGACTGCACCACCCCAACCAGAGGACACACCGGCCACTGCAGACAACAACAGGCTCCCCGCCCGCCCAACCGCTGCTGCCTGCAGAATTTATCTGCGTGAGGAGCTTTGTTCAAAAATGGAACAACAACAGATTTCATGCTCCATATGAAGTAGTGTTTTCGACTCCCCTCCCAGTAAAAGTGAAGCAGCTATGCTATTGGATTCACTTTCCGACGTCCGTAGGGCTCCCCCAAACATTACACAATGACCTTAAGGGCACCTGACACTGCTCATCTACCTCAGCACCAAGTATAAAACCAAATTGTACAATGCCTTTTGGCCCTTATCCCATTTGTGCACACAAACATCTGATGGAACATAAATATTTTGTAAGATTTCTCTTTTCCTTCTTCTCTCCTTTTAGCTTTTATTCTTTTTATTCTCTCCCTCCCTATCTTTCTCTCTCACCCTCTCCCTCCCTTTCTCTCACTCTCTCCTTCTCTTTAGCGTGCACTCTCTTTTGCTCTCTCACTCTCTCCCCCACCCTATCTTTTTGTGTGCATTCTTTTTCCCTCTGTAGGTGAGAAGACAATGGAACCACCAACTTCAAATACATTAGAAAAGATACTAGCTATGACAGTTCCTAGATGCTCATATTTGTACATATGTGGAATGCATTGTATTGCAGTCATATTCACCATTCTAATGTTCATATTACGAATTTATTGGGAAGCATCTTTTATATGGTGAGGTCATATAAAAGAGGGGGTGTAACACAAACATCACCAACATTACTACTGTAAATATGTATAACAATAGTAATGAGCGTAATAGCAGCTACAGCAGACCAACAAGTACACCTGTATGTATGAGTACATTAGAACATTTTTCCCAATTATTTTTAAGAATATTTTTCGTAATATAAGCGTGAGTGATATTAGCCTTAGAAGTGTTTTTAGCAAACACATAAATCCACATATAAGAATGAAAAGGCAAGCACGAAGGGAAAAATATGATGCCTACCATGGGCTAGGCCTTGATGCTATTGAAGATGTGCGACACCCTGAGATTACCAACAGTTCGTTTACGGATACTGGTGCAGTAGAGAGAGAAACAGTGAATGGTAGCTGTTACGTATGCTCACTAATCCTGCATGCGTCGGAAGCACCCAAAGTATTAGTACATAGAGGCACAGTGCCTGTTCATCTTGTGCTATGTAGGGTCCAGGGCAACTTCCAGGCACTAGAGCTTGTGGATCCAGATCGCCTGTAATGTAACGATAATCAGAGAGACATGCTTCCAACAACTGCATGGTGGAGAGCCTCCTAGGATATGAACAAGAGCTCCTGGCTCGAGTGGAAGCAACCTGTGCACAAATGTGGACAGAGCATATTGCAGTTGACATGGATTGCAGCAATGGGAAACCAATGAAACTGCACCAAGAAAAAAAATAAGAACTTTGCTTCCACAGTGAAGGAACGATTTTCATCGGCTCTAACGAACGTTGCAACAAAACCCTCCCGATTCCAGACCTGAAAAGAGGCACAGCGGCAGTGATGGATTACTAATGGGTCTGCGGTCAACAAGTCTTCTTGCACCTCGCGCCATCATGGAGGGGCAGGTCTCACAAATTCTTTAAAATTCCACGACTGTCACAGGTTTCCCCCCTTCTCACTTGTCTATGTTGCCTGATGTCCTCTTTAGGTGGAGTCTTCTTTCGTACGGTTTGGGACTTAAATAAGCCTGCTCGGCCGTCCTCGGCTTCCAGATTACGTTCAGCTGCGATGTCCAGGATCACGGGAAACTCCGGGAGTATTCAAGAAGGAGTAGGGGGGCACGCGGAAGCGAAGCAGGGATTCCGGGAAGTTAGGAAAGAGGGAAGAAGTCGGGAGAAGGGAATCCAGGGGCCAGGGGATAGCAAGTAGAGAAGGTTCAGAACACATGTCCGATCACAGCTAGTAGCTGCGTTGAGACGCGCAGGGCCGCGGGGGTGTGGCTTCTTTATAGTGGACGCTGCGTAGAACGTGAAGACTGGCGAGCAGCGTTCTGAGCTTGCCGCCATGTTGGTAGTATTATGGAGTGTAAGGCCCGACGTGTCAGGGACCAGGAGGCCCAGAAGGGGCGAATTCGATGGTTCATGACAACGACCTACGAAAAATGCTCTTGACCCAGAAAATCATGAGATAAATACTTTATCTGGAAAAACATTTCGACGCAGTGAAAAATACCCCAAATAAAGGGCCCAAGCGGGACAGAGGCGGCAAGGAAAGAGAAGCAGGCAGACAGACAACACACAAAGGGCTCACAGCACACCAACTGACTACAACACACTGTGTACCCGCGCCCCACTTTCTGCCTTGGGCATGTTACCAGTGGACCAAGAGCCCCCCTGCACAAACACACAGTTCTTCACAAAATAAATTGAGATAAACATAATCATGTAACATAAGTCAAATAAGCATAGGTACATATGGGTGCGAGGGGCTTCAGTTCATAAAAAATGTAATTATAATGTATTCATTGTTGGCTTTTTTCCAGGCATAGTGCTTGCTTTGTCCAAAACATGCAACCTCTCACCATTTACTGGGTAGCTGGGCCTTGATTCTCCTAGCCCAATCGACAAAGATAGTAATCTATAGGTCAAGAGTCATGCAGTTATAGGCTTGTGTCTTATTGACAAGACCGTAGGGCGCCTATTTCATTCAGAAAGCCCATACTTGGAGAGACAGGGAAGGGAAAGGGCGGAGGGGGTCATGTGGAGCAGGAGAAATCCACCCTCCCATTTCATGCGCGTGCACTAGAACAGTCCTCAGTCTCAGTGCTCTTTAAACATCTTGGTGCCAATGAAGGATTTCCGTTAGGTTGTTTGTTAAGGCACCTCTACCAGCTGAAGGTTAAGGCTTGGTAGCTGGGGGTGCTGGTAATCAAGGCAGCCCGTTCTATCTGAGCTGTGCCTGTTGAGCGGTTGTCCTCATGGTCTGTAATGACAGGATTGACCACAATCATCCACTCTTATGGATAACCTATGTGCATTAATTGCTCACTTCATATTCTATTTCGTGCAATTTAAATCCACGGGTACAGCATTTGCTAACCCCGGTTCAGGCTTGTATCTCCTGCCCGCTTACCTGTAAAAGGATCTGCACCGTCCTGTCTGACTCGCATATCTGCTTGTGCCTGGCATGAACCGTAGTGTCCAGCTCCGCGCAAGCATTAGAAGTTCTGTGTTTGTCATAGGGGACGTGGTTTTCGTGCTTGCCCTATTTTTTATCAACGCAGCTGTGGCAGACATGTTGGAGCGGTTTTGCTCCACTGCTGCCAGCGCCGTTCCGTTTACCGTTGCTTGGCTATAACTCAAACACTGTGTCAAGAAAGTTTCTAAATGTAGCATGATATTCCTCCACTAAGAATGATTGTGTATGTGGCTTAAGCCTAATGCCCATTGACGTCTGGGAATTTATAATGCACCGCATCAGCTATCAGAGAAAAGTGACGCTTTGAAAACCATGATAGCCCTTGATATGTATACAAACAAGCTCACAGCACTGGAAGCAACGCCCAAAGAGTTTAGAGATGTCAATCTCAATAAGAAGATTGAAACTCAAAAAAGACCTTACGCGCTTCACACATGTGAAAGTTTATCCATATGAGGCGGAGGAGTACTTCTCAGATGAAGCCGAACAGGCCAGACGCGATGCTGCACAGCTAAGATTCCAGAATACCCAAAGAGGTATGAGGAGATCAAGGACAGGATCAACTCGAGTAACAGCTGGGATGACAAAACATGGGCTGGCAGGCGAGTACAATTCAGTGGTCCCATACAAGGAAGTGGGCCTGCAGAACCTTTTTTAGGACAACCCGAGGAGGTGGAAGACCGGGTGGCAGAACCAATCAACCAGGGTGACTTGCAGCAAAGGGCGGGGATTGCCTCAACCGACCTTTCTTTAATAGTTAACCAGTCTATATACACACGGACGACAGCGGAGCAGGAAACCCTTCAAAAAGGTCTTTCGTTTGTTCCGACTGCACGGTGTGATCCCTTCCAAACGAGGATTGAGCTGACCCAGCGGATGTGAAAAGTGAGGCCGAAACAATTTTTCCATGATAATGAACTGGAACCACAGGACACCACAGGGCTACGACCAACATCACAGTTTTTCCCGCCACAATGTACCTACTCAACCAATCAATCACATTCGAGCAAGCACTACATAAGAAATCAGGATCCCTCCTAGAAACGCACACGAGAACTAATAAGAAGTCCTTTCCCATTTTTTGGTCCATTTTCGATTTTATTCTTAAGTATGATAGAATGAAGGTGAGAAGTGGCGATGGACAATTTTTCTCTCGCTATCCCCATTAGATAGGCGGTGCGCCACCAGCCACTAAGGGAGAGCACCCCCCCGCCCCATGCAGGGTCAAGGTGCATGTTGTATTGGTTTGTTTGTACGAATGAGAATGCTATTCTGTGTTAAAGACTTGCTTCGTGAACCGTTCCTTTGTGTTAAAAACCATCTATTATAACGGTAGGAAAGTAAATTGGGCTGTTTTCGCTTTAAATGTCCGCTCCTGGGTTTTAGCATGCGCTATATATAGCGCCACATGTAGCACAAGCACATTATTTATGCAGTTGTTGGTAAGCCTCATAAGTCCCATTCCTACACACTTGGTAAATATATTTTAAAATATAAAGCATACATGAATTTCTTCTGTAAAATGCTTTTTTAGTCAGGGCAATATGGACTACAAGGACACGCAAAGCTTGGCGCAGACTATGGGGTCTCCGCGACCTTTGTTACCCAATGAGTCATAGACAGGCCCACACAGCCTCGCGCAGTGCACAGCAGCGTGTGTGCATAATAGATAGCCTTCCCAGGTCACTTTTCTGTTTTATAGGCTGGGCGGAAAAAATGTTAGGCATTTCAGAGAAACGTCTTTCTAATTTGCTCACTCCGTGTGTCTTTTAGTGAAGTATAGAGTATGTGTCTTATGTGGCTTTTCCACGGCTCTTTGCACATAACTTAAGGTGCATGCTGCTGTAAAGTTAGAGGTTTAGGGGAGGCTCCTTATTTTATGAATGTTGCTGGCATATTTATTTCTTAGGACATTGGTGCGTGCGTGTACATTTGCCACGAGTGCTGTATAAACGACCCTTGCCAAATAACCTGGGTCGAATTGGCTTTCGCTCCTAAACGTGGCTTTGTCTTTGCTACTCAGAAAGTAAAGCACAATGTTTTGCTCAATGCTGCCACCATGAGGCCGGTCAGGTGAGAGCTTTACATCTCATCTAAGAATAGCATTGTTTCTCGCCAGTAAGGTCGAGTAGCAAGGAAAAAGAGCTCGTCCTTTATAGAAATTACACGCCAATGCTAGTGGGCGAGTTGATTTTTCGAGGCCTGAAGGACAACTGTTAACTGGCAACGCTGCACTCCGCGCTATTGGTAATCCCAGAAGAACATCTGCAAGGGGGGAGCCAATACCTGATACAGCCCCAACCGATTTCTCCCGCGTTGGAAGAGCAGAACCCGTTACCAGAGGTTTGCATCCTACCCAGAAGAAGGCAATATGAGAAACTGCGGAGGAGGAAGAGATCAAACTATCTATCTAGAGACTCATCCGTGTTGCTCACTGAAAATCCTGATGAATACCGACTTTTCAGCTCAGCAGAAACATTCTTTGCTTCTCTATTGCTACCCGGCTGCAAGCAGCGGCCAATGTGAAATGCCTGCAAATTGTACGCTGGGAACTCGTCCAGTTGGCAAATGACACCGAGCATTGGTTCAACGTCATAAAGGTCGAGCTGCGTGCCCTGAGACTGATGACGATGCAGAATTCATATGTCCTCGGTATGTTGACGGCAATGGAAGGAGGCATGTGTAATCCAAGGAAATGATTGGTTTAATATTTGCATTCGATTGGGCCCCATCCTGGTTGGGCGCCATCGTGAAGATGCTGGTGTCCATCATAGAGTTGGTCTTGATCATCTTCTGCACCTGTCAAATGGGCCTCTGGTGTTGTGCCAAAGCATTGCCTAATAGTGCAATGATGATGGGTGTCAATTGGGGTTTCAAAGGTACCTCCTAACACAAAAGATTGTGAAATACAGACTAATCACCCCATCCCCTACGGAGGCAAATTAGACAGTTTTTATCACACCATTATTGTTCCACCCCCTGAACCTGAGAATTATAAAGGAAGTATGGGTGGATCTGGCAGGCGATGGGGGATGTATTTATACGACATTGATACCTGAGGAATATGCACAGTCAGGGGAGAGTTTACGGTCAGTGTGAAGGGCCTGGATACCAGAAAAGGGAACCCCGCCATATGAGGAGGCATTGAGAAGAGAGAACAAGTGCATGCGTCGGGGGGCTGGGGGATGTGTTATTGTAGAAGTAATGAAAGGGGGGAATGTTGGGAAGGGAGCAATACCATCCCACCCGTCCAAGGCACTTTTAGGTGAGATAAGCCCCATTGAAAAAACTATAACAGACCAGGGGGGCATCCTAAAAGTCCCCACACAGTCATAATATTGTATGAAATTTAGACATAGGGCACGTAACCAAGCAGACGCCACTTAGTAGCCATAGTCAATGTACAAGGCCTGCACGACCATGCAGTATTTAGGTCACAAGCCTGAAAGGGAAATCTGGATAGGCCCAAGCGCTGATGAGAGGCCCACGCCGCCGACTTCCACAGACACCCTTCTTTGTTTTAAGGTTGCTGCCAATATGTTTGTTCTAAAAAAGCCACGAGACAGTACTGGGCACCTTGGTGTACGTGTTATCACAAACAGGCCGAAACAGGCCTCCAAACACCACCCAGCCAACCACGAGTTATAGACCCTACAACTGTCATGGTCCCGAGACCTTGAATACCAGTTGACCCCAGACCTCCAACTATAAAGAGCTGAGAGTATTGTCGTTCCACCTTTGTTTATAATGACATGGTTTGTAGTGCGAGGTACAGGGAGGGACACATTATAGTAAAAAAGTGAGGGTGGAAGCCTTGGATGCTGATGACGCGATCGGGAATGAGTGAAGTATGTGTGGATCTGTTTAACCTCGAGCCTCCCCCTGTGCCAGTCCTCAAGCCTGACAGATGCACTGTATAATGATAGAGCAGCATTGTTCACAAATGTAGCCAATTGCTTCTTCGGCCTTGGTTCCTTGGAAACGATGAATCCAGCAGAACCCACATGATGGAAGACGGATGGACTGGGCTCAGACCAATGACCTGGCATCCCCTATGGAGAAGGCCGACCATGTATAGGGTCACACCAACCAGCCACGCAGGTTTTCACTGTTTATACAATGATATCACCTATGACGCTGTGTCTCCTTATAAGATTCTGTTAGTACACTTTTTGACAGAACGTTCTATGGCAGCAGAGTCCTTTGTTGGCGCTTTTCCTTTTTGTATGGAAATAAAAACACTTTTGTTATCTTGGGCCTTTTTCCCTAGCGTGTTGTATTTTTTCTGGTGTGAATGTTTAAGGGAATGCCTTCAAGAGCAAATGACTGAAAATCGCCTGTTGCTGCACAGACAAGAAGTGCCCTAAGCTGGTCCTTAAAGAGAAAGGTCCCGACATTTACGTTGGTCAGTCATTTTTTAAGAGTGAAGTAAATGCTGCATCTCTTTGAGATGAAATATTTCAAAACAGTTGACAGACTTCAACATAATAAATGATCAGTGACGTTTTTTAACCTCTTAAGTGCCAAGGACAAGTAAGCTCATCCTTTTTGCATAGATTTACATAATAGCCTGGCACTTAAGCTTTGAACCTGGACTGCCCACGCGTGAGGATCACAGCATTCGCTTGAACAGGTGGGATTAACCCGTGACTCTCTGTTTGTTGGATCTATTTGCCACATGCCATTAATGAACACGCTTTTGAGGATTAGAACATGGGACAGGAATGTAAGCTCCATTTGTTTTGAAAAAGGCCCAAGAGTAGGCGAAACACGTGTAAACCCAAGGGTACCACATCATTTGTTTCACATGTGCGATTTCCTTGAATATAAATCACTTGATAACAAATCAATTCAGTGTGGCGCAGTTAATGTGTGGGACAACCATCCTTTAGTTTCAATATAAATGGGCCTTCCCTTTTTAGCTGGTGTTCGAAAGGGAGGGCATGCAGAAGTGCATAATATCCCCCCAGGATGGTGTTGCCCTGCTTTAACTTGATCTGGACCAGGACTCGCAGGAGGATGGGCAATGGCAGGGGACCGTCGAAGGAGAAGCAGGGCCCTCTTGTGGGGTCCTCAGCCTAAGAGTTCTGGGGAATTGGCAGCTGGCGGAGCCCCAAAGAAGTTTTGAAGGCGGAGTCGGAGCAGAGTCAGGAGCAGTTGCTGCGAGGAGGCCGTTTTCTCTTTCTACCACGTTACAGGAGGAGCCTATATTATCCCAAGACTCTCACGGAGTGAAGTAGAGCCCGGAGCAGTTGGCTGCAAGTAGGCGGTTTTCTCTTACTACCACGTTACAGAAGGAGCCTATATTATCCCAAGACTCTCACAGAGCGGAGTCGGAGCAGTTGGCTGCCGGAGCGGAGTCGGAGCAGTTGGCTGCAGTTAGCTGCACGCGGTAAATGAGAAATCTCTACCGCTCCCACCCCTGACTCTAAGCTCCCTTGCCTCCATTACTAACATCTGTCTCATATTAACTGGCCCCCACGGCTGAACTAAACTCTGCTGGTTACTGATCACTGATCTCTGCGGCTGAGGACTCCTGAGGCTTGCATTTCAGGACGTTATTGTGTAAGACCTGTGTTGCTTTTTTCGCTTGCTGCAACTTTATCCCTGGGGACTGCGGGGTGTGACCACTTGTCTCACCCTTTGACTTTTCTATTTGCCAGACTGACGGGTTGCTAGACAATTTAAGAAATCCCCATGAGATCAGGCCTGAAGAGCGGGGCTGGCCTTGTAACTCCTTCCCAGGGGCATATAGTGGAATCTTGATTCAGCGAGGGGACCACAGTTGGGAGGGCCATAAACCATGGACGTCTAATATGCGAAGTCCCTCCCCTCTGATGAACTTACCCCTTCCCCCTGAAACACGGGTTACATTCATTACAGATGGAGAGGCAGGAGCTTATGGTGTCCTAAACTCCACCTCCCCCCTTGAACCAGTGGTGACTGTCCATAATGGGGGAAAGGGTGCAGATCCTGGGGCGGAAATCCTCCCAATCATTATCGATGTACCCCATGTGAACCCCCGGAAGAAGGCGAGCCAGGCGCTACCCATCAAGTTACCATTACCTCAGACACCAAAACTAACCCTGTCTTCAAGACCAATCTCTGGGCAAAGGGTTATGGATCACTACTTTGTTAAACCTGCTACGTCCAGCACAGAGATTAAATCTCTCCCAGCTATGAAGGATACAGCAATGGCTTCACAGCCTAATTTTGGGGAGCTTAAAGATTTGACTGACATCAGTATTATTGAACTTTCCGTCCAAGCGGAGGTCAAATTGGAGGCTTTGAACTTAGAATTTACTCAAAATCAGCCCCATAATCCATGTGAGGCACCCACTTTTGACTCTCTGACTCCATTGGTTGACATGATAAATGAAGATATGTCTAGATATGACCAAGGGGGACTTACAGCCACCCTCCCTGGGACACGGGGCGTAGGAGGCCAGGATGATTCTTCAGTGCTCCACCACTCATTAAGGGCAGACGATGAGCACATTCGCATGACTCACCCTACTGTATCTGCCTTAAATATGGTGTTAAATTTATTTGTTGCCTTATATGATAATATCTGGGCTGAACTGAAATCAACCAACGCTGCTTTGGCTGATGTTACCCATAAACTTGAGGAGATTGGGTCTGAGGTTCGCTTCGGTCACTTTGGGGTGAGGGAGGCGGAGGCAATACTCAAGGAACGTATATTGTTAATTTAGACAATGACCCACGGTCTGTTATTGAAATTTCAGATGTTGTATGTGTGAATGACAACCCGACCATTCAGGAAACGGTTGATGATTTGGGTGGGGTTAACTTGCCAATTATTCATCCGGTTCACAGTACTATTGGTATTGCTGCCACAGTTATTGACCCCACTAATGAACAACCTATTATGGGTGAAGTTGTAAAAGGGGGCATGGGAGGAGAGTGGGGGGGGCGAGGGGTCCACCTAAGGCTCAAACTAGTTCCCCGCTCTTGAAAAAAATCTACCAATGCCTTGAAAGGAAAAAGGATGAAATGTAGAATGGGGGCTAGGAAAAACAGAACCCCGTCTCTCAGAATGGCCGACTGTACCCTCTTCGGTACTAGACGGTCTCCTGTGCCGGAGCATGTGATTCCCAACCCAAAGCCTGTGCTAAATGCTCAGGCACTAACTGACACTGGAAGGCAGGAGTGTGTAATTATTCCTTTAACCCCTACTACTGATACATTGGTGAAGAGTGTAGCCCTCTCAATGGGCAGGGGTATCCCTGATACTAGCTATGGTATGGAAGCAAATGGCTTCCCCGTTACGCCTTTTCCTACCCCTTTCCCCTCTGTGCTATGGGGTGAGCAGAGAGGGGGAATTCATCGTCCTGTGCCATTTTTCAACTAACTCCAGTCAATTTGGGATCCATCTGAAGGAGTGTCAACCTCTTCCTCGATTCCTGCTAAGGATATGGCAGGCAAAAATCAGGTCTTTAGGGGCAATGGAGTGCCTGTAGTATACTGGAATTCAGGCTGCGTATATTCAAATCAGTCCATCTGACTGCATTACCCGCTACATTAACAGTCAGTTGGAGCTTTTGCTGACATTTCCTGATGCTAGGGACCCAGTCGGACTGCGCAGTAAGGATGGAATGATCACTCCAGTCATTCCTAAAAATATCAAATGACTGGCAACAATTCAATAAAAAGGGGTCAACAAATAAAAAGGGGTCAACAAAAATATAAATCAATCAAGGAAGAACTGTCCCCTCTGTGCCATGTATGCCATTCACTAGTATTAGTGCGGACTGTAAGATCCTTTCGTCTTTCCTGCTATCTCACCTTGAGGAGTGGGCACGCATGTACCATCCGTTGGACCAATTCCAGACTGGTTTCAGGAAGGGCCATTCGAGCAACACAGAATGGGCTTGCCCTTAACTGTGTGCAAGAATGGGCGTGGATGACATCAAGGGGCTGCACGTACATGGCCCCGTTTGACCTTACTGCCGCGCTCAATCGTGTAGATCGAGGCAGATTGTGGAAAAAAACAGGCCAATTAGGGCATGCCCTTGGGGCTCTTGAGGCCAATCAGCCGTGTCTACGTACATTTTGGTATCCAGGTCCGCTTAAACCACAGGGTTAGACAGGGCTGTACACTGGACCCCTGTCTCTTCAACCAATATTTCTCTGACGTCACCCTCCCGCTAATGAAGGAAAGGACTCCTTGCTTCTAAAATTGGCAAGGAAAAAAATTATATGGCTGGCATACGCATACGACCTGTTAATCTTTGACCACACTATGGTGGGGTTACAATGGTCTTTTACAAATTTTGAAGTAGATGCTAAAGCCACTGGTCTAATAATTAATCCTAATGAAAATAAAATGTTATCCTTCAGGAAAGTGAGGGCAAAGACCTCTGGATTTATTGGTAAGTTGGGTGGGACTCCCCTGAAACTTGTGGGTTAGTGCGATATCTGGGATTCTACTTTTCCGCCTATCAGGGTTCTAAGGCAATTACTGAGCCCATTATACAGAAGGCTAAAATAATGGAAGCTCAGCTCGTTAAGATCGATAGAAGGTTTGGGAAATTTTCAATGAAACCCGCATTCGATCATTTTTTAAAGTAAAATTATTCCTAAATTAACCTATGGCCTGGAACTACAATCTGAGAAAGTGAGAGGAACACTGAACCAAATAGAGGGCCACATTTGGAGAAGAATCTTGGGCATCCCGAATGCAGTTCCTATTTCAGCAATCAGGTTCGAATTAGGGATAGTCTCAATGTGGGCACGGGTACAGCGGGCCCGTTTATCTATGTACTCAAAAATTAAAACTGCAATGCCAAATAATCTGTATTATATGATGGGTAGAAATCTAGATTTTTCACAGACGCCGATCTCTCCGAAGGATAGATCAGAAGTCATCCTCAATGAGATCGGAACAGCCGTGGAGATCTTGATCTCAAATCCCATGAAGGTTAAACAAGCCTTATTCGATCTGGATTGGTGTCAGACTATCCATGACTTTCACTCCTATCCCTCCTTACTCCACTTGAATCATGAACATAGAACCCAAGGGCTGCCTACGAAGGTCATTATGCAATTCCCAGACAGCTCTTACAGAGGCACTATTCTTAGGGCCCGATGGAATGTCTTACCTACTAGGGAAATTTTAGCAAGGAGATCGTTAATCTCGTTGGGTGATGCCAGCTGTAGGTTCTGCTCGGCTAATTTGGAGACTCTAAAACATTTGGTTATGGAGTGTGTGTCACTACAGCCATTGAGGGTAACATTTTTGGAGCCCCTTAACGTGAATTCTATTCTGTACCATGAAGAGTGGGCATGTAAACGGTGCCTTAATATCCACAAGGCTTTAGCATTATTAGGTTTTATTAAAAGCTTGAATCTGTAGTATGCATCTACTGCTATTCATTGCTTTTCTTTTTTTCTCCTACTCTCAAAGTTTTACTGTGTATGGATTTTGTTATAAGAATCAGATATGTTTTTTACTTGATTTTCATTTTTTTATTTTTAAGAGAGACTTTTTTTTTCCTTTATGTATATACATATTTAATCGATGTCTTTTGGGTATGCTTTATGTTATTTTGTCTTTTATATAGGGATATGAGGAAAAGTGTGCCTCCATTGTTTATTTAGTATTTTTTAACAATATTATTACTAATGTCGATGTTGGACTGGATCTTTTTTCTTATGTTCTTGGATTTTATGATATGTCTCTTGTTGTTTTGTAAAGGTTTTAATAAACCAAAACCAAATAATAATAAAAAATGTATTTAAAAAAAAAGAGGAAAAAAAAGAGGTTGAAGGAAAGTGAAGGTGGAAAAGAACACGTTCTCATACTAGTGGTGGGAAATAAATGTACAACAAGGGGCTTTAAGGGCCAGGAGAGCGATTCTGCCCAGGGTGGGTTTAGGGGAGGGGGTAGGGAGAAGGGCAGTGGCAGAGGGGAAGGCGAGTTCCTGAAATTGGGGGTCAGGATGAGGGAACAGTTGGGGGTGGGGCCTCAGGGGTTGAGGTCCTGGGTGAGGGAGGATCAGGGTGGGGGGGGGGTTGGGTCTGGAACAGGGAAGGGTACAGGAGACACGCAGAGGGCACTGAAGGCGCAGTGGCGACAGGGCAGCAGGGGGGTGAAAGGCGGCTAGGCATTGAGGAGTGCAAGGAGAGGCACCTAGGTGGGGATGGGAGGGAGTATGCATAGGCTTAAGCTACGGCACTGGCGACCTTGAAGTGGCCGACCCATTACACGAGGAGGCTGAAGTCCCCTCTCAAGAGGAAGAAACTAGAAAAATTGTAGAAAAAAAATCTAGATCCGGTACAGATGTCCTGGCCATCCAGGAGACTCCACCTGACGGGTTTCTCCCAGATCTTCCATTCCTCTGGACCAAATAAAGACAAGTGGGGTGGCACTGGCATTCAGAGATGGGGTAGATATCTGAATAACTGGCTCGAAGTCAAACAAAGAGGGCAGGTATGTTATGGTAACAGAGAGATCGAAGGATCAAGCTAAAAGATAGCCTCGGCATATGCCCCCAACATTGCCCAGGAAGCTTTCTTAAGAAACCATCTGGTACTACTTGAAGGGTTCACATGAGGGCACATTAAACTGATGGGAGACTTCAATCTAGCTTGGTCACGGGACCTGGACAGAAGCAAGGGAGGACTTCTGCACAAAAGTGGGGTAGCCTCTGTATTCCTACGGGGCAAACTTGATGTGCTGGGCCTCAGAGATACATGGAGAGGGGTGCGAGGGAATGAGGAAGAATTCACATACTTTTCAAATGTGCACAGCTCCCACCCATTGGGAATCGCCAATCACACTGTGGTCACTGTAGACCTACCACTACCCATGCGCAAAATGGGGGTGTGGGGATGGAGGGCCCCAGGAGAATTAATACGAGATCCAGTCATCAGGGAGGAGTTGGAGGGTAAGATGGCCCAGTTCTTTGAGTTAAAACAGAGCTGAAGACATAAGCGAGAGCATATGCTGGGACGCATTCATGGCCATGATCATGAGGGAATTAGTTGCTGCCAAGGCAATGAGGAATAGGCAAATGAGACTTTTGGAATCCCAGATGGAAGCAGAGATTGAGGACATCAAGAAAAAGGTCTATAATAGCTTCCACCAGGAAGGGGCAACAGGAATATAGGCAAGCGTTGGGACAGCTATATGTCCTCAGGACTAAGAAAGCTGAGAGATCCCTTGTTTGTCTGGCAACGTCACTACGTACAAGCTAATAAAGTGGACAAGCGCCTAATGGGGTCGGCTGGTTCTAAAATTATTACCAGAGTCATTGATAACCAATGGATACTCCCACACTGAAGACCTTCAAGAATGTTTTGTACGATACTACGCAGATCTTTACTCCTCCCAAGACCCCATCGACAGCCTACAGGGGTAAATATTGAAGATCAGCCTGCCCACGATAGGCTCCGAGGCTAGAGGGCAATTGGGGTGAGAAATAATGGAGGATGAGGTCTGAGAGGTGATGAAAAAGCTCCCTCTCAACAAATCACCTACACCAGATAGCTTTACCACAAAAAACATTTGCTAGAATTCTAATACCACACCTTACTAAACTCTTCAGCCACTTTCGTAAAACAGGTTGTATCTCAGATTCGATGGAGGAGACCAAGATCACACTTATCCTTAAGCCCAACATGGACCACTCAAAGTGTTGTTCATATAGGCCCATAGCCTTAATGAATGTAGATGCAAGAATGTATACAAGAATTCTTTCTAACAGACTGCAGGGGTTTCTCCCTACCTTGATTCAACCTGACCAGTCGGGTTTATACAGGGCCGGCAAACATTTGACAATATTAGGCACATAGCCCACCTGGTGGAAAAGGTACATAAAACCTCAACCCTGGTGGTCATACGCTCCCTCGACGCTGAGAAGGCCTATGACCGGGTGGAGTGGTCTTTTTTTGTTTAAGGTGTTGGACAAAATGGGCCTGGGAAGCAAAATCATTCAGATGGTGGGTGCCAATTATAAATCCCCCTAAGCAGGTCTTCTCATTAATGGCTACCTCTCAGGTGCCTTCTCTATGAGTAGGGGCACTAAACAGGGATTCCCCTTATTATACGGGAGCCGTTGCTCCAGACAGTCAGAGAATCATAAGAGGTACAGAGCAACCCGTTTGGCGGAACACAGCATACTGCGATGGCATTCGCAGACCACATGCTGCTTACACTAGCGTATCCGGGGCCATCTTTGGGGGACAGTGCAAGGGTAAAGTTTGGGGCAGTCTCAGGCCTGAAAATTAACCTAGCAAAATCAGAACTGCTTAATCTGACAGTGGGTGGGGGGTGGGGGGGTCCACGTCAGCTTTGAAGGCATCCTCACCTTTCAACTGGAGCCCGAAGGGACTTACGGTCAGGGATATAAACACCCCCAGATATCTATCTAAATGGTATGCAGGCAACTTCCCTCCGTTGCTGGCATCTGCCAGAGCTGAACTCCGTAAATGGAGCGCACTCAAGGTAGGTGGGCAAGCTAGCCACAGTCAAAAATTGTCATTCTCCCCTGGCTATCTCTTTCAGGCCCTAACTGTGTTGGTCCCCCAGAGCTTCTTCAGATTACTGTGCAAGATAATAGGCCACTTCATTTAGGCAGGCAAGAAATCCAGGATCAGCTACTCCCAGTTAACAGCCCCGCAAGGGGAATGGTGTTCACCAACTTTCATTTGTACTGCAAGGCAGCACAGATTCGGATAATCAGGGAATGGTTTGTGGAACATGAGGGGAAAAGGTGGGTGGTCATGGAACAAGCTGAGAAGAAACATGACTTGAAGGATGTGCTATGGCTACTGCGCCCCGATAGACCCCAGCATATTTACCGGAGTGCAATAACGAAATTAATAGACACATGGGACAGATTTTCCAGGAAATATGGTATTACCTTCTTCCCTTCATATGCACTTTTACCAACCCGGGGTTCTCAACAGGGCCATGGATTAGAGACATGTTTCGGGGGACCGAAATTCCATCATTTGTGGAATGCAAACAAGTCTTTGGGGTGGATGTAAAGGAAAGGTTGAGGTACTTTCAGATTAGGCACTGGTTCTCAAGTCCGGAGGTCAAAGCTGCAGCCTCGCACCAGTTCACCCCCTTCGAAAATGTTCTTACTAAATAGGACGGCGTCAGGGGTCTTATCACAGGCCTGTACATGACACTGAACGAGTCAGTTCCACAGAGAACCTGGTCATACATGGGGCGATGGGCAGGCCCTCTCGGAGGCAGATACATAGAGATGGGTGGGAGAGGTTCCCAAGTTGGTTAAGTCGTCGCAGTTGCAGGCAGTGATCCAGATAGGATTTTGAGGTGGGAGTATTTTACTCCTTATTTTTTACTTTGAGAGCAAATGTGATTTTAAGAGAGTAAAAATGACGTTTCTCCTTTGCAAGACAACAAAATGTATGCGACATCCAGACGACATGTGCAAAAACTGTATGGAAATCATTACTATGCAGCAGCTTTCTGCATTGTGACAGAATACACCTTTAATTATTTCTCCAACGCCTGGCCATTCCATCTCTCCTGTACATATTGAAATGCTGAAAACACAAAAACCTAGCCAATTACATAGTAAAGCAAGCATGAATTTTATTGTGCGTTTTGAGGTTCGATAGCAGAATTGTATTTTGATGTTCAATTAAAGTCCTCATTTCCTGGAGCTATTACTAACTAATGATATGCCAATGTTATGATACAACAGTGCAGAGAGGAAAGGACTCCATGCTAAATTCTATATCTAATCTCATAGCCAAATGGTAATTTATTTCACGCTTTTAGCAAAGCACTGTACATAGAACATATTTATCACAATTATCACCAAACCGAAGTCTGTACTCCTTTATCGACCTTGAAAGGATGAAAGACTGAGTTGGACTTGCCGGGATTTGAACCTACAACCTACAGATCACGTACAGATCGCAGAAACAAGTGCTTAAACGGCTGAGCTAGATTATTGGCCAACATCCTTCAGAGGTCGGTTAACCGAGTATCGACTAAGGTTTAATAATCACAGTGTCTAGATGTTGGATGAACCACGCATGAAGTGCTACAAAAATTAAACACCTATCTGGATTATCACTGGGATAGGTTTTGCTGAGTTTCTATTGCAATTACAAATGTAACTTTAATTTGTTTGTTTTTGACCAGCGCTTGCACTTCCTCGAGAGTCAGGTTTTGGATGTTTTCATTGTAGTCTTGAAGATTTGAGAGGCTATAACACCTGTGATTGGTGTAATAACAATCACTCACGCTTGAACAAAGACTCTGCTGCCGCTGGCCATTTATAGTAACGTGCCCCATTAAATGCAAGCTGGATGTAAACTAGATTGTGCATAATCATTTTACACACTGTTTTTATAAGAGTGAAATTAAATTATGAGTGTAAAAATGTTCTGCCTCCACATGATGATGCACACAGCACAGGAACTCTGAAAAATACAATTGTGCAATACTGGTTTGTTTTTACTGGGGAAAAAAAAGAATAATGTTACAAAATATTAATTCTCAATTGCAACTAAGTTTTCCATTTTATTAATTTTACAATCCTAAAATTCTAGGAAAATAAATATGCACAGTGCTTCCATTTGCTCCATGAGCAGCAACACAGCAGAAGCTGAATGGAAATAAACAATTCCTTTTATCACAGTGCGCAGATTCTATTTTTGAAAGGCTTCAGAGAAAGACATTCTGTTTCAGAGACTTTTATCCATGGCTTGCAATTACATCCAGGTAGATAAAAATCAAAAGAAGCCTTCTGGTTTCTGTCAAGTAACCTGACCTTTGCACTGCCCTCTGCTCTAAACGTGTGTGTAAATGTACACAGGAAAATAATAAGGCTGTCCTATTTACAAGATTTTAATCTGTAAAAAGGCCTAGTACGCAGCTTATCTGGAGGCCTGGCTGCAGGAGATATGGTACAACATAATATTTTGTTGGCACTACACTCCTGGCAAGCTCCATAAGCGTTATCTGGGAGCACCAGAGGCATGTCGGAGAGAGTGCGGGGAACAGAATCTTGGTCACACATTTGGTGGAGATTTCCCAAAATTGAGTATTTCTGGAGGGTGGTGCAGGAGGCATAGGTCTAGGCCTTCGGGGAGGAGGCAAGGGCACTGTCAGAGGAGGTTCTGTTAGGTCTGGATCGAGGGTATCCTGGAGGTATGTCCAGACAGCTAAGGAAAGCTTGCATCATTTTGACACATTCAGCTATGCTGCTCATAGTGCAACGATGAAAGGGGGCGGAGATCCCGTCCCTCCAAGACTGGCTCAGGAAGGTTTGTGAATTTGTGGCTCTAGAATGGGCATCATACACTAGGATTAATGAGGTTCCCAGATTAGCCAATGACTGGAGGAAGATCCTTGACTTTCTTAAGGAGGACTACATAATCCAATGGTGCCCCAAACGCCTGAAACTCTTGGAGGTAGTTTGAACTTGGACTTCAGGCAACTGCTGGCCCATATGTTTGAAGCAACCAAAGACTCTGCCGAGGTGGATGGGGGGGGGGGGGGCGGGAGTGGAGGTAATTGGGGGAGAGTTCCGTTGTTGAAGTTACGTAACGGACTATATGTTCAAAATAATGTTGTTATATGCTTCTTGAAGACTAATAAATAGAATACAAAATGTTTTCAAAAAAAGGAGATAACCCTGCAATAAGCTGAATAAAACTACTTCTCCCAGCAGCCACCAGCATAACATACATGGGCTGACACACCTTCATCTGAACCAGCGCAGGGCGCATAAGCTTCCTCCTTCAATAACGTATAATCTAAGCCCTACGAATGCAGCTTTGCACTGAAAAGCGAAGGGGCGCAGCAAAAGATCATGTAGCGTTTGCGGCCATTCACTGGAAGAGAATGCAGCAATCTCAATATATGACGCAGCTTTCATCAACTGGTGAAGGAAAGCAGTTTACATGGTAGTAATGCCGGACCCAGCAGAACGAGTTACACTGCTCTGCAACTTTAATACTTTCTTGCCCATACCAGATACCACCTCATGCATACTAAGCTAATAAAACCCTGCATCCAAACCCATATGGCCCTCACATGCTACCCCCCGCCCCTCGCACTTCCCAGACCCTAAGGCATGTACCTTGGCATTCACGTTCGCTCTATTGAATGCACCTTTGCAGTTAATAACTGCATCGAGCAATCCAACCCTTTGTTCTTTTTATTAAATTTCTAAGATGGTAAAGTTGCATAACAGTCAACCACAAACAGCAAACAGACCCAAGTGGTAGGTGTAGGGTCATATCACTATCATTATATAAAGTCTTTACATTCATTTATATTCGTTAACATCTTTGAGGGATATCAAAGTAGAAACCAAGATAGTGTAAAATAAATTCAAAGACAGTTTTTATCATATATCTTTGATCATTGTATTTGATGATCTTGGCCTCCGTCCAAGAAGTTTGTAGAAGTTCCATAAGAACAAAATTAGGTCTTGACGGGCCAAACTTCTTCATTGCTAATAGAGGCAGTACATCAGATTCAGAATCATATTTATCTAGAAATTACAGTATTCACAAAAACAAGATAGATCTTTAACAAAGGACTTGGTGCACACCTTAGTTATTTCATATGTATTCTTCAAACAAGACCCACGCTTTGTCTGCCCCAGGTGATTTTTGTAGCTTATACTTGCATAGTCACAGGTCCAAGATAAAATAATGTTTCACAACCCTGCTTAGGGAAACGTTGACCTTGCACCCTTCCAGGATGGCTTCCACATGCAGACAAAATGCATGAGATTTTATGGCTCATGGAAAACTGGCTGACCCCATCTCCCCCCTCCTATTTTCCCACACCTAATTCTTCCAGGTAGAACACACCACTGGATTAGGGAACAGTTCAGCATCTCCCCAACCAGGGAGGCAGCACAGAGGGAAGTCTTTTTACTCTTCCCATGTATCCTAAAGGCAACCATCTGGTTCTTCTACTACATAACCCCAAGCTGAATGACCTCCAAAATCAAAGAATTCTTGGGCACTGTGGCCACGCTAGTAGTTCGACACCCATTAATTACCATCCTTGCTGACTTTAAATATTTTAATTGACGAGTCCACTGATAATTGCAGGGCTCCTATAGTTAGAAGGAACACAGTTTTGATAGCCTCTATACTACACTCCGATCCCCTGCACACCACTCCAAGGACTTCTGACAGTTTGCATCCTTCGAACCTTTAATCTCATAACCTCAAAAAGAACAAATAAACACCAATAACAGTGCATCCATGTGAAAAAGATTGCTAGCTTGCTAGCTACCCCTCTTCAGCAAGGATCCAGAATGGGTGCGCTATTGGATTTATAGCGCTTAAAAATGATTTTCTTCCATATCTTTACAGGTTGAAAAAAACCACAAGCTGGCCTCACTTGTCACTAAACACAACTTAATGAAAACCTCTCCACTGCAATACGAGAGGTAAACCCCTCGCACCAGCTGCAAGACTCATTCCTAACTCCTCCATAAAGTGTTGAAAATGCCTAATACTGACATAATTAAAGAACATTACGCCCATGTCCCCTCTTCCTCATCCTAGTCCCCTACTTATCTGAAGGACGTCAGTCTTCATCCCAGACCTTTCCTAAACACGATTCAAACTTCACTGTATTACTTAGCCTACCACTTCACAAAGGGGTATAGAGTGGACAACCGCCCCCACAACCTCCCATTTCAGTGGCTGCACTGCAGCCTTTCTGTGTGGGGACCTGCTGGGCTGTGTCCTCACAGAGGCTTCCTGCAAGGAGCTCCTGCCGTCTCTGCTGGGCTTAAGGGGCTGTGGAGCGCTGCGGCCACAGTGTGCCCAGGTACCTCAAAAACTCTGAACTGGGCCTGGGGACTGAATGCCTGAAGCGTTGCACTGGAGGCCCGGCCAATGTTAGCTAGGTGAGCCAGTCCGACAGCATTACGAGACAGCATCCTAAATGTGTGGAGAAGATGCAAGGAAGTGGAGCCTCTTCTACACACACTGGCTCTGAAGCTTCTGACAAAGCTGGATATACAGGAACTTCCCGGGTGGTCTGAAACTTTATAAGAAATAAACAGTTAAGAGCACTTGGTTGAACGCAGATTGCTTGATTTAGATTTGTATGACTTGTGATCAAAGCTAAGGAGGAGGAGACATAGAGACATCTCATCTAGTAATTCATCATTCTCATCGGAACCTCATCCAGGGCCGGGTGTTTGAAAGAGAAGCTGAAAGACCTGATTAGAGAGACTTTGCAGGAAGACAGGAAGAGCAGAAGGTCTCTCAGATGGACAGGATAAGTCCCATTGTATGAAAGACTCTCCTTCTTCAGTCTCCAGTTCTTCTGACTCCTCCTCTGAGTCCACACGATCTACATAAGAAGACAAAAAGAGCCCATGGGAAAGTATTTGGATCAAGAGGCTATGAACAAGGCATTGGAACATGCATTTTATAGGATGCATTTCGCAGAAACTGACACTTGCTCCCTTAATGCAGACCCACAGGTCGCCAGTTTAAGGAGACGATCAAAAAGGGTCTCCCTCAGAGTATATAAAAGGGACAAAGCTCTGATGGAATGGAAGAAGGCTGATCGGACTCTACCACAACGTTTATGGCAAAGCTGAATACTCTGCGAGGTAAAGCACGGACAATGCCTACCACACTAGAGATTGATTTCTTGTTATGCAAGACATACAGGGTATCCCTTCATGTCCCTTGTGGAAGGAGCAATTCACAATCCACTGAAAACAAGGTTGACTTCACATCGAAAAAGAATTATGCATCAGTCCATCTATCCTTGCGGTCATCCTTTTATGCATCCAATATCGCCAAGGCATTGTTATATGACTTTCATGAACTCTATGCATGAATTAAAGACGGTCAGGAAGGTTCAGCCCTCTTAGTTACTACATATACAGGATCAGGTGGAGTATCTTTTGGATCTGAGCTACGATGGGGGAGAGCTTCATCAATCACCATAGGCAAAACAGTAGCAGCCAAGAGATTTATTCGGGTGAAGGATTGGCCGAGAGAAAATTCATAAAAAATAAAAATGTTGAAGCTTTGTTTCCAAGTGGCTAAATTGCTTGGGGACGAACTGGAGGAGACAGATCATTGTGTCCAAAAGTAGGAAAAACACTGAGGAACCCTGGGGAAGAAGCAGAAGATGTAGTCAGCAAAGTGTAACCCTTCTTCCTCAAGGTAATGCAGGTTCCCTCATATAGCAAGCAGAAGACATCCAGGGTTCATGGGCAGACAGCAGGCTCTGATCAGAAGATCAGGACGGCATATCCCCACTAGACTTCTCACTCCTGACTGGAAAAGCCTCCTTCCGGCAGCTCTAATGGAGGGTAGGGGGTCTCTTCAGTGATACCAGTCTCTCCTCCAACAAAGACCCATGGGCATTGGGAATTTTGCAGTAAGGGTACCAATTAGAATTTTACTCAACACCACCAGACAAAAGAGTAGTAGGGATTGCATGGCCTTGAGATCCTTGAAAGAGGCCTTATTTACAAGAGATTCTGACCCTTCTGAAGAGGAAATCAATTTGTCATGTCCCTCTGGCATCAAACAGACAGGGTGTTACTACCTGTTCTTCCTGGTCCCAAGTCATCAGAGGATTTAAAGCTGGACCTGAATTTGAAAATGTTCAACATCTTTGTGCACAATATTCCCTTCAAGATGAAGAATGCAGAGAATTATTTCTTTCATCTTGATGGGATTGGCTGGCCTCATTAGGACTTTCCAAATCACCCGGAAAGTCACCAGTTCCTTTGTTTTGCAGTTGCAAATCCTGATTTTCATTTTGGGGTGCTCTCATTCGTGCACAAGTCATGTCCCAGGAACTTTGCAAATATGGTATGGGGATGTTGTTCAAGGAGGGCTGGAGGTCTTACCCGTATTTGAATGATCTGTTAATACAAGGGTTCTCTGATCGGAAAGCAAAGGCAGCAGTTGCCAGAGTTGCCCCTGTACTATCAGGGCATGGGTTCCTTATATATCTTTCATGTCCCATCTGGACCCCACACAGGACTTTCTTTTTATAGGGCCCCGGTTTCAGACCAGCATGGGTCAAGTGAGTTAGCCAGAGAGAGGGCGACCAGAATTGTCCAGGAGGTCAAGAACTTGTGTCATCTAAAGGGAGACCTCAACCAAGCATTAGTTCCAGGTTAAAGGAATGGTTCAGTCAAAAAATTTGATTGGCCCTACGGGTCGGCTATGTGTTTTTAAGCCTAACTCGCTCGATTTTAGAAAAAATTCCTATGGACCTTACCCGAGTTTTCGTCCATTCAACGCACGCGAAAACAGGCACCAGGGAGCTGCCATTTTGTGATAATCCGATCTCATTTCCCCCATCGCCCTGGCTGACCTGCTTTTGCGGCACTAAATCATATCCCCCGCCCCTGAGCCTGACATTATCAAAACATTCATATTCCCCCTCTCTCCGTGACGTAGGCAAACGCGCCCAGTCGTCTTCTACGCGACTTCACACAGAACACAGAACCCAGAAACCAACACAGATCAGCTCACAACACAGCGCGCTGCAATTCGGAATATGAAACTGTACTTTAAAATCAAACAGCAACACAGTAAATTTGGTAAAGTACATTTGACATTAAATGTTTATATAATATTCAGCAATTGCCATATGAACTCCGAAAGTCATTTATTTTCTTTTATATCTATCCGCAAAACGTTATCGTGAGTCACGCGCTGTTCCTTTATGGTACACAGGGTGTTGGTTTTCGTTCAAAGAAGCACTTTCGTCACACGTTGAACCGCAAGGCTGGTCCATCAAGTAGGCACTAGGCCAGCGTAAAGGTTGATATGTTGCTTCTAGCCGCTGGTGCCGCGTAAGGGCATATGGGCCCTTGGCGATCGTCCCATAAGATCATCAGGATTGTGCAGTTGTTTACATTAAGCTGCAGCTGGGGGTTAAAAAAACAGTCGGCCGGTGTCTGAAACTGGTGGCAGTGGCAAAAGGGCAGTATATACCGGTTTTGTAAACATAAAATGTATAATTAGTCTCGCCAGCCGATCTTTATTAATATTATTCATTTTATTTATTACGGCTGAGCTGAAACTATTTGCTTTCAAGGATAGTGCAATGGAGTATGTTCGGCTCTAAAATCAATGCGAAAACTAACGAAATAAATCGAGGTTAGTACACAATGAGAAACGACTGTTTGTCTACATGCGTGTGGAATGTGGACCTGCATGCCCATGTGCCCGCTACAAGGACGATCCCACAAACGTTTTCAAAGCTCTTCATTCATAATGCATCCATTCATTAATTCTTCATTCCGGTATAAAAGCGTCTAAAGAGTTACTTACATTATATTTGCAATTTCCATTGTGTCTCTGCGTAATGCAGTCCGTAAATCCCACTGTGCTCTTGACAACGATTTTTCGTATACTGAACTAACATGAAACTCGGTCTAGTTTAAGAATATTCTGCCTTATCGTCTCTTACGTTATTGCACCTCCCAACCCCCCCTTCAAATGAAGTTCTTTCTGCATGGTCCCCGCCTCTCAAGGTAAAAAAACAATAGAACCTTATACTGCCAGTGCGAGTTGTGGGCCTCTTCAGGGCGCGAGCTGAAAATCAAAGCCGCTGACCTTCACTAGAAATGAGCATACATTCTTTCTTTGCAACATCCCGTAGTAAAGCCATCTGTGAGAACTTGAAGTTTCGAATCCATCTATGTAGTGCGCCTCAATGTGCAAATGCGAACTGGCTTCTCTCCCATCTGCAACGGCTCGCTTGGCGCGTTCTAAGGCCCCAATTTTGTCCTTGTTGTCTGCGAGCTTTGATGCCCCAAAGAACCGTAACTATTGAGACTTTTCATTTTTTGGGGAAGGTCAGGGAAATTGGAAAGTACCCGAGGAGTTGAGTTGAAAGTGAGATTTATTGTTTGTTTTATTATTTGCAATACGCAAGCCTTCCCTCGGTTAACAGTGCCCAGCATTTATAAGAGATTGCGAAAATTAGTTACATCAACAAAATTATATACATACACATATAGACAAGGTCAGCAATATGAGGTGAATAGAGAGAGAATTCAAAGATGACACCCAGGTAGTTTGGCACCCAGGATGGTGAAGGTAGGGGTTAGGGTTAGCGTACTTTGTATGCACACTGTACAATAAAATTTATTTACAAAAAGACAATCGTATTACAATTATTTAAACCGGGATTTGTACTTCACAACCAGCTCTCCTTTGGGTGGACATGGCACAGTGGCAATGTTGGGTGGCAATGGATCAGTGCTCTGCACAGAAACGTTCAAAATTCCATATCTGTGCTTCTCTAATACAGCAACAATAAGGCTTTTGACAAAGTCGAACTCCATTTCCTCAGACTGGTTTGATCACCCATTGCTTACTTCTTTTTGAAAAGGCCTTAGTGTAGCGAGGCATCCTTACATTACCCTTAGTCCTAGATTGTTCATGGCCAAGATTCTCGTTATGGGCCAAGACGGCAAGTAGAGTCCTATGTCCCATGCCCTGTATGCTGAAATGCAAGCACTTTGGCCTGTACTTTAGGCACATATTGTGGAACACCTCCAAACCTCCTGTGTGACAGAATTATGTCAGTACCCTCAAATCTCTTGATAGAGTTTTATTGAAAACAATCTTCTCAATGGGGATAAAGGGCCATGTTCACATTGATGGAAATGTAGGTTTTCTGACCAGCGTTGCACGTTGGTACAGTGGTGCATCAGTGACCGCCATTTTTCAAGTAGTATTTCCACTGACCCTTCACAAGTTTTGGAGCTCCACCAAAGATGGTTGCTGATAGACTGATAGACTGGGACCACTCTGAAATACTTTCCAAACCTTTTTTTTTCCCTGCAGCAGAGATTTTCTTATTGATTGATTTAGCAAGATGCCATACGTCAAATTGATGTTTAATATGTGGGAACTGCTCTCTCATTGTCTTGGCAATTGAAACGTGTCTGTCCGTGGCTATGAGGTTGATGTGCATTACCCTCGATTGTAGATATTCGACTGATTTTATAAATCCTAGTTTCTTCATGGCCACTGAGGATGTACATTGTGTTACCTGCACGACCACCAAACACACAATTTTCTTACTAACCATGTCCTGAAAGTGGTAGGTGCAGTAATTGGCAGAAAATCCAGGGCTGTCGCACTGTCCATTGCCAGCTAGCCTGAATCGTTTGCCTTCGAATATACTTGCTAGAGACAATTGTTCAATTTTCCAAGCATCACTAATGGCCGGAAACAGATAATCATGTTGGTATTTGTAGTACTGCGTTTTTGAAATGAAATGGAGTCCCACAAACTGAAAGAAAGACTCTAACTTTCTAAAACTGGAGCCACTAAAAAGTGATGCAGCTGCACCCAGTAGATTGCCTGCTGGCAGTTTCCCCAGCATCGGTTGTGCAGACCATGAGAACGTATGATGTAATCTACAGGTGGCATGTATTGTGATGTTACTGCCTTGTTTTTGACGAGTCACATGAATCAATGGCTTCCCACATACTTTCCCTCTGACGGAATGCCCACATTTCAGCATACTTATAATATCCATCAAACAACTGTTGAATACTATGTGTTTGCCCTCTTTCATTAGACTGTCATCCTGCGTCAAAGTTGTTTCGGCCTGTGACGTGCGTCGGTGAATGCTGCTGCTGGTTCATTCTCTGTCATTTCAACATCTGCTACCTCAACATTGATGGGAGAACACAACAATGTCGACAGCTTTTTTGGTGGCAATTTTTTGGCGGGTGTAGATTGTGTGAATTGATCTGCGACTGCTTCAGAGCTATCTTCAATACATCCAGTATCATGTTGTTGCGGCGGTGCGGTCGTACTGTAGCAATGGTCCAATACAACTGCAGGATTCTCCGGACACATTCATTTAATGTTCTGGCCATTGGACATGAGCATCCCGAGTCTCAACATGCCGCGTCTGAATTAATAGTTCCTCCATAGTGTAAATGGTCTGGCAAGCAACATCTCTCATTCGCGTCACTGTCTTCTATGTATGTATAGTTCGTAGACCCACGGGTAACTAGAGGACAGATTGGAAAAGGGCTGTTCAGTTTAAACACAAGATAAAGTATAGTACAATTGACTGGAAAAAAATACATAAAATAGTCCCCAGCACAAAAATAATTATAAAGTTATGAACTGTTTGTAACTAACCTTATTTTTGTTTCTTTTCTTTGCAACTTTTTTGATTCGACCTTCAACATCTGCACGCTGTTGCCCCGATACGTATCCGCATGTCTCCCCTTCCTCTTGCGCTGCAAAGACTATATTTTCTGTATCTGCATAGACAGCACGGAATGAGGCTCCTTCGACTCCCTGAAACATAGTATTTTCATTACTGTGTATCAAAATATTGTTAGCATAAAACACACGTGAGGACGAACACACATGTACATCTCAATAGCCAAACACGATTTAAACATTGTGTGGAACAATCAAACGACAAGTATTCAAGCTCCGATGACCTAGTTCGATGGAGCTGTCAGTATCCATACCTCTGGCTCTACATGGACTGCCACAAATGATTGTATTTAAGAGGAGGCATCAGCAACTCCCTGAAACACAGTACTTGCGTTAGTATGGTTTTCAATATCGTAAACATAACACACACTTGGGGTAGACGGCACAGGTACATATAAAGAGATAACCACAAATGTTGCATTGTTTAAAAGAATCAAGGAATATTTAAAAATGATCAGATTTAATCAACTTATTTCTCCGATTTCTTTACATCTGCATCATCTAAATGGGATCTTGTGATTGTAGTGGAAGCTCCATCATCTCCCTGAAACACAGTACTTGCGTTAATAGGGAAGAAAGTATAGCAAATGGAATCACGTTATATGATCACGCTCGATGGAGCTGACAGTATCCATACCTCATGCTGATGACGAATATCTAGGGCTGTTGTCAATGTGGTGCGCACTTCCGAAAGCTGTTGCGCCGATTCGTATCTGCATGGTCCCGCTTCCACCGGAATTACTTGAATGTCAGGCTCTGCATCAAGTGCGTGGGTTGACGATTTAACAACTGCCTGAAACATAGTATTTGCATTAGTAAGGATTACAATATTGAAAACACAACACACGCTTGGGGTCGACCGCACAGGTACATATCAACGGCTAAACACAAATGAAACATGGTGTAGAACAATCAAACGACAAGTGTTCCAGTCCTGATGATCACGGTCAGTTGAGCTGTCAGTATCCATACCTCGGGCTGCTGAAGAACATCTAGGGCTGTTGTCAATGTGGTGGACGCTTCAGCATCTCCCTGAAAGACAGTACTTGCATTAGTATGGATAACACTAATTATAACTGAAAACAAACACCAGGGGACGACAACTAAGGTGTATATCAATTGGAAAGCACTAACCAAACAATTGGTAAAATAATCACACGATACATACAAACTATTACTTGACATGCATAAAACAAGTCTGTAGCGGAATAGCCAAGTATGATTACCTGATACGCGCTAGAAGTGGTTGATAACTGCGAGCACGTGACGGAAGTAGAATGTTCTTGCTTCAGATTCAAGGGATAGTCAAGAAGTTGTAAAGGTAAATTATTGTTTGATAATGAAATGCCAATATTTAAAATTGCCATGTAAGGAGACAGAATACTTGAGTAATGCGCAATATAGCACAGTTCCCTGTGCCCATATATAGATTTCGTTTGTGGGTTATGAAATCTAAAAATAATATATTGATAAATGTCATTATTCAAAAAGCTATACACTCATATCAATGTCGAAAGTATTACAAATTGGAAACAACACCTGAAATATCAATGAATTCATTCGGCTACCTACACACTACCGCAAGGCCTAAAGCTAAAAACGGACACTTGACTCACCAGGGGCGGATTGTGGACAAATAGAGTGGGAATAGCGTTTGCGAGCAATTTTCGTGTCGATCGCCGTTTATTCTTCTTTGTTACCCAAGATGTGGTGCACATGTTCGAGGGAAAGTGCCGGCTGCAGATGCGGTATCGATCACCCCTCTTGTCCTCAAAGACTTGTTGGACTCTACTTTCCAGCTCATCCAGTGGATATCCGCAATGTCTGACCCATTCTCTTATTCGATCAACAGTGTTCAGGAATACATGCATTGTAGTGCCTTCAGATTTAGCATGGGTCTTCGAAGGGCAACCGCTAATCGAAAAGGCAGGCATTGTTGAAAATTCTGAAAAGTAAATATCAAGATTATTATAAAACCTTGATGAATAAAAATGTCATAAAAAAGTAAACGAAGCATACCATGCTCAATGCAAGGTTTGTTTTGGTCCCCGGAACTATACCAGTTCATCATGTGCGGCTTAGCATTTGCATAAGTTACAGAAATGTTTTAAATTATGTGACTAAACTCTGAACATGTGACTCGTCCCTTGGATGTTCTGTCTTGCACGAAAAGGAACCATGCTTACATTATAGACTGGACCCCCGAAGGATGCAATTCGATGACAATTGACACAGATGAAAATAAATAGATCTATTGATAGCATAGCAATGGAAACTCAAGTCACTAGCAATGAGACCAATGACCATAGCTCTATTGGGTACTGTAATAGCAAATAGACTGAAATGTAAAAATGACCGAAATATGACTAGGATACATGGGCTTACCTTGACCAACAAACAGTTGGATTCAGCAGGCCGAGCAGTATGTTGCAGGAGAACAGGTAGATGGCCACAGGTAGCACACTGACGAGTTTGCTCGAAGCGGTCCCAGATAGCACGGCGACGAGCAGATTAGCATAGATCTCAGTGCTTCTCAGGTAGAAGGTTCAGGAGTTGACTTGCAAAGCACAAAGATGTTCTCATGAGACATATCAAGTGGTTTATAAAGTATTAAAAACAGGGGTGTGATTGTGAATGAATGACGTGTGTATGCCATGGTATTATGTTTGTTGCAGGGGGGGCAGCCTGACTCAGGGGAGGCCTGCCTGGAGACACGGGGTCTGAGGAGGGCATGTGAGCGATGGGCCCTGGGCGTGGGATACCTTTTGAAGTGTACATGCTGTTTGTCACCTTGGCTGTTTGCGCCCGTCCCTTGCCCTTATGTGATGTTAACTTTGCATGACATTCGCGTAGATGGGAACACTGAGCAGGACACGGGGCATCCATTTTTGTACCCCCTTTCCACTCCATTTTGGTGACCAGGCCTCACTGCGATAGTACAGCGCGCAGAGCACATGGCCCACAGCCTCGTTCCCACTCTGACTGGAAAACTCCAGAGGTATTTGCAACAGCTAATAAATGTAACACATCACTCTCTGAGATCACGGTCCTGCAGGTGAACCGGCTTGAACCAAGCACATGGCTCGTTCATCTCCACAAACGTGTCCTTGCCCACGCACCCTCGCCAGTGGAATGTTACTGCCATTCTGACCCTGTGTCCTTGCAAGGTATTCTCTTCATGTGCCAGACCACTGACCAGGCCATGATGCCCACCTAGCAGATCCCCATCTAACATTAGACCCCCTACTGCAGTATATCGTTGCCCATCAATAACAAATGCCACATATCGGAGATTCTTGTGAGCACAGACCCACACTTCAAACAGTGGTACATACACACTTAATACAGTGTGTATTATAGTGGTCAAGACCCTTGACCTAAGGCCTGTATAATCCAATGTTAATTGATAGTATTGATATATGTGTGACTTTTATGGAGACATAACCGACTGAAAGACTTTGAACAAGTGTTATTTAGTGCATGCATTAGTGAAAATATTTTATGTTAGCTTAGATAGTGACCACCCCGCTTCACAGCGACCTGAACTTCACCCATTCCGAGCACAGGTGTCTGACGTCCATCCTTGAATGGAGACACACTTGATTGATTTAAAAAATCCAAACCACCGTTGTTAAAATATATGTGGTGTTTTATTTTGTAGCTTATTGTGATGACACCAAAATACAAAACATTGTACAGTTCAGGTTGCAGCACAGCGAGAGAAAATCCCCTGTACTGACCGCTGTCACTCGGGAACGTTTCTCTTATGGCACGAACGGCACAGGCGGGTATCACTATTCGAACGCGGTGTCCAAGCCTCCCGTGAAGCCACCATGTAAAGGAACGATAGGCCACCAGCCTGTACCACCTGTGAAAAGGAATGAAACAAACTGTTTTTAAATTACCAAGATAAGTTTAATAAACGTTTGTTGTCAATGACAATTCTTGTAACTAATGGCATTCTGCTCAGAGAAATGCTATCTAGACACTGCACACTATTGAACGACTTTCGTGCGTTACAATGATATGTATATGTAATTTTGGATATAGTAGAAGACCGTGAAATAGGAGTAGCATAACAAGCAGAGTATACTTACTCGTTACTCGGATTACGAGGACGAACAGTTGCGAAGTTCGTGCATAAGCGCCATCATTATCCTCAACATGGATCGTGTGAGGCAGGCTAGCATGAAGTCTGGCAGCTCGGTGATGCATTGCGGTCGTGGCTCGCCTTCCGAGATGTAGGCCACGCATCCCGAGTTTTCACAGCAGCAGCAGTTCTCGTCCTCGGTTGGCATTAGCTCGCACCGATTGCATGTGCACCACATGGAAACACCGTCCATGCGACTAGGTCCAGGCTCTTCAGCTGTTGAATCGTCCTCCCAACTGCCATCCGAAGACCCATCGTTTTCGTGTGTTTCCCTTTCCAGTAGTTCCTCCTCGGTATACTCGGGCTCGTACATGTAGGGCATTATTGTATCCATTGTGTGTTACACAAACTAAAATAATTGATAGCGGTGGTACGGGTATCTGTTCACACGGGCTACAAGCAACGAAGGTAGCTGACCAGAGCACAGAAACGAGTCACAGAATACTCAAAGTAACACAGAGAGAGGAATGGAATCGAAAATCTGCTGCTGTGTGTTGTGAAACGGTCTGTTTATGCTCATTGAGGAAAGAGGCGTCCTGACATTTCCATGGCGACACGTCATTAGCTGAAGCGCAGCAAATGTTGACACGAGAGGTGCTTTGGCGTTGTGAAATGGGCGGTACGCGTCTGCGGGTGACAGGCTCAGGAGCGGGGGATATGATTTAGTGCCACAAAAGCAGGTCAGCCAGGGCGATGGGGGAAATGATAGGATTATCACAAAATGGCAGCTCCCTGGTGCCTGTTTTCACGTGCGTTTAATGGACGAAAACTCGGGTAAGGTCTATAGGAAATTTTTCTAAAATCGAGCGATTTAGGCTTAAAAACACATAGCCGACCCGTAGGGGCAATAACATTTTTTGACCGAACCATTCCTTTAAGGGCCTGTCGGCAGCCACATTGTATCACTCCATAGGTACGGCTCCATCTGCGTCCCCTTCTATGGCATCATTACCATAGGCGCCCAATGTCTCAGGACTTCGAGAGACTGAGACCATTTTAAAGCAAAGTGATAATCGCAATGAAACAGTGTTTGAATGTGAATAATCTTCCCCAGGTTTTCCCCCCTAATCCTTTTATCAGCGGTAATAACCACCGACGCCAGCACTAGAGATTGGCGGGCGGTGGCCATTAGCATCATGACTAATTAGGGAAGATGGTCAAACTGGGCGTCTTAGCAGTCCTTCCAGTGAAGCAAGTCGAACGTGGTTGTACTCACATCTAGATTGTGCGCCTTGATACTACTGTGTTGTTTTCTGCCTGTCACAAACACTTAGAAATTGTTCCTGTTAGTCGGTCTCACATCTTGGCTTCTTGACAGTGCGCCTTAGATAACACTGTGTTGTACTCTGCAAGTCTCCAACACTTAGAAATTATTCATGTTAGCCCGTTTCACATCTAGATAGTGCGCCCAAGAGGCTGCTGTACTGTTTCTGCCTGTCACACACATTTAAAACTATTCCTGTTAGCTGAATCAGGGTGCACTATGTGGATGGCTATCTTTTACTCTGCTAGCCTGTCTCACATCTAGATAGTGGACCTAGATCCTCAGATATTACTGGGTTATATTCTCCCTGTCCCAAACACTGAGAATTACTCGGGTTCTGCCTGCTTCCTCTAGTCTATTTCTGATTCTGAAAACACCCCCCCGAGATGGCACTGTGATTTACTTACCCACGCTACAGAATGATACTGCCGTCTCTCATTCCCCCTACAACTACAAGTGCTGCTTGAGATAATACAGTAATATACTTGCTTAAATTCTAGGCGTCGCTTCCTCATCTTGACCTCCACCCTGCCCCAAACTCTTTTGCCCTCTCCCACTACCATAGTGTCCAGCTCCAAGCCACGTGTTGTACACCAATAGCCTCTACCATTACTACTTCTTCAATCCCCCCCACCTACCCGACACCAGATGGAGACCCCAACCAACAATAATCCCCCTCTCCCACCTGTCCCGATCCCCAACCTTCCCCCTTCCCTCCCCCCAGCCCCCCATAGCTCACCCTTCACGGTACCTGGCCCGCGCTCTTGCTCCCACCTACACGACCGCTCCATCTATCCCCCCTGAGCACAACCCTAGACACACGCCCCCATCCCACCCCATTACACCCTGACACACACCTGCCCACTCTCCTACCATCACCCTGCACGCCAATCACCTCGCTCCTCAGAAGCCGATTCCCCACCCACCCTCCCTCTGACACCTAGTGAGAACTCCCCGATACTGCTTGCCATGACACCACGCCCCTATCGGACTCCCAAGCCAGAGGAACCCTCTGGCACTCCAAACAGCACGAATCCTCCTCTTGCTCCACTCCTTCCTTGCATCTTCCAAGGAACATCTCTCCCTCCCTTCTGCTCCCCCCCAGTCACTCCCCCTTAACACACCAAAGAACTCCCCACCCCACCCCCCCTAACCGCTTCTCGACCCCGCCAACAACCACCCCCTTCATATCCCTTCACCTCACTGAAAGCAGCATGTATCGCACTCGCAAGAACGGTAGCTTCATCTCCCTCCTCCTCTCACCCCCCCTACCATCTCTCACACCCATATAGCACCAAAACACACGAAAAGTAGAAAACGAGACTGGTTCTCTCCCTCGACTCTACGCCCACCACTTCTACCTCAACCCGTCCGCGCAATCTCCTCCTCCCCCACACCCTCCCACTCACACTCCCACTCCCCTCTGCCCTCGCCCTGCTTCCACCCACTCTCTCTTGACTTCTCACCCTGCACAACATAACCACTTACTCCTTCTGGATTCTCTCCCAATTCCTAGCCCCCTCACACCATCTGACCAATGCTCCACTCGTCCGTCCCCCCTCACCTCTACACAAACCCCTCACATATCCTCCTCTGTCCGCCTACTCTTCCCAGCCTCCACTGATGTAATCACACTTTCCGTTACTCAAAATCCACTGACACCCTGTCCCCTCGCTAACCCACCTCCCTCTGTCTCAGCAACCCAGAATGTTCCACCCACACCCTCCGCCACTCCAAACTCTCAAGCTCCTCATGCTCCCACTCCGATGACATCCACAAAGAACACATACCTGCACAAAGTCAACTGCATCCTCTTCAATGCCCACTCCGTCGCAAAAAACAGACAGCATCTTCAACCTCTGTCCTCGGACAAGCCTGACCTCATCTTTATCACCGAAATCTGGTTCTCCGATGACTTTGCACCTGTTGCACATGAAGCCTTCCCCCCCTGGCAACTCGCTTATTCCCCACAATAGACCCTCCAGGAGGCAGAGTGGCAGACCTCTTAAATTCTCATTTCTCTGTCTCACTCGTCGAATCTCAGACATGCATTCCCTCATGTGAATCCCTTCTAGTTAAACTCTTGCTACCTCTGATTTTCTCCCACAGCTATCTACTCATCTACAGACCACCTGGTTACGACAGACATTTCACCAACAACCCCTTGATGCAATTTTCAGCTCCCATGACCGGATTTATATATCCCGCCCCAAACCACTCATTTGGACTGACCACTTTGTCATCCCCTTCTCCATCATTACCCCTGCCCCTCCACCTACCACCCCTCCTACCCTCCCTCCCAAATCCACAAATGCTGGAACAAAGTGAAGATCCTCCCTGACCTCGCAGAAGCCCTACTTCTTAGATCCCCTACAACAACCCCCCCTGACAGAACCTTAACCATCGACTCCTTTGAATCTTGGCTCAATGACTCACTAATTCCTCTCGCCCCCTCGCGCCCAGCTTCCTCACACAATGGACCACTCCCCAAAGGAACGCCAAAAAACAAAATAACTCTCTGGAACGCAAATGGCGAGCATCTAAAACCGATCTCAACAGATCCATGTTCGCCTTGCACCATCGTAACTACAAAGCTGAAATCCAAAGTCCAAAAAAAAAGCCTATTACAACTAACAAATTCTCAACTGAGTCAACCGCAGCAAAGAACTGCACAGAATCATATCAGAATTCGTCAAACCCACTTGCACCTCTACCCATTCCACCCCTTCTCAATCACTCTGCGACTCCCTCTCCCTACACTTCTGCACCACCGCTCGTGACAGGACGACCTCCCTTAACAACAAACTGTCCCTTCCCTACCTCCTCCCATAACTGACCAATCCAAACCCCCCCCCCACCCCCAATCCCCCCACTTTCGACTCTTTCAAACATCTCCAGAGACAGGTTTCTTGAACTACTATCTGCCAGCAATCCGCCTGGGTCCCCTCTCAAACCCTGCCCCGCTGCTGTCCTAAAAGAAATATTCTCATCTACCTGTGCAGGAGAACATGCAAGAGACATACTAAATGAATCCCCGACCTCTGTCATCTTCCCCGATGCCTTCAAAATTGCACATGTCAAGCCTCTTCTTAAAAAGCCTTCCCTCGACCCCATTGACCCTAAAAACTACAGACCCATCTCGAACACCAGATTCCTTGCAAAACGAATCGACCGAATTGCATACTCCCAGCTCAACGCCGTTGTAGAATCCAACTGTTGCCGCCTAACCAACAGAATCCAACAACCTCCTCGACCCTGCACAATCAGGTTTCAGACCTGGACATGGAACTGAAACCACTCTGACCTCGATCTGGGATGATCTTAAAGTCACTGCAGACACTGAAGGATGCGCTACACTAATTCTCCTTGATCCCTCTGCAGCCTTTGACACTGTTAACCACTCAATCCTCCTCGACCACCACCACTCCCTTGGAATCCATGGCACTGATCTCAAGTGGATCGCCTCCTTCCTCAGCAACAGGAAACAAATAACCCACCTCTTCCCATTTGTCCCAGCTGCCCGCTCGGTTAACACTGGAGTACCTGCTCTCCTGTTAAACGTCTTTATGACCACCCTCCCTGGAATCATCCGCATGCAAAACATCTCATGCTGCAACTACGCTGACGCAAATCATCCTAAGAATTCCCAATTCGGGCACCAACCCCCAGCCCGACCTAGAAGCCCGTCTTCGAGATATTGACAATTAACCACCTCCTCTTAAACTAAAACCGAAATCATGGTGTGAGGCAACACCCCTTCTACCTCATCCACTCCCATGGCCCCCATCCCTGGGCACTCCCCCAACCCTCCGACAAAGTAAAAAACCTAGGATGCACTTTGGACTCTGGCCTAACCCTCTCCTGCCAGATCAACAATGTGTCAAAATGTTGTCACTACCATCTCAAACTTCTCAGACGCATCTTTCCCTATCTCTCCTTCCCGAGCAGACTTGCCGCAATTAGGTCGATTGTAATGTCGAGACTGGAATATGCCAACTCCCTATACCCCCTGCATACCATCTTAAACTCCAAAGAGCACAAAACGCTGCTGCTAAACTCCTCCTTGCCAGGGGCCCGAGAGGCAACATCTCCCCAGTCCTCCGAACCCTCCACTGACTCCCAGTTGGACGAAGGGTCACTTTCAAGACCCTGTGCATAACTCACCATGCAGTGCACAAGACTGGCCCATTATACCTGCAAGAAACGATAAACCATACCTCTCATCCCGCACCCTAAAATCAAGCACTGCCCTCCTTTTCAACCTCTAATTCAGGATCAGAGGAGCCGCCTTCTCAACCCTGGCCCCGAGGAACTCACTTCCCCCACATATTCGACACACCCAAGACTATATGACATTCCGCAAAGCGCTAAAAACGTGGCTCTTTCCGTAATACCAACCACGACCTTCTGAAGCGACTGAAACCGTAGCAACCAGATGACTAATGTTCAATGAAACTCCCAACAATGTCATCAGTTAATACGCTCGTTAATCTGGCAATTAAGCAACGGAATGCCTAAAATGCAGAATAATGATCTCCTTAGATCATAACTCCATGTAATTCCCTCTCCTTCCTATTATTTACATATCCTTGCCAGTGTCTTGCCTCTTCACCTTACTAGAAGCACAACAAAGCCTCTGCTAACTGCCTGCCCACCTCAGGCACGCTCCCCTCCCCCGCAATGTCGCAATGTTCCCCCAGCCCCTCTGCTTCCTGTGTTGTTGCTGGCTGCCCCTTCCCCCTCTAGTTCCCTGTGATGTTATATGCCCCAGCCCACCCAGTCCCCTTTGTTAACACTGTATACACCCATGCCCCCTCTTGTCCCCCATAATGTCGCTGTGTACCCCCAGCCCCTTTGGTTCCCCATGTCGTTTATTCCCCCAACCTCTGGTTCCCTGTGAGGTCGCAGTGTACCACTCTGGTCCCCCGTGCTGTCGCTTTGTGCCCAACCCTCTAGTCCCCGTGATATCACTGTGTGCCTCCCAGCCCCCCTGGTCCCCCATGCTGTTGCTCAATACCCTGCCACCTCTAGTCCAAGTGATGTCACTGTGTGCCCTTCTGATCGATGTGCTGTAGCCTTATACCCCATGCCCTCTAATCCCCGTGATGTTGCTTGTGCACAAAGGATTGCCCATGCTGTAGCTGTGAACCCCCTGCCCTTCAATTCTCTGTGATGTCGCTGTGTATCCTCTACCCCTGCCCCCAGCCCCCAACCCTGTATGCCCTGCCCATCTAGTCCCATGCTGTCACTCTGTACTCCCTGCCCTCTAGTTCCCTGTGTTGTCGCTCTGTACCCCTTGGTTCCCCATGCTGTCACTCTGTACCCACTGCCCTCTAGTTCCCCTTGATGTCGCTGTGTACCCCTCTGGTTCCCCCATCCCGCTGATGTATGCCCACCCCCCAAATCCCTGTGAGGTCCACGTGTGCCCCTGGCCCCCGTGTTGTCACTGCGTACCCCCAGTCCCACGTGATGTTACTGTTTGCCCAGCTCCTCGTTCCCCTTGATGTCGCCATGTACCCACAATACCTCAGGCCCCCCATGTTTCACTATGGGCCCAGACCCTCTGGTTCCTGTCTCTTCACTACGCGCCCTTGTCCCCCTGATGTCACTGTGTGCCCAGCCCCCTTGGCTCCCCGCGATGTCGCTATGTGCATCCAGTTCCCCCACGATTCCCGAAGATATTGCTGTGTACCCATGCCCCTATCGTGCCCAGTGTTGTCACTGTGTGCCCAGCCCCTCTGGTCCCCCTCGATTTCGCTGTGCTCCACCAGCACCCTATGGTCCCCGTGATGTGTCTGTGCCCCAGACCCCTCTGGCCCCTCCATGCTGTTACTATATGCCCCAAACCACTTGTCCCCCGCAATATCGCCTGTGCCCCACCCCCTCCTGTCCTCATGTACCGTTCCGTCCTGCACTGTCTGGGTGTCGCAAGACCGTGTGCAATAGCTAGTCTTCACATTCTTGCTGTTCATGGCCGTGGGAGCGCCCTTCCTTTTCCCCTTGTTCCATCAGACCGTTTGCTCACTGTATAGATGAACCACCATATTGTATCACTGCTTATTCTCTACTCTACACCATCACACAATTAGAGTGCAGCTATACCCAGGGCTCCAGATAAGGCGAGTACCAGGCCCTTTTACGCATGAAAATCTTGTAACTACGCCAGCTTTATTATTTTCCTGCGTTTATTTACACACAGGTTTAGAGCAGAGGGCAGTGCAAAGGTCAGGTTACTTGACATAAATCAGAAGGCTTCTTGTGATTTGTATCTACATGGAGGTAGTTGCAAGCCACCTCTGAAACAGAATGTATTTCTCTGAAGCCTTTCAAAAAAATAAACTGCACACTGATAAAAGGAATGGTTTCTTTCCATTCAGCTTCGGAAGCACTGTGCATGTTTTCCTAGAATTTTAGGATTGTATAATTAATAAGATGGAAAACTAAGTTGCAATTGAGAATTAGTATTTTTTTTTAACAAGTAATGCTTTTTTTCCAGTGAAAGCAAACCAGTATTGCACAATTGTATTTTTCAGAGTTCTGGTGCTGTGTGCATAATCCTGCAGAGGCAGATCATTTTTACACTTCTAATTTATTGTACAGTCTAATTATAAAAACAGTGTGTAAAATGATGACTATGCAGAGTCTAGTTTACATCCATTCAACCTTGCAGTCAATGGAGTACATTACTATACATGGCAAGTGGCAGCAGAGTCTTTGCTCAAGGGTGAGTAATTGTCATTACACTGATCACAGGTGTTCTAGCCTCTCAAATCTTCAAGACTACAAATGAAACATCCAAAACCTGACTCTCAAGAAAGTGCAAGCGTTGTTGTTCAAAATCACACAAATGAAAGTTACATTGGTCATTGAAATAGAAAGTCAGCAAAACCTGTCCCTCTGATAATCCAGATAGGTATTTAACTTTACGTAGCGCTTCATAAATGGTTTGTCATACATCTAGGTACTGTGATCATTATACCTCAGTCGATAATCAGTTAAACAACCTCTGAAGGATGTTAGCCAATAAGATAGCTCAGCCGGTTGAGCACTTGTTGCTGCAATCTGTGCGTGATATGTGGGTTGCTGGTTCGAATCCCAGCAAGTCCAACTCAGCCTTTCATCCTTTCGAGGTCGATAAAGGAGTACCGACTTTGGTTTGGTGGTAATTGTAATAAATATGTTCTATGTACAGCACTTTGCCAAAAGAGCTATATAAATAACCACTAGATTAGATATAGAATTTAGCATGGAGTCCTTGCCTCTCTGCGCTGTTGTATTATAACATTGGCATACCATTAGGTAGTAATAGCTCCAGGAAATTGGGTCTTTCATTAAACATCAAAAGACAATTCTGCTATCGAATCTCAAAACACACAATACAAATTCATGTATGCTTTACTATATAAGTGGCTATGTTTCTGTGATTTCAACATTTAAATATATACAGCAAAGATGAAATGGCCAGAAATAATGAAAGGTGTATTGGGTCACAATGCAGAAAGCGGCCACATAGTAATGATTTCCATACAGTTTTTTCAAACGTCGGCTGGATGTCGCATACATTTTACTCTCTTGAGAAGGAGAAAAGTCATTTTTACGCTCTTAAAAATCGCATTTACTCTCAAAGTTTAAAAATGGAGAGTAAAATACTCCCACCTAAAAATATTATCTGGAGCACTGGCTATACCCCTCGATATATTCGGCCTAGCTGCTCACATACGAACATTATCCCATTAACACCCATCATTCTAATAAAACGCAGTTATATTCCATGAAAAACCGACCTAGCTGCACACATAAGCGTGCCACAGGCCTAACGAAGCCAGAACCCAGTCTTGGTGTCCACCTGCCAGACATAGAACATATACCAATACCACCACACCTAATGCTAGAATGCAGATACCATCAAGCAATTACATCAGCTGCACACTTAACTGGTGCACCCAAGCACCCTTCGACACTGTACTTTTTCTACTGACCTGGACTACGGTCCCCAAAGGCGTTCAACCTACCAGCGCTTTGAGGTCATGCCAATGATATATAGAGCGCTATATAAATGCCAAATAACATAATATATCTGTGCCCAGGAACAAATCGCTCACGTTCCCTTGGGATTTGCCCACAGTCCTACTCACGGACCCCCTTTTGAGCCTCTGGGCTCAGCTAATTTCATACATCTTAACCAGAAAACTGTATTTTAGACTGCCATTGTTTCTGCCCATAGGATAGGGGAATTAGATGCGGTCCTTTGTTCTCCTTATTTGGTTGTGACTCCAGAAGCTATAACATAGCAGTGTGCCCCCTCCCGCCCTCAACGTTTCATCAAATTTCGCAAAAATGTGTGATTCCAACACTATCGAGCGATCTGCCACAGGAAGTTAGGGCCCATTTGGATTTGTTGGATGTGTGCAAGATGATCCTGACATACCTAAGCAGGAACGCCTCCTTCAGATCAACTAATGTTGGTTACATCCAGAGGGGGGTCAACAAGGATCGTAACGCTTCTTCTCTATCCATTAGTTGGTGGATTAAGAAACAATCCCCTGAAGAAACTCTGTTAAGAATGTACTAATTTAGGGAGGAATTAAACATGTTGGGAAAAGTCCAGCTAAAATTGAGTAATTCGGTTTTCGCTTCAGTCTAGTAGCGTGTATGTTAGGACAGTTTTGTGAAGTCCAACTAAGGGCTTGGTAAAACCATTCAACTGAGGCAGTACAAGACTTCACTCTTAGTATAAGGCTATACTACCTGAGTACATGGTAGCATAGACAGGCCAGTAAGGCTGATCTTAGGAGGGAGAGAGGGCTGTAGAATCAGTACAGATTAAATTGTAATACAAATGATCCAAAGAAACACTAGGTATGTGAAAATAAAGGATGTATTAAAATACATGTAGGCCTAGATAAATCTAAGTGTAAATAAGTACTATTACACAGTATATGTCATCACAATTCAAAACACAACACTATGCTTGAAGGTGAACAGACCAAAGCATAAACCTTATTTGGAACACCCAACAGTAGTTCTAGGGAAGTCAAAACATTTTCTTACACTTCAGTATAGGCTACACCTATTCTTGGGGAATAAAAACAATGATTACTTTCACGATTACATTCAGTAATGCAAGGGCAGTCGACCCTACCAGTTGTACAATGACTCTCAGTACAAATCACATAATCAGTCAACTGGACAAAATACTTAGTGAAAAGTGGAATACTTATTCCAGGTACAGTAAAAACATGCAACTACTTTTGTGACAACACACAGTTATACTAGGTGAGTAAAAGCTAAGGATGTAATATTCAATTACAGGTGCTTTGGAGATCAGTGAAACACAGATAGAGATAAGCTCTTGTAACTTATTTTTGGATGGCACATAGCTAACTCAAGGTAAGTAGATGACCCTGAGCGACGGCGGATGAAGAGAGGCAGGAGCCTCCTTCCTTCGGCCGCCACCGCCAACCGACAGCAACATTTTGCAGCTTTACCCTGCCGTTTGATATGCTGCAGACTCACGCAACCGGATCTAGATATATGTGCACTATAATGTGCAGACCGTATTTGTGCTTCCCGCCGCTCAGATATCCTCCATTATCATCCAACCTGCATGAAAACTTTCGTTCTGGGCCATCCGCATTCAGAGAGAACGTGGTCAATGGCAGTGCTAGGCTTGCAATAGCCTCTACAGCCGCAACAAATTTGCTGCGCCACACAGCCCTGATTGGCTGAAGCGCCCTAGTTCCTGGCACAACCACAACAGTGAGGCGGAATCCGTGCCGTCCTCGTGAGGGTCGCGAGCAAGGGCCTGTCTGCGCCTGTCCGCGTATGACCGTGTGACCAAGCAGTCCCTCCATCACTTTAAGTACTCTTTGAATAAGCACCCGCAAAACGTACTCTCACGCAGTCGGTTCTAGACAAGTCTCCTGATCTACTATTGCTACACAGAACACTTGATTTCACCCACACCTCCTTGCCTAAATTTATTGCAACATGTGTTCCCATTCATGACGCTGTGCCGCTTCAGAGAGCAGAACGATTAGCTTAAAATGACTTAGTGCCTCTGCTACTGTGCTATACAGCACCTGCCTCTTACCACAATACCACCTGGGGCGTGAACAAGCCCATTTTCGTCTTTCACTGCTTTAAACCTGCCTCACCCTCGTGGAACCAGTAGTGCTTGCTTTACACTGATTTAAACGTTGCCTACTCTATACCTACCTACTTTGCTGCACATTGATTTACACGAGCCACCCATGTCTAATTTACCTATCTCACCCTACATTAATCTATATGTGCTGCGCCTACTCAGAATAAGCATATTTGTTGCATTTAGCCTGCACTACAATGTGTTTTTAGTTGCATTTAGCCCGCCTCTACATGGTAATTTGATAGATGCACTTAGCCTGCCACTACAATGTGTTTTAGTTGCATTTAGCCTGCCACTACAATGTGTTTTTAGTTGCATTTAGCCTGCCACTACAATGTGTTTTTAGTTGCATTTAGCCTGCCACTAAAATGTGTTTTTAGTTGCATTTAGCCTGCCACTAAAATGTGTTTTTAGTTGCATTTAGCCCGCCACTACAATGTGTTTTTAGTTGCATTTAGCCCGCCTCTACATGGCAATCTGATAGTTGCATTTAGCCTGCCATTACAATGTGTTTCTAGCGGCATTTAGCCTGCCACTACATAGCATGTAATTGATAGTCGCACTTAGCCCACTAGTACACCGCCACCTGAACTGTCTCAACACCAGGTGAATATCTAATGTACTGTGCACTATGCCTGCCAATTAGCTCCATAGCTACCGACACCACTGTGCCACCCCTAGGGAAGTTCTCAGCCTACCTATCACATTAATGTATTTAGTACAACTTCCTCTACTTCAGAAGAATGCATTTTAGCAGACTATCTACATACGCCCCATTGCTGTTATTACAATTAATACTGTTAACTATGGACCAATTTAAACATGCACCCTGCCCTACTCTCCATAGAAACGCTAGGCTCTCCTCCCTCTACAAACCACAGGTACCTAGCAACGCCTACTTGAACCGTCGTACCATTCCCAAAAACCAGACTAGGAACTCTACGCATCCTAACAAACAATTACCTGGTAGCTCCTTAACGAAAGAAACCATCCTGGTTACCTCTGACACAAACTGTCTTCCTAAAACAACTCCAATCACAGGAGCACTGATCAATGCTAGATCAGCCGTGGCCCACGCCACTGAAATAGCCGACCTCCTTACATTAGATAACCTCGACTTCCTAGCAGTCACAGAAACCGGGCTACATGACGCAGCACGTCCAGCCCTCTCCCTAGAAATACCTAAGGAGTACCAACTACTAAGACTAGACCGCCAGAACGCCAGAGGCGGTGGCTTAGCCATCATCTCTAAATCCAACCTGAATATAAGACTAATAACACCACCTACCCTAAAATCCTGCAAACTTCTCACCGCTAATTTACCGATATCCCCTTGCCAAACCCTAACTATCTCTCTCATTTACAGGCCACCAGGGCCCCTAGGCCCATTTGAAGAGGAATTATCCAGCCTCTTAGCGAGCAACACAAAAAAGTCATCCCAAACAATGATCCTTGACGATCTTAACTTAGGTCTTAACGACCCAGATGACAAACAAGCACAAGGTATTGCCACTATGCTCGAGGGACACAGCCTCACCCAAAAAGTTCTCATCCCCACCTATGACAAAGGGAGAACATTAGACTGGGTAGCCACTTCCAACTTCCCTACCACTATTACCAAATTACACCCCAGCCGTGGACTGACCACTTCCTCATTAATTTCTACTTAACACTCAACAAGATGCTCATTCTGAAAAAATAATGGCACCTTCGGGCCCCACTAGATCCAGAAAAACATCACACCAGACAACATCTTACCCCTGCTCCTCCCAACCATCAATGCCCTGCCAACTGATTCGGACCAGATACCATGGTCAAAATATACAACGACACCATGGCCATAACCATGGATACCGTTGCCCCACTGAAGAACTGTAAAAGTAAACAACAATCTCATCTCAATGCTTGGTTCACCCCCCACCTAAAAGAACTGAGATTGGAAAAAAGGAAGCTTGAAACTATATGGCGACACACCCCTAGAGGTGAAAACAAACTTAAACTATACGCTACTAACTATAAGAAAGCAATCATCCAAGCCAAAAAAGACGTCTATAATGATAGAATCTCCAATGCATGTTACAATACAAAGGAATTATTTATACCACCAACCGATAACGTACCCAAAGACAAGCAATGGTGTACCAATATCCAAAATGCCCTCGCAAATAAAGTAAAAACACTACAATCTAAAATTACCATTAAAAAAGCCGTGCTCCCTCTCAGCGAAACCCCTAGTATGCCCACGCCCAAACCTAGCCTAACACCTTTCAAATTCACCAATGTTTCCACCCATGAAACTGAAAAAATCATTGCCTCACTAAAACCGTCCAATTGCAAAGGCGATTACTGCCCGGCCCAGATAATTAGGAATGCCACCAGAGACCTAGCCCCCTTTGTCACCAAACTCATTAACGCTTCCTTCTCATCTAGCACAGTCCCAAGTAGGTTAAAAGAGTGGGTTCTCCACCTGCTAAAAAAACAAACCTTGGACCCTTCCATCCCCACTAACTATAGGCCCATAATACTGTCCCTTTCCTCCTGAAGATAATCCTTTCTCCAAATCCAAAAATACCTGGAGACCAACCAACTCCGTGGCACTTGTCAATCGGGCTTCAGACCTCAGCACGGCACTGAGACTGCACTCATAGATCTTTAAGCCCAAATCGGCGAGCTCAATGACAAAGGAAACATAGCTATGCTACTCCTCCTTGATCTGTCGGCAGCTTTTGACCTAGTGGACCACGCAGTACTCTGCAAACACCTAGCGTCAGCCGCCCACTTCTCAAGTGAAGCTATAGCCTGGCTTCAATCCTTTCTTGACAATAGAAGCATGCGAGTCTTCTCCACCTTAGACTCCGCAGACCCTATCCAGACAACATGTGGAGTCCCACAGGGCTCCTGTGTCTCACCAACGATGTACAATATCTTTACTAAACCTCTATTCGACAAATTGGACAGACTGGGTGCCAACCTACACTAACTATGCAGACGACACCCAGATCCTCATCCTCCTTTCGGGCAATTTCACTACGGATACAGTTTTAGTAAACAAATTTAACACCCTCATTTAGGCACGGATGGCATCCCATGGCCTCTGCCTGAATGACAAAAAAACAGAGATCCTTATTCTAGGCTCACCTAACAACTTAATAAAACTCGACTCCAACTACAGTTCCTTCAACATCGACGGCAATATAATCCCCGTTGCCAAAGAGGTGAAGACCCTTGGTTTCTACTTAGACTCCACTTTGTCACTAAGGAAACAAGTGAACTCCCTGGCCTCTTCCACTGCCTATACTGGCAAACTTATCAAAGCATGCAGACCCTTCCTCTCACCAGTTAGCTGCATTATCCTAGCCAATGCACTGATCCTCTCAAAATTGGATAACTGCAATGCACTTTATCCAGGCGCTAACAAATTCATCACCAATAAACTTCAAACCCTGCAAAATGACCCGCTCAGAACGGCCCTGAACCTCCCAGTCAGAGAGCACATCTCGAATATGCGCAGAAACTACAACTGGCTAAAAATTAGCGATAGGATCACCTTCAAAATTGTCACACTAACATTCAAATGCCTGAACAATGCAGCCCCACCATACCTCAGGGACAGAATAATAAGAAAAACCTCTGCACGACCAACCAGAACAGCTATCTCTTTCTGCCTCCAAACCCCGAGATTCCGACTAAAAAAAAAACAGGAGGCAAAAGCTTCCCTGTGTAAGCAGCTCAGTACTGGAACGCCTTACCAGTTGAACTAAGAAGGGCCCAGCCCTATAACAGCTTCAGGCACCATACCCGCACCTGGCTTCGAAGTAATGACCTCTGAAACCTGAGACCAAGGGCATTGTGATCTGTTGCCACACGCACCCCCCGACTCTCACATGTAAACGTACATAATGCGTTTACTGTTTATAATATGTTACCCTCTACCCTTACTTGTAAAGAATGTATATAATGTAATTACTGTATATAACATATGATACCAAAAACCTGTAATCTGTAACCAAGTCCTAAGTATTCTTTATTCTGTGCGCCCAGCTACCTAAGGGTTTTCTGGCGCCCTATAAATAAACAAACAAACAAGTAAAACCCTTATACTTTTTTAATCTCATAATGTAGTCCAGGTTAGATCTTTCCCAGCTATACAAGGATCGTATGTATGACTTATAAGGGACAGTTAGAACCACAGACTCTCCTTGTGTCTGTTTACAACAGTACAGGGAAAGCAAACCCTAATGTTACACTTTACTGAACGACTCCAAGTTATTCTAGGTAGACAACAACCTAATGCAGACTTATTCTGGACAGGCTAGCAGCAAGTCAGGGGAAGCAAGACCCAGTTGGGGGACACTCATAAAAGTACCCTGCAGGAATAATCTGGTGAAACCAACATTACTTTTGGGAAGAGACACAACCTAATCACAGGAGAGTAATATACCTTCACATCTACTTTTCTATTAAAATGGCAAAACAGTTTCTAAGGAATGAAAAGAGGTTAACCATACTTTTAAGAATAGTCCTTCACACATCCAAGATAAGTAAGAACTTATGTAACTGTTCACTCTCACAGTTGCCAACCAACTATTTACTAGTAAGTAACTTTTAAACACTTGATTTCTTTTCTAGGAAAAAGTCTCAATCCCTAAAAAGTATTTCCTTATTCTTGGACCATGAGTGTTCTCAGTGGCAGAGGGTGACGGGGTGGAGGTTCACTAGGATCTAGTGACCAACAGACAGTGTCAAAATAGGTTCTTAAGTAGAACAAGTCAGAGTTCCTTAGGAAGACTGGGCAAACAGGTGAGTACTTTACTCCTAGGGTTAGAAGAGAGTCCAGGGGTTTTGCAGAAGAGACACCCTAGCAGGATTCTAGCAGTGGGACTGGGTGCACTGGACAAGATAACTTTAAAAAGACACTATGGCGAGTCACAAAAATGACACCCATAAGAAGAGTAAAAGATTCTGTGAGTGTGGAAAACGGTTCCCACACACACAGAGGTATTAAGGAAAACTATCCCACTAGTAAAACAAAAAAGTTCTGGGGTTGTCCCAAGTCAGGAAGATTTATCAGTTCTGTGAAAATCTTACCTAACATTGTACAATTGAAGATCTAAGACTGGTTTTGTAACATTAAAGTGAGATGTGTTGCAACCTGTTATTTGTAAGTTGGTTAGCAATATGCGCGTCCTGTTTTTAACAGCTGAATTCAATACTATGGTTATGTCCATTTATGCACAAGTTACTTTGTTGTGGTGCACAAGTAACTTTCGAACAATCTTACTGATTACGTATTTTTAAAATTAAGTTATTATGAATAAAGAATATTTTTATAAAAGAGTCATTCTGGATTCACGCATTCTATTTGGAAATTCATGTTTTCATAAATTGGTGTTATTAGCTGATAACATCTAGAATAAGTCTAGATATCTGTACATTGTGATGTTGGATGGGTCTGTTTTGTTGAGGTTAGTGTTTTTTCCAGGGGTGTCCCATCCCACTGTACTCTATGGAGTCTCTTTGTGTGTTTTGTGGGGAGGACCACTACCCATTTGCTTGGGTAAAGACAGGAGGTTGTGGGAGCAGTTTCCTGCTCTATACTCGTCAAACATTAGTTTGATGCGTGGATAGGAAAAATCAGAAGCGAGGAGTAACGTCTGTCAGAAAGAGTAGCTGTAATGAAGATTACCGGTAAGGAATCCAGGCATTTCTTCCACAAACCTCACATGCATGCTGTCCTGCTCTTCAATCAGCGTGGCAAGACTTCAAGTGGGTTTTTCCGTCCCCGGGGCAACAACACGTAGCACAGAAAAATCATGAGAAACAAGCCTCTGCAATCTTGGCTTGGTCTGGGGGGCACATTTACAAGTCTAGGCCCTCGCTTACGATGATATGATATATTTTATTTATATTGCGCTCGTACACAGGTGTTTCAGAGCGCGACCAGGCGAAGGGAGGGGAACAGGGTAGAAGCAAAAACAACAATCTTATTAGGCCCAGTGACATTGAGAACGCGCAAGTGCATGGGCAAGGGAAAAAGGAAAAAGGGGGAAGTGCAGAGCATAGGAGAGAAACAAAATAAATAGTAAGTACATAAATAATTCAATAGAGTGTTAGCAGTGGTAGTGCAGCCTGTAAGAGGCAAAGGTGCTAGGTGGGTCAGATAGGGTGTATCTGATAAGTGCAGAAGAAGAGTGGGTGGGGAACTGTATGGGTACAGACACAGGCCCCAGTGCAAGGGGTGGCCCGGAGGCAGTGCAGGAGGATGGCAGGGTGAGCAGATACCTGGGCCCGAAAAGCAGAAGGTGGCCAGGTGCAGAGTGCCGAGGGAAAAGGCAGATCAGCAGGGGAGAAGCGGGGCAAAGGCAGAAGCGAACAGGAAGGTCTTGAGGAGCTTCCGGAACCGTAGATGGTTCTCCTCAAGTTTGAAGGTAGTAGCGAGGCAGTTCCAAAGGGAGGCCCCGGCCGAAGACAGAGATCAACCTCCAGCTTGTTTCTTTGAAAAACGACTGACCCTGAGGGAGTTAGAGGTAGAGGAGCAAAGGGCTCGAGAGGGGAGGTATTTACGAAGGGATAGTGGAAGGTATTTTGGACCCAGACCCCAGAAAGCCTTGTGGACAATGCAAAGGGTTTTAAATGTAATCCTTGCATCCACTGGGAGCCAATGAAGGGATTTCAGAGCTGGAGAGATACGATCCCAGGCCTTGAGGCCAAGGACAAGTCTTGCAGTCCTGTTCTGGATTAGTTGTAAAGGGCAGAGAGTAGAGGCAGGTAGATTTAGAAAGAGGCCATTACAGTAGTTCAACCTAGAGAGAATCAGAGCTTCGGAGACAGTGAGCTTCTGAGGGAAAGTGAGGAAAGGAAGAGTACCTCTAAGGAGGTGCAATAAGAAGTTTGATTTTTTAGAGATGTCTGACCCTGAGGTTCTTAGCTTTGCAGGTAGGGGCAGGAGGAGGGCCAAGGGAGGCTGGCCAGAGAGTGAGGGGAAAGGATGTACCAATGAGGAGGATCTCAGTCTTGTTGGCATTTAAACAGAGATCGTTGGTGGCACACCAATTTTGAATGGCAATGAGACAGTCAGAGATGAGGGAAGGAGAGGAGGTGGCTGAAGGAAGCCTGAAAATGAGTTGGGTGTCATCAGCATAGCACTGGAAATTTGAGCAAAAGATGGAAATACAGTATGCAAGAGTTGCCAGGTATTGGTTGAAAAACCAGGGCGAGAGGTTAGACCCCTGGGGAACACCACAGGTAGAGAGGGAGATAGAAGATAGGAAGGACCCAAGTTGTACCTGGGAGGGTCGATCAGAGAAAAAGGTCAGCCAGGCCAGAGCCTGATCAGTGTGACGATTGAGCAGGGTGGTATGGTTGACTGTGTCGAAGGCAGAGGAGAGATCAAGCAGGATGAGTACAGAGGGAATGTTAGAGTCAAGGTTGGAGAGCAGGTCTTCACGGATGTTCAGGAGAGCAGTTTCCGTGCTTCTGGCCGATCTGAAGCCAGATTGGTGGTCGTGGAGCGAGCCAACAAAGTCAGAATGAAGGTTAAGCTGAGAGATGGCAAGCTTTTCCAGGAGCTTACCCAAAAAGGCAGTTATGGAAATTAGACGATAGTTAGCCGGGCAAGAAGGATCAGCTGTGGGTTTCTTGAGGAGAGGATGCTCAAGGAAGTGCTTCAGAGGGGAGGGGATGCCCCCATCTTTTCTCTACAGAGCCCATGGACTTGTGTGCGACCAGCATACCCTGCACATCTGCCATTAGCGTGCCCGCATCGTTCTATGTGTGTTATGTCTGTGTGCAAAAACTGTGAAACATTAATATCCAAGCACTTTCAATTTACAGATCACCGGCAGAGGGAGCAGCAAAATGCATGAGCCCGGTTGTCGAAAGTGAATTGGTGAATTGTGCAAAATGGCATTTTACCTGCTGTCACCACCCAAAGTATGTCTATAGTCCACACCTCTCCAATGGAAAGGTAAAGTTGGAGACCTCTCAAACGTGTCCCTGTCAAGCCGGAGTGAAACGTCCAGGCTTCAGTCTATTCTTTAAATTCTGGGAATTGTCTTTCGGATTACAATTCACAACTTCGAAAACTGGGAGGGTTGTACGCTCTTGTGCGCCAACGCCTGAACACTCGGGGCCGCCTTTATATCAACCGCACCCCACCTGTACTCGATCCATTGTGTCTCAGGCTTTCCGCCCCCCCCCCCCTTGGTGCTCTCAAGTCCGGTCCAATGGGCAGAGGTTGGTCTCACCTGAATTACTCTCCCAGCTCCAATATCGGTGCACTATGTTTGTGATTGTGTGTGTCCCTTCCCGTCCTGTCGGTCACCACAGCCACCTCTTGTCACTGGTATCTAACAGCCGTAGCAGTAGTTTCTATTGGAGAGAAAACGAAAGCGAAAGTTTAGCACTGCGCCATCCAGTGCTCGCTCCGCCCCGGTTTTATCTTCCAGGAAGGAGGAGGGGTGCAGTTAGCACAGCAAGTAAGAAACGCACTCTTTATTCAGTCCGCACTCTTGACCTCACCGTTAACCCGAATAAGAAGCGTGAGCCACAACAAAACACGGGTATTACGTATTATAACAACAGCACAAGTCTACCACTAAGCGAGTTGCTTGTCGGTTGGCCTGAAAGAGACGTTTAGTAGAGCGATACATACATGGGCGTAATTTTAGGGGGGGACAGGGGTGTTTGTCCCCCCCACCTTTCATGGCACACCATTTTGTCCCCATTCATTTGGCTGGGGCACCTTTTCTTCAGATGTCATGCCCCCCCCAAACATTTTCAGCAAAGTTACTCCACTGGATACATAAACCTGCCTAACCTCCAGGTGTAGCTTGGAGACTCAGGGCTTTTACGCTCTTTGTCGGATCTCCGGGAACGAGCACGAAGTCTCCGGGTTTTCCGCGCAGGCAGAGTTGCTGGAGCTCAGATCATGCCTCAATCCGATTGGCTACAAAACACTGCTGCTGGTAGCCAATCGGGTGGAGACGTGGGTGGACCAGTGACTAAACTCGCTTTATCATTTAGACCATTCATTATGGAAACCATTAATAGTGTCATATGCACTTTTCGCGTGGTTGACTGGAATCGAGGTAATGGAAATGGTTTTAATCTCCGGTTTGCCATCTTTACCCTTCACTTACTTTGCCAGGCAGAATAAAATATCCACATTGGAAGACAATAGCAAAGAGGGTATCTTGTTATGTTATGTTAAAGGTATTTGTACCGCACACCGTCCCCAACGGAGTTGGTCCACAAGCGCTCTGGCAGATCTGTACATGAGAAGGTGGGATGGGTTAGTAAGGTTAAGAGGGAGCAGGATAGTGAGAGGAGTGGTGTTCTGTTGGCAGCTTCAACTCGGTATACACCGGGTGCTGAGCTTTGGTGCGATTATCCGATCGGTGTCTGTCCTCGTGTGCGGTTTGTGCGTTTTATGCGTTGTTTCGGTGTGGTGAAGTGCGTGCAGCTTTTTGTGCGAGAGATGGTTGCATGAGTTTTAGTGAGATAGGTATGCAGAAAGTTGGAGCTTTTTTGGTTAGTGGGTTCTATGACATTGAACATGTTAACTTTCACAGTTCTGTCTAAGTGTGGCACTTGCTAACTTTCATAATTCCATCTACTTGTGGCACTTGCTGACCTTCACAATCCTATCTAGGTGCGGCGCAGGCTAATGTTCACAATTCTGTCTAAGCGTGGCACATGCTAACATTCACAGTTCCATTTAAGTGTGGCACTTGCTAGACTTTGTAATTCCATCTAAGTGTGGCACATGCTAACATTCAGAATTGCATTTAATGTGGTACTTGATAACCTTCACTATCCTATCTAGATGTGACTCAGGCTAATGTTTATAATTCTAAGTGTGGGACATGCTAACATTCCCAATTCCATATAAGTGTTGCATTTGGTAATCTTCATAATTCCATATAAGTGTGGCATATGCTAACATTCACAGTTCCATCTGAGCGTGGCACCTGCTAACATTCACAAGTCCATCCATGAGCGGCACTTGCAAGCCTTCATAATTCAATCCAAGTGTGGCACACGCTAACACCCACAGACCCATCCAGATGCGACGCAGGCCAATGTCCACAACTCCATCCAATCGTGAGAGACGCTAACATTTGAATTCCATCTGAGTGCAGCACATGCTAACGTTCACAATCCTGTCCAAATGAGACGCAGCCTGAAGTTCCTAGTTCTAAGTTTTGCGCTTGCTAACCTTCATTATTCCATCTAAGTGTTGCACATGCCAACATTCACAATCCCATCTAGATGCGATGCAGGCCAGTGTTCACAGTTATCTCTAACTGGCACTTGTTGACATTGACAAGTTTGTTAGTATGCAATGCAAGGCAACATTTACAATTCTGTCCTGAATAGATTCAGGCTGGTGTTCACAAATCTTTTTAAGTATGCATGGTGTAAGTCTATGGCAGTATATGTTATGTAAAGGTAAGGTAGAGTGGCAGGGGCTTTCTGGAGTAGAGTAATTGCTCTACACCCCACCCCTGCCAAACTTACAGAATTTGTTGGTGTCTGTTGACGGCTGGCTTCACCTGCGGACACCTGCAGACACTCTCTGGAGCCACCATTGTAGGAGCCGTCCTTGGCCTTGGGGCCCTTAGCCGCAGGGCGTGCCGAGTAGGGGCTGTCCTGGGGTGTTCCTTATGACTGGGCAGAGCACCAATCAGGTCTCGGGCGTGGTGTAGGAGGCAAGCAGAGGGACCAGGAAGTAATGGCCCTGCGAAGGGATACTGGCGTTGAGTGCGCCTCACATGCTTTTTAAAGCACCAATTGAATTATTTTCCTAAACTCTGGGGGCTAGGGGCTCTGAGCTCACTCCCCAGCCTGTGGGATTCCAGAAATGGCACGGCTCTGGAGAACCAGCAGAGTCTTTACAGCCTCGGTTGCTGGATTCGCTGACCGCCAATCAGGTCTCGGGGGTATTGTCACAAACGGGTTGTAATATATTAATCAGGTATGGAACTTGCGTTTGTCATTAAAATCAAGGATAACTTGCATTGTGGATATCATTTAATCAATTTTTCAAACTCAAGGTTGCTTACAAATGTGTGTGTTCATGCGTTTTTATTGGTTTAAAGATAGTGCTTAAACACAGATTCATAGTGCTTAGAAACAGAGACATCCACACCAATGTAAGCTGTAGGTACATTCGTACACTGGTTGCATATAATGTAGTTGGATTGTTTTTTAAATTTTTATCATTGCATACAACTGTTTAATACAAAAACCTTTAGCAAAAATGCCATCAGATCCGTTCCTCAATCTGGCCCCATTTCCCCCACCCCCGATAATGTCACACATTCGTTTTTTATCCGAAAGCCTTAAGAGCGCTTCTCAGGCTTCGAGCCAGGGCAGTTTTCCAGAAATGTAATCATAGCATATGACCAGTTAATTTTGTCCGCTCTTAGGAGCCGGCCCCATCACTCTTCAGCCGATAGGGAGGGAGCAATTCCACAATTTTTGCAAAATGAAGGGACCTCAATTCCATTAAACCAGGACATAGAGTGCAAAGATGTTGGAGCGTTTCCCGGACATCTGGTTTCTTACAAAACCTACACTTAGGGGATTTCGAGCCATGACCCACTCTTGCCGTAATGATTTCCATTGTCGTATACAAGTTGAATCTGACCCTCATTAGCTGAGCTCTGAAGCACCGATCCAGAAAGATTCTGATATATTCTGGGGTATGACTATGCAGTTTTTCTTCCTGAGCTAACTGTCTGAAAAGCTTCAGTTTGTAAGCTTCTTCGCAGGTCGTAATCCAGTCTCTTTCCTATAGTTTTTTTCTTAACTTTTGCTGGGTTGGCTAAAAGTTCTTCCACTGAAGACCCAAGATCTTCTAGTAGCGATCTTCTGGCTTGGTCCCACAGAGTCCCCACTTTGCTGTTTTTCAACATTATTTCACTTTTTAGTAGCCTAAAGATCCGTGGGGAGTTAGGTTCAGAGTACTTTCCAAAAAGATTCAACATTTTCCACTCTACGCATCCCATCAGTGAGATCAGCCCCATCTCCCTTCTGACAATCTGTATTGGATTAACTTCCGAACACCTAGCACTTTTTTCCAGAAGCGCCCTTTTATTAGTGCTACTGAGTCGCTGGAATGGTTTACAGAGCGTCCGCCCCATAGGTCACCGTCGGCACTGATTTAGCTTTGTACAATTCAATCAAAGGCATTAAGGAAAAACTACAGAATCTCTGCATCAGAATTTTAACTTGGTTTGCCAAGGCACACATATTAGATGTCTAAACGGTCATCAGGTTTATACAGATTGGTACACCTAGGTATTTGAAGGTGTCTACAACTTTGATTTTCTGAGTCCCTAGGTGCCAAGTAAATTAGTGTTTGGCTTTCCCACCATTTATTTTCCACCATTTTTCTGCATTACAAGTACCTTGTTTTTTACTAAATGTATGTGTAGGCCATTCAGCTTAGTGTATTCAATCAGCTTGTTTAATTGCCTCTGTAGGCAGATTGGCATTGAGTCAATCAGAGCCAAGTCGTTTGCGGACATCAGTCGATTTACCTCAGCTTCTCCGATTCTTGGTGTGAAGCACCTGATGTTAGCCATGGAAAGGCCCAGGTCTGAGATGTATAAGTTAAATAATGCCGGTGCCAAGGAGCACCCATGTTTTGAGTGCATACCTCTCAATCTTTTAATTCTCCAGGGTGAGTGAAAAAGAAGAATTTTGTTTTGGGTGGGCGAGTGCCTATTAAAATGAATGGACGGGTAGGAGGCTTGGCAGGTGAATTAACTCCAAGGTGGGTGACACACGTATACAGCATGTGAGTTGAGAGGTATGAGTAGGAGTAATGAAGAATAACGGTAAATCCAGTCATTACCTCCAAGTCATTATATCCACGTCTCTTGCCCTAGTCTCAGTACTCACCTTTGAGATGTACCAAAAGGCGACATCTGGAGACGGGTCTTACGTCTCCCTAATGCTGTCCCTCTGGCTGCGATTCGATTTCAGCTAGACTACATCTCCTTAACATCTCAAGTTGACTGGAGGATACTTATGCTCTATGCCAAACATAAGGCACCCACATCCAATACCCTATATGAACTTGTTGGGAACAACAATAATCAATCTGGTTTCTTATCTAAATTCGCTAAGCTGTGCGAAACCATTCTGTGTAATATCAGCTCGGATTTAGAACAGCTAACTACTAATCCTACAAAAACTAAAAAGAAGCTATGGGACTATGATTGGTGCCGGACCATGGATGCTTTCCATTCATATAGCTCCATGTCTCATCTGGCACATGAACACAAGGAAAGAGGCACTCTTTCCCCAATTCTCACGATTTTTCCCAATCAGGACCATCGACAAGCCTTACTCAAATTGCGCTGGAACATTCTCCCAACCCTGGACACTAAATTGAGGTGGAAACAGATTTCGGTGGCAGACAGCCTCTGTAGATTTTGCCATTTAGTTCCTGAAACGGCTAAACATTTTATTTTGTTGTGCACACAACTCAAAACCCTTAGAGATTAGATTCCTGTCTGAACGTACTAAAATCTCTATACTTGGGTTTACCAACTGAACTGGTATGGCCACGCTGTCTGTGTATCCGAACTACGCGAGAGGGCTTGGCTCTGTCTAGCTTCATTCGTAACCTTCATTTGGATCATATGTGATTGATTGCATGTTGTTGTTTAAAACATAGGCTTTTCTTAAGACATTATTTTACTATCTTAAGGGAGTAAACTATTGTTAGACAGAATCCTGTGCAGTGCCCTTGGGGGCCACTACACACAATTAAGACTACAAGTGGTAATACAAGTTCACCTTTGGTACAAGCCTGTACTACTATGTTAAAGTGGTAGCAGTAGCGGAGCAGCCAGGCGTATCTCAAGAGTATATGAGCAGTAGGAGAGATTACACACAGGACCACAATTACTGTGACTCAAGCAAACACTGACTCAAGGTTTCAGGTAGAAAAATATAAGTACATTTATTTTTATACCATCAGTAAAACACAACACTTCTAAAAATTCAAAACCACATGTAAAATACACTACAACCAACCAATTCTCTTCATACAGAATAGCTCAAGGTAAGTACCTTGAGCTATTCTGACAGACCAGACCGGTGTTGTGAAACAAAAGCGTTACCGGAAATACATTTGCAATCAATTTTTGACAGTTCGGCTGTATTAAAGAAACGCGTATCCGCGGCAAGAAATGTTACCGGGGAAAAAACACACTTAGCACTTGGGCTAACTAGAGAGAGTTGGGGGCAAAAATCATAGGCAATACTTTTGTCAAGGCAGACAGAATCACAGAACACTTGCTGACAGAAAATACAAAAGTCAATATGCCGGAGCCAGTGTCAAGTGGAACCGGGTTCCTGTTGTCAAGGATCATGCAGTCAGGCAGTTCAAGATTCAACGTTGCCAGGAGTACTTAGATATTGTCAACAGAGTAAGCAAAAGTTATAAGAAGGAGGGAAGACAAGGGCAAGCCTTGGAGGCGAATAAAAGGGATTCACCCTAATTCATCAAGCAGAACACAGTTCCTTATTCAATGAAGAAGCTGGTGCCACGGCAGTTGTTCCTGGTAGTTTCCTGCAGACCCACGGTTCCTGGAGCTTCGCTACGAAGGAGGACGGCTGAAGGGGTCTGCACAACACAGGGATGAAGCCGGCAGAAGCGACGGTGAATAAAAGGTGTGCTCCTTAAAAACAGGAGAGGCTCTTCAGATGGCTATCCGGACCACCACAGCAGTGTGCAGTGATTTCGACCACGAAGAGGATCCTCTGGCTGTGGAAGATGAGCTGGTTATCCCCACCAGGTTCAAGGGAAGAAGACTCCGGACTGGATCTTCTCTGGTCGTTGAAGGGTAGATAGCTCAGGACTGCAGCAGGGCTTCACCGGTACGGGGTAGTTGCAGCAGTCGTCGCCTTCTACGCTTCTCTTCAGTTCCTTGTAGTTCCAGTGGCGACTCTGACTTCTAGCCCAAGAGACCTGCCTTTTAATGTGAAAAACCCCCATTCACACAGCCTGGCTGTCAATCACGCAGTAGGGGGGTTGTCCAGCCCGGACAACCACCTCAGCCAATCATGGCAAAGTGCGACTTGGGTTTCCTAGGATACCCTGTGCAGGGGGTGACTACACTCCTCCCTCACATTCAGCCCACCTAGACACTCAGGCGCCAAGAGGAGGGCTTCTCTGCAGAAGCCTGCCAAAAGACGGTGAACAAAGAAGGCAAACCTGGTTTGCAGCGCAAAGTAAAACACAAGAAGGACTTTAACAAAAAGAAATGGCGAATAAACCCGACCAGAGCCAAAAGAAAGACAATTTGGTCAAGCGGGTTTATGTTCGAGGCTAAATAATAGCCTAAAACAATACCACGTTTATCTAGTATAATCGCGGTAGAAAAGTTAGGGTAGATACCACTGCCACCAGCCAAGTCTAAATGTTAAAAGAGCGAAACAATGCTCTAGGAGGTACAGATAAAAAGCAAGGCATAAATTAGTTTTGCAAAATGGATTAGCAGAAATTGCTACAAGAAAAATTTTGATTAGCAATCCAACCTAAATGATTAGCAATTTTTATTTATCTATTTTCAAAGGGATGAGCAGTTAATTGCAATGCCGCAATTGCCTAAATAAGGTGCAGCTGCGGCTAACCATGAAATGTTTAGCATTAGTAATTGCAGGGCCTTTTTAACCATGTAGCGCAGGCACCATGCATTTATCATGTGGACATTCAAACAACATGTAGAAGGCCTCATGCCTATAGGTTATTAGTGCGGGCCAACTGCAAATGGCGGGGAATAATATATCTCCCGCCAACCATCGGGCGGGAGATATAACATTCCCAGACACTTTATAGCATGCAGGCGAATGTCTCCTAAATGCTCTTGGAAGCGCAGGACAGCAGCAAATTCCTGCAGTCCAGGGGCAGCGTCCAGGCCTTTCAACCTTTTCAGTTGAAAGGGGCCTGAACCACAAGGTGTCCCCCCCAGCAACGGCCCTATGTTGGCAGCCAGGAATCTTATGCCACAGCAACATACTCATTTATTCCGTACTTTAAATGCACACTTTGCATCGCACACATTACAAGCTCAATTTGCTGTAGCCCGTCACCTTCCCTGAGCCTCTGCGGTATCTAGAAGTGTGATCACCTCATTGTCTCTAAAATAGACCATTGCTGATAAAGAAGGATTAATACTTTTTTGGTGGAAATTTAGTGATTCAGTTACCTGTTGCATGGCAGTCTTGTGACAATCTGCAGCTATTAACCACCTGGCTGTTTTTCTTTGTCGTCATTAGATTGTATGCACCACCGCGTGCCTCAGACTTTATCCCAGCTCCAGGCAGAGAGGCCACCAAACATGTTGAAATGGGCTTGCACAAGCTGTGACACATCCTCAGCACGCCCTGCTGCAGTCCATCACTTTAAAGACATTTAGAAGACATGAAGCCTGCAGGTTGTGTTATCAGTGCAGGGCTGACTGCTATCAAACGGCTGGGAATAACATCTTCTGCAAATCATCGGGCAGGAGAAAGATTATTCACAGACACTTGGATAGCACACAACCCCACACTTATACCACAGCCTGCAGGCAGCACTGCCTAACTTCCAGGATAGTCTCAGAGCCTCCGTGTTTTCATGCTTTTCTCTGGGTCTCTGAGAAAGAGCATGAAGTCTCTGTGAGTCTCTGTGATTTTCAAGGCCTGCAATAAAAGCAGTGCACATCTTCCCTCAGCAGTGATCAGGGGTTACCCAAAAGAGAAAGGGTACACAATGATGCTCAATCAGCAAATACCAGAGTGCCCCCACTGTAGGAATGAACACCTCTTTGTTCATATAATAGTCTCTGATCCGAACTGAGTAGGCACTGGCTATTTTGTATCAAAGGTCAAATAAAACACCAGTTGAGTACCCAAGTCTGTCTCATTTACAAGAGAAAAAAATTAAAACCGTCTCATTTTCATGATGTGCTCTTATTTGGTACACAAAAAGGGGATTACATTCATGCCGAAATTATCATTTTCGCCACACTGCATATCAATAAACAGACTGCATGGGTTAATCAATAAGCAGATCACTGTATTTTTTGTCATGATAATGATGTGTTTATTTATAAAGCGCTTTGATCCAAAGCGCTTTACAGAGCACATATTTACATACAATATCACCCAACCGAAATTGGTACTCATTTATCGACCTTGGAAGGATGAAAGGCTGAGTTGGCCTTGCTGGGATTCGAAACCTGCCACCTGCAGAACATGCTCAGATTGCAGCAGTGAGCGCTCAACCTGCTGAGCTATCTCATGTGGCTTTAAGTATTGGGTGTACTACTAGCTAACCTTAAAGATTATTGTTTTGAAGCATTGAATTGAGGACAGAGTTTATAGTAATTATAGATGCTGTGAGCCGCACAAATCTCAAGGTTTTGGATTTTTAAATGTAGGCAGGATTGCCTGCACGCCTAAGACCTTCTAAATGTAATTTGAAGTGCTGTCTGGTAGCAGATCACTGCAGTCCTGCTATTCAACGAACATTGGAATGTAATATGGATGCATGCTGTGTTATCAGTGCTGGGCTGTGCGAGTCCCGTACTAATAACACACCATGCAGGGCCAAGTCTTTCTAAACGTTTTTTGAAGCGCAGGACGGCAGTAAATCAAAGGCCTTAAGAAGGCACACCACGGATCCTACCAACGAGTTGTGACCTCAGCCTCCTCACTGGGCAAGAAGCTGTACCATTAACCTGACAATTCACATGCATAGCTCAGTAGCAGGTGCGCTAACCCACTGAGCTACTTTAACCAACTCGTTAGCTGCTTCTCACATCAGCACTTGTCTAATGTAGGGCACGAACCCCTTGAAGGACGTGTCTCCGCCTGCCCCCCGAACCCCTCCTGCTCAGGCCCTGCCTTTGTTCACTGTCTGCATCAGGGGACATAGCTGGTCTCTAAATCTGCACTGGGGCCGGCAGAGGCCCCACAAAAACATGCTGTGCTGCATCCCCCGCCCACACATGGACGACGTGCTGGGGTTCTGTTGTGAAATGTAGACGAGGTCGTGGTCATGGGGGCTGTAATGGGAGATGCCTTTACCTCGTTCTCCATGCTCTGGTGCTGCTGGGATTTCCACAGGAAGGGACATTGCCTGGGCACACATTGATAAAATGTATCAGCGCAGCCCGGGAGCCTGGCCCTCTGTCTCGCCTGTGTGCTGTGCTCTCCAAGCACTGGCCAGGCAAACTGTACTTACGATCTTTGCTCTGTAAATCATGTCGCAGTTAGTGCGACATGATTATTGAAATATAAAGCAAATAAGCTGTATTGTATTGCAAACTGCGATGCGATACCGCTTATTTTATGCCTTGAAAATGGGCTAAGGATTAACCCTTTCCAGTACTCCATTTAAGATGGGGTGTACTGGATCTGTGGTTAAATGACTAAGTAAAGTTAATGGCAACTTTACCCTTTTCTGGGGGACTTTAGTCATCCTCAGGAATGGAGTCGGTGGGAAGTCTAAAAGACAACCCTGTGTCACTGCACTGAAGAAGAAAAGAAGGGGGCTACTGAAGTGGTGTACTCCAGAGTCCACAATCATAAAAACAGATGAAATACACATGGCAAAACAACAGTAAGAGTGGGGAAAATCTCACACTCTTACCAAGTGGAAAAAAATAAACTCCAGAAATCCAGTAAAGCTGCTGGGGGACTCACTAGGTGAGGGAAATTAGCCATAGAAGGAGAATTCTCCTTAACACTCGCCCCCCCCCCCCAGACTAAGGGACAGGAGGATTTAATCCCCTCCTGGATGGTTCTCATACCTCTAGTCTGTTAAAAACATCCTAGATAGACCATCAGCATTTTGGTGGTGACTTCCTGCTCTGTGCTCAATGGAAAAATCAAATCCTTGCAGGCAGATTGACCATCTGAGTAGTTTGGGGTTTTCCCCTTTCATTTGCATCAGCCATCTCAAGGGTTGGTGGTCAGTCTGAATAATGAAGGTCGATCCATGCAAGTATGGATAGCAATTTAAGCAATGTAACCCGAGCTGGATTCCATCTATTTTTACTCCCTGTAACCTAAGCTTTACAATCCTCTTGTTGCCTTTGCACCCTGCTACCTTTGGGTTTGGTGCGCACTACAAATAATAAACATAAATATAAACATAAACATGGTCTAAACCTCTTCAGTGACTACACAATAGCAAAACATTCTCGTTCTATTGTTGCCCACCTTGTCTCAGGATCCTTTAACTTACTGCTGATGAAACAAATGGCCTGTTCCCTACCTTTCTCATCCAGTTGACTAAGGACTGCACCTACACCTACATTAGAAGCATCAGTTTGTACGATGAAGGGTTGGTAATAGTCAGGAGCTCTTAGGACTGGAGCTTGACAAAGGGCTTTCTGTAGACCTTCAAAGGCTTGATTGCACTCCTCATTCCATTTGACCTTTTTAGGAAATTTGGGAGAGGAGATGACATTCAAGGGAGAAGCTATGGTTCCATAGTTCCCTATGAAGTTCCTGTAATACCCAGTGAGACTTAAGAAGGCTCTCACTTGGGTTTGAGTAGTAGGGGTGGCCCAGTTTTGTACAGCTTGTACCTTGCTACGCAATGGCCTTATTTCACCTCCTCCTACCTCATGTCTAAGGTAGACCACTGTACTCTGACCAATTTGACATTTGCTTGCCTTTATGGTCAGATGGGCCTGTTCCAGAGCCTGCAATACATATCCTAGGTGTACAATATGTTCTTTCCATGTAGGGCCGAACACTGCAATGACATCCAAGTATGCCATGCAGAGGTCCTCCATCCCATTCAGAAGTTGATTGACCTTCCTCTGAAATGTAGCAGGTGCATTCTTTAGTCCAAAAGGCATTACCTTAAATTGATAGAGGCCAGCTGGGGTGGAGAATGCAGTTTTCTCCTTGGCATGGTCTGTCAGGGCTATTTGCCAATAGCCTGACGTTAGGTCAAATGTGCTGAGGTACCTGGCTGCACCAAGTTTGTCCAACAGCTCATCTGTCCTGGGCAAAGGATGGGCATCAGTCTTTGTGACTGCATTTAGAGCTCTATAGTCCACGTAGAATCTTAACTCCTTAGATCCTGCCTTTGGTACAAGCACAACTGGGCTAGACCATGGACTAGTAGAGGGCTCTATAACCCCGAGATCAAGCATCTTGTTGAACTCATTCCTTATATGGGTTCTTACATTGTCTGACATTCCGTACCCTCTGCTTTTGACAGGCAAACAGTCACTAGTGAGGATATCATGCTGGCCCCAAGGGGTCAGGCCTGGTGAAAGTGAGAACAGGGAGGCAAACTGATTTAACAGTAACTTGCACTCATCCTGCTGGTCAGATGTGAGACTGGAATAGAGATTAACTCCTTCCACTTGCTCATCTAAAGGTAAGCCTCTGAGGAGGTCAGGTAGAGGTTCACTCGCCTCCTCCTCCTGAGCTGAAGCTAGAAGCAGAGCTCCTATGTCAGGTCTAAAGACATAAGCCTTTAAACGGTTGGTGTGAAAGACTGTAGGAGCCTCCTTGAAGTCCACCAGATAGTTCACCTCTCCAAGTTTACCCACAACTTTGAAGGGTCCTATCGATTTGTCCTGCAAGGCCCTCTGCCTTGTTGGGACCATAACAAGAACAAGCTGGTCTTGAGTAAACTCAACCATGTTAGCCTTCTGGTCATGCCAATGTTTGACCAGAGCTTGACCAGCCCTCAAGTTATCACTTTCCTCTGCCATCATGTGTGACATTCTCCTCCGGAGACCTATCACATAGTCAGTCACTCTGACTGGCTTGGGGGAAGGAGCACTCTCCAACCCCTCCTTAATCAGGGCCAATGGACCTCTGACTGGATGGCCATAGAAAAGTTCGAAGGGACTGTAACCTACTCCCTCCTGAGGGACTTCTCTATATGCAAAGAGAAGGCATGGCAGTAGAAGGTCCCACTTTCTTCTAAGGGGTTCTTCTAAAGCACCTATCATGCTCTTCATAGTTCTGTTAAACGTCTCCACCAACCCATTGGTTTGGGGATGGTAGGCAGTTGAGAAATTGTAGGTGACTCCACAGGTTTTCCACATGGCTTGCATGTAGTGGGACATAACATTTGATCCCCTGTCAGAAATCACCTCCTTAGGAAAACCTACTCTGGTAAAAATACCAAGTAGGGCCTTAGCCACAGCCGGAGCCATAACAGTCCTTATAGGTATGGCCTCAGGAAACCTAGTGACATGATCCACTACAACCAGGATAAACCTGTTGCCTGAAGATGTGGGAGGGTCAAGAGGACCAACAATGTGAATCCCAACCCTCTCAAAAGGGACTCCCAACACTGGTAGAGGCACCAAGGGTGCCACATTCTTGGCTCCACTCTTGCCAGAGGTTTGGCAAGTGTGGCAGCTCCTGCAGAATTTGTCTACTTCTGAACCCATCTTAGGCCAATAGAAGTAAAGGGAGAGCCTTTCCTTGGTCTTCTTAAAACTTAAGTGACCAGCCAAAGGTATCTCATGGGCTAACTGCAGAAACTGGAGTCAGTTCACTAGAGGTACTACACGTTTTTTGCAGTCTCCAGTGTTACGCTCACCTGGTATCCACAGGGACTCCACCAAGCCGGGTTACTCACTGGTATGCTTCTCAGCTTTGCCCTGATGTGGTCTGTGGGGAAGGTTCTGCCTGAAAGTACAGGAGGACTGTGTTCAAGACTGACCGACTGGGGTAAATATCCTCCCTCCACCCCCATATGCTTTCAGTCCCTCTGGCGCCCTCTCCTCACCTTGTGGTAGAATTAGGTGTGCTCTCCGTCCTGCCTTCTTTGCAGGGGCACGTTGTCTTTCATGGGCGAGTGCGGTCCGGCCCATTTGATATTGTTCAGGTAGGTCTTATTGCTGGTCTTTAGTTTTGTTGCTATCCTGCATGCCTTTCTTCATTTAAAATGTCTCTTTTTTCTCCCGTAGGTATGCAGTGGTTCAGCGCGGTGAACTGGCTTGGTTGAGCCCCGCTGGTAAATGATGGCGCATTAAGAGCGCTATGATGGGGTGAGTAAGCGCTATGCACAGTGCTGCGAAGTCTTGCCTTTGCTAACCTGTGTTTTCCTTCCTTGTAGGTTGCGGTGTTCTTCAGCGCGAGTGGAATGTCCGGAGTGGTGCCAGCCAAGAGGCGACCAGCCAGGTAAGCCTTTTGAGCAGTTCGTAATTTGTAAATGTCTCTACAGCTTTCTTTAATGTTGCCTCTATCTTCCTCTTTCAGGTCGTTCTGTCCGGGAGGCGTTCAGATTCGAGGAATCTGTTCTCAGTAGCTGCGATGAAGACTGCAGGTAAGATGCTGCTGCTAATGATGTTCCTTTGGTCTCCTTGCAGGTTCTGCTTCGCCGAGGTTTGAGGGAATAGCTGGACACGGTGAGCGTCACGTTGCAAGCTGCAAAGTAACACGAAGCATGTTCTGCACTCAGGGTGTGGTTTATATAGCCCAGGTAAAGTAGTACCAGAGAAAGTAGTTCCAGGCCTGCCACACCCAAAACACTAGACGCATAGCTTGGTTCTTAAGGAACCAAGCTATGTGGATGCCTCCATGTTGGCTGACAATACAATAAAGTAGTTCCCAAGCACATTGTTGTTCATGGTGTATGAGCCTGGTGCCATAGGCGCCAGGACTGGCCCCATGAGGGCTTTTGAAGAGCATGCCAGGCTCTAGAGGCCCGAGTCCTGACTCCTCCTGGCCAATGGGTTTGCCAGAGGGGGTTTTGGGTGAGGGTCGTGACATCCAGGGGTTGACTCAGTTGGTTCACTGTAGAAGAGGACATCTTCCCAGTGCAACCTATACTTCCTAGGCTCTTTCCCATCGAGCTGAGAAGCTGCCTGTAGGCGACGACCTTCAAGAGTAGGCCACTCTCTTTGTCCTCCGCTGAAGACTTCACTGTTGGGGCCACCTTCTGGCAGTAAAGACTGCAGCTCAGGATGGTCAACAGGGTCAAGATCTCCCACCAGAGTAAGATCTTCTTCTAGATCTGATTCCTCAGTATCTAGTTGAACCATACAGGGTTGAACCTCACACTCAGCCTCAGCTGGTGGAGGAGTCACAGATGTGACTTTGGACAGTCTTGGAGATGTCCTTTTGGGCACAGGAGTGCTTGCTGGTGTCTTGCTGGCAGACCTGGGTTTCCCCTTTGTCTTTTTCTGTCCTGCAATAGGAGTAAGTAAGTCCTGTGGACTTGGGGTGATAGTTTCCTCTATCATGTCCCCAGGAGAGCCTCTCAAGGTTCTCTCCCTTGCAGACCTAGTGAGCTCCTGCTTCCTTTTGCTGGGGGTTCTGGGAGTGCTGGACACAACCCCAAGAGTTTTACGGTCATTACCCAGCAGGACCCTCCCAGGTACGTTATTTTGCACACTTACAGGTATTCTGACAGTCATGTCATTACACTGGATGAGAGCTGTTAAATTGGGAACCATTTGCACAGGGCCTCCAGCTAACTTGGTTAGGTGTTTGGGTGCCTTAGCAACATCCTCCACCTTGAAAAAACATTCATCAACCACAGTTATGCTGGCTCCAGTGTCTCTGATGGCAGGGGTCTCCTGACCATTCACAAGAACACTATCTTTGAAATACTCTTTAGTATTATCTGGGATTGAGTTATAGACATCTAAGTTCCGTTGTTCCCAAAGACCCAAGGACACTAAAGAAACACTAGCTGAGACTCTCATGGGCTCATCAGCTAGTAACTGAATGTTTCCACTGGCTATAGGTTCTTCATCCCCCTGGGAGAAGGCTAAGGAGACAGTGTGGACCTCTGAAGGTTTACCCTTACATCTGTGATCCCCTTTCACATCGTCAGTTGACCCACAAGCAAAGTATTTCCCAAATGCTTTTTGGAATGGGGGCTTGTTCTGACCTCCATCTGGTTTGGGACCAGATGGTACACTAGCCTGATTCGGTTTCCCTTGTGGCTTACCCGGGTTATGTTTGTGGCCCTCTTTTGGATTGGAATTATTGGAATTATCCTTGTAGTCTTTCTTTGACTGCTTTTCCTCTTCCTTTTTCTGAGTTGCCCCAGAATCTTTGTGAGTAGGCCTGTTGGCAACCCACAAGTCAGCAGCCTTAGCTAACTTCTTAGGATCTATCTCCTTTGAATCAGCCAAGTGCTGTCTAAACTCAGGAGTGCAGACATCAAAAATAGACTCCAACATTCAATTCCTCAGACCTTCATAAGTGTTCACTTTGTAACCCTTAACCCAACCATCTATGTTTTTCAAACATTCACACACCCAGGTAGCCCAAGGGGTACCATCATGCTTTTTGAGGGTTCTAAACCTCTTATGATACTGGGAATGAGTCTTCCAAAAATCTAGCTATTAATGCTAGCTTCACACACTCATAATCCTGCTTATCCTCCTCCCCCAACTCCATTACAGCATCACTTGCAACAGGTGGAAGTCTAGAGAAAAGCCAAGGAATCAATTGATTCCCTGAGATACCTTGAATCCCATGATTGTACTCAAACATTGCTAACCAATCCAAAACATCAAGTTTAGTCTCATACATACCAATCATTTCCTTTGGCATGTGGGGTCTCTTAGGGCTGGAAGACCTAGAAGACTCTGGGAGAGAAGCATTTTCTAAAGACAATTTCTTAATTTCTAGTTCATGGTTCAGCTCCATTTCTCTGAGCCTTAACTCTTCATGTTTCATGGCAGTTTGTGCATCAATAAGTTTCACTTCCGATTCAAGTCTCATTTTCTCAAGTGCAATAAATTCAGGACTAAGCGTAGGACCTGTGGGGGTCCCTGTGGACAGAGATTGTGCTTTCTGAGCAGGCAAGGGAGTTGTAGGGTTTCCCAACAAGGACTCATCTACTTCTTCTATTCTCATACTTTCAGAATCAGAAGCATCAAAATCCACATTTGCTGGAGGGGTAGGCCCTTCTGACCCACTCTCCAGACTTTGTTTTCCCATTAAATTTGCAACCAGTTCAGATTTCTTTCCTTTACCAGAGAGACTCTTATCCCTACACATGGTTCTCAGAACCTCAGCAGTATAGTTTAAAAGACCTCCTTCAGTGTAGCTTTCCATATTTGACATGATTTAGCAGTTAAATAGAATTAGTGGTGTTTAGCCTTGTGGTTACTTGAACCCAAGCAATAGCAGCACTCTAAGTGTAATCACTCTACTTCCAAATCCCACTGCTGCCACTAGTGTTAGGCAGAATCCTGTCCAGTGCCCCTAGGCACCACTACACACAATTAAGACTACAAGTGGTAATACAAGTTCACCTTTGGTACAAGCCTGTACTATTATGTTAAAGTGGTAGCAGTAGCGGAGCAGCCATGCTTATCTCAAGAGTATATGAGCAGTAGGAGATATTACACAGAGGACCACAATTACTGTGACTCAAGCAAACACTGACTCAAGGTTTCAGGTAGAAAAATATAAATACATTTATTTTTAAACCATCAGTAAAACACAACACTTCTAAAAATACAAAACCAGACGTAAAATACACTACAACCAACCAATTTTCTGTCATGCGCCCCTTCTATGTGCGCCTATGGGATCGGTGGAGAAGGGGACGCCATAGAAGAGTTCCATCACGTTCGGCGTAACGTGTTCTGCGGTCTAGTCTTTCATTCCAAGATGGCCGCCGCCTTTTTTTTCGGCTCTGTGCAGCCGAAAGGGATCGCGTTGCAACTGCGCTTACCTCCGCTTTGTTGCCGACGCTCCTTGTCATTTCTCTTGGCTCTGCTGAGCCCCGCTTTCCTTTGCCCCTCTCTGGTTCTCTTTCCCTGGTTCCTTCTTCTGTTTCTCGCTGGTCTCTCCTTCCCTCTCGCTGGCTCCTTGGGTCCTTCCCCAACTCTTCTGGACTCCCACCGGTACTCTTCCCGATCTCCCACTTGATCCGGCTCCCCCTGAGAAGTCGCCTCCGCATCCTTCCAGTGGATTCCTCGCCTTCCTGTGCACCAGACTCGAGGAAAGAGGGTTACCTTTCCGGTCTCCTCGAGTAGGGTTTTTTTGCCTCTGTGGCTTTTTCCCCTTAGGCGGCTGCGGACCGGCGTCCCTGGTAACCGGGGTTACTTTCGGAAACCAAGGTGGCGTCGTTCCGCGGTCGGCCGTATTTACATAAAAAAGGATCTGCCGTTCGCAACGGAAGGAAACCGAGATCACATCAGCCCGAACTTTCAGGTGAGGAGGTGGAGTTGGGGTCGGATTTCGAAGTTGACACTGAAGGCCCCATCAGTGCTGTCAGATTGCACTGCCAATCAAATCCTACCATGGCTACGGCGGAACAAGTTCAAGAACTTGTGGCAGCAGTACAGTCACTCAACCTTGAAGTAAGAAATTTGAATCAGGAGATGCAGCAGATCAAGGCAGAAAACACAATTCTCAGACAGATTGTGGCGGATCGGGAACTTCGCAGTACTGACCTCCCTCCCATGCCACTTTCTTCCGGAAGGTTTGATGGATCTGCTACACATCTGAAAGAGTTCTTAGAGGCCTGTAATGTACAATTTACCTTTAGACCTTCCACCTTTTCTACGGATCTAAGTGAGGTGGGGTTGGTTATTTCCAATTTAACTGGGAATGCCCTGGCGTGGGCACATCCCTTGGTTACTTCAGATGACCCTGTTCTACGGGACTGGAAGATGTTCCTAGAAAGATTTAAACAAGCCTTTGAAAGACCTGAGATTAGATATCTAGCCGGGGAAGAACTTCTTGAAGTTCATCAGGGGCAGATGGATATTTACTCCTATATCACCAAATTCAAACGAATAGCTGCAGAGGCTAACTGGCAAGAACCGGCCCAGTTTACAATCTTCCGCAGAGGATTGAAAGACGAAATCCAGGACGAACTCGCTCGCATTTCTAGGCCTGCCTCCTTCACAGAATTGATGTCTGTTTCTCTACAGATAGAGCATCGCCTTAATGAACGCAAGATGGAGAGAAAAAGAGGAAAAGGGAACCCAGCTTCTTCTCATTCTACTCCCAGCTTGGTATTGCCTTCGGGAGACTCCAAAGAAGAACCCATGCAGATCGGTACCATGCGATATCCGTTAACTCCGGAAGAAAGGAAGAGACGCCGGGACTCAGGTTTGTGTATGTATTGTGGCTCTGCAGCCCCCCTACTCCGCAACTGTCCCGAAGTTCCACCCAGGCATTCGGGAAACGCCAGGCCTCGAACCTAGGAAGGACCACGGTTCGAGGGGTTACAAAAGGTCCTTACATAACTCTTTCCGTTACTCCTGCTCGCCAAGAAGATGATGTTCGACTAATGGTGATATCCCTGCACCTCTCCTGGAGAGACAAGGAGATCGATACTCTGGCCTTAATTGATTGCGGAGCGGCAGGTAACTTCATGGATACCATATGTGCTCACAAGATGGGTATCCATAGAATTCAGAATAAGGAAGATCTTGAGGTCGAAGGTGTGGATGGCACCCCCCTTTCTTCAGGGCCCATTACCCATTCCACCAAGATCCTTCAAGTCACCATCCTTCATCATCGAGAAGACTTGTCTTTTGATATAATCAGGGCAGCCCACTTTCCCATAATTTTGGGTATTGCATGGCTGCGTCATCATAACCCTACCATTGATTGGCCTTCCAACTCTCTTTCCTTCAGTTCCCCTTTCTGCTCGCAGAACTGTCTATCATCCCGGAAGTATCAGACTGCAACATTGCTGGCACCTGAGTCACCTACAAAGACCATCCATTCCATCCCTTCTCAGTTTACAGACTACGCTTCAATCTTTTTGGAAAAAGAAGAACATGAATTACCCCTGCATCGCCCGGAAGATTGTTCCATCGACCTTATTCCAAATGCTCTGGTACCATTTGGCAGAATGTTCTCCTTGTCCATTAAAGAGAGGTCTGTTCTACGCCAATACCTGGATGCTAATCTTAAGAATGGTCTTATCCAACCCTCCAAATCCCCTGCAGGGGCTTCGTTGTTCTTTATTGCTAAGAAGGATTCTACCGAACTCAGACCTTGTATTGACTATCGAGGGCTCAACAAGGTTACCATCCGGGATAGATATCCCATGCCCCTCATTTCTGATATTCTCGAAGCTGTTAAGGGGGCGGTCATCTTTACCAAGCTTGACCTCCGCAATGCTTACCATCTATTGCGCATTCGCGCCGGGGATGAAAGGAAGACAGCGTTTAGAACACCATACGGTCTCTTTGAATACAGGGTGATGCCCTTTGGATTGGTAAATGCCCCTGCAGTTTTTCAGAGATTTATGGATCGGATTTTCTCTGACCTGCTATTTCACTCAGTAATCATATATCTGGATGATATATTAGTATTTTCAAAGACCCTCCAGGAACACTCGACTCATTTGCATGAGGTCTTTAGCCGTCTACGAGACAATCATTTGTTGGTCAAACCCAGTAAATGTGTGTTCCAGACTACCTCAGTACCCTACCTGGGATTTATCCTTTCTCAGGAGGGCATCAAGATGGATCCCAGAAAGGTTTCTGCAATCTTAGACTGGCATTCACCTACCTCGGTCAAAGAGGTACAAAGATTTTTGGGATTCGCGAACTTTTACCGGAAGTTTATCCGAAATTTCTCAGACATTGTGGTTCCAATCACTTCTCTTCTGAAGAAGGAAAATCTGCCGTTCAAATGATCTACCGAAGCAGAGCAAGCCTTTGGTTTCCTCAAAGAAAGATTCAGCTCCGCACCCATTTTAAAACAACCGGATCAATCGAAGAGATTCATTGTGGAAGCCGATGCTTCTGCAAGTGCCATTGGAGCAGTCCTCCTTCAAGAACACAACGGGCTGGAATACCCGGTAGCTTATCTCTCTAAGACCCTATCGCCCAGTCAAAGGAATTATTCTGTAATCGAGAAGGAACTCCTAGCTATAAAGGAATCTTGTGAAGAATGGAGACATCTTCTCCAGGGCGGAACCTTCCCCTTTATCATCCGTACAGATCACTGCAATCTCAGTTCCCTGCGGAAGATGGAATGCACTAATTCCCGACAAGCCAGATGGGCCCACTTCTTCTCCCAGTACAACTTTGAAATTACCTACCTTCCTGGTAGCCAGAATGTGCTGGCAGATGCCCTTTCCCGCCGAGATACGGTTGAGGATGTCAACTCCCTCTACAAGGAAAGGATTTTTCCTGAGAAGGCATTTATCGCTACTACCGCGACCTTCCTCTCCCAAGTCAAGGATGCCACTTCCCTCCCACCTCTCCCCGAACCTACCTGGTCTGGGGACCGAGTTTACTTTAAAGAGGGCCTCACTTTTGTAAACAAGAAACTGTATATACCTTCCACAGAACTACGTCATAAGGTTCTATCTTGGTGTCATGACCATATTACAGCGGGTCATCGAGGTGCCAAGAACACTGGAGACCTTATCAGGAGATCTTTTTACTGGCCCGGGTTATCATTGGACGTAAAGAAGTATGTTAAAGAGTGTGTACAATGTTCCTGCAATAAACACCGTTACCAAAGACCTTTAGGACTCCTGGAACAGATTCTGTTACCAAAGGTCCCATGGGAGCAGATATCTACAGACTTTACTGTCGATCTTCCACCTTCGAGGGGCCATACCTGCATCATGGTAACCATTGATTCTCTCACTAAGTTGGCTCATTTCTCCCCGTTCCCAGGGTTACCTTCAGCGTCAGAAATGGCAGAGACTTTCATCCGGGACATCTTCCGCATCCATGGTCTACCCACGAAGATCATTTCAGACAGAGGGAGTCAATTTACGTCCAAATTCTGGAAAGCTCTATGTCTCCGATTGGGCATAGAAAGGGCACTATCTTCTGGATTCCACCCGCAGACAAACGGACAAACAGAGAGACTAAATGGAACTTTGGAGCAATACCTTCGGTGCTATGTAAATCAGTCCCAAGATGATTGGTTTGATCTCTTACCTACGGCAGAGTTTGCTTATAATAATTCTAGGCATTCTGCCACCGGACTTAGTCCCTTTTATTGTACCTTTGGCCAACATCCCAGGAATATCATCCCCACCTCCTCTACTCTCTCGGTCTGTCCTTCTATCGAGGATCATTTACAGAAGATATTGCAAGCACAAAGAATGGCCAGATTAGCCCTAGACGAGGCCCGAGCGGGTTATAAGAAGTGGGCCGATCGAAAGCGCTCCCAAATCAAGGAGATAGGTCCAGGCTCAAGAGTCTGGTTGTCTACCAAGTACTTACCGAGGTGGATCCATCCTTCTAAATTGTCTCCTCGATACATTGGTCCGTACACAGTGTTGTCTCAGATCAACCCGGTGACTTTTCGACTCCGGCTACCCAAGAGTTTGAAGAGGATTCATCCTGTGTTCCACTCTTCTTTGTTGTACCCAGCCTTGGAGAAGGTACCCACCGGCCCAGTCAGGCCAGTTTTAAAGAACAGGACATCTGAGGAAGATGAAGAATATGAGGTGGCAGCAATAAGGGATTCTCGCTATCGCAAAGGGAGATTGGAATTCTTAGTGTCCTGGAAAGGTTACCCTTCTTCAGAGGATTCCTGGGAACCCAGTTCTAATGTTTTTGCTCCCCGATTGATAAGGAGGTTCTACCAGACTCACCCTGGTAAACCCGGGTTTTCTTTCTCTGGAGGGGGGCATACTGTCATGCGCCCCTTCTATGTGCGCCTATGGGATCGGTGGAGAAGGGGACGCCATAGAAGAGTTCCATCACGTTCGGCGTAACATGTTCTGCGGTCTAGTCTTTCATTCCAAGATGGCTGCCACCGGCTTTTTCGGCTCTGTGCAGCCGACAGGGATCGTGTTGCAACTGCGCTTACCTCCGCTTTGTTGCCGACGCTCCTTGTCATTTCTCTTGGCTCTGCTGAGCCCCGCTTTCCTTTGCCCCTCTCTGGTTCTCTTTCCCTAGTTCCTTCTTCTGTTTCTCGCTGGTCTCTCCTTCCCTCTCGCTGGCTCCTTGGGTCCTTCCCCAACTCTTCTGGACTCCCACCGGTACTCTTCCCGATCTCCCACCTGATCCGGCTCCCCCTGGGAAGTCGCCTCCGCATCCTTCCAGTGGATTCCTCGCCTTCCTGTGCACCAGACTCGAGGAAAGAGGGGTACCTTTCCGGTCTCCTCGAGTAGGGTTTTTTTGCCTCTGTGGCTTTTTCCCCTTAGGCGGCTGCGGACCGGCGTCCCTGGTAACCGGGGTTACTTTCGGAAACCAAGGTGGCGTCGTTCCGCGGTCGGCCGTATTTACATAAAAAAGGATCTGCCGTTCGCAACGGAAGGAAACCGAGATCACATCAGCCCGAACTTTCAGGTGAGGAGGTGGAGTTGGGGTCGGATTTCGAAGTTGACACTGAAGGCCCCATCAGTGCTGTCATTTTCTTAGCACAGAATAGCTCAAGGTAAGTACCTTGTGTTTAGGCAGACCGCTGTTGTGAAACAAAAGCGTTACCGGGAATACATTTGCGATAAATATTTGACAGTTCGGTCGTATTAAAGAAACGCGTATCCACGGCAAGAAATGTTACCGGGGCAAAAAAATCATAGGCAATACTTTTATCAAGGCAGACATGTCATGAACCATCGAACTCGTCCTTTTTGGACTTCCTGGTCCCTGACCCATAGAGGCCTACACGCAGCGGTACACCCAACATGGCCACAGACCACGGAACGCAGCGCACCAGTTTCTGCATTGCACGCATCACGTTCCATAAAGCGGCCACGCCCCGTGGCTCTGCGCGTCTCAACGCTACTGTTTACTGAGGTTGACGTGTTCTGCCGAAGTTCGCTCTCGTTATCTACTAGCTCCTGGTTCCTGACTCCTTGAACCCTTCACCTTCCTCCAATTTCCCTTGCCCTCCTTTTCATCCTGGATCTCTGCGTACACTCTGCCGAGTGTAAGCTTCGCTGTTTCCAGGAATTCCTGGATATTCTGAACGATCCAGGATTCGGATCACGGAACGTACGCTGGGAGCTGAGGACACCCTCGCAGGCTTATATAAGACCCGTGCCGGGCAAAGGAAGACTTCAACAAAGAAAGAAGACAAAGAGGTGAGAAGGGGGAAAACCTGTGACAAGACAGAATCACAGAACACTTGCTGACGGAAAATACAAAAGTCAATAGGCCGGAGCCAGTGTCAAGTGGAACCGGGTTCCTGTTGTCAAGGATCACACAGTCAGGCAGTTCAAGATTCAACGTTGCCAGGAGTACTTAGATATTGTCAACGGAGGAAGCAAAAGTTATAAGAAGGAGGGAAGATAGGGGCAAGCCTTGGAGGTTAAGAAAAGGGATTCACCCTAATTCCTCAAGCAGAACACAGTACCTTATTCAATGAAGAAGCTGGTGCCATGGCAGTTGTTCCTGGTAGGTTCCTGCAGACCCATGGTTCCTGGAGCTTCGCTACGAAGGAGGACGTCTGAAGGGGTCTGCCCCACATAGGGATGAAGCCGGCAGCAGCGACGGTGAATAAAAGGTGCGCTCCTTAAAAACAGGAGAAGCTCTTCAGATGGCTATCCGGACCACTACAGCAGTGTGCAGCGATTTCGATCATAAAGAGGATCATCTGTCTGTGGAAGATGAGCTGGTTATCCCCACCAGACTCAAGGGAAGAAGACTCCAGACTGTATCTTCTCTGGTCATCGAAGGGTAGATAGCTCAGGACTGCAGCAGGGCTTCACCGGTACGGGGTAGTTGCAGCAGTCGTCGTCTTCTCTGCTTCTCTTCGGTTCCTTGTAGTTCCAGTGGCGACTGCGACTTCTGGCCCAAGAGACCTGCCTTTTATGCGAAAAACCCCCATTCACACAGCCTGGCTGTCAATCACACAGCAGGGCGGTTGTCCAGCCTGGACAACCACCTCAGCCAATCAAGGCAAAGTGAGCCTTGGGTTTCCTAGGATACCCTGTGCAGGGGGTGACTACACCCCTCCCTCCCATTCAGCCCACCTAGACATTCAGGCGCCAAGAGGAGGGCTTCTCTGCAGAAGCCCGCCAAAAGACGGTGAACAAAGAAGGCAATCCTGATTTGCCGCGCAAAGTAAAACACAAGAAGGACTTTAACAAAAAGAAATGGCAAATAAACCCAACCGGAGCCAAAAGAAAGACAATTTGGTCAAGCGGGTTTATGTTCGAGGCTACTATAATAGCCTAAAACAAAACCACGTTTATCTAGTATAATCGCGGTAGAAAAGTTAGGGTAGATACCACTGCCACCAGCCAAGTCTAAATGTCAAAAGAGCGAAACAATGCTCTAGGAGGTATAGATAAAAAGGACTATGGATTAACCCTTTCCAGTACTCCATGTAAAATGGGGTGTACTGGATCTGTGGTGAAATGACTAAGTAAAGTTAATGGCAACTTTACCCTTTTCTGGGGGACTGTAGTCAGCCTTAGAAATGGAGTCGGTGGGAAGTTTAAAAGACAACCCTGTGTCACTGCACTAAAGGTGCTGTGTGACACACAAAAGAAGGGGGCTACTGAAGTGATGTACTCCAGAGTCCACAATCACAAAAACAGATGAAATACACATGGCAAAACACCGGTAAGATTGGGGAAAAGCTCACACTCTTACCAAGTGGAAAAAAATAAACTCCAGAAATCCAGCAAAGCTGCTAGGGGACTCACTAGGTGAGGGAAATTAGCCATAGAAGGAGAATTCTACCTAACAACTATTTATTTTAATTGTCAACACACTAAGTGTATATGAATTTTTGTTTCTTTTTTTTATGTACTGTTAAAATGTTCTTCCTCTTTTGTAAAGGTTTATTAAATCCATCACTTAGGGGCCAATAACTCGAACAAAACATTCCAGCCATCAACTATCATGCTTAGACCGTCCATCACCCATTTATTGTTCTGCCAGACCATAGGGAAAGTGTGTATCCAGTGAACCCCAGACTGTGGTACCCCAACTCCAAAGGATGTAGATCCAGGACCCTCAACATTCAATTGTTAGTGCCCAATAAATGTGTTGGATCTGGCCCACATGGCCACCCTACAAATGGGATACCGCCCAACTTGGGATACCGCCCAACTCGGGATGAGGCCATTTGTACGGTTTCTTCCCAATTGCCCTTCATGTGCCGAAATGAGAACCCTGCTCCTCAAGGCCCTCATTGAAATTATGCAACCCCCCTGAGCGCACAACCCCATGCTCTCGGCAATTTCATCTCGAACTTGATCGTACTCGGGAAGAGAGTTTCCTACAGTACCCCATCCATCATGGATAGCTTGTGTGAGTAGGCACTGTTCTGGGTCCTCCGCCAATTCTTTCATCCATTATTCCTTTGCGATTCCTGGCTGAATGTGTGCAACAATGCTCTCCTCAGCATCTCCCAGTACCGACTGCACAGCTCCACCAGTCCACGGCAGCCTAGAGAAACAGTCTGCAATAGCATTTCCCTTCCCCAGGGTATACACAACCCTGGCATTGTACGGCACGATCTCTAACATCCATGTTCGAATCCTTGGTGAGGCTAAATGTGGGCTCTTAGAGTTCATGGTATGGATCAAAGGCTTGTGATCCATCGTTAACTACCACAGGCAGGCCCCAAATGAGAGTTCTGAAGTGCTCCAATGCCCATTTTACACATAAGGCTTCTATCTCGATGGTCAAATAGTCCGGCTCTGCCTGCTTCAAGACCCAGGAGTCAAAAGAAATTGTCACTTCTCCTCCCTTATGAATCTGCTCCAGAACTCCACCCAGACGTATGCTGCTAGCTTCTACTGTGATGATATTCGTAGCTGTATTACCGAACATTTTAAGAGTTGGCGCTCTACTGACATGCATCCTTATGTCATCCCATTCCTTCTGGCAATGTCCTGTCCATACACATTTTGCACCCTTCTTCATCAGCTCCCTCATGTGCTGGGTTTTTTCCTGTGAAATTTGGATAATATTCTGCCAGTCCTAAAAAAGAACTGAGCTGTTCTTTATTAATGGAAATAGGCATGGTTGTTATTGTTTCCACAAGTTTCCTTTTGGGCTTGATCCCTTTGCTGTTGATCACACGGCCCAGATATGTAACTTCCTGCACTTTAATATTGCACTTCACAATTTTTAATGCCAGACCCCTTTCTCTGATCACCTGCAAGATCAGCCAAGACTTTCGCATCTTGCTCTTGTTCTGTGAGCGTGGCTATCAATATATTGTCCTGAAAGTAATAAACACCTTCTAGACCACCAAACAGTTGTTGCATAAGTCTCTGGAAAACCGCAGCGGCCTATGCTAATCCGAAAAGGCATACGCTTGTATCTGTATCCTCCCAGGGGTGTAACAAAGGATGTTAAATGTTTTGAATCTTCATCGAGAACCACCTGATGGTAAGCGGGTGATAGATCTAATGTTGTGAAGAACTTTGCCGGTTTCATTGTGGTCAATAACTCATTGATATTTGGGAGGGAGTGCCTGTCAATTCAAATGTTTGCATTGAGGTCTCGGAGGGCCACACACATTTGTATCAAGCTGTCACTCTTTTGTACAATTACAATGGGAAACAACCATTCTGATTACTCAGTCGGCTCTATAACATCTTGCCTGCACAGCTTCTCTAACTCCCTCTGCAGTGCACCCTTGGAGCAAATAGGAATGGTTATCACCTTGTGCACAACTGCCTTGGCTCCCCTTCTCAACACAATCCAGTGCTTAAATCCCTTAAGCTTCCAAATGCTATCATTGAGCACTTGTGAAAACTGCTTTACCAATACTTCTTTAGAGGAAACATCTTGGGTTATGATGCTCAGAATTGGCTTATCTTCACCTGGATGTATCTCGAGTTGTAGGGTAGCCTGCTCATCCAACCCCATGGCAGAGGATCCCTACTGAGACATAAATAGTTTACAGTATGTCTCTCTGTTTCCAAACTTAAGGTTTACCCATTTGTATCCTACAATGCATTTGGGACTTTTGCCATAGCCTATGAGTCTCACATTGGAAGGCTTCAAATCACACAGCCATCCACCTAACTCATTTTGGTAGGTACGAGCATCCACCATAGTATAAGGTAACCCAGTGTCCACCATTACCTCCAACTGGATCCTGTCTACCTCCACCTGCTCCCACTGGCTTTTCTTTCTGGGAGTATTCACGGAGAGGATCCATATCGAACCTTCTTCCTCCTGGTTCATGATGGTGAGAAGACTGCTAGGTCCCCCTACTTCTTCAATGGCCTTTTTGCTGCAGCGCCCCTTAGTCTTGGGATTTTTGCACACTTCCATAATGCCCCACAATGCCACACATGTAGCATTCTGCATTGACGGCTGGACACTCCTTTTCACCACTGTAGTGTCGGGTGCACCCACACCTGTAACGCTTTGATTGTGAAAGTGCAGCTGCACGCCCTTGTCCTTGTCAGGAGACTTTTCTCTCTCTCTTCTCGCCCTGTCGTTGGCATTTGACCTACACCGTACCGCAGGGGCAGACGTCTATTTCACCAGTGCGATCATCGTGTTATCACTATCATCATCGTACTCCTCTACCCTCATCACTTCTGGAGTAACTAACTCTTGTTGTACAACTTTCATGCATTTCCTGCCCAACGCTATTGTCCTTGCTAAATCAATGGCTTGCTCCAAAGTAGGGTCCTTAGCCTGCCACAACCTCTGTTGGATCTGCGGTTTGCAGTGTGCGGCACGAGCTGATCTCTGAGATATTCATCTGCCACACCGGTGAACTTGCAGGATGTGATGAGACCCCTTAATGCAGCAATATAATTATCCACTGACTCTCCTTTGTTTTGTCTTCTTGAAAAAAAAAATAGTACCTCTCAAGCACAACATTGGTCTTGGTTCCGAAATGCTTCTCAAGTTTGACTATTGCCGACTCATATTTCCTGGACGTTCCTTGCATACTGGAGTCTCCTGCTCCTTCTGGACTCGATATGGCAGGAATGGTACGAAAAATCCAAAACGCTTCAGCACCAATGCAGTTCTGCATTGATGCTTCCTTCAAATCGTCATTGAACTTGCCACCCCCGATGGCACGAAGGTACACTTGGAACGAGTCAATCCATTGCTCCCAAGGTATGGGAGAATCTCCAGGGGAAGCAAGAAATGAGAACGGAATAGGTATGTTTTGCATAGCTACACTGTTGCAAGAAGCATTGTATGTTACAGTCTCTTTCGAATTATAGGGATCCTGACCTCAGAGTAGGCAAAAAGGGGTTCTCTGTGCTATGTTACAGTCTCTGGGTACTGGCACCAAAGTCCAAAGGGTTTCTCTCCATCTTCTTCTTTTGCATTGCCACTGTCTCCAGCACTTTTCTTTTTTAACACTCTTTATTGGCATTTTATAGACAACTGTACAATCCTACACATTCCAAAACAGTTCCAATTACATACAAATAAAGCAATTTAAGCAGCACGAAATAACACTCCGAACACACTTTCCTCCCCATCCCACACCAACCCCCGAACGCCCCAACAAGTATTCAGTTTTGGTTGAACTTTTAGGCCATCAACTCACACAGGCCTGTACACCATTCCTCGCTAATTAGAGGCCTATGCGCATCCCTTTCAGAGACATTGCTGGGACCCTGCACCAAAACTCCCTGTTGTTGCAGCTGAAATGTCAGAGGCATCCCACTGTCTCACCCTTTGCCGCCAGCATCCTCCACATCTCACACAATTTCCAGCACTTTTAGTTTCCTTTTTTTATTTTTGCTTTGCCCGTAAAACTTCCTTTCTATTCAAATGGATTCACCAGCAAGCACTGGTACGAGAAAGAGTGCACCAGTAGCAAATGCAGATCATTGATGACCAGTTTTTCTCCTTTCTACAGCCGCTCTGATGGGTACTGGCCGACTGATCGAAAAATGGCAGCATGCACACTGACAACCACAAGGTGCTTTCCTCTAGTGTCATCTCTCCATCACCGGATGCACAGGGAGCCTGCGTGCCCTGTGAGAAACCTGAGGGCGTCCTTACGTCTACTCCCCTTGGGTCCTCTTCACAGGTGGCCAGGGAAAAGCCCTCGCTTTTGGATACTGACCGTGGGGGTGGAGAAGCGAGGGAGGGTCACCTTGGTAGAGTGTCCTTGGGGATTGGGGATGAGATGTCCTCAGGTGAGACACAGTATTTCACATTTACATTTCAGGAGGAACCCTTTATCCCAGTGGCAGTTATGGGGTATTGCTATCCCTGTCCCACTGACTAAGAAAACGCCAGGAGATATTACCAATCTAAAAGCCCCAGAAAGAGGGGGAAGAAGAGAAGAAGAGAAAGGTTAAGGGTGAGATAGGTAAGACATGGTATCCCCCTTTCCCTTCTGAAAACCAAACTAACCCTCGCCCAGCCTTTCTGGGCTATTGTAAAAGATCTCCCCTCATTTTCCCACATTTTACCTATGATAGTACTGGGACGAGGAAGAGGCGCTTAGGAGTAGTCAACACTAGTACCTCATTTCACCCCTATAGTACTGGGACGAGGAAGATGCCTGCAGAGTAGTGTGAAGGTCAGGCATGTCCCTCTAACTACAGTCAGGCAAGTCCAATTGAGAGCTCACACCTGCAACCTGTCAAGTGGTTGCAGGTGTATAAGAGGAGAGGAAAAGAGCAACAGGGAGACGATCAACAGGGAGGCCTGCATGGGGATGACCAACAGGGAGGCCTGTGGGGTAGAGACTAGCAGGAAGCCATTTCTGTGAGGAGGTAGCCATGGTGGGTCCTGAAAGGAAGCGAGGGCGCCAGCAGACGTCCCAGAAGATCTGGGGAGCCCAGGGTGAGTTGGGCCGCTAGAATTCCATAGGTGTGGGTGGTCGGAAAAGAGTTGCTGGAACTGCGGACAAAGGAGAAAGAAGATAAGTCACCACAGCGTCCGCGGAAGGGAAGCAGAGCTGCCGGCGACTGCAGAGATACACCGAAGTGTGAACGGGGATCGCAGTTACTGGCAAGCCAGCCAGCGAAGCAGAAGTGGAGCGACGTAGCTGCCGAGAAACAGCGATGAGGACCGGTGAATGCTTAGGAATGTCACTTGAAGCTTGGGCGTTGCTAGGGGGCTACGTGTCAGTAAGAAATGCTGTATGAACCAAATGGAATGTTGAATTAAATGACATGCATAGATTGAAATAAACCCGAAGCCACGGGTTGAATAAGAAAGAGGCACCAAAGTCAAATCACACATATTGAATACCGAACTGAATGAAAACTTTGTGGGCAAAGCTATGAGCTGATGAAAGTTACAAGTGAAAGTGCCCATTTGAAAGTGAACATACGAAATAAAGAGCGCAAGTGTGAAACAGCATGACAGAAAGGTGGGGAATAAATAACACCACCACAAAGTGAACTTTATGAATCAATACAAGGTGACAAGACCAAAGACTGTCAGAGGATGTGTGACACATTGTGGAAAAGCCAAGAAGCTAACCAGGAGAAGCCAGGAGAGTGTGAACCTGCACATAAAGCCAAGAGGCCGACAAGGAGAAGTTAAGTGAATGTGACTCTATACACAAGGGCAAATAAAAAAGAACCTCTGTGGGCTGAAGAGCCTAGGGATCCTAGTTGCGTGACCTGTGATGTGTGGACCGTGTGGTCTGACACTGCACCTGGACCAGGGAACCCTCAATTGTGAAAGCCAAAAGACATTGTAAAACAAACGAAGAAGGAGCACTTTAAGTGAACTGTTAATGCAATCACGAAAGAGTGTCCAGTTGACCCGGAGTTGTGTTGAACATTGGAAGATTGAAACCAAGTATAAGTTGATACGCTGGAGTTTTGGGGAAGAGAACCCTGAGGCCTGATGAACTGCAATGCTCTATTGAGGACTGAGCCCTCAAGACCCCTTTCTTTAGAGCTGTGTTGCCTTGAACTTGGAGAAGGAAACCCCAAGGATTTGTGGAACTGTTTGAACTTGGGAAAGGTAATTTTGAGACTTTTGCAGAACTTTCTTGAACTTGGGGAAGGGGAGCTGAAAAGAAAGATAGGAGCTGGAAGAAGCTCACAATTTTGTTTTGATCACCATTTCTTTTATTATTGACATCCCTACAATCGTTTAGCTGTAGTTGTGAGGGCAAGGAAAGGTTTTGGACACAGACAGACTTTTAAGTTGAACTTTCTGACTCAGACTTTCCTTAGTTCCGTTCAGGTAAGGAAAACCCACCTTAGCAAGTTAGGCCTTCAACCATCCTGACATTTGATTTAATAAACAATTTTTTTAAAACGTTGAATCTGTTGTCTTTGTCTTGCTTCATGATGCCTTCACAGCCCTCATCACCGCGACCCAAAACAGCCGCGGGAATGCTTGCCGGTAAAGCAGTGGACACTCTCTGCTGCCATCCACCAGCGCAGCAGACCCGCAGCCGAAATCCGGTCACAGCCACTCCACGGGGGTCTTTTCACTTCCCACTCCCAGTGTTACTCACCAGCCGGCGAGTGCTTCAGGCAAGCGACCAGTAAGGAAGTACTGGATGTTGATTGAAGAGCTCGAGATGGAGCTTCCACCTGAGCCTCCTCTCTGTTGAGTTGTACTGGTTTACAGACTGAGAGACTGATCACCCAAAAGAGCGGGGAGAACACACCGCCATGGACCCAGCTAAAAAGAAAAAGGACAATTGGTAAATACTTGGAAAAAGCAAAGATCATCAAAAGAGAAAAGCCTCTCAGAAGCAGAAAGTACCTGGGTCACCCACTCCCCTTATCAATGAAAAGGAACAGAAATGGAATTTCCCCTGTAAGTACAGAAAAGAAATTAACTTCTATTTTGAGGATTCGGGTAAGAAATGAATAGATTCAGATAGAAATAGAAATGAAGGAAGTCTTACCAGAAGGAATTGGACAGGAGTTGAAATAACCTAAACTAGAACAACGGAGGTACAAAATAATAAAGAGGAAGGTTAGTAGGGAAGCCATACCCGGGCGGCACGAGGGCCGCACTAGATACGGGTAGGTGCAGAGTATTCAGCAAGGCGTCCTTGTGTGCACTTTCAGAAAAAGAGTTTGTGTTTAATCAGCAAAGCGTCCTTGCGTGCACTTGAGGGAGCAAATCCAAAACCTCGGACTGGAGTCGAAATCCACAAAAGAACACTGGAATGGTAAAGTACACAGTACTTGAAGTCAGCTGGGAAGAGAAGGCGGTGGTGAATGAATCAGGACAGAAGGAAGGCAATCCAGTAAACAGGCAGCAAAATCCGATACACAAGCGGGCTAATGACGGTACAGAATCAGGAAGAATGCAATCCGTAGGACAGGCAAAAGTATGGTACACAGGTAGGCAGAAACAGTACAAAATCAGGAAACAAGCAAAGCGTAGAGCAAGCAAGGGTCCGGTACACAGGAAGTCAAAGGTATTTGATAATTCTCAGGAATTGATACACAGGAAGACTGGAAGGCACAGAAGATGAAACTTCGGATGCCGGTTGCAACTTTAATCAGAAGCAGCGTCCTTACCGCTGCAGTGCCTAATATACTCAGGAGGCGGAGCGCCGTAAACCCGTCAGAGCTCACGTTCCGCATAGTCGGAACTACACGCAAAATTAGGTTTCCTGGGAGTTGTAGGCTAGGTTGTTGATACCTTTGATGTTGTTGAGCCCAACCTCCAGGGTAACCGCCACCGAGAGAAGTAAGGGGCTGAACTTCGTCGGATATTGTGGCGAAGCGTCACAACTTTGGTAGGTACCTTGTTGGTTTGTTTCACCGGGCGTGATGAAGAAGAGGTGCGTGGGTCACTCAGACCCCGATGCGTGACAGCCAGCGCTGCCACCCGCCCGTTTCGACCGAGCTCGTCGCCAATTTATTGAGAAATAACGTACAAAGGCAACAAGGATTAGGAGAGGTAAGTGGGTTTATTAGGACAAAAAGGACCCCTGGAGCACTGGCGTAGGAGTGCCTGGGAGCCAGTTTCTGCCCACACCTGGGCCAGTTTGAAAAAAGAAAAGAAAAAAGAAGAGGGTGATTTTTTTTTTTTAAACAATCAAAAAGCACCCGCAACAGCATAATTCATCACAGCAAGGTAACACATGTTGCCTTGCTTTGATGATTGATTTTCATGCATGATGTGTGCATCATAAATTATGATGCATGCATCATTCACATGCTGCTGCAGCATGTGGTCAACTTTGCACCAGACCTGCAGATGAACTTAGCTGGTCTGCTGTTAAATCTCAGTTACCAGTTTAATGGTATCAACTTCAGAATAATTGCTCATTTTACTATAGCCGATATGATAGCTCAGTGGAATATGTGTGTGTGATCTACATGTTGCAGGTTCGAATCCCAGCAAGACCGTCTCAGCCTTTCATACTTCTGAGGTTGATTAATAAGTACCAGCACAGGTTGGGTGATATTGTGTGCATATTTGTTCTATAAAAAAGAGCTTAAGTGTAAGTGCTATACAATACCATATTATCATTTGGCCTTGGACGTCTGCTTACATTCACAGTAATTTGACAATATGGATCTATACACAGAGATATTAATGATACATATGGTGATTCATTCTTGTATGAAATGTATATCACATTAGTGAAATCATAACCATATTTTTCGTAGTGTAGTTAGGAACAATGCGATTTGATGCCACTTCCTGTTTTGTCAAGGGGTGAACGGTTGTGTTTCATCACTTCCCGGGATGTCACTTTCAGGTGGGGTCAAATTTCGGTGATGTCATCAGAGGTCAAGGGTCGTGAGGCAAGGGGTGGGCCACCTTTTCTTGGGTGTCCGGGCCTATTTATTGTCCCAGTCCGACCCTGCAGCTGATCACTAACGGCTCTCCCATGCCGCACAGGGCTGACATAACATCATAACATCTACAGTTCTGTTTGGGCCTGGAATTCATCTTCCCAGCTGAGGATATGGCAGTATTAATCAAGGGCATTTTTTAGACTTATTCTACTCGATTCCTCATTTATGCATGATTATCTCTGATGATGTTTACAGGATCCAATTTATAAATCATCTTGGTACAGATGTAGTTCTCATTTATTTAAAATCGAAAGTGGTGCATGATATGTTCTGGGCACAAGAGACTTTTTATTAGCTTATGGCTAGGAATTATTTGTGATTTCTGTGGTACTGCTGAATCCAGTATATACCAATCACGCTAAAGTTTGGGTTACATTTTTTGATGTTTTAAATATTCCTTGCTGTGGGAAGTCCAATGGCGACAGACTAGTCAGTTTTGCTGGGGATTAATGAAGTGTGACATTAAGTCTGATTGGTCCTGGCTACAAAAAGAGGATTTGCCTAGACTATGGGTGTCATTAAGACCTTGGTGCAAAGGGATACCGGGCACCGGTAATGACACCGGTGCCGGTAATCCCTTTGCGCCCTATTCCGAGGTCCCTTTGTGGGTCCCTCCCTTAACGCCTGGTTTTACCAGGCGTTATGGACGGGACCTGCAAAGGGATACCGGGGTCAATAACGGTACCTCAATTTGCAGTACCGTTATTGCTGCGTTCCCCCTTCCCATTGAGCCCTATGGGGGCTCAAATGGGAATGGGGAATGGCTCTGGTGAATGGGGAATTACCGTTCGCACCGACCTCGGACTGGACCGGTAATTACTCCCTTCACCAGATCGGAGTCGGACCGATTTTGGAGGCAGCCATGGCGCTAATAGCACCATGGCTACCTCCAAACCTGGAATGAGGCCCAATATTTCTAAAGTGTCCCGGGTACACTCAAGGTTTTTCCATCTTTTGAAACCAATCCAGATGATCTAGTGTTTAACACATTTCAAATTATGTTCTCACAGAAAATTTGGGCTAGAGAGAACCTCTACTTTGATGGTTATGTGTCCTACATTCAACCTGCTTTTAGTGGTCCATTGGGAAGACCCAATGGATGTCTGTTGTTGGCAATTCAAAATAATTTATTTTGTATTCTTATGTAGTTTTTGAGGATCAGTTCTCTAATATTATGGCAGTAAAAATCAAAATGAATAATATCTGAGTTGAGGTCACCAGGGCTTTATTAATTATAAATGTATACTGGAACCTGGGGCGAAAAATGAAGTGACAAACTGCAAGATAATTTAGCTAATATCTTATCAGCATTGAAACACAATTGAAAATTGAGTCAGATTTAATAGGAGATGATCTATATTGCACCTGTGTGGAATTTGATGATTATCGCAATTCAGTGCTTGAGCCTGGAACTGACCACATCTCCCGTCACAGCAGAGTGATAGATTGGATGTCTCTTAAGGAGGTCTGAGGGCTCTATAATTTATTTGGCAACTGCCTCCGCGTGCCTCCTGTTCCAAGGTGGGTTTGTAGCACTCGGGGACTGATTCAGAGCTCGTGATAAAAGCCGTGTGGAAATACAACATTCTCCCCTCCAGTTTCCAGCACCACCATTCTGAAATGGGTGGCAAAAGCTGCTAAAATATCCTTTTCTGGGGTAAGCATGTGCTCCAGTATCATTGCAAGTATTTCTTTAAAGACTGGCACTTTTCTAGTTTAAGAAAGTTTTCTTAACCTTTCATTAAACTAGAAAAGTGGTGCTACAGTGTAAGAAATGCTGTTTTTAAAGGGAAAAGGTGTGCAGTGGACTTTAACTTTACCTCAGAGCTGTTGTATGTTAACTCTGCTAAACCAGTGCTGCTGGGAGGAGAATCCCCTCGCAGTGCCTGGCCTGCTGTTCCCATGGTTGCCAGGGCTGTCGTCAAGCCGTAAATCAGGCTCATGCAAGAGTCAAGCTTTCATGTCCCTGCACCACATTCTTTATTGGTCAGAATACGGTGCATGTAAGAAATGTATTGTTCCATCCTGTAACAACACATTTCAAATTTATCACGAACTTCTGAATCAGGCCTTGAGGCGTCCATCATCGACTACATTTTTGTTTGTCATTCTCTGTTAGATAGGGTTCAGGGGCTGGGGGGGGGCACTTGTTAGTGATCAAAAGCACCTGGCGTGTGTACCTTTTGATTTGAATTGTGAGTGTTTGTCATGAATAGAGGTTCATTACGCACTTCTGGCCACGGTCTAGTCCTTCCGTTCTGATTTCCTTAGCTGCAATGTGGCCCCGCCCCCCTGTGCGTTGCAACTCTAGCCCTTGCTACATGCTCCTCGCCAGTTCGCTTAGCGCGGCCGGGAGAGAGGGATCCACGCAGTCCGTGGCGCTTCGAGGCCTTGGGTTTCGGAGGCGGCAGACGGAGTGCGAGCCCCCGGGGGAATGGGGACTGAACGTTGAAGTGCGGTCGGCATGTTTCGGGTCGGTGGTTGGGCTGTTGAGAGGTGTTGCGCGGATGGCGGATGCGTTTGGTAGTGGCGGGAGTAGCGGAGCTGGGGTCGGGTGTGAGTTGGTGGGGGGCGTTTGTTTGTGGTAGGGTAGCTGTAGGTGTGGATTGGTTGGGTGTGGTTTGTGGTAGGGTGGCTGGTGGTGTTGGATTGGGGGTGGTGGTTGTTTGTGGTTTGGTGGCTGGAGGTTCGTGTGGTAGTGTGGGTGTCGCTCGGGTTGGTGGCGGTGGGTGGGCGGCAGTGCGCGGTGCCTCGTCTGAAGCGCATGTGTAGGCGTACGGGCTGGGGTCTCGCGGGTCTGCGCGCCGGTCTCCGGGCTCGCTGGGTGGTGTGAGTTTGGGGTGTTGTGTCTGTTGGTGTGGATTGGCGGGGTGTGGTTGTTTGCGGTGGAGTTGCGGGTGGCTGGTGTTGGATTGGTGGGGTGTGGTTGTTTGCGGTGGGGTTGCGGGTGGCTGGTGTTGATTTGGGGGTAGTGGTTGTTTGTGGTTTGGTGGCTGGAGGTACGTGTGAGAGTGTGGGTGTCGCTCGGGTTGGTCACGGTGGGTGGGCAGCAGCGCGCGGTGCCTCGCCTGAGGCCCATGTGTAGGCGTACGGGCTGGGGTCTCGCGGGTCTGCGCGCTGGTCTCCGGGCTCGCTGGGTGGTGTGTGTTTGGGGTGTTGTGTCTGTTGGTGTGGATTGGTGGGGTGTGGTTGTTTGCGGTGGGGTTGCGGGTGGCTGGTGTTGGATTGGTGGGGTTTGGTTGTTTGCGGTGGGGTTGCGGGTGGCTGGTGTTGAATTGGTGTAGTGGTTGTTTGTGGTTTGGTGGTTGGGGGTTCATGTGGTAGTGTGGGTGTCGCTCGGGTTGGTCGCGGTGGGTGAGCGGCAGCGCGCGGTGCCTCGCCTGAAGCGCATGTGTAGGCGTACGGGCTGGGGTCTCGCGGGGCTGCGAGCCGGTCTCCGGGCTCGCTGGGTGGTGTGAGTTTGGGTTGTTGTATCTGTTGGTGTGGATTGGTGGGGTGTGGTTGTTTGCGGTGGGATTGTGGGTGGCTGGTGTTGGTTTGGTGGGGTGTGGTTGTTTGCGGTGGGGTTGCGGGTGGTTTGTGTGGGAGTGTGACCTGTGTGTTGGTTGGTGGGGATGGTGCACATCATCCTTTAGGATGGGGAAGCGCCTGCGTGGGTCCGCCCACGCGTTCGATAATTAAGAAGAAGAAGAAGTTCGCTTAGCGTTCTTGCTACTTTTGTCCTGCGACTCTGCTGCCTTTCTCTCAATCTTCCTTCTGCAGTCTCGTTCCGGCTCCTGATTCCGTTCTGTTCTTTCGCTCTAACTTTTCTTCAGCTTTTGCTCGCCTCCCTATTATTCCCGTACTTCTACCTTCTTCCTTCGCGTGTGGTCTGGTCCGCGAGTTCCGGCTCGCCTTCCATACTGCCGGGTCCCTGCTCTCCCTCTTTTCTTATTCTTATTTTCTGTCCTTACCTTGTGCTATCCACTTTCCCTTCTGAGCTGCGGATTCCTGTTGCCAGCTCGCCCATCATCTGGCACTGGCTCCCGCTACCTCTCCCTTACTGTCTTTTTGGGTTCTCCGCATGCAAATCTTCGGCGCTGCAGAAACGTTCTGCCTGCCATACATTATCCTTCTGCTGATTCGCATTGCGCAATCGTTGGTTACAGGGGCCTTTCCTTCTCACTGTATCCTGCCATTCTAGCGGTTTCTCTGATATTACTTTCCGCTCAACTTCCTTACTGTTTTCTAAATGTTACTTTTTTTGCCTTGCTTTTTGGGCTTAGCTCTTCCCATTGGATGGTCCTTACTTGCCTTTCTTGAAGCTCCTCCACTTCTTCTCGCTGGACAGAGCCTTTGTTCTCCTTGCTGCAAGACTTACTTCTCATTGTGAGAAGTGCCTTTTCCTACAGCCTGCTGCAGAGCGTTCCAGTGTGCGCCTGACCACGTCTTTGAGGAAGATATTCACAGTGGACTTTACCATCATTATGTAACATCTTCAGGTTTTTTTTGCCATTTGGTATTTTCCCCTACCTGGGCTGCACAGGGAAAACTCCATTCTTGTTGTGACCTGTCTCTCAGTCCAACGACAGTGGCGAATTCCCGGAACAGACCCTATCTCTTCAAAAAGAAGGGAACCCCTGAAGAAACCACTGCTGAACTCTCCGACTCAGAAGCCCCAACCAGCAGTAGTGACACCGAACCACAGGTGAGACCTGAAACTATTGACAAATTGCAACGCCCAGAAATGACTACAGCAAAGCAAGTTCAGGAGCTGGTGAATGCGGTTGAAGGCCTATCAATGGAAGAGCAGGGATTGAAGGCACAAAATACAGTCCTGCGACAGATGGCCACCGCCAGAGAAGTACACCAGTCAGACTTACCACCATTGGCAGCAGGGAAATTCAACAGTTCCCCCAAGAAGGTGAAGGAATTCATTGATGCTTGTTTGGTATACTTCACTTTCAGACCAAACACTTATGCAGCAGATCGCACTAGGGTGGGGTTTCTCATCTCTAGTATGGTAGGCAATGCCCTTGCTTGTGCGACTCCCCATGTCACCTCTGCCAACCCTATTCTTCAGGACTTCAATGCCTTTGTTGCTCTCCTGCGTCAAACCTTTGAAAGACAAAAGATTGCTTTTTCGGCCTGAGAAGCGCTTCTGGACATTATACAAGGACCCATCGATCTGATGAACCACATCTCAGCCTTCAAATGACTAACCAGTGAAGTAGGTTGGCCAGGGTCAGTCCAGTTTACGGTATTCAGGAGAGGACTCCACGAAGAACTCAAGGACAAGTTGGCGCGAATACCCTGCCCATCTACAATAGAAGACCTATTTTCACTAGTTCTCCAAATCGACTATAGGATGACTGAAAGAAGGTCTGAACGAAAAAGAAGCCGGATACCGTCTTTTCCAATATCTGGCCAACCGACACCTCCTAATACCTTTCTGGCTCGCTCTAGTGAAGAGCCGATGCAGATAGGTGCCACCAGAGGGCCTTTTACCTTAACTGAAAGAAGCAGACGCAGAGACAAGGGTCTTTGCATGTACTGTGCATCAGATACCCACATGTTACAAGATTGCTGCGAAAAATGAGGAAACGACAGAGCCCGGTCTTAGGATGAACCACTAACCGGGGTTCAACTGAAGGTTGGAGGACGATTCACGATTGATGATAGTACACACTGTTCTTCAGTGGAACAAGCAACAAGAACGAGAGGTTCTAGCATTAGTCAACAGTGGTGCGGCGGGTAACTTCATCGACATTAACTGGGCCAAGCAAGAAGGTATCCATCTCATTCCAAAAAGGAAGAACAAACAGTTGAAGGGGTGGACGGCCGCCCACTGTGCTCAGGTCCCATCATCCAAACCACCACTGCTATCCAGGTCTCTATCAATAATCACCATGAGACTATAGCATTTGATGTCATCAGGGCAGCTCACTTCGCAATCATCTTGGGAATACCATGGCTGTGCAAGCACAATCCCCTCATCGACTGGTCACTTAATACTCTGATGCTCCGTTCAGAGTACTGCATGAAGCAGTGCACTCAGTCTTCATTGCCCAAGTGCACAGCAGTCTCCTATTCCTCTCAGATGGTTTCTGGAGTTAACAGCCTGTCATCTGTATTTCAAACCTATGCTGATGTTTTTGAGGATGGGATACCGAAGGAGTTACCGCCTCATCGTCCCGAGGATTGTGCGATTGACATCCTTCCCAACTCTATCGTTCCCTTCGGACGGATGTATTCTTTGACAATACCGGAAAGAAAGGCCTTACAAGAATTTTAGACCACAACCTACAAAACGGCCTTATCTGTCCCTCGAAATCTCCAGCCGGAGCCTCCTCATTTTTCATTGCTAAGAAAGACTCAAAGGAACTTAGACCTTGTATAGATTATCGTGGACTCAATAAGATCACCATACGGGACATGTACCCCAAGCTGGTCTGGTGTGGTGAACTTTTACAGAAGGTTTATCGCCACCTTCTCGGATCAAGTTCTCCCTATCAGAGCGTTATTGAAGAAGTACGTTCCATTCCTCTGGGACTCCAAGGCGGACAAGGGTTGCCACATTCTGTTCTGCTCCCATCCTCAGGTAACTCGACCAATGACTACCTTTCATCGTAGAAACCAACGCATTGGCTTGGGCTATTGGGGCTGTTTTAAAACAAGAACATGAGGGGTTGGAACACCCAATTGCGTATTATTCCCGTACTTTAACACCAAGTGAAACTCACTATTCGGTCATCGAGAAAGAATTAGTGGCCATGAAGCAGGCTTGTTCCAAATGGCACCACCTTTTACAGGGTTCCATACATTCTTTTGAAATTTGCACTGATCATTGCAATTTAAAAGTATTGAAACAGATGGAATGCCATGCCAGATGGGTGTACTTCTTCGCACAATACGACTTCTTCATCAAATACTTTCCGGGCAGCAAGAATACAGTGGCGGATAGTTGGGCCAGAAACCCATCGGTGTACCAAAACCCTCCTTTTAAAGGAAATCATCTTCTACAAGATGTGACTTTCATAGGAACTGTTTCTCACTTTCTTCAAGAGGTCAAGTCTGCTTCCGCCAAGGCTTTACAACCCTTCCCCAAAACCCTACAGATGGCCAATAAGGACAGGTTGTGGTTCCTCCAAGATCGAGTGTTTATTCCAGATTCCAAGCTACAGCTACGTGTTCTTTCATGGGGACATGATTCCGGATTAGCCGGACATAAGGGAGTGGCAGCTACCAACAGTTTAATCACCCGCATGTTTTGGTGGCCTACCATACGGGCTGATCTCAAACAATATGTTCTGTCTTGTCCAATATGTGCCTGGAGTAAGAACTCTACCTCCAGACCGGTCGGGTTGTTTGAACAACCCAAACTCCCAACAGAACCATGGATGCATATTTCCACCGATTTTGTGGTTCATCTCCCCCTGTCTAAAGGGTTCACGGCCATCATGGTTACCATCGAAAGTTTTAGCAAGATGGCCCATTTCTCACCATTGAAAGGCGTACCTTCGGCCCCCGAGATGGCACAAATATTCCTTAAGGACGTGGAGAATTACACAGTATTCCAGAGACGATACTATCCGACAGAGGTTCCCAATATACTTCTGTCTTCTGGAAGACTTTGTGTGATATTTTGGGCATCAAAAGGGCATTTATGTCGGGGTACCACCCACAATCCAACAGGAAGACTGAACGTCTAAATGCTACCATGGAACAATACCTCCGGTGCTTTGCCAATGCGGAACATGACAACTGGGCCATTCTTCTGTCCACAGCTGAATTTGCATATAACAACACAATCCACTCTGCCAGCAAGATGTCACCTATCTTCTGTCGCTACGGAAGACATCCCCTGGCTTTTCTGGCTAATTCCTTTCCCATCTCTAACCTACCAACAATGGACTCACTATTGGAATCTATCTCCACGGCTCAGAAGACAGCCTTACTTGGGGGTGCTGTCGAGCAGCCAGCTGGATGGCCCCTTGAACGAGGAGCTCCAGCCTCGTATAAATCTGAATCTATACGAAATCCGTTTGTGCTGCATTACCAGAGAAAAAGACTGCAGCTCGAAATACACTAAGACTCTGAGCACATAGGCTCGAAGTTACAAATGAAAACGGATTGTGCCAGCGGAGTAAGGACCGTTTGAAAACCAAGCTTCACTGCCGTCTTCACTGCGCAGCGCCCAGTTCTTGTTGAAGTGCATCACGTTCCGCGGAGCGTTAACCCGCCAGGTGGAATGGGTACCTCGGCAGCTGATCTTGCCGGGCTGACTGCGAAACTGAACGGAGAGCCGGCTGGCTGCGAGGCGGGCCCAGCTCTTCCCCGTGACACCGAAGGGGGTTCACTGTGCAGAGTCCCGGCTGGAGCCAGAGCAGCTGTGTTGCGGCCAGATTGCGCCTGGGGATCCGCCGGAGCACCTGTGGGCGGCGAGTGCTGTACTTTTCAACTGAAGGCAGGCGGCCTCCTGATCCCGCGCCCACCGCTGGTGGGGACAAAATTGACTTTGTGGACCGCGATTGCCTGGATGGCTGTGTGGAGCCCTCCATGGCTGGAGCATGCTGGGAGCGTGAGGAGCCATACTGGGCACCTACTGCTGGTGTGCCGACATCCCGGCCTCAGTCCTATCAGATTGCCTGAACGGTGTGGTGACCACGGGCTGCTGTCTGCATGCCGAGAGCAACTTCACTCAGTAGCCTCGCCTGAGTGCCCCGTTGTGGGCTGGGACCTGAGCCGGAGCAGACTCGGCGGACGGGGAGGTCCGATGCTGCAACCCTGAAGGTGGGTGTTTAATCATAGTCGATCCGTCCCTGGCGCACATCTGCTGCACGCGCAGCCAGCGATGTTGCCCTTGGGTGGCTGAGCCCTGTGTCGGGGATAGTGGCTGTGGCTGTTTCCCCGCTGCTCCTGTGAGATGGGCTGCGCTTTAATGGCGGGGGCCGCAACCTCAGGACTACTAATATGGAAGCCCAACCATACACCCACTACAATTTGAATACTGCTTGGGGATACCCCTGGATTATGGGGCACAGATGTGTAACGCTCACCCTAGGGCACACCACCTGCTGAACCGGGACGTAACAGTATCCAGCATTTGACCGTGATTGCACCTCTGCGACGCCATCTACCACACCAGATCTGGCTGACGGCCTGGGACTCTGGCGGTGTTGGCTGGGCCTCTGAGCGGCTGCACTTAAACGGGGGACCCCTGGCTCTCAGTGTGTGTCCCTGCTACCCCAGAGTGCACCGGGCTGGTTCTCTGAAGTCCAAACTTGAAAAGGAGGGGGCTTGTATTACAGAGGTGAAATGAGAGTAAGCAAAGCAGAAGACAAAGCCATGAAACATGACCGCGACATTGCACATCTGCAGCAAGAATTCAGCAAAGTACGCAACAAATACTATGACTTAGAATCAGGGTCACACCAGAACAACATCCGGATTGTTGGGATTCCGGATGCCTCCTGCAAAGGCCCAATGGAACAATTTGTTGAAAACCTTCTGAAATCATTATTCGATCCCACTCGATTCTTGCAACACATTCTAGTTGAAAGAGCGCACCAGGTCTTAGCCCCTGTTCCTACGCCGGGAGCCCCCCCGCACCACGTTAGCCAAATTATTAAATTATCGAGACAGAGACCTCATCCTACGAATGGCAAAGGAAAAGGTGGCGCTCCAATTTGAATCCGCTGACATACACATCTATCTGGACTTTGTTGCGAATGTGCAGTCTAAATGCAAATCATTTGACCCAGTTAAAAAACTGCTACATACCCAGAAAATCCAATATGCATTGCTATATCCGGCAAAACTGCACCTACAGCATGCATGGAGGGTGCAAATCTTTGAAGGCCCTGATGAGGCCACGGCATAGGTTGAGTCCACATTTTATTATCCCGCTGCCAAGAAGAGATCATGAAGCCGGCTATAGATCTCCCAGAGACAACAACGGTCCTGCCAACATGGAGAATGACTGACCCCCACTGTCCAGCTGGGTCCTAACCCAGATTGGGCACATGCAACTCCTACCTCGGGGCTGGCGGCCCGCTGGTGGCCATCTGCCTAGCCTTGCGAACTGCTCACAGCACACATCAAGAGTGTTCTAAAATGTTACGAAACATAGGCGGTTCATCGTCAAGTTTGGGAAGATGATGTGGGTGGGGGACAGGGGAATTGTTGAATCTGTTTATGTCTGCATTGGCTCCGTAGGCCCACAGTTTGGAGTTAAAGTGTTAAAGTTGGAAAACAGTGCAGACTACTCCTCGATCATGGAATATGCTCACACCATAGATATGCCCCGACTGCAGTCGGGCTACAACTTTGTATGCTACATACATGTTGGGTACTAACTAATATTACGTTCATGTCCTGGAATATTTGCGGTCTCAATCACCCTATCAAGGAACGCAAGGCAGTCGCCTACATAAATAGGCACTCCCCCAAGGTGGTTATAGTGCAGGAGACACACACCCAGGGATCCATTAATGAAACATTTGCTAAAGCATGGGGCACACAACCGCGTTACACTAATTATTTGTCTCAATCCCGTGGTGTACTTACACTAATACACCGATCTGTGCCATTTCATGAGACCAAACAAAACATTGAGCCACAAGGCCGTTATGTTATCCTGTGGGGTGTCCTGGCAGGCGTGCTTACGACCCTTATAAACACTTACGGCCCTAACATTGACGATCCTCAGTTTTATGGCCAGATCCTAGATATTCTGCTTGGGGAACCGCATTCAAGCATCATGTGGGGAGGGGACTTTAACTTGATTCTTGACTGCATTATGGATCGATCCAGGAATACACAGAGGGAATTGTCCGCTGCAGCCCGGATGCTATTAAATGTGGCAGGACATCTGGGATTAATGGATGCATGGCGAGCCCGCAATCTGACTACACAGGAATACACATACTACTCTACAGTCCACGACAAACATTACAGAATAGATTTCTGGCTGGTCTCTACCTCACTCATGGCAAGTGTAGTTGAATCTAAAATTCTCCCTTGCACGATTTCTGATCATTCACCCATCCTTCTGACCGTGGAGTGGAACGCACAAGCCATCTCGCGACCACTTCAGTGTATGCCCTCCTCGTGCTTAGCAGACCCAGTTTTTCTTGAGGGACTGCACAATGGCACAATCTAATACTTCCTTAGAAACAAAGGGACTGTACAACACCACAGAACTGTGTGGGAGACCTATATAGTGTGGATTGGAGGGGAAATCATTTCCACTGCCTCTGGGACACTGAGAGCCACCAGGCGTGAAATGAGCGGGGTGGAAGCCAACCTAAAAAAACTGGAATATGAATACGGAAACACTCATAACCGTGCCCTCCTGGGTTGCATTAAGGGGAACCTACTACAGTTTAGGGAACTGGCCAACAGGGAAACCCAATTACTTTATTATCCTCCGCGGGCAATGCGATACAGCGAGGCCGACAGACCAGGACGCTAGTTGGCGAACGCGGTTAGACCCGAGACAGGGGCCCACCACATTATCGGGATCCTTGGCACAACTGGCACCACCCTGAACACTCCGGAAGAGGTGAACTTCGAATTCTATAAATTCTACAAATCCCTATACACTAACTCAGACAATTGCACAACAACAGAACTTGAATTATACCTAGATGAGCTACCGCTCCCGGCAGTGGCGTCGCTAGGGGGAGTCCTGGGGGGGCTGGGTCCCCCCTGTGAAACCCTGTGCCCCCCCTTGTACCCCGCCTACCTAAGACGAGCAGTGACCATGTTCTCCCCCTACTTTTGTCTGTGCCCTCCTACTTTTGTCATTGACCCCCTCTGTGCCCCTCCTAAATTTGATTCCTGGCAACGCTACTGACTCCCGGTAATTTTGAATGAGGTTCGAATGGACCTTAACCTACCACATTTTCAGGATACTGCATCAACGAGGCCAAGTCGGAACTATTCCCCTTAAATGAGGCCACCACCCCCCCTCCCCCAATCTGGAGGGATTCCGTTGGGCTCAGGACAAAATGAAGTATTTGGGCATTGTGGTCACACGTCAGCACCACTCATTATTGCACGAGAATCATGGCAGTTACATGCATAGCCATAAAGACAAATTGTACCTATGGGCTTGTCTTCCAATCTCACTGTATGGTAGGCTGTCCCTCCTCAAGATGATAATAGTCCCGAAACTGTTGTATTACTTTACCAATGTCCCGGTTTGGCCAGGGCGTGTATTCTTTGACACACTGAGAACTCTCGTGGTGGACTTCACATGGGGCAGGGATACGCCACGGAGAGGTGGGAAGACATGACCAGGCCGTATGACAAGGGAGGGTTCCAAGCACCAGACTTTGAGCTATATTATGAGGTAGCACAGGCACATTTCGCTGCACACTGGTACCCCTCTCAAGATCAACCGCTCCACAAAGGCCTGAAGAAATATAGTGCATCCCCTTCAGACTTACTTACAATAGTTCTGAGCAATCGGGACTCTGACACATGCACTTTCAACCCAGTTCGTTCGACTGTTAATGCCTGGTCCAGAATATTTAAGCAAGTGAACGTTACAGTACCTTTCGCTGGAGCGATCCCCGTTTGGAACTGTCCAGGGCTCCCCCCAACATATGACAAAACCGTGCAGAATATGTGGGACCCGGACGGCATAATGACGCTCCATGATCTTTTCCCAGAGGGCTCTTTTGTCACACTCACTGATTTCTCTAAGAAACTGGGCACCAGCCCCATCAATGAGAAAGCAAAAATAGAGTGTATCCACCCTATTTGAACTGATGCTCTCAGTTGGCCCTTATCCGGGCTGCATATGTGTGTGCTATAGTATTTGTGGGTTTTCCAAAAATAATTAGTATTCTCAACAACAGATAATTGACGTTTTCACAGAGGAACTGTTTATTCACATTCCTCTTTGGATCTTTCATCAAATATTATTAATTCATATTCAATGAGGCCAGGCAAATATAATGGTTAAAGTTTCATGTACATATGCCAATGCATTTCGGTTTATAACCTTCTTCAGGGCTGTACAAAATGTGTTTTTTCTAATATGACTCACATACACTTTCATTGTCACAATAGATTGCATACAAAAAGCCAGATATCAGTGTGTTAAAGTCATGTGAAAAGGGCAGAAAATCACATATCAATGTTTTTAATGTCCATCCATGCATACCAAAGTGTTGATATAGAAACAAAAGAAAGCTATGAGTCAGCAAAGTTGAAAAAATCAAAACAACTAGTATATGGATTAAATGCGTTAAAGTTTAAGCGTTTGTACTTTATGTTTCAAATAGATCTTCAACTAGCATGCAGAATGCACGTACGATCGTTTCTCCTGTCAAAAAAGAAATGGGAGCTGGTAAGTGCGGCACAGAATCTGCAATGATCTTTAATGCTACGTGTGGCTGGGGTGCTTACCTTGTTCAGCAGAACAAAGTCACGAAATTAACTCAGAGAAGCTCGAGTGCGAGTGATCTCAAGCATTTAGGTGTTGCCATGGAGACGGGGCAAGGCGACATGCAGCAGCAAATCTGCTGCACGTAGACCTCGGGCCCCACCCCCCATATTCGCGGTGGGCGGGACTGTCTCATGGCTACGTAAACAATCTAGGGTATTCTACTGATATTGACACCGCGGGTAAACGTTGTTATGAGTATGAGGACGTATTAAGATTAAAAATTCAACAGCCATGATTCTTTCTGTGTGGAAACCGCTTAAGTTATACAGAATATGTTTCTAATGTAGGTGGCACGTAGTATGTGCATCAACCGATGTCGAGTCAGATGCTTTGGGTGCCAATATCTAAGCAACCACTCTAATTCAAAATCCACTTGGAAACAACATCCAGTGGGAAACATAAACAGTTTACAGAGTACAAAATCCTAGATTGGAATACATGTTCAGATGGTCAATTATATATGCATATTGATTTATATTTGCAAATGGGACCTAGGTCATGATATGATATGATATGATATGGCATTTGTAACGCGCCTATACACAAGTGTTTCATAGTATGTGCAGGTATTAAAAAAAAAGGAACATCAGAATCAAAAAGTATTCATATTTTCATACATATTAGAACTAACACATTTTGTACAGCCCTGAAGAAGGTTATAAACCGAAATGCATTGGCATATGTACATGAAACTTTAACCATTGTATTTGCCTGGCCTCATTGAATATGAATTAATAATATTTGATGAAAGAACCAAAGAGGAATGTGAATAAACAGTTCCTCTGTGGAAACTTCAATTATCTGTTGTTGAGAATACTAACTATTTTTGGAAAACCCACAAATACTAAAGTACACACATGTGCAGCCCGGATAAGGGCCAACTGAGAGCATCAGTTCAAATAGGGTATATACACTCTATTTTTGTTTTCTCATTGATTTTTGGTCCCTATGCGATAGAACCCTTTTTTACTGGTAGCTCCAGGACAAAGTAAGAGTAATTTTAATTACATTACATTTACAAGTGAATAAGATTGAATTACTGACGTAGTGCCCACTTCCTGCATTCCTTGTATTCTGTCTCGGCATAAACAAGGTGGAGGCACACAGACTTAATCTCTACAGTATACTTTCTAGATAAATATGTAATTTGCTGACATAGAAGGCTTTACAACTAATAGAGCCGAAATATTAGGCTTCTGTCAATACCAGCTGTTTCCTCCCTCCCTTCCTCCTCACCTGCGACCTCCAGTGACTCCTCTTCGGGGGTCTTCTTCTTCTTGTGGCACTTCTGAAGAGGATTTCCCTTCTTTTCCTTCTTGTGACGAAGATAGGGTCTCTCTCCCCAGGATGCCACCTTGTCGGTCAGGTGCTCCCCAACAGGGTGGTCTCCCCGGAAGCAAGCCCAAAATTACAGGGAAAAGCCTCCAGGCACAAAAACCCTGTGAGTCTCAGCCAAGAAAATATTGGATCTTAAGAAGGTTGCTGATAGAGTCATAGAATGAGGAAGTCCGTTCCTAATTAAACCTTCCTCAAGTAGGTTCCAAGGCACATGGGAAGCTGGAAGCAGTCTCTCTCCCTGGCAGGCGGGAGGAATCCTGGACGGATGAAGGGAAGCACGCAGAACCTGAGGCTGGGGACAAAAGGGGCAGCCGAAGTCAAGCTGTGGAGAAGCGAAGAAGGAAGAGGAGGAGCAGCGGAGAATCGGGAAACCAAAGGAAAGAAAGAAGCTATGGAGGCTGGATACGAGAGAGGAAGAGGGAAGAAGAATAGAGCCGGGTGGCCAACAGGATGAAAAAGATAGAGCGAGAGAGAGAGGAAAGAAAGGCAAGCGGGATACAGAGGCTTAACTCGGGCAACGAAGAGGAGCGGTAACGGAGAGGAGCGAAGGAAAAGCAGAGCAAAACCCAAGGGGGGAAGACTGAAGCGGAGAAAAACAGCAGCGGTAAGGCAAACTGAGAGAGAGCGAGTAGCACAGAGAGATCCAAGGTGCAACGCGCATCGGCAAAGCTGTGTGGTGTTTTTATTCACTGGCGGCGGCCATCTTGGAAATAAACTAGACCGCTGCCAAAGAACGAGCTAAAAACGTGGCGGAACTAGTAATGGCGCTGCCGACTTCCCCATAGTTTCCAAGACGGCATGACAGTATAACCCTTCTTCTTCAGCGGACCTCCTGGTTTACCTGGATTCCGCCTGTGAAATTCTCTAAGCAAGCGGGGAGCATGAATATTGGCTCTTGGTTCCCAGGTACATTCGGCTTCGGAGTTCCCTTTCCAATGGACCAGATATTGAAGATTGCCCCGTCTATATCTGGAATCCACCAAACGGGAAACCTCGTATTCTTCTTCCATAGGTGGAGTGGAAAACTCAGGCTTGGGAATCTTGCGCTGGTAGGGATCCTGCCTATATTCCTTGAGTAATGAAGAATTAAATACTGGGTGGATTCTCTTCGTAGATGCTGGAAGGCGAAGGCGGAAAGCCAATGGATTTATCTGTTCCAGTATGGGGAAAGGCCCAATATATCTAGGGGAAAACGTCCCTCTTCTGATCCATTTGGGCAAGAATCTGGTTGATAACCATACGCGGGTGTCCCTAGTCCAAGAGGGATTCGGCTGTCTCCCCTGATCCGCAGTCTTCTTGTAACCTCTTCTGCTAACCTCCAGAGCTTAGATGGCGAGTCTCTGAGTTTCCTTGATGGTATTTAGCAGAGGCTCTATTGACGGAATCTTAGAGGATGTAGACAGGTGTAACGGAAAATGTCTAGGGTGGTAGCCATAAGTGCACTGAAATGGACTCATCTTTATGGCAGAATGGAGGGCATTATTGTAGGCGAATACTGCCATTGAAAGATAGCTTTTCCACTGATCATGTTTCTGAAGACAAAACAGCGTAGGTACTGTTCTAAGGTGGCATTTACCCTTTCGGTCTGTCCATTACTCTGGTGGTGATACCCTGAGGATAGAGCTCTCTGAATACCCATCTGTTGGCATAAGGACGACCAAAAAGATGACGTGAATTCAGAACTAATATCAGAAACGATGGTAAGAGGAAGTCCGTGAAGGCGAACAATGTCCTTCAGGAAAGTGGTAGCTGTCTGAGGAGCTGATGGGAGTCCTGGTAAGGGGGAGAAATGGGCTAACTTGGAGAACGTGTCAATTGTTACCATTATGGCTCTGAAACCATCCGATAAAAGAAGGAACTATAAAGTCCATAGAAATATGGACCCATGGTTGGGAAGGAAGAGACTCTTGTTGTAACAGCCCCACAGGTTTACTGGTAGAGCATTTACTCAAGGCGCAATTGGGGCAGGTAGAAACAAAAAGTGCCACATCGCCTCGCATACTAGGCCACCAAAAATATCGGGATAGGAGATCAAAGGTTGCCTTCTGTCCCTTATGACCTGCTGAGGGGAGATCATGACACCAAGAAATGGCTTGATCTTGAAGGGGCTTGGTGGGTAAAAATAATGCTTGCCTTTCAGGCATAGACCATCCTTGAGATGTAAAGGAAATCTTGACTCTAGCGGTTTAACTCCGGATTCGGTACCTTCTGTTACTTCTTGTAGAAAGTTATTGAGCACTGCAATGACGTCTTTACCTGCCAGAAGTCTTTCGCCTCTATACAGGGAGTCCTTTTTCTCTTCTTGACTATGTGATAAAGCGTTGGCTAGGGTGTTATCCTTTCCCGGTATGTAAGTGAGTGAGAAATCAAACTAAGAAAAGAAAATGCCCAACGGGCATGACGAGCATTTCGACACTCCATATGTTGTAATATACAGAGATTACGATGGTCTGTTCTTACAGAGAAGGGATGTAGCGCTCCCTGTAAGAGATGGCGCCTTTCAGTACAGGCCTGACGGATAGCAAGAAGCTCCTTTTCAATAACTGGATAGTTGAACTCGTTGGTGGTAGGAGTTCTGGAGAGGTAAGCAATGGGGTGTTCCAATCCGTCTTCTCTAGTCTGTAGGAGTACCGCTCCGATGGCACTATCCGAGGCGTCAGATTCCACTATGAACAGAAGATCTTGGTTAGGCTGTCAGAGAATGGGAGCTGTAGTAAAAGCTTGCTTGAGTTGGTTGAAAGCCTTCTCTGCCTCAGCATTCAACTGAAAAGATACACCCTTCTTTAACAAAGCAGTGATAGCCAGCACTTTCTTAGAAAAGTTTGTTATAAACCTTCGGTAGAAGTTTGCCAATCCTAAAAACCTTTGAACATCTTTGACTGTCTTGGGGGTGGGTCACTTCAGGATGGCCTGGATCTTGGAAGGATCCATCTGAACATCCTCTGCCGAAAGGATGAAACCTAGAAAGGTAATGGATGACACTTAGAATTCACATTTTCCTGGTTTGGCATATAGGGGATTTGCTTGAAGACGGGAAAGTACCTCACGTACATGTTTCCGATGTTCTGATGCAGATGATGTATATACCAAAATGTCGTCTAGATAAACTATGACATTCACAAACAATAGGTCTGAAAATAACTTGTCCATGAACCTCTGGAATACTGCACGGGCATTGACCAATCCGAAAGGCATGACAGTGTACTCAAAGTGGCCTAGGGGTGTGCGGAAAGCCGTTTTCCATTCATCACCAGCTCCGATATGCAACAAATGGTAGGATCCCCTAAGATCTAACTTTGTGAAAATGGTGGCCCCTCGAACCGCCTCTAGAATCTCCTTTATTAATGGCATGGGGTAGCGGTCCTTGATGGTCTGTTGGTTGAGGCCCCTATAGCCTATACAAGGTCTTAATTCAGATGAACCTTTCTTTGGGATGAAAAAGAGTGATGCTCCTGCAGGGGACTTAGATTCTCGTATAAGTCCGTGTTCCAAGTTGGTCTCAAGGTAATCTTTCAAAGCCTGCCGTTCAGGGATGGAAAGAGGATACATCCTCCCAAAAGGAATGGCGGCTCCTGGGATGGTTTCTATGGCACAATCTTCTGCACGGTGAGGAGGAAGGAGATGATAGACTTTATCTTCGACCACTTCGGAGAAGTCCTGACATTGAATGGGCACGGAATTGATGATTACTGGTGGCGCTTCGCCTTGGATACCTGGGAGAGACGCTAGTGTATATCGTTTCAAACAGTGATCTCTGTAGTAGGAAGAAGTGAAGGACACTGTATTTTCAAACCAGTCAATAGAAGGGTTGTGACGACGCAACCATGGCATGCCCAATATTATGGGAAAATGGGCTGCCTTAATGAGATCAAACACTATCTCTTCTTGATGCTTAAATACGGTCACCCCAATTGGAATGGTCTCCCACTCAATAGGTCCATATGAAAGAGGAGACCCATCAACACCTTCGACTGGAACTGATCTGGTCTTGCGGTGGATAGGAAGAGAGTTCTCATGAGCCTAACTGATGTCGAGGAAATTGCCTGCGGCCCCACAGTCCAGCATGGCCAAGACTTCCCATTTCTTGTCGGCCAATAACAGATGCACCTTGACTATCATGAGGCAACTGTTTTCCGAGTCTCTGGACAGTCTGGAAGGATTACAGGGACTGATAGCGATCACCCCTGACCTATCCCTGTCTAGGTTCGGTGCGTCGCGTTTCCCGACCGCCTTGGTGGGACTTCGGGGCAGTTTCTCAAAAGATGTTTCTGGGAGCCACAGTACATACATAAGCCTAGGTCTTTTCTTCTCTTCCGTTCCTCAGCCTTTAAAGGCCCTCTGACTGTGCCAATCTGCATCGGCTCTTCTCCGGAGGGTACAACTGTCTTCTCAGTCGTGGGATAAGAATTCAGCGGAGGAAGCAAGTAAGAACGACTTTGTCTCTTTTCATTCTTGCGTTCAGATAGACGGTACTCCATCTGCAAGGTGAGGGTAACCAACTCTTGAAAGGACTGCGGGCGGGCAGTTCTTGCCAGCTCATCTTTCAACTCATCTTGGAGTCCTCGGCGGAACAAAGTTTGTTGTGCGGAGTCCGGCCAACCAGCCTCTGATGCCAGGCGTTGAAATGATGCGGCGTAGGTCTGTACATCTTGAGATCCCTGTCGTAAGTCAACCAAAGCTTCATAAGTGGAGTATCGGACTTCAGGTCTTTCAAAACGATTCTTGAACTGTTGGGTAAACATTGCATAGTCATTAGTGACCGGGTCTGATCGGGTGATCAAAGGGGTTGCCCAAGCCAGGGCATTGCCCACTAAGTTAGATACCAGGAACCCCACCTTAGCTTTATCAGTCTCAAAGGTTCGGGGCCGTAAAGTGAAATACATAAGACAGGCATCCAGGAATTCTTTCAAAGACTTTGGGTTGCCGTCGTATTTCCCAAAGGGCAATGGGTAGGGAGGTAGATCGCCTCTGGTTCCTTCTCCCCTAGTGGCTACTTCGGTTACTTGTTGCTTTAAGGCAGCATTTTCCGAGCGGAGGTTCTGCATTTCAGTTGTTAAACCTTGAATGGCAGTAACCAACTCGTGGTATTGTTCTAAAGAAGCCATGGTCTCTGTTGGGCGTTGCACTCTGTCAATACCAGTTGTTTCCTCCCTCCCTTCCTCCTAACCTGCGACCTCCAGTGACTCCTCTTCAGGGGTCTTCTTCTTCTTCTTGTGGCACTTCTGAAGAGGATTTCCCTTATTTTCCTTCTTGTGAAGAAGATAGGGTCTCTCTCCCAGGATGCCACCCTGTCGGTCAGGTGCTCCCCAACAGGGTGGTCTCCCTGGGAGCAAGCCCAAAATTACAGGGAAAAGCCTCCAGGCACAAAAACCAGTCTCAGCCTTCATGTACAAGTTTGAGACCGAACATGTACTCTAGAATTACCAGTGGCACAAAGATCTAGCTATATGGATTAGATACATTGATGATATTTTTGGTATCTGGACAAGCACAGAACCTGAACTTCTAGCCTTTTTCAATTTCCTCAACAGCATAGATCCCAGGATCCAATTCACACATGAACACTTGCGCAAAACCATACATTTCCTGGATGTCAAAATAAAGATCACAGATTGTGAATACCAAACTACAATTTTCCGCAAGAGCACAGACCGTAACAACCTTCTACAAAGACTGAGCTTCCATCAACCCAGCTTGATTAAGAATCTCCCTTATAGTCAAATGCTATGGGTTAAAAGGATAGTCAGCAAGCCTATAGACCATCAAAATGCAGTCAAAGAGATGGGAGATAAATTTCTAGAGAGAGGATACTCAAAGGAGGAAGTGGAAGCGGCAGCCATTCGGACTGCTGCTCAAAATAGGGAAGACCTACTGAAACCCAAAGCAAAAACAGAATCAACACCTCCTCTTTGTGTCTTTGTATCTAAATACTCCAGACAAAGTAGCCGCATTAAAACTATAATCAAGAAAAATTGGAACACTATCACTTGCGACCAGAGAATAGAACATTTGTTCAGAGAGTTTCCAACTTTTGCCTATCAATGCAGCCAAAATTTGAAAGATAAACTAGTCAGCACCAAACCTCCACGTAGAAAGAAGATTACAGATCGCATTGGGACATTCCCTTGCTTAAATTGCTACAACTGCAACTACATCATGAAAGGGGAGAATGTCAACCACCCGTATTCTGGAGAAAAAATTAAACTGAAAGACTAAGCTACATGTGACACACAGAACATCATCTATGGGATCAAATTCCCATGCAGCCTCTTTTATGTTGGGCAAACACAACGTACAGCCACAGTCCGGTGGAATGAACATTGATCTTGCATAAGAAATCACACTGATACTTCGGCGGTAGCCAGACACTGACGAGAAATACAACATAATCTGGCACAGATAAAATTTGTGATCCTAGAAGTGGTCCAAAGATTTCACAAACATGAACATTTACAGAAGAGATTAGAACAACGAGAAACATATTGGATTGACCGACTGAACTCTTTAACACCCAAAGGGATCAATGAAGAGATTAACTGTATGTGCTTTCTATAAACAGAGAACTGCGTGAATCTCTTCGGTACACAAGATGTATGAACTCCAAATAGATTGTATGAAAATATGAATACTTTTTGATTCTGATGTTCCTTTTTTGTTTTTAATACCTGCACATACTATGACCTAGGTCCCATTTGTGAATATAAATCAATATGCATATATAATTGACCATCTGAACATGTATTCCAATCTAGGATTCTGTACTCTGTAAACTGTTTATGTTTCCCACTGGATGTTTTTTTCCAAGTGGATTTTGCATTAGAGTGGTTGCTTAGATATTGGCACCCAAAACATCTGACTCAACATCGATTGATGCACGTGCTACGTGCCACCTACATTAGAAACATATTCTGTATAACTTAAGCAGTTTCCACACAGAAAGAATCATGGCTGTTGAATTTTTATACTCTAAATACGTCCTCATACTCTTAACACCGTTTACCCGCGGTGTTGATATCTGTAGAATACCCTAGATTGTTCACGTAGCCATGGAGACAGTCCCGCCCACCCACGAATATGGGGGTGGGGCCCGAGAGGTATGTGCAGCGGCTTCGCTGGTGCGCATCGCCTCGCTCTGTCTCCATGGCAACACATAAATGCTTGAGCGATCACTCACGCTCGAGCTTCTGCGAGTTCATTTCGTGACTTTGTTCTGCTGAACAAGGTAAGCGCCCCAGCCACACGTAGCAATATAGATCATTGCAGATTCTGTGTCGCACTTACTAGCTCCCATTTCATTTTTGACAGGAGCAACGATCGTACGTGCGTCATGCACGCTAGTTGAAGATCTATTTGAAACACAAGGTACAAACGCTTAAACTCTAACGCATTTAATCCATATACTAGTTGTTTTGACTTTTTCAACTTTGCTGATTTATAGCTTTCTTTTGTTTCTATATCAACACTTTGGTACGCATGGATGAACACTAAAACATTGGTATGTGATTTTCTGCCCTTTTCGCATGATTTTAACACACTGATATCTGGCTTTTTGTATGCAATCTATTGTGACAATGAAAGTGTATGTTAGTCATATTAGAGCTAACACATTTTGTACAGCCCTGAAGAAGGTTATAAACCGAAATGCATTTGCATATGTGCATGAAACTTTAACCATTATATTTGCCTGGCCTCATTGAATATGAATTAATAATATTTGATGAAAGAACCAAGGAGGAATGTGAATAAACTGTTCCTCTGTGAAAATTTCAATTATCCGTTGTTGAGAATACTAATTATTTTTGGAAAACCCACAAATACTATAGTACACACATGTGCAGCCCGGATAAGGGCCAACTGAGAGCATCAGTTCAAATAGGGTGAATACACTCTATTTTTGTTTTCTCATTGATTTTTGGTCCCTATGCCATAGGACCCTTTTTTACTGGTAGTTCTAGGACCAAGTAAGAGTAATTTTAATTACATTACATTTACAAGTGAATAAGATTGAATTACCGACGTAGTGCCCACCTACTTCCTGCACACCAGCCCCATCAAAACACTACAGTATTACAGAATCAGAGCGGCTGTCAGAGGGTACTGGCCATCATTCCCGAAAGAGCCTGAGGAGTGTGATGTGCTGAGTATGGTGGTAACAGGTGGGAACCCCAGGGGCATGGTATCCAAGTTATACAAAAAATGCCAAGCAGCACTAACACAACCTATGAAGGTTAAAGAGAGATGGGGTTTGATATAGGAACCATACTAGAAGACACACAGTGGACCCGCGGGTGCAGCCTGACAAAGGAGGTGATCCTCAATGCCAGACACAGACTCATGCAATTCAAAGTACGTAACAGACTTCTTTACACTCCCCCAAAATCTGCTAGTTTTGCCCCATTGTTGTCTAGTGCCTGTGTCAAATGTAATGCAGAGGTGGCTGATGCGCATCATATGTACTGGGACTGCCCCAAGGTAATTCAATTCTGGCAGGAGGTAGCAGAAGTATTGCATACATGCACAGGAGACCACCCACACCTGACACTTCCTAAATACCTGTTTGGGGACATAGGTAAGATAGCGATAAAGCTTAGATGACTCTTCAATCTGGGCTGCTTGTTGGCCAAAAAATGCCTTCTATTGAGATGGAAATCTAGAACAGCCCTGGACATTAAAATGTGGATCCAAGAAATTACTTATGCCAACGAATGTGAGGCCTATGTGTCTCTTGTAACACCATGTTGCATACTGAAGAATATCTGGGAGCCATTCCTTGAATACTTAGCTGCACAGACCACTGTATGATGCTGTCCAAATGAAATTTAAATGTAATTGATCACAGGTCACAGCCTCGTTGTAGACTGTTATGTAAGAATATATGTTTTTCACCGCACTGAACAAATACAGTTTAAAAAAAAAGAAGGCAGCCTTAATCAACATGGAAGAGAGTCACAAAAGATACAAGCGACAGGCTGAGATCCATCGTCGCAAAGTGCCCGAGTGGAAGGAAGGAGACCAAGGGCCTCATTACGACCCTGCCGGTCCGGAAAGAACAGTGGCGGTAAAACCGCCACCACCGTTCTTTCCAGACAGTCTGATTAAGAGTCCTGCAGGCAGGAGGTGTCACTCCCGCCAGGTCTGACCTGGCGGGATTTACACCACCCGCCTGCAGGCGGACATGGAAACACTGGCTCCGTCATAGACGGAACCAGTGTTTCCATTTTCCCCATCCCCATGGAGTTCTATGGGACTCCATGGAATGGGGACTTATAGAATTCCGCCTCTGGAATTCCTGGGTCACCAGGGTCGTAATGCCCCAGTGATTCCGGGAATCACGGAGGCGGAATGGTAATACGGGTCTGACGGTAACCTGATGTTTTTTCCGGCACGGTTACCGCCGGACTCGTAATGAGGCTCCAAGTATGGCTTTCCACCAAATGCTTACCAAGATGGACGCATCCCTCCAACCTAGCACCCGGTATTTGGGGCCATTTCCCATCTTGTCCCGCATCAACCCTCTGGCATTCAAGCTCAAATTACCCAACCAACTAAGATGCATTCACCCAGTCTTTCACACTTCCTTGTTCAAATCTTTTCTTCCCGACAAATACCAGAGGAAGGCTGCCCTCAAGATGCCTTTCAAAGATCCATCTCCGAAGTCTACAATGTGGAAAAGATTGTTGACTCCTGTCATCACAAAGGGAGATTACAGTACCTGGTTAGATGAAAGGGATATTCGCCAGTTGAAGACTCTTGGCAACCTGTCTCAAACATGTCTGCTCCCAAATGTCTGCAAAGATTTCACATCCTTTATCTGGGAAAACCGGGGGCAAGCCCCCCAGCAAGCAGGAATACTGTCATGAATAGAGGTTCCTGGAAGCTTTGGACTTGATGGAGGAGCCGCCATTAGCATTCCATTACGCACTTCTGGCCACGAACAACTCCTTCCGTTCTGATTTCCTTATCTGCACTGTGGCCCCACCCACTGTGCGTTGCAACTCTAGCATTTGCTACACGCTCCTCGCCAGTTCGCTTAGCGTTCTTGCTACTTTTGTCCCTCAACTCTGCTGCCTTTCTCCCAGTCTTCCCTCTCTGGTCTCGTTCCGGCTCCTGATTCCGTTCTGTTCCTTCGCTCTAACTTTTCTTCAGCTTTTGCTCACCTCCCTATTATTCCCGTACTTCTACCTTTGTCTTTCGCGTGTGGTCCGGACCGCGAGTTCCGGCTCGCCTTCCATACTGCGGGTCCTCGCTCTCCCTCTTTTCTTATTTTCCGTCTTTACCTTGTCTTATCGTCTTTCCCTTCAGAACCGCAGATTACTGTTACAGCTCGCCCATCATCTGTTACCGGCTCCCGCCTCCTCTCCCTCACTGTCTTTTCAGGTTCTCCGCACGCAAATCTTTGGCGCTGCAGAAATGTTCTGCCTGCCATACGTTATCCTTCTGCTGATTCGCTGTTTGCTGTCGTTTGTTACAGGGGCCTTTCCTTCTCACTGTATCCCACCATTCTGGCGGTTTCTCTGATATTACTTTCCGCTCAACTTCCTTACTGTTTTCTGAGCTTTACACATTGTTTAGCATGATTTTTGGACTTACCTCTTCCCATTAGACCGTCTTCACTTGCCTTACTGGAAGCTCCTCCACTTCTCGCTGGACAGAGCCTTTGTTCTCCTTGCTGCAAGACTTCTCTTCATTGTGAGAAGTGCCCTTTCCTTCAGCTGCTGCAGAGCATGTGCGCCCGACCACGTCTTTAAGGAAGATATTTACAGTGGACTTTACCATCATTCCGGAACATCTTCAAGGGGATTTTTGCCATTTGGTTTTTTTCCTTACCTGGGCTGCACAGGGAAAACACCATTCTTGTTGTGACCTGTCTCTCAGTTCAACGACAGTGGCAAATTCCCAGAACAGATCCTATCTCTTCAAAAAGAAAGAAGGGAACCCCCGAAGAAACCACTGGGGAACTCTCTGACTCAGAAGCCTCAACAAGCGGAAGTGACACCAAACCACAGATGAGACCTGAAACTATTGACAGTGTTCAACATCTACTTTGGGTCCCTGTGAGCTGGAAGTTAATGTGGCTGGGAAATGTAAACCTTCTAAAATTCCTCCCTTTCTCTCTGACATACTGTTCTCACTCTCCTTCTAAATACCTGATGCCTCTTCCACCACAATGCCTTCTCCAGCTTCCAATCCCTACTATAAGACTCATTCTTCTCTCACTTCCCACTGCTTACTTTCACTTCCAAGTCTCAGCATCCTCAATCATGGGTCACCCTATTTATAGGCTCTTTCTGCAGAGATTGCGTTGGATGCTGCGCAAATGGAGGCGTACCCAGTCGCATGAGGACCTGTAACTCTACCTCACTGCCCTGAACTTCTCAGGTCCTCTCTGGATAGAGCGAAAAGGGAATTCTGCCTATCCCTCATTGATTCCCACTCCAACCATCCTCACCGGCCACAGGGTGTACGAAAAGAAGTAGTGAAACTATGTTCCCTGCTGGCCTGTCCCCGCTCCAAACAAATCCCACCACCACACCCCCCCACGTGTAATCCAACCCCCCAAACACACCTGCTGTATAAGGGAATGTTCAGTGCAGTGCACTGAAGTGCATTTCAACTTCTTCCTACACTTTTATTTTAAAACAAAACCATTCCAGAATGGTTCTTTTAAAAAAAATAAAAATATAGGAACAGTACAAGTAGAGGAGCACCGCTCTTGCCCACTTCGACCACTGCACCTAACCCTTCCCTGCAAAAACCTCCAAAATTAGAGACTATCCCCTGACCATCCCCTGACCTTCCTCACGCTCCCTCCTACATTTTACACTCCGCCCACTCTACCATCATCTTCTGTCTCTAGCTCCCACTTTAGTCACACTGATACTGAAGAAGTCCTATCGCTACTAATTAATGTTAAACCCTCTTGTGCCCCATCAGACCCTCTTTCTCCTCAGCTAGTCAAGTCTATTGCCCCTTTAGTGGTCTCTCACCTCGCTGAACTCTTCATGTCCTTTAACTTTGCTTGCTTTCCCTCTTTATCAAAACAACCACGGTTATCCCTTCTAAAAAAGCAAGGGCTGACCCGAACCTACCAGCTAACATTTGCCCCGTGCCTCTCCTTCCACACTACTCTAAAGTGCTTGAAAGGGTTGTGTTCAACCATTTTACCAATTTCTTAGACATCCACAACATTCGAGAACCGTCTACAAGCAGGTTTCTGCTCCTGTCACTCCGCAAAAACGGCTCTCATGAAAGTTTACAACTTCATCGCCTCAACTAGGCATTCCAACGTATCCTCTATCCTAATTCTCCATTACCTGCCTGCTGCCTTTGACACTGTCGATCACTCAGATCTCATTAATACTATTTCTTCTGGGGACTCGTGATCAAGCCCTTGCCTGGATTGAATCCTAAATGGCACCTCACCAAGGATCTGTCTCCTGGAGCAACAACACCTCCCAACTCACTCCTCTCTCCTGTTGGTGTTCCACAAGGCTCTGTTGTGGGTCCCCTCCTCTCTGCTCTTAGTGCACTTGTCTCCTCCTTTGGGTTCTCATACTGACTCTTTGCGGACGATACCCAAATCTTCTTCTCTTTTCCTGATCTCTCCTCTGATCTCTCTATCAAAATGTCCAACTGTCTCTCTGCCATGAAATATTGGATGGCTTCGCACTCTCTGATGTTAAACTCAACAACGCAGAGGTGCTCTTCTTCCCTGCCAAATGCTCTCTCATATCTCTTCCTCTGCCTATCCAGTTTCTACCTGCCACTCTCCTACACTTCTTCCGCTAGAAACCTCAGCGTCATCTATGATCCTTCTCACACCATCTTTACTTTCATCTCCAAAACTGCAATAGCATCTCGCCTCAACCTCCTAAACATTAGGAAAATTGGGCACCTCCTTCCTTTAACACTGCCAAGCATCTCTTAACCACTATTGCCTTCTCTAAACTGGGCTACTGTGCCAACATCCTCTTTGGTCTCCCAACTTTGTTATCTGTCCTCTTCACAAGATCATTAACTTTGCTACCAGGACTCGCTTTGAACTCCCTCACTTCACACCTACTTCCTCTTTCCTTCACCAGGCTGGATGGCAGATGATGCAAAACAGGGCCAGATTTAAATGTCTTCTCCTGGTTCACAAATCTATCCACGGTAAGGCACCACTGTATCTGTCCTCTTCTATCCAACTCTACAAGCCTTCTCGTAATTTCCGCTCTGCCTCCTCGGCTACCCTTGTAGCTCCTCGCCCTCCCTTTGATTCCTCTCTTTCTCTCTTCTTGCTCCACTTGCATTAAATTCTCTTCCCACGGACATCCGAGAAACAGTACAAGCGGATTTATTCAAAACCAAACTAAAAGCCTACCTCCTCACCTCAGAGTTACCCTCTTACTCTACCTCTCATTTGGCTTGTAGCTAACAGTTCCTCCTTGCCACTAACCTGCCTGTGTTCCTCACTTTCACTGCCTCCACACTAGCCCTTCAGCCATCATGGTCACATCCCAAGCACAGCTGGCTGTACTGCCTACCTGCACTTATAAATGTCCAATGTTGGTTGTCCATAATCTACGAATGTATTGTCCTCGGTGATTGTTCTATTTAGTCCCCTCCACAACCTGGTCAGAATGTTCCTCAAACTCGCTCCATTGTAAGAAGCTCACTGCTTCCTGTCAAATATGATGTCTTATATATTGTATGTTCTGTTGTGATCAAAAGAGCATTGCACACCCCTATATATAAATAAAGAATATATTAAGTCAACCTAAACATGCTGTGGCTAAGTTAAATAGTACATTTTCCAGCTTTGTGTATGATTTACTTTATGCAAAAAGGATAGACGTTTTTGACCCATCTGAATTCAGTTTTAGGATATCAAATTCCATGCAGGTCTTGAATCGTCATACAAGTCGAGTAAGTCCTCTTCACTCCTTTGATGAAAAACCTCCAGGTAGTATAGCTGCAGATAGATAGCTGAGGAAACATTGCTACATGGATAGTAAGATGGAATTGAGATGCCTAAAGTGTTCTATTCTAAGTGGATAAAAGTCATCAACAATTTCTGTATCAGCAAGATAGTGCAACTGTGCTTACTATAGTTTTAAAGAAAGTTGCTAAATAATTCTGGAACATAATAAATGGCAAAAGGGTGTCTCAATCTCTTCTTCAATTCAGAGAAAGATTAGAGGGTGTTTTTATGCAAAGGTTTCTGCAAAGAAAGAAACTTTAATAATTCCAAGAGCCAGTCGGTGGGGTAATCCCCTAAAAGACTTGGATTTTTCGGAAGAGGATATTTCTAATTTAATTTTGAAGGCTACAAATTCTAAGACCAAAGGTCTCAATGGCCTGTCAAATGCCATTCTAAAAGGGGACCTGTATTTATGGTCGCAATTCTTTTTGTGTTATTCTCAAATATTTTGAAAAAAATACTTGCAGAATCCTGGAATTTGGGATATGTGATCCCCATTTCTAAGAAAGGGGACAGGGCCTCTCTTTTATATTACCACCTGATCACACTACTCAATGTAAGAAGTAAAGTGTTTGCATCCATTGTTTAAAAAATAAAACCTGGAGAATTGGGCAGAGAGATGTAATAGGGTGAACCCTTTTCAGGTAAGCTTTAGAAAGGGCTTAGGCACCAATTAAAACAGGGGTTTGCTCCTGTTGCTTACCCCCCAAACACGTCTAAAAAGAAGTCGATTTATGTTGCATTTGTCAACTTAGCATTGGCTTTTGAGCTAGTAAACTGCAACAAATTGTGGAGCAAACTTTTCAAATGGGGCTATCCTCCAGCCTTTATAGATATTATTAAAACTCTTCACACCAACAACTGTTTGCAGATACGCCTGGATGCTAAGGATCATATGCCCGAACAGTTATTGCATTTTGTGGGTCTCCGCCAGGCTTTTATACGGGCCCTGTTCAATCTTTTTATTTTGGATTTTAATGATTGTTTTGCAAAAGTGTCAACTTTTTCTCCGAAAAGTGGGATCAGTGCCCATTCATTGTTGGTGGAAAGTCTGATCTGCAGAAGAACATTGGGGTTTCCCAAGTGTGTTCCCATAGCCATTCTGAGGTATTGCGATGGATCCTGCAGAATCATCACTGAACCCCAGCCCAAGATCTCCTCCCATGTGGTCTGGGGAAGGCAGCTGCTACCTGATCCTAACCCTGAGGGTTGCATCATGAGGGCCCTGTTCAATCTTTTTATTTTGGATTTTAATGATTGTTTTGCAAAAGTGTCAACTTTTTCTCCGAAAAGTGGGATCAGTGCCCATTCATTGTTTAGCATTTGCTGACGATCTAGTTATTATCGATCAGACTCCAATAGGTCTTCAAAGGGCATTAAGAGCATTGGATTTTTAAAAAACTTCTAATAGTCTCTGTATGAAAACAAAGTAATGGTGGTTTCTACAGCTTGGAAAAAACTAAAGTACATTTCACGTGGTTTGTAAGTAATTTTAAGCTTGACATTATTAGTAACTTCAAATACCTTGGTTACAAAATTTCTAGAATAAGTAGCGCAAAGGCGATTTTTAAGAAACCTTGGTTTAAAGCATTGCTTTATGCGTCAAAAATTAAAGAAATATTCTAGATATGGCAAATTCTCTTTCTTACCAGCTATACAATATTACAAAGCTAAGGTTACGCCTTGTTTTCTATATGGGGTGTACATTTATCTTGAAATGAAACCCTAAAAGTGGGCGGTGGTGGAAAGTCTGATCTGCAGAAGAACATTGGGGTTTCCCAAGTGTATTCCCATAGCCATTCTGAGGTATTGCGATGGATCCTGCAGAATCATCACTGAACCCCAGCCCAAGATCTCCTCCCATGTGGCCTGGGGAAGGCAGCTGCTACCTGATCCTAACCCTGAGGGTTGCATCATGAGGGAGGATCACATGGGAGGAGATAGCTGCCAGGGGGAAGTGGTGACACCATTGGGAAAGACGCCTTATTCTTCTTCTCATGAGGATGAGGATCCTGTAATTCCCAAATATCTAACGGCATTTAATGGGGGGTCCTTTCCTTTCAACACAGCCGCCTGCTCTGCTGCAGAGCCTCCTTCACCCCGACGAAGCCCCGGGCTGCTGGACTTTAATAGCCTTTTTCATCATTCTAGGTAAGCCCTTTTTGGGCCTGTTGCAGATCGAGTGATGCACGCTTTTATTTAATAGCGTGCCTGCTTAATTGACTTGCACAAAAGGCGAGATTCATTTTATTGTGCACCCTAAATCTCGTGGTTTTTGCTACGTAGAGCCATACTTACACTGGGAAGCACCATCTTCCAAGATGGCCGCCTCACTGGAGTGCTTTTGTGAGTCCAGCCAATGCGGCCGTGATTGGCTGACGCGCTTCTCATCTTCTCAATCGTGGAGCCGGTAGGGGAAAGCCGGCCCCACCTAAGGCCCACCAACAGCACTTCACGCTCCACCACCTATCAGCCTCATGGAGCAACTGCACAGCATGCAGCAAGCCACCCCACAAACTTGTCCCTCTGGAGCTTTGTTTTCCCACCAAGAACACCAGTGAGTCTTGTCCTGGACAGTAATGCCTTCCACTAAGTCACCCAAATGTGGAATTTAGGTGTGCCTACGCCATCCTGCATTTATGCCTTTCATATCCCTTCTCGTCAAAGCATCTCTTGCTTCTGGTTAATTTGAATTCTGGTATACTTTTAACAACTCTTCGCCGCCATTTTGCACTGTATTTCTGTGTTTTTGGTACATTCGAATCCTGGTGTGCTTTTAACAACTCTTCACCCCCACATTGCACTGCAAGCCACCGATAGGAGAGCAGTGAGTTGTGTCCCTCCCATTGTCACTTATGGTTCGCTCTTCCCCTCCCCCGCTTCCCCTGTGAGGATCTCCTGCTCGGCAGTCACGTTCAGAGGCCACCCACACGTAGACTGGCCAACAGCCACGGCCTGCTGTACCGATCCCCGCTCCTCTGCCTCCGCATCCTGTTCTTTGCTCTGCCCCAGTACTGATCTCACTGTGACCTACCAACTGAGCACCACTGGACAAGGCTAATGCTTTAATCACCCAGCAGTGACCACCTGCATGCGAGTTGGGTAGAGCATCCACAGGCAAAAAGAGCGAAGTACCAAGAACCCTTCAACAATAGTTACGTTTCGCTCTACCATTCCACTACAGTTCGCTCTCTCTGGAGCCTGTCTCAGTATACGCTGCAACACCCCAGGGTTCGTCAAGGCTCCTCAACAAGGCTACCATCTGTTTCACCCAGAACTCACCTTCCGCCCGTACTGCACTGCAATCTGTGATCCCTTCCACAACAAAGCTGCCTTCTGTTTCATCCAGATCTCTCCTTCCACCGTTACTGCACTGCAATCTGTGATCCCTTCCACAGCCCATAAGCAGATTTCTCTGACCCACTTATGCTCCCTCCAAAGGCTTCATGATCACGCTGACATTAGAGTCAGCCCCACTGACCTATCCCCTTCCATCCAGGTCTGCCTCCTTCCTGCCTTTTTGACCAGCCAAGTACTCTGAGATCTGCACACCAGCTTCCCCTTCACCTGCCTCCAATCGACGTGCAACTCATCCACTCTCTTGCCCCCTTCTCCAGTTGGCCACCACAGGAAAGCAGGACCTAGTAACTCTACTCCTCTCTGCTCCCCATCATTCTGATCAAACATAAGCTTCACGAAGACTCAAAAAGTTTAAAAGATCCAGCCAGCAACCAAGGAGTGTATCCAGCCCCTCCCGAACTGCCCTAAAGGACTCTCATGCATGCGCTGTCACTCCCGCATGCACCCTCCTCCTTCCTCTACCACACCCCGTCCTGCTGCCTGGCCCTCTCTCAAAGCACTGTACTTAATTATCATGACGATCTCCACATTCAACTATCCTTCACCCACCAACCCCCAGCTTCCCCCCCCTGCCCCAGCTTGACTCCACAACCTTATCTACCCCCAAATCGTAGACACGTCCAACATTATTGACCTTGCTTTATGGAATGCAAGATCCCTCTAAAACAAGACCACTGTTGTCTTGGATCTATTTCTATGTCTAAACCTTCACTTCCTCCGCATTACTGAAACATGGACCCCCCCACAATACTACAGTTCCTGCATTTCTCACTTCCTCCTCCTCTTCTTTCGCTTATGTTCCCCGGGCCACTAGACGTGGTGGTGGCATTGGTCTTCTTTATCACCCTAAGTACCTATCTACTCCCTGCCCTACACCTCTCCCAGCCTTTCCCTCCTTCGAATACATGTACAAAATCTTCACCTCTCCACACGCCATATCCTTTCTCATTATCTAGCGTCCACCTGGCCCACTTGGATCCTTCTATGATGACATTGATCACCTCCTCGGCCACATCTCTCCTAGTCCCACACCACTGATCATGCTTGGCAATTTCAACCTCCATCTCTCCACCACTCAACTAACTTCCCCCTTCCTCTCAATTCTCAACTCCTACCTTCTTACCACTCTCCCTACTCCACCCACTCACTCTTCCAGCTCCTATCTAGACCTAATCATTGTTTCCTCTTCACCGCTTCTTCTGTATGTGACCTCCCTAGCTACTTGTCCAACCATTCTTTACTATCTGTCTCCCTTACCCCCTCTCCTTGTTCCGCTCCCCCCACACCTTCCACCTCCTTCTCCCGACACGACCTGCGTAACTTTAATTCTTCTCTTTTCTATGACAGCTGCACCAACCCCCTCACTCCCTGCAAAGGAGGCACATCCACTCTCTCCTCATCCCTCACCACCAGTCTTGACCAACTGTATCCTCTCACCTCCTTACGCCCTTCCCACAAACTCACCTAACCCTGGCTCTCTCCACATCTCTTCTCTATGTGCCGCCTCCCTCTCTGCCTTGAAAGAAACTGGCTTAAACACTGCTCTCCAGCTAACCAGGCTACTTACTTCTCCTACCACACTCTCTATGACAACTGCATCAAATCTGCCAAACAATCTTACTTCTCTGACCTCCTCCACACTCAATCTTCTCACACCCGTCGTATATTCCAAACCTTGACTCGCCTTCTCTCTCCCCCACTCCTGATCCTTCTACTGCCTCACCTCTCTCAGCTACCGATCTCGCTAACTTCTTCTCCTCTCAGGTGCACACTCTACGCCAAGACATCCTACAATCCCCCTCATACACTCCCCCGCCTCCTTCTCTCTCAACACCCCACCTCCATTTCTAACTTTACTCCTGTTTCTGACCCTGAAATCTCACTTCTTCTGTCCAAACCTCACCCAACCGCTGCTTCCTGCGATCCCCTTCCCACCTCTCATACCCAAAGTCCAGTCGGTCCTGGTACCGTACCTTGCCTCCTTCAACATCTGTCTTGCTACCTCTACCTCAAACATGCAATCATCATTCCCATTCTGAAAAAGCCCTCAGCAAACCCTCTCCTGGTCTCAAACCTTTGCCCCATCTCCCTCTTACCCTTCCTATCCAAGCTTCTCGAAGTCTTGTTTACTCACAACTCTCAGCTCACGTCTCCAATCTCTCACTCCTCCCTCCCATCCAATCAGGGTTCCGCCCCCGCCACTCCACTGAAACTGCTCACACCTCCGTTCTTAGCTCCCTTCTTACAGCCCGCTATTCCAAACACTCTTCTGTTCTCATTCTCCTTGAGCTTTCAGCTGCCTTTGACACAGTAGATCATTCTTTACTTCTTGACTCTCTCTCCTCCTTCGGCTTTAGTGGCTCCGTCCTTGACTGGTTTACCTCCTATCTATCCAACTGCACCTTTGCTGTTTCATGGAGCAGCTGCACATCCCCCTCCTACCCTCTTGATTATGGCGTCCCCCAAGGCTCCGTACTTGGCCCTTTTCTCTTCTCTCTGTACACCTCCTTCCTTGCGCCAATCATCTCTTCCTTTGGTGTATCTCACCACTTCTATGCTGATGACACTCAGTTTATTCTCTCTTTCTCCTCTTTCACCCCTGACATCCATCATTAACTATCATCCTGCCTCACTGCCATCAAATCCTGGATGCCCTCCCACTTTCTTTCCCTGAACACTGAGAAAACTGAAGTTCTATTCTTTCCTGCCAATACTCTCCCTCCTGCTTCTTCTCCTCCTTCCATTATCTTTCCTCCCTCCCATCTCCCTATTTCCCCATCTGCCCGCAATCTTGGTCTCCACTTCGACACTAACTTCTCTTTTACTCACCACATCTCCCTTACCTCCCGTGCATGTCGCTTCCACCTGTACAACATATGCAAAATTCGTCCCTTCATTGCCTTCCACGTCACTAAACTTCTTATATCTCCGTAATCTTCTCTCGGCTTTTCAACTGCTCTGTTCCACCTCTTCGGCCTCCCTTCCTCACACCTAGCCCCTCTTAAATCCATCTACCATTCTGCCATCTGTCCCCTCTGTATTCCTTCGCACCAGGACTGTATCTCTTCTTCCCTTACCTCACTTGGTTGGCTTTCCTTTCACTCTCAACTCAAGTACAACGTTCTCTGTCACGCCTTCAAAACTCTTCATGGACTCCCCCTCCTAACTTGCCTCCCTCCTCTCCTTCTATACTCCCTCTCGTTCTCTCCGCTCTGCTGATCACTTCCTTCAAACTGTTCTGCCTGCACCTTGTGCACAATCCCGTTTCTATTCCTTCCAACTTCTTGACCCACTTCACAGGAACTTTCTCCCTCTCTGCTCCATCATCTCTTACTCCTCCTTCCGCACTTCTCTAAAATCCCACCTACTCCAGTCACCTGCCTGACAGATATCCCCTGATCTGACCACTGTCCTGCACAAATTTATACTACTGACTCTTTTATGGTAAATTGTTCTATATATTGTTCTCTGCTTCATGATTCATGTACAGTTTTTTACTTGCTTTGTAATGACTTGTTGTTCCATGTAAAGCCCTTTGGCTAAAATTGCTATTTAAAATTCAATAAAAACAAATACAAATTTCTGTATTTTTGGTACATATGAATCCTGGTGTGTTTTTAACAACTCTTCACCCCCATTCTGCACTGCATTGCTGTGTTTTTGGTACAGTTGAATCCTGGTGTGTTTCTAACAACTCTTCATCCCAGTTTTGTGGGTCTGAAAGTGTTTATATTGCATCTGTTTTCTCACTTTTATGGCTACTAGGCCGCTTGGTAAATTTGTGCTTGTGCTGTGCAGTCTCTCCTGTATCCTTCATCCTTACCTCTCTACACCACCCCCATGGCACTCACTATCTCACCTATCTATTCTAACTGCCATGCTATTGCCTATCCTCCTTCTCCCACGAAGTCTTGAAGGAAAATGTTTAAGAAAGACATCCTGACCACTAACCCCAGTATACTCATTGCAGACAACTACGTAGGCACATTCTTCCAGGAAGGTTTTCACTGATAACCTATTTTCTGTCCCCTCTCCAGATCTTTGGACGCCTCATCTTGTCTATTCTCTCTCTCCTCACACATCTCCACCCATTTATGGGGGCACTAGATGGGAAGTACTCTTGGCAGGCTTCTCATCATCCAGGTGTATCATTCATGTCTATTGCAACTGCACTATCATGCCTCAGGGTCCTCAACCCAAACTCCTCCTCTTCGACGGGGGCTTGCCATCCCTCATCAACTACCTTCCTACACCTGCTACTACTTCTTCCTCTCTCTCTGTCAACCCTCCTCTGACTGGTGTACCACGCCCCTGTCTCCTCTTTGAAGACCTTGACCTCAATATCCTCGGTCTCACCGAGATGTGGTTCAATGCCAGCTCAGTCACTACTTTTGACACCCTTCTCCCTGATATCTACAAGATCATCTCCAAGCCGTGGCACAGCTGTGCTGTCGGTGTGGTTGCCCTGATCTTCCCTGAGTGGGTCCCTTCTTATCTCAGACCCACCCAGTCGTACTCCTCCTTCGAGAGCCTGGTCTGTAAGATGGTCATCACTCCCAAATCCAACCTGAACATCGCCACTATCTATAGACCACCTGGCTCTATCACCCTGTTCCTCTCTGAATGGGCTGATTTCTCCTCCCCTCTCCTCTCTTCTACCTCTAAACACCTTCTCCTGGGTTACTTCAATATCCACCTTGACTTCTCAATCATGGCGTCAACTCTCTTCCGTGACCTCTGCACCTCGATCTCCCTCTCCATTCTCCTCTCTGGTCCTACCAACTCATTTGGACACACTCTTGATGTCTTGATCCACAATGATCATTTGCTCTCTACCTCACTCACTACCCCTCTCTCCTGGTCGGACCACTCCCTCCTCTCCTCTCACCTGGGTCCTCTGTGCCGTCTAACCGCACCTCCCCCAGCTCTGCCAAACCCGTTCACGGACATCCGCCTGATGAAACGAGTGTCAGCTGCTGCCTTCGCATGCTCCTTCATCGCCCCCTTCCTCCCACTACAGATTCTACTTCTGGTTCCGCTCTCAGCAACCTCCATCTTGCCATCACTAACACTCCCGACATCCTTGCCCTAGTCATGAGGATACGCCTGAAGCATGCCACCAACTGTAACACCTGTTACGATTCTCAACTTGCTGCCCTGAACCGCAAGTGCAGTAATGCAGAATGGAAGTGGCAGATCTCAGGCGCACCCTCTGACAAACTGGCCTATCGCCATCTCCAAAGGCATTACTGATTCTCCATTCACTCCAAGAAAAGGGCCCACATCCAAGCTTGCGTCTCTGGTGCATCCAACAACATTGCTGAACTCTTTAAAATCTGCCAGGAACTAGCCAACAGTTCCGCAGTCTCCACTTACCCTCTGGGGCCAGGGACCACGCTATCTACAGCTGGCTCTCATCAAATACTCTCCTTCCAGATCTTTATGCTCCTCCGGCACCGACTCTCTGCGTGTCAAGCGCTTCTCTAAACAGCAAGCTGGTGGCCAATCTCTTTCCATGGCTGTCTCCCTCCTATGGAACAACCTCCTCTTTCCTCTCTGATCTTCTCAAATTCAGGCAGCTCCTCAAGACTTTAATTTTCACCTCCTCCTTCCCCCTTTCCTAACCGTGCTAAATCCCACAGTCGCTGAGATTGGTGACCAGGGCCCTTATGTGTCCTTATGGGTCCTGGACTCCACCCCCCAATCGCCTTTAGCTTCCACCCACTCCCACCACTTGCCTTAGGCGCTCACTGGCCTGTGCTGTCTCACATGCCTGCACTTATTGTAGTGGCAGATGACCTCTCTTACCAAGTGATCTCTGCTAGGCACTTAACAGCTGCTTGCAACTTACTCCCTAGCACTTCCCTCAATGGAACATCTAGCACTTACCCCCCTCCCACGGCCCTTCTCTCGCTCGGCACTTGCACATTGTGAATGCTCACAAGGCCTAATAGGACCGCTTCTTTCTTTTGCTTCATTGTTATTGTATTTGTATTTAATTCCCTTGTTCCCTCTCTGCTGCCCTGTGGGCTCTTTGAAACACAATTTACTTTCTGTATAAAAACCTTACAAATGCACAATAAATAAATAAAATGCTGTGTGAGGGGTCAGAAATACTAGACGGACAAGTAGATAGAGTTTTCTCACAAGTAGCCATTTTATCAAACAATAATGATGAGACAAGCGCCTAACTTTCCCTAACCTAACCAGGGTTTCCCTACCTGTCGAACTAAGGCTAAAGGAAAATGACCTAATGTCCAAAGATCTCTGTCCCTCACACTCATACATGCAACAGAATCGTATATGGATTATATGGTTGTTCAAACTTCATAAAATGACATTTAAATTCAAACAGTGAAATTATAAACATAAATCCTGTTAACCAGGGTTGAATTCCCTTCCCCTGGATCAATTCAGGATGTTTCAAACCAACGTTTAAAATCAAAAAAGTTATTTTCAATAGCCAAGTTCCACTTGAAGTATGGCACAAAGTTCTGTTCATTCCATAGTTCCTTCACTTGGCCATATAAGTGTCTTGTTTCCAAATAGGTTTTCTCCGTCTTCAAGACAATAGTTAAAGTATCCATAAACTGTTGTTCAACAAACCAAAAAGGCTTTGTCTTCATACACCAAGTCCACATGCAATATCATTATTCTCTTCTCTGAAAACCAATCACTTTTCATTGTCAGGGGAGGATAGCTCAGGGGCAACACGCTCTTCTTGGAAGCAAGACGATGCGCAGCAACACAGGTTCGATCCCCAGATCCGCGCTTAGAAACCTCTCGGTATTAAGCGGGTTAGAAATAACCCATTACAATTACAATATCACATTTCTTCTTAAGCAACACAGTTTTGTCAGGCTGGTTTTATAATAGTTCACCAAAGGACACCAGTGTATGTATCACTTTCTTTCTACCACAACCTTATACCACATTACATTACTTCACCTTCTCTTCTTCCTGGTCCACTCGCCTGCCAGGACTAACCACTAATTGTCCCATTTCTGGCATACTCACCTGCCAGGACAAAACACCTACTACTACTAAGTTTGCTTCAAACTTTCCACACTTCAATCCTCAATGGGGAAAGTTAAATCAACTGTTTCATGGACAAGTCTATTGATTGCCAACAACCACAAGGGGTTTATAACTTTGTCTACAAGGATACAGTACGCATTGACAAAGTTTATCACACTGAAAGAGTTGTACTTTGCTGGTCCAGAAACAACGGTGCCGGTAAGCTTACCGGCACTGTTGTTTCCAGACCAGAAAGGTTAGAATGAGGCCCCATGTCTCTTACACTGATTGGTTTGCCCCAGGCAATGCAGGTTATATTTCTCTCCCCCTTCATGATTGTTATAAGGACAGGCTCTATTTGGTGATCTTTGGTTTTCTTTAATTGCCTTTCTTTGACTTAGGACATGCTGGTTATAATCCTCTTCAACAAGTGATCTTCCTTTTTTGTAAATCCAATTCACTTTGTTTGAATATGTTGCCCTTTTGGCTTTGGCAATGGTAGTTACAATATTATGTTACCCTTTTGTTAAATATTGTCCCCTTTAGGCTTTGACAATGGTGGTTACAATATTCTTGATCTCTTTGTGGTAAGAGTTGCGCCCAAATTGCTTCAATTCATTAGTTCGGTATTCCAAAGTTTTGGTTTGAGCAAGCAGTCTGTTTTGGAGCGCCCTGGGGTTACCTGACAAAGGCCAACTCACTGGTCTTTTCGCGCATCTCTGCTGGTGCCGCTGCTCCTGTTCCTTCTTTCGTCAGGTTTGCACAGGCGTCTGAGAGCTCTGGTACTGTTCCCGTTGCTCACGCTTCCTGTAGTTGGAGCTTTCTCTGCTCCGTGTGCAATCTGGTGAATGCCACACACCAGAGCAACACGTAGGACCAGGAGAGTTTCTCTCTCCCTCGGGACAGCCAGTCTCGGTATCGCTTCCCGCTGCGCGTTCCCTGCATTCTACAAGACTCACGATCTCTGCCACTTCCTCAACACAGCACCCTGCTTCCAATACAGCGACGTCTCTGTCGCCTACTTCTTCCTGCTGCTTCTGCTGCTCCGACAGCTTCTCCTTAAGCACCTGAAAGACCTCTAAATGTTTAAAGGTTCGACTCAGGTGTGGGTCATTACAACCACTAGACTGCACACTACAGTTGTTTAACTCTGAGCTCATCTTCCTCGTATCAGTACTAAGTCCATAATGTTCTTATCCCTTTTAAAATTATTCAATTTGCTTTGTTTTAGTGATTTATAGGATGTACTTTTTTGGGAAGTTATCAAAGGAATTAATGGTTGTTTTTTTAATTTCATAATTCAAACATTTAGAATTATAACAGTCAGAAGTAGTATTAACTCCCTGGCTTTTAAATATTTAGTTTCCATGTTTACCATAAGGGTTTTCACACTTTGGGCCTCATCACAAGCTTGGCGGTATCCCGGTGGTTAATCCACCGGGATACCCCTAACGCAAATAGCATTACCGCAACTCGGTCTGGTGCTATTAGCGCCAGATTCCGAGTTGTGGTAAGGCTGTTACTCCCCATTTTTTGAAGAGTCCATAAGACTCTATGGGGCAGGAACTGCGCTATTACCTCCAGCGGTATTAGTGCCGCTGTAATAGCGCTGCAAATGGGCAAAAAGTAGAGAGCTTTACCTCCAGCAAAAAGCTGGAGGTATACCTCCAACTTTTCGCCCAAACTCAGGATTGGGCGGAGCGGTAATACACAATAATAGCGTTACGGCTGCATTTTTGCCACTCCGCCCAACCCCTTATGAGGTCCTTTATGTCTTAGGGAAGTCTGGGAGGGGAAGCCATACTGTGACAACAAGCCATCAGTTACTCAAGCATTCGGCAACCCACGCCCACAGAAGAGGATGAATATCATGTTTCACCTGACAGAGTCCTCACAGTTCCTTGATGGCCTTCTCCTCCCATGTGATCCATCCGGCTAATACCACCCCCAGAGTTAGGATCAGGTAGTAGGTGCCTTCCCCTGGCCACATGGAAGGAGAGTTCAGGCTCAGATTCTGTGAGGATTCTGCAGGACTCATCACAGCTGTCACTGCACATGAGAAAACCCAAAGAACATTCTATGAAAAGTAATCTAAACAGAATAGGTTTTGTACCTTGGGAATTCATTAAGCAAATGTGAGATCCTCTAATGATCACGATTCTGTCTTAGGTAGAAGTCCTATCCCCAATGTCTAATCATATATCATTCACATAACATCTCATAACACTGATAACTTTCACTTCACAAATCAATCAGAACTAAATAGACATGAAAGACTCAAAACCACTATGGACTTCATGATCCATAATGCCTATGGTAATGAGAGGAGGAAGAGGGACAAAGAGTTAATGATGATCAATGGTGCTACTAAAAAGACTGCGGTCTAGTTGTTTGAATTCAAATCACCTAAGTGGGACATTTAAATGTGGGAAGGATCCACAGCTGAGAGAGGGGGTAGCAGAGGCAGAAGCAGTCAGGAGAGAAGTCGATGAGTTTGGGAAGGCCACTGATGGCCAAAAAGCAGTTGGAGCTGAAGCAGAAGTGAGAGCGCCAGCAGAAGCCGATGCATACACGCAGCAGGAAGCTGAGTCGTGGACGGAAGCGGGGAAAGAAGCCCAGCTGTGCGAGGGATGTGCTCCCGACACAACGTGAGTTGCTCAGGTGTGATGGAGGATGCAGAGACCCAACGGAGACTGTGGAGTGCCAGAGAAGGGCCATGCAGGCAGCGATAGTCACAGGAGAGCTGTCAACAGTATTGCCAGACCACAGAGGGTCTGCCGCAGCAGCAAAGAGTGGTATGGAGACGCCGAAAGAAAAGGTAACCCCGGGGCGCTCCAAGCAGAACATTTATCTGTAACAAACAATTTTAAATACTGAACAAGTAGAATAAAAGGGCAATAGTGTTTTTATGCTTGTTTTTGTATAATGTTGCTTGTTTGGTAAACTATATGCACAATTAATACATAAATAAAGGTATTTCAAAACTGTTCTTTTTTACATTTGGGCAGTGCCATGGCAGTTTAGGGGGCACCTACCTGGGCTCCAAGGGGAAAGCCTAAAACACTACCCCAAGAAGGGAACTAAGCAGTGTCGGAAAGGCAGCTGTGATGGTCTGCCGCTGTGGTCCCATTAGTCAGGTTACTATGCCGGCTGGGGATGTGCCACGAAGCTGAAACTCACTGTGGACCTCGACAAGGCTGGGGAGGTGAGGATGAGTTCTTTGGTTCCTACCAATGACCTTCGGTGGTGGTGGGTGCAGTGCCAGAAGTCGGTGTCAGGTTTCATTGATTGGTGGTTTGCCGCCATTTGATTTGTCAGTGCTGCAGCCGCAGCATGGATGACAGGATGGCTTCTGGCGAGTTGGACTCAAGCAATGGACTTCTCTGTGGACCTCCACCAGTTTTGCACCATCAGGACATGTTCCTCGGTGTTGAGTGGTGGGAAAACCACCAGCAGGCACTTCTCTGCAGGCGGCGACGCTGGGCCTCCTCAGCCGCGGAAAAGTGGACAGATGTCAGTTCTGCAGTGCCACGTGAAGATTTCTTCAGTCGGTTGGAACTTGGCAATCTATGGGCATCAGACAGCACCAAGCCAGGGTACCCACTCGATACACTGCAGTCTTGCTTTCCAATGGTCACAGACAGCCTTCAAACCCTGAACGTTGCTGGTGGGCTTCTTGGGCACACCCCAAAGTGCAGTCTGCCTTTTGCAATTTTTTCTTTGTTTACCAAACTTGCCTTGGCGCAGATGGGCACATTGGTGTGTCAATCTGCCCCCAGGGTGCCCCAACCCTACTGTCCCATCCATTGGGGGGCCTGCCTGAAGGTTTGGGGTGTGGCCCTCCCCCCACCCCAAATGGAGTGTGGGGGAGCACCTCATGCAGCCCTCCCTGGTGGCAGATTTCTGCCTGTAGGAAGGGTCAAATGTGTTTTCATTGGGGGAAGGGGGGAGGTTTAGTAGACCACCAGGGATAGCTTGCAAGGGGGGGCCATGATTGGAAAGTATGAGTGTAGATTTGTTTTTGCTGGGGTGACCGTAGGTAACAAATGTTTTTTGTTTTGTTTACAGCTTTTTCTATGCGAGCAGCTGTAACGTTATGTGAGTACTGTTTTTTTAATTATTCTATGGGTAGGGCCTACTGTCAGTGGGGTGGGTGAGACTGGGGCTGGATTGTTGGTGGTGTGGGTGGGAATGGGCCGTCCGGGCATATCTTTTGGTGGGCTGGGACACAATTGCAGGGGCAGGCCACAAATTGCCCCCCATGCCAGCAGAACATTGTTTTTTTCCCTGAGAGCGAATGTCTCCCATGTGGGTTGTCCGTCTGCAAGCCCAGGCTGTACCTCTGGTTGTGCTATGTTACAGATGTCACCTCCCGGGAGGAATGGGGATCCTGCTGGGGCTCCCTGGAGCTGCCGCTGTGCTTAGGGGATGGTACTCCCACATGGTACATGGATGTCCAAGGCTGGGGACATCACCTCCACCCATCCTGGAGTTGTGGCTGGGCTGCAGTACAGATTTTCCCTTCGGGGAGGTATTGGCACACTGCCGGGACTCCCTGGTGGGGAGAAGCTGTAACGCTTGGACTTTGGTTCAGGGTAATAAATTCTGGGCCGATTTGCGCAAGTAAGACCTCTGTGGATTCCCACGGGTGTCCTCATTTCAGAAATGCATGGGGTTCCCTGTTTTCCTTGGTGGCTTGCACACCCTAGGCCCATATCTGTATGGTGTGCCCTTCTGAAAAAATCGTGACATTCAGCTGTTGGAAAAGACTTGGGGTTAGAGCAGTACAGGGTTAGTATATACACGATAAATAATAAGGGACAGCTGGTGGCAAGGTCAAGGTAAGTGCAGACAAGTGCTGGGAAGGGGGGCTGTAGGGATACAGAGACAGTTCCGCAGGGCAGAGGTTGCCAGGGAGGCAGTGCAGGGGGAGAGTGGCTGGGCCAAGGACCGAGATCGGTGAGTGGCCTAGTTGCAGATTCAGTGCAGTTTCAGTAATTTAGCAGGGGAGAGTGGGAGAGAAAGCAGATGCAAAGAGGAAGGTTTTGAGGTGCTTCCGGAACCGCAGATGGTTCTCCTCAAGTTTCAGGGAGGCAGGAAGGCTATTCCAGAGGGAGGCCCCTGCCGCAGAGAGAGATCTACCCCCAACTCGTTACTTGGAGAAGCGGCTGACCCTGAGGGAGTTGGAGGCGGATGAACAAAGAGCTCGAGAAGGAAGATATTTAGGAAGAGAGAGTTGAAGGTATTTTTCCTGCGAACGGCTGCATGAGGTGCCCCCCACTCCATTTGGGGTGGGGGGAGAGGGCCACCAAAAAGCATGGGACAGGCCCCCCAGTGGGTGGAGCAGTAAGGTTTGGGCACTCTGGGGGCAGATTGGCACGCCAATGAGCCCATCTGCACCAAGGCATGTTTGGTAAACAAAGAAAAAAATTGAAAATGGCTGGCTGTACTTTAGGTGGGCTGAGGGGCACCCTAAACCGCCGGGGAATTTTGTAATGTGAAGGGGGGTGCACCACTCCACCCACCCCCCCCAAATGGAGGGACGGCGCATCTCATGTAGCTCTCCCTGGGGGCTGATAAGGGGGGGGGGCTGTCATGCACTCCTCCCTGGGGTGAGGTGTCCCTTCCTAGGAGCAGATATCTGCCCCCAGGGAGGGATGCATGACATTTTCCCATTAGAAAATTCCTCGTTAGTTTTGGGTGCCCCACAGCCCCCCCCTAAAATTCTATCTACCATTTTCACTTTTTTCCTTTGTTTACCCAACTCCCTTTGGCACAGATGGGCACAATAGTGTGCCATTCTGCCCCCAGAGTGCCCAAAACCTACTGCCCCACCCATTGGGGGGCCAGACCAACATTTTGTGTTGGCTCTCTCCCTCCTCACCCCAAATGGGTGGAGGGGGGCACCTCATGCAGGCCTCCTACAAACAGCTGCGTGAGGTACACACCCCTCCATTTGGGGTGGGGGAGGAGAGGGCCACCATAAAATGTTGGACAGGCCCCACAGTGGGTGGGGCAGTAAGGTGTGGGCACCCGGGGGGCAGATTGGCACACTAATGTGCCCATCTGCGCCAAGGCAAGTTTGGTAAACAAAGAAAAAAATTGAAAATGGTACACTACACTTTAGGGCGGGCTGAGGGGCACCCTAAACCTCCGGGGAATTTTCAAATGTAAAGGGGGTGGCTCTCTCCCCCCACACCAAATGAAAGGGGGGCCATCTCAATCAGCACTCCCTGGGGGTGGATAAGAGGGGGGCATCTCATGCAGCCCTCCCTGGGGTCAGATGCCCCTTCCTAGGACCAGATATCTGCCCCCAGGGAGGGCTACAAGGGGTGCCCCCATTTCCCCTTGGGGTGACGGGAGAGGGCCACCCCCTTTTCCGTAAAATAGATCCCTGGTGGCTAGTGGACCCCACCCCCACCCAAATCTCCCTTTTGTTTTTTTTTCATTTTTCCCCCTTCCCTGGGGGCAGATGAACAGCCATTTGCTCCCAGGTGGCCCTAACCTGCAGGCCCCATCCTTTGGGGAGCGTGCACACTTATTCCTGGTGGCCCTCCCCCCCTCCAATTGGATGGGGGGCCACCTGATGTACTCCTGCCTGGGGGCAGAAATCTGCCCCCAGGGAGGGCTACAAGGGGTGGCCCCACTTTCCACTTGGTGTGGGAGTGGGAGGGCCACCGCCCTTTTGGGGGGCAAAGAAAATCCCTGGTGCCTAGTGGCCCCCCAACCCCGTTGCATTTCATTATTTCTTTTCTTTTTTTTAGTTTGCCCCTTCCCTGGGGGCATATGATCAGCCATCTGCCCCCAGGGTTATCCATAAGTGCCCCCATGCTTTGGGGGTGGGGCTGTAAGCAGATCCCACCTCCCCCGCTTTCAAAACAAATCCCAGGTGATCTAGTAGGCATTGCTGGGCGGGGATCGAGAATCCCCCCTTTCCAACGACACCATCCTCGATCTCCGGCTTGAAATACAGCCGAAAATCGAGGGGGAGAAAGGTGGAGACTCACCATTTCAGGCTGCCGCGGTGAAAATTACTTTCACTTTCACGTCACCATCTTTTACGCATGCTGACGTGAAATTGAAGGTAATCCAGCCCTCGGGCAGTGAGGACCTCCCCCTCACATAGCCCGGGGGTTGGATTACAGTTTTGAGCGATCCCTGCTTTGTAGGGATTGCTCGAAACAAGGTCCCTAAAATGAATGGCAACAACAGAGATAATGTCATTGACTAGATACCTCGTCCTTGGCACTTAAGGGGTTAAAGGAAACAGACTTCTTGAAACTGTGAAGGCATCATGAAGTATGACACAGACAAGAGACTTCAAGTTTAAACAAAAGAGGGTTATTTAACTGAAATGTCAGGATGGTTGAAGGCCTAACTTGCCCTATGCTAATGTGGGTATTCCCTAAGGAATGAAACGAAGGAAAGTCTCTATCAAGGAGTTCATCTTAAAAGTCTATTCATGTCCAAAACCTATCCTTGCCCTCACAACTATATTAAATTAATGTGTAGGGATGTTAAACTAAAAAAAAAACAGGATTTAACTCAAAGTTCTGAGCTTCTTTCAGCTCACAGCTTTCTCTCAGCTCCCCTTCCCCAAGCATAAAAAGTTCAATGAAAGAAAAGTCTCAAAGGTTACCTTCTTCAGTTCAAGGTAATATAGTTCAAGACCAATCCTTGGGGTTCCCTTCTCCAAGTTTTAAGTAGTACAATCCAGATCAAAAGCGTCTCAGGATTCTGTTGTCCAGACAAGTGTAGTTCAAAAGTGTTGAGCTTGCTTTGTGATGTCTTTAGCTCTCAACAATTGGGATTCTCTGGTCTAGGCGCAGTAGTCAGACCACACGGTCCACCCATCACAGGTCATGCAACCGGGATCCCTGGACTCTCATTGGGCTGGTTTCGGGGTGTCCTTAGTTTTCACCATTCGGGGTCCTCTGGTCTAGGCGCAGTTGTTGGACCACACTGTCCACCCATCACAGGTTGTGCAACCAGGGTCCCTGGACTTCTCAGCCCAACATACAAGTTCCTTGGCACTGGCTCCTGTGCATAAAGTCACCCTTACTTGACTCTACTGTGCTGGTCTCCTGGATTTTTGGGTGCAATTGTATATCCATGGCTTTTCATGAATTGTCTTGTGGCCTTGCCACCATGTATCACACAAAATTCACCAAGAAGTTTTCTTGCCACACTGCATTCATTCATTAAGATTCATTGTTCATGCTTTCTTTAGTCTTTACTGTAGTCAATTATAAGGTTAGATGTAATTCATTATGCAACAGAGCTTCACTATGATTTGTGTTTCAATTCAGAGTTAAAAAGTATTCTTATGTTTCTTAATCAAATTCAAGTTTGGAGGCACACTTGCATGGTCTCAAGGTAAAGATGTTTTAGAGTTTTCAATTCAATGTGCTTGTTTATTTCAATGGGAAGTTTCCCTATTATGCGATGTTCAAAAGTCAAAGGGCCTCATCATAACTTGGGTGGAGCGGCAAAAATGCAGCGTAACGCTATTACTTTTACATTACCACTCCGCCCAGCCATGAATTGGGCGAAAAGTCACTCAGCTTTACCTCCAGTTTTGAGCTAGAGGTAAATCTGGTGAGTTTCTGCCCATTTGCAGCGCTTGTGCCACGGTAATAGCATCCAGCATGTCCAATAGAGCCCTATGGACTTTTTAAAAAATGGGTACTTACAGCCTTACCGCAACTCGGGATCTGGCGCTAATAGCACCGGACCGAGTGGGGTAACGCTATTTGCAAAGGCGGTATCCTGCCAGACTTACCGCCGGGATAACCGCCAAGGCTATGATGAGGCCCTAAGTCTCATATAGGTCGGCATTCAGTATATCTGTATTTCCTTGTAATGTTAAGTTTTCATATAATTCGGTATTCAGCATACCTTGGTTTCTTGCAATGATAAGGTTTTATGTAGTTCGGTATTCAGTATACCTTGGTTTCTTGCAATGATAAGGTTTCATGTAGTTCGGTATTCAGTATACCTTGGTTTTTTGCAAGATTAAGTTTCAATATAGTTCAACATTCAGTAGGTGGACGGGCACTTGCCTGCGGTCCTGTTCGGAGCTCCCTGGTTCTTGCGTGTCCCTCTGACACTCACCAGTGGTCTGCTTCCGTTGCCTGCGGGTCATCACAGAGCTTACTGGTGTTTGCGTGCCCAACAGACACTCACCAGCGGCCTGCTCCCGACGGCTTCTGCTGCAGTCTCCGCTCCGCTTCTGGGCAGGGCACACCGCTAATGTGAGCCCTGCTCGTCTTGCTGCTTTCTTGCAAATGCGGATAGTGTTCTTCAAGCCCTGGGTTTGCCGATGTCCTGGTTTGGCCTCCAGTTCCACCTCGGCTGTCCCATGAAGAGCGGGTCCCTTGATCGTCTCTCTGCTTCTCTGCTCTCTTTTAGGATTCTTCTTCCATGTTCTCTCTCTCCTCATTGGTCACTCATTTTATGAACCTGTAGCCCTCTAAAGGCTGCAGATGTGTCTGTTATTTTAAAAATAATTGGTTATTTACAATGAGCCTAATACCCAGCGGTTTCTAAGAGCAGACCCGGGGATCGAACCTGTGTTGCTCCACGTCGTCTTGAACCTATCTGACCATAGCTGGGCATACATGCCTGACATTCCCAGTGTTTCGGATGCAGCTTCCTCGTCTCAGTACCTAAGTGGTGAAGAGGGGTAATCTTCATTAGTCTTAGTTGCCTCTTCTTCGTCTCAGTACTGTCATGTGTTGTGTGTGGAATCATGAGGGGAATGGCTTGTAACAGCCTATAAAGGCTGGGGAGGGTTAAGTTGACTATTACTAGGAAAAGAGGAAAAGAGGGATACAGTGTCTCACTTAGGGACATTCCACTCCAAATACTCAAGGATGCTCAACCCAAAGGATCCTCCCTAGTTTCTCCACCCCCAGGGTCAGGATCCAAATGCAATGACCTTTCCTTGGCCACCTGCGTAGAGGATCTAAGGGGAGTAGTGAGAATACCCTCAGGTTTCTCATAGAACTCTCAGACTTCCAATCCCCAATGTACAAGCATTGCCTTTCAGAGATGGTAGGCCCCATGACCATCACAGTTCCTCTGACCACATTGCAGAACGGGTCTGATATACTTCAATCTGAGTTTGCATGTCCGTAAGTCTGACCACAACCTCTGCCTGCTGTAACGGTCACCTGATTCCCACGGAGGCGCAGGTCTGGCTTCGAGTGCTGATGCTTCTTCAATGGTGAAGCGCAGGACTCTGAAGATGGACAGGAAGGGCCCCTCTCCTCCGGCTTCTCCGGCTCGCAGGAATATTCCCCTGTGCGTGAAAAGGGAGTATTACCTACTGACTGAGTTATGCTCAAGCCTCCCACTCTCTTCCAACCCTCCACGATACCCTTCCACGATTCCCCGTGAAGTCTCACCTTAGGGTCAGGAAGGATGAGCTCTCCATCCTGCTTCTGATGCAGAGGCGCGTTGAAACCCAGTTACTTCACTGGATTGAGGATTATGGGAGTTCAGGTAAGCTTGACTATTCAGGTAAGGCTCTGTAAAAGTTCTGTTGCAAGTTCAAAAGTCCAAGCTTAATAATAATGTTCATTATCTTTTTCCCCTTAGGGGCCGGGGCTCGGAATGCCGGAGATATGGTGCAGACCCGAAGTGATACGTGCAGTTCCAGTAAATGACAGGTAAGTTCTGGATGAGCGCTCGGGTAATGTCTTTGCATTCGCTCATTCAATGTCTTTGGGCCTCATTACAACTCAGGCGGTAAGGGGTTTACGGCGCCGTAAACAGCGCCGACCCTTACCGCCTGAGTACGAGGTCCCTTAGCGCCATGGCGGATTTAACACCTGCTTTTAGCAGGTGTTAAAATCCATGGCGCTAAGGGACCATGTTGTTAATTATGCCACCGTAATTTAAGGTGGCGTAATTAACGCCTTCCCCACTCCCATTATGCCCTATGGGGCAAAAATGGGAATGGGGAAGGGTAAATGGGGATTGGGGACTTACCGCCCCGCCGACCTCGGAATGGGGCGGTAAGTCCGCCTACCACCATGGCGTAAACATAGTTTACGCCATGGTGGTAAAGTCACGGCCCAGGCGGTAACTTACCGCCTGGATCGTAATGAGGCCCTTTGTCTTTTTTCCCCATAGGGGCCGGGGTCCGGATGCCTGGAAGCGGCAAGACCCGAAATGAAATGGGAATGACCCAACAGGTAAGACTTAGAAGGAAACTGAGCTTTTCCTATTCCCTTCCTTCTCTCACCTTGTTCTTGTCTTTCTCTCTAGGTTCTGGGAAGTGGCTGTGGATCCGGATGATCGCTGCTGAAGATGGTGGCGTCCAGGAAAGGTGAGTGAAATGCAGCGCTGCAGCGATCGTAGCGAAATGCTTTTAAAATGATGTCTTCCTTTTCAGGATCGTTGGTGTGATGCCTCTGTGGTGCTGATTTAGCAGGTAAGGTCTTTTGTCTCCCTTTGCAGGTGACCCAGGATACTGACAGGCGTTGCTGAGGTCCAGATGCAGGAGCTGACACGGTGAGCGTCCAGCAGCGAGGAGCAGAACAACGCGAAGCGTGAGTTGCTGATCGGGTGTGGTTTAAATAGCTTTGGAAGAAGTTCCAAGTGTGTATCCTTCCTCCGATCAGGTATGTATCCTTCCCCGACCACACCCGGGTGGAAAGTAATCCCACATTTAAAGTAGTTCCATTCAGGCCTCAAGAGGGCCTGGATGTGGCAGCATGGTCTGCATCAGGTAAGTGCACATTAAAACACTTGAACACATGTCTAGCTTTATGAGCCTGGCGCCTAAGGCGCCAGGACAGGGGTCCAACATGAGCCTGGCGCCTAAGGCGCCAGGACTGCGTCCAAAGGGCCCCAGCTTGGGCCCGCTGGCACTCCCCTGGGAGAAATGATGCCTGCCTCTGGGGGTGCTGGGTCGGACCTGGCTCCTTGGAGGTAGGCATCATGACAGTACCCCCCCTCAAGGCCCCTCCCAAGGTTCTTCCCTCTGGGGGTTTTGGCTTGTTCGGAAATCTCCGGTGAAACCTTTGTGCTAATCGAGGTGCGTGGACATGGTTACTAGGCTCCCACGATCTCTCCTGAGGTCCATATCCCTTCCAGTCAACAAGATAGAAGAGTTTCGACTTTACCACCTTGGAGTCTAAAATGTCTTTAACTTCGAATTCTAATTCCCCTTCAATTTGAACTGGATCTGGAGGCTTGGACAATCGGGTTCCTGGTTGTACGGGCTTCAAAAGTGATGCATGAAAAACTGGATGTATACGCATGTTGGACGGTAGATCCAGTTTTAAGGCCACTGGGTTGATTATAGCCTTGATGGGATAAGGTCCTATGAATCTGGGATTGAAGGATCGCGGGCCCTTGAGGGATAGTGTTTAGTTGCTAGCCATACCTGGTCTCCTACTTGGTAAGGCGGAGTTTTACTCAGGTGCAAATCTGCGTTTTCTTTATACTTTTTCTTGGCTTGCTGTAAATGAGTTGCAGCTTCTTTGAAGGCTCGGGTTATTGTGGAATGCAGATGATTTACTGCGGGCATTTCCAGGGTCAGAGGTGGATCTAGGTCAGAGGTCCGAGGATGGTGACCATACAAAGTATAAAAGGGGGTTTGTCCGGTTCCAGAATGCACTGAATTGTTGTATGCATATTCTGCGATCCAAAGGATGTCTTTCCAATTTAACTCGGATTGGTGTAACATGCACCGAAGATATTGCTCGAGAGTCTGATTGGTTCTCTCGGTTTGTCCGTCGGTCTGGGGGTGGTGGCTGGTGGATAACCGCACATCTATTTGTGCTAGTTGGCAACACTTCTTCCAAAAATGGGAGATAAATTGACTTCCACGATCTGAGACTAATATGGAAGGGAAACCATGTATGCGAACTACATTCTCCAGGAATTCCTTGGCCAAGGTGGAAGCAGAAGGCAAACCCTTTAAAGGGATAAAGTGGGCCATTTTGGTGAATAGGTCCACAATTACATGGATTGTGTTGTAACCAGCACAAGGAGGCAGGTCGGTTATAAAGTCCATTGACAGGGTGTGCCAGGGTGCCGGTGGAATATCCAAGGGTTGAAGTAGGCCGGCTGGCCTTTTCTTTTGAGCCTTGTTTTGGGCGCAAATTCCACAAGACAGAACAAAAGACTTTATGTCTTTTCTCCAAGAAGGCCACCAGAAGTGACGTCTAATTTTTTCCTCCGTTTTAGCGATACCAGGATGTCCTTCCATTAAAGATTCATGATGATGGGCAATAACAAGTTCTTGCAATTCTTTACTTGGCAGAAACAACCGCTCCTGGAAGTAGGGTAAGTCATCCTTAACAGTGTAATGAGGACCCTTCTGACTCCATTCCAGTAAGGTTGAAGAGTCTAGAAGTTGTTTTACTTGCGTTTGGATGTCCTCAATAGTGTGCAATGAAGTTAAGCCTAAGATTCTTTGCTCAGGTATGATGGGCACAGGTTCTAAGCTCGAATTAGGTTCTTCCATGCCAATCCGGGATAAGGCGTCCGCTTTTCCATTCTTGCAGCCAGGGCGATAGGTAACTACAAAATCAAATTCCGCAAAGAATAGAGCCCATCGGAGTTGTCGTGAAGATTGAGCTTTGGCCGTCTTTAAATACTGTAAGTTTCTGTGGTCCGTAATTATGGTAATGGTGTGTCTTGCCCCGAGAACATAGTGACACCAAGCCTTGAAAGCAGATTTGATGGCCAGTAACTCTTTATCGGTAATTGCGTAGTTGATTTCAGGAGGAGAACATTTTCTGGACCAAAAGGCCACTGGGTGTAGTTGGTTAGTTTTTGGGTCTCTTTGTGACAGGACAGCTCCCATGGCCGAACTGGATGCATCGGTTTCCACTATGTACGGGAGATCTGGGTGCGGGTGTTTCAGTACAGGTGCAGAGGTGAATTTGGTTTTCAGGTCCTGGAAGGCTTGTTCGGCTTCAAGAGTCCATTCAAAGCGTTTGTTTTTCTTTAGGAGAGCGGTGATGGGTTGGACTGTTCGGGAAAATTCCGGGATGAATCTTCGATAGAAATTGGCAAAGCCGAGCATGCTCTGAACTCCCTTCACCGAGCTAGGAGATGGCCATTTGAGGATGGCATCCACCTTTCGCGAGTCCATTCGGACTCCTTGAGGTGTCAGGATGAATCCGAGAAACTCAACTTCTGTGGTATGAAAAACACATTTTTCGAGTTTTGCAAATAGTCTGTGCTGGCGCAATTTCTCAAGAACTGCCCTAACATGTTTTCTGTGATCAGATTCTGAAGAAGAGTACACCAGGATGTCGTCAATGCAAACAATGACACAGACATCGATAAGTTCCCGAAGAACATCATTCATAAAGTACTGAAAGGCGGCAGGTGCATTGCACAACCCGAAGGGCATCACCTGATACTCAAAGAGCCCAAATTTGGTGCGGAATGCAGTCTTCCATTCGTCGCCTTCTTTTATGCGCACCAGGTGATAAGCTCCTCGGAGATCTAACTTGGTGTACACACAAGCGTCTTTCACCTGGTCGATAAGCTCAGGGATCAAGGGCAGAGGATAACGATTCTTAATCGTTATTTGATTTAGGGCGCGATAGTCTATACACGTTCTAAGGTCGCCTTCTTTTTTTGGCACGAAGAACAGAGCTGAAGAGACAGGAGACTTGGATGGGCGAATAAAACCATTGGCTAGGTACTGATCTAAATACTGACGCAAATGCAGGTTCTTAGGTTCCGTAAGAGCATAAATCCTACTACAAGGTAGTTGAGCATTGGGTACCAGATCGATTTGGCAATCATAAGACCGATGGGGAGGTAACGTGCTAGCCTGTTCTTTCTGAAAAACGTCTTGGAATTCTTGGTATTCTGACGGTAGCTGTACAGGGGTGGAAGTTGCTGAGGCTAGACCCATAGCTGGATTTCTTGAATAACAAGTTGGTTCACAATCAGGAAAACTTATCTTCTTTGCTCGCCAGTCAATTCTGGGATTATGTGTTTCTAACCAAGGAATTCCAAGAATTACTTGAAATTGTGGGGCCTTGATCACATCAAACACGATTGCTTCCCGATGTCCATCCTGACCCACCAGAGTCACTTCAACAGTGCAATGCATTACTGGCCCTGAGGCTATTTTGGTTCCATCTACTGTAGTAATGACATCTTGGGTTACTTTCGGGCGGAGAGGAAGCTTGATCCTGGAAGCCAATTCACGGTCTATGTAATTTCCAATAGCTCCACTGTCGATGTATGCTTTTATAGCATGCAACTGCTGAGGCTGTTTTGGGTTCACGAGCACCATTGGCATGACAAAATGCGAGGTCAAAGAGTTAGTTTTCAAGCTCGGCAAGCGGACCCCTACGCTTGTTGGGCTAGGTCGTTTCCCAAATCAGGTGTCAATAATTCGTTATCAGTAGCTCCAACCACCTTCTTAAGTGGTTTAACTGGACAATTTCGAAGAAAGTGACCGGAAGTCCCGCAATACAGACAAAGTTGCATTTGCCGCCTTCTCTCTCGTTCTTTCTGCGTTAATGGTCCTTTAACGCCACCGATTTGCATAGGTTCAGATACGTCGGTACTCTTGGAGTTAGCAAGGGTTTTGATCGGTACTCGGTTTTCATACTTGAACCGATCTGCTTTTCTATTTTGAAGTCTCTGATCAAGTTGAACCACCAAGTCTATGTAGTCTGCGCAGACCTGGGGTGGGTTTACTATCTGAGCTAGAACATCCTTTAGCTCTCCGCGCAGGCCTCGATGAAACAATGTGATCCTTTTGTTTTCTGGCCATCCAGTTTCCACAACCAGTCTGTTAAAGGTGGCAATGTAGGACAGAAGATCCTGATTACCTTGTCGTAAGGATAGCAGTTCGTTATCAAGGGCCTGTCCTTGAGAGTGTCGAGCGAACAATCTTTCCATGCTGGCCTGGAAGCCCTGAAAATCCTGGAGAATGGGATCATACTGATTTACCAATGGAATAGACCAATCGGCAGCACTGCCACTGAGGTAAGATAGTATAAAGGCTACCTTGGTCTGATCGTTAGGGAAGGCTCCGGGTCTGCACAGAAAGTGTAAACGACATTGGTTCATAAAGACGGCATATTTCTTGGGATCCCCCGCAAAACTTTCAGGCGGGGCCAAAGGCATGTGTCCAGGTAGATTAATTTGTACCGGGTTACTCAAACCCATTGATGTGGAAATGTCTCCGGAATTAGGTAAAGGAGTGTGCCCTGCCTGGGCCTGTAATAACCTTTTGGCTAGGTCATCTGTTCTTTCCTCGGATAAGATCAGTTCTCTTTTGAGAGCGTTAGTCTCCTGGCGGGCTGAGTGCACCTCTGCCCGTAATTCCCCCAAAAGCTGGGCCAGCTGGTCAGTCTCGGAAGTCTCCATAGCGCCCGGGTGGGAAATTGTGGGTAGTCTTCGCGTTCTGTAACGCTCACCTGATTCCCACGGAGGCGCAGGTCTGGCTTCGAGTGCTGATGCTTCTTCAATGGTGAAGCGCAGGACTCTGAAGATGGACAGGAAGGGCCCTCTACTCTGGCTTCTCCGGCTCGCAGGAATATTCCCCTGTGCGTGAAAAGGGAGTATTACCTACTGACTGAGTTATGCTCAAGCCTCCCATTCTCTTCCAACCCTCCACGATACCCTTCCACGATTCCCCGTGAAGTCTCACCTTAGGGTCAGGAAGGATGAGCTCTCCATCCTGCGTCTGATGCAGGGGCGCGTTGAAACCCAGTTACTTCACTGGATTGAGGATTATGGGAGTTCAGGTAAGCTTGACTATTCAGGTAAGGCTCTGTAAAAGTTCTGTTGCAAGTTCAAAAGTCCAAGCTTAATAATAATGTTCATTATCTTTTTCCCCTTAGGGGCCGGGGTTCGGAATGCCGGAGATATGGCGCCGACCCGAAGTGATACGTGCAGTTCCAGTAAATGACAGGTAAATTCTGGATGAGCGCTCGGGTAATGTCTTTGCATTCGCTCATTCAATGTCTTTGTCTTTTTTCCCCATAGGGTCCGGGGTCCGGATGCCTGGAAGCGGCAAGACCCGCAATGAAATGGGAATGACCCAACAGGTAAAACCTAGAAGGAAACTGAGCTTTTCCTATTCCCTTCCTTCTCTCACCTTGTTCTTGTCTTTCTCTCTAGGTTCTGGGAAGTGGCTGTGGATCCGGATGATCGCTGCTGAAGATGGTGGCGTCCAGGAAAGGTGAGTGAAATGCAGCGCTGCAGCGATCGTAGCGAAATGCTTTTAAAATGATGTCTTCCTTTTCAGGATCGTCGGTGTGATGCCTCTGTGATGCTGATTTAGCAGGTAAGGTCTTTTGTCTCCCTTTGCAGGTGACTCAGGATACTGACAGGCGTGGCTGAGGTCCAGATGCAGGAGCTGACACGGTGAGCGTCCAGCTGCGAGGAGCAGAACAACGCGAAGCGTGAGTTGCTGATCGGGTGTGGTTTAAATAGCTTTGGAAGAAGTTCCAAGTGTGTATCCTTCCTCCGATCAGGTATGTATCCTTCCCCGACCACACCCGGATGGAAAGTAATCCCACAGGTAAAGTAGTTCCATTCAGGCCTCAAGAGGGCCTGGATGTGGCAGCATGGTCTGCATCAGGTAAGTGCACATTAAAACACTTGAACACATGTCTAGCTTTATGAGCCTGGCGCCTAAGGCGCCAGGACAGGGGTCCAACATGAGCCTGGCGCCTAAGGCGCCAGGTCTGCGTCCAAAGGGCCCCAGCTTGGGCCCGCTGGCACTCCCCTGGGGGAAATGATGCCTGCCTCTGGGGCTGCTGGGTCGGACCTGGCTCCTTGGAGGTAGGCATCATGACACCTGCCTCTAGTGACTGCCAAAGTTTCCTAAAACCAGCCAGCACTATGTTATCAGCATAGAACCCATATTTGTTGGATCTGAGGGCCAGGTGGGATCCGACATAGGACTTTCTAAGGGCTGCGTTGGCATATCTATCCACCGAGTCTCTGATGGCCGATTCATCCGCCGTCATGGAGGAGCGTCCTTCCAGACCCAATATATCGTCCACCTCCACTGATACAGGCAGCCAGGCCTTCCAGGAATTTTCCTTTCTTCTTCATCATCCACATCCATTGAGGGGAAGACGAGCTGGTAGAGGATGGAAGAGGATGACATCTGAGTGGATGAAGAGGAGGGAGAAGAGGAAGAGGAAGAATATTTTCTTCCTTCCCTTCCACTGTTATGCTCTAAGAATGCCCATTCATCCCGCCTTCTGGACATATAGCCCTTGTCCTCCTTTGTGGATTTCTTCCATTTGCTCTCCTTTGTGGATTTATTCCTCTTTTTCCCGCCATGCTTTGAAAAGGAAGAAGCCTCCACCTCCAAAAGCTTTGTTTCCCTGTACACTCCCCCATCCTAAGTGCCAGGAACACTGCCTATAGTGTGAAAGAAGTTGCCAGTCAACAACAGGGTGCCATCTTTACATGCACGGTTAGGCGTGCAAAGTAGTCTGTCGGTGTCTCTCCACTGCTCTGTGTCGTACTAAGATGTATGGACGCAAAACTGTGTTGCCCCACAACCAGCGTGTCCTCTTCCTTAAATTCCTCCCGGGCAAGGAACCCACTCCAGGAGGGATACCAAGGGTAACCGGAGGTCACATGTGGAGCCGTACCTTTAAGCCCTGCTGGAGGCTGCTCCTCACAGTACACAGGAATACAGTGATTCCGATCCGTTGCCAAGAAGAACTGGATATATAGTGGGGCGACACACATTGAACAAGGAGGTACGGAGTGTTGTATTTTTCACCATGGGTGTGACGCTTTATTAACTAGACAACACGGGTCCTCTAATTCAACAGGGTATGGCATTGCCACATGCAGGTGAAGTGAGTGGTGGTGCTGGCTACTTTTGGGTTACATGGTGGCAAGGGGGACTCTACCATGGTATAGTACACTTTGGTGAAGCTAGAAGGGTTGTTTGGTGATACAGCGGTGCATGCTGATGATGGGACAAACTGTGGTCTCTTTTTGATGAATTGTATGTTGTGATTGGTTTGCAGTACTGAAGTTGACCTACAGCTATTGGGGAGCTATTGAGTAACGAAGACTCGAATTGTTGGAGTCAATGGCTAATTTGTGGTGTTGTAACACCGGCGCTACTGATACCAAACTTAAGAGGTATGTAGCTTGATTTTGGGGACAGGTTTAGTGTAATCATGTCCTTTGTTGTCCAGTGCTTTGTGATTTATTAAACAAATTGCACTGTTCTATGGAATTAGGATCCTAGTGGGTCTGACTGATGTATATGTGTGGTGACCGCCCCCTTTGTTTGTTTCCCGGTACAGGAACCTTGTGGGATTCCACAGGTGTGACCTTGGATTGCATGGTGGAAATCTTGAAATTGAACTATTCCCCTGAAGAAAGTTCATGCATCTGTGCAATTAAGAACTGAAACATGTCGGGATTTATGTGTACCTGAGTCATTGTACTCAGTGTTTTGGAAAATTGTTAAATCCATTTATTGTCTGTTTTTTGTATTGCTTTTTATCTTTGAATGTGGGTATAGGTTGTGATTCGTATTGTTTTTTATACCATGCTGTGTGAGGTTGGGTTGCACTCATACCAAACACTTTTATGAGTGTTTTTACGATTGTGAATTAACGATTAAAACTAAAAAACTTTTTATAGCGGAAACAACACGTGCCGGGTCTATTTTGTCAGGACTTAAGGCACCAGTTTTTGTGGGGTATACACCAACACATGTGCAAAAGATCAGAAAAATGTTATTTGGTGTAATGATCTCCTTGACATATTAACAGATTTGGGTCATCCCCTGACCGTGTGAGAACATTTGAAAAGGGCTTTGTTGTGTCTTATATAAAGTGGGGCTGCTCCTCACCTCCTTCTCACCAGTGTGCCAATTTCATTGGGCCACCTTATTTTGCCCGCATTACTATGTGCTCATGTGCTGGGCACCCTCCAGTCCATGTGGCCCCCAAAGTCTGCAGGGGTCCCAAATGGACAAGGGCCGCCAACAGATGCCCTTCCGTGCCACGCACGGTGAGCAACCTTATCATGTTCCGGGAAGAACAAAGAAAAACAGGGGCCTCTTGGGTAAGGTGGGGGGGTTATACGGCCAGAAGAGGAGCGAAGATAACAAAGCGAGCTTGGAGATGGTTCCGGAAGGAGGTGGAGCCCCTCTATTCTCGTCTTGTTAAGGTAACTGATTGCCATAAGAGTGATCTTTTATTTCTACTGATGGTATAAGTCTCTTTTATATTTACTTTTTAATGTTTTAAATGATTTTATTTTTTGTTCATCTGGAGATGTGTGCAATGCTCAGTTCAGAGGAGAACTCCAGGAGGCATCACCAGCTCTGCTGTCTTGCAGCATTATGACTGCTCCACCCCATGGCTTTTTATTTAGTTCCTCGAAGTCTGGGTTGAATCAGGCCACCGGAAGTTGAAGGAGAGACCACATTACCTCCCCCTTCTTCCTCGTCCCAGTACTTACCTCTTTGAGGCTCCTGCCTTCGCCACCAGGAACCTGCCTTTACTTGCACTTCTCTCTGCGCCATCCCCTTACATCAAATATCACATTGTGACTCGCCCGACCCCATCTAGCTCTTCTTTTCCTACTGCTGTAGGATCCATATATTTCCCATTTTGCAAAGCCAGAGCAGCAACAAGGGGGGCTGTGCTGGCCACGGGGGCTGGCAGAGCCAAGCCTTGTAGAACCAGCCGCAATTTTCCCACGCCCCTACTGCAAAGCGCAGAGTCTTGGTTGAAACCGCAGTCTTCTTGTGGCAGACTAGCTAAACCACAGGCAATAGAGCGAGGAGCCGGCACTTCCGGGCCACTCATTCATAGCGGGGTTAACTCCTACCGCAGCCCCCTAAACACAGGAATACATCATCCACATTGTTCCCACAAATAAATAGACAGACACTATTTTCTGATTGGAAAACACATGGTCACTTTATTGGAGTCATCCTAACGGGCGGTCGAAGCTCTGCTCAGGCCTCAACTGCCAATCCTGTGTTACATAGTTCCACTTTTAAAACTGGTGAGTGCTCCACACTTCGGTTTTCAGCTCTTGCGTGAACAGCCAGCCCTGGTATACGACTGCCTGTTCATTCGCTCCCATATTGTTTCAATGGGGCAAAAAGGGCCACTGCATCAGTTGTATAGGAGTCCCAACCATCCCTAGTGGTATCAGTCCCTGTCTCATCCCATCTTGGCTGATGCAGCCAGCGGTTATAGCTCACGGTAAGAACGCAGCGTGCCTCCTTCTCTAGGACCGCCCTCGTAACTCCGCCTGTGACAGAAAAACGAATTCTAGAAACTTTGCCAGACAACACCCAGAGAACTGTTATCAATACATGCTGCAAATCTTTCTTCATTTCCCCTTCATGCACTCTTAAGTCTGGGAGGGAGGGTGGCTGCTGGTGCCTGGTCTGGAAAGGAAGCCCCGGCCCTTTATGTCACATGGTCCCACCTGCTCCTCATCTGAGTCTTCAGTGGAAGTATGTAGGGATGGCTCTGCAGGGGATTTTGTTGTGCCCTTCTTCTTCTTGGTAGTTTTTCTTTCTTTGTAGAGGTAAGGTCTTCCGGAAGGAGAATACCAAGAAAACAGGGTGGGAACACACAGTTATCCAGATGCTGGAGCGTCTCGATAACTGTGTGTTCCCAAACAATCTTTCTTGTTACTTTGAATTACGGATCCTGGTGTCAATGGATCCTTTTGCCAGACAGCTTCTTGAAGATTTAATTTACCTTTCCAACTGGCACTTAATTTGACTTACCTTTTTAGTGGTGCCCATCTGACTCCTTCGCTCTTACACAAGGAGAAGCCACTATGCCTGACAGGTGACAGCCAAGGCAAGGGACTCACTCCCCGGAACACCCAGCCAAGGGAAAAAGCCACTAGGCACCAAACAAAAACATGTAATAGACTCTGCTGTCATGGACTGCTGTTATGGTAAAAACACGCAGGAACTGATGGTGTAACTCCAAGATCTCTCGTACAGGTAGAGAGACAGGTGAGCTCAAGAACACAGAAGGAAGACTGGGTATTGTAGAAAGAGGCAGGGGGGAGAGTACAATCTTCTGATGCAAACGGGAAACAGTAGCAAGTTAAGTAGTAAGAAAGGAATGAACGGTGCCAGAATAGCACAGAAAGGGCTGAGGAGAGCAAGGAAGGGTAACCAAGGAGGAAATCAAGCGGAAAACTACTCAGAGCAACTAACCCGCAAGAATGCAGAAGAACTGGGGTTGCAACGCACTGCCGCAGAGCTCCGGACTGATGATAAACCATGATGAAAAAAGGCTAGAGCAAGCAGTAACGGTGTCGGAACAGCGTAATGGCACGTCAATGGCGGCGTGTCCCTCTTTTCCACAATCACCAGAAGGGCGAAGCCATGACAGTATGCCCCCTCCTGTACCGGGCGGTACCTGGCTTTCCTGGATGTAGACTATGACATTTCCGAAGGAGTAAGGGCACTTTGATGTACGAGCTAGGTTCCCAAGAGTTCTCTGATTGAGGGTACCCTTTCCAACACACCAGGTATTGAAGGGATCATTTGTGATAACGTGAATCGCAGATGTGGGATACTTCATATTCCTTGGTGTCAGCTGTAGTGGTTGTGATGAATTTCTTCTTCCATCGGGATTAGGGATTGGGTATCCATGAGCGCAAAAGAGAGGCATGAAATACCGAATGTACCTTTCTAAGAGAATGAGTAGTTTTAACCGAAAGGCCACCGGATTGATTCTGGCCTTGATTCTGTAAGGACCAATGTATCTCGGTGACAACTTAAAAGGATGAATCCATCTTGGTAAATACTTTGTGTATAACCAAACCTTTAATCCTACTTCCCATTCTTGTGTCTTGCTTCGATGTTTGACAGCCTGTTTTTTGTTCCTTCTCTTGCTGTCTTCTAGACTTTGGCATGCGATCTTGTGAGCATTGGATATACTAGTGAGCATGTAGACTACTGAAGGTATTTTTGTGGGAGGACAGACACCAATTGGCAGAGAGCGAGAATGGAATCCATAGGTGCAATGAAAGGGGCTCATCCCGGTGGAAGAATGGTCAGAGTTATTATTTTCTTTTATTGTTTTGGTTGACTTGCAACATTTCAACAGTTAAAACATGTGCACATACATAAAACAGAGGTTAAAAAAAGTGAGAAAATGTTTAATAGATTATGTACATAATATTTCATACTGAAAATGTTCATCATACCGTACCTGCATTAACATAGTTTCTCTTCAGCACCGCAGCAGAATTGAGAAATAGAATTTTGTTAATTTCAAAGGCAATTGTCGTTTTGGTATCTGAAACCATGCAACCAAATAAAAATAGATCTGAGCAATTATGACCACAAGTAACAGATACACAATTGATGGATTAGCATCATAGAGTTAAAGCGCATAATTATCATCTTTGGATGATCAGGACAATTATGAGCACAAGTAAATGATACATCACTGATAGGTAAAGCACCCCATAGGGGTAAATGTCTAATTATCCTAATCAAGTCTAAGTAAACTTAAGAAATGTATGGCTACAAGGATAACAATAAAGAAAATTCATGGCTGCAAAGACAATTATGATCACAAGTAAGTGATACATTGCTGACAGATAAAGCACCCCGTAGTGATAAGTATCTAATTATCCTGATCAAGATTAAGGGAGCTTAAGAAATTCATGGCTGCAAAGATAACAGCATTTTGCTCTCCAGAAAGAATACTGCCCCATAACATATCACGAGTGACAAAAATGAAGTCATGAGATAAATGCTCCAAGTAGTGTTTCCTTTTTTGGTGTAGAGTCAGACAGAAAACGAAGAGATGTTTGAGCGTCTCTAATTCTGTAAAATGTTTGCAAAATCTACAAATTCTGCATATAGAAGTCGCTCTTGTTCTTCGACCGACAACCTCACTTGTTGGCCAAAGATTAAGCCTGAAGCGCAGAAACATCGTTCTGAACTTGGAGCCCGGAAATTTAATTAAATATCGTTCAGGAGTATTCAGTGTCTTGCACGCAAAACTTTCAGTATTGAAGTTTAAGTGCTGTAAGCACTGTTGGTGTGTTACAATCCAGTCATGATACCATATTTTTTGTTGTTGCTTGATTAGGGTCAGTTTCTAGTAGATTTAATAAGATTCCTGCTACCATCATGGTGACCGAGATGTGATTTTCCAAGGCCCGAAATTTATCACTTGGACAGATTTAAAATACAAAGCCAAAATAGATTGGAAAGATCGTTTAGTGCATTTTTTGTATAGGTTCAGCATTTTCCATGTGCATATTGCACTCAAAGAGAGTAGGCCAAGTTCATGGCGAATTATGCACATTGGTTGGCTTGCCAGATGAGGCAACAATTTCTTCCAAAATGTGTTTTCTAATTCAGTCCAAAATGTTGAGTCTTGATATGCTGTAGTCTCAGCACCATATGTTATTGTTGGCACAACCTTCGGCTTCTAAAATCTTATGTCCGGGTCTAAGGAGAACTTCCCATATTTTCTAAGAATTATTCTGACTTGAGCAGCTGCTGTTTGGATTTTTCTCTCTGTTTGAAGCTTATATGGCAGATCAGATGGATAATTGTTGGTGTTTAGGGCCAAATATTGATACTCATTTATCGTTTCTATTCGCAAGCCATGCATATGCCACTTGTATTTGCTTTTTTTTAATTTGCTGTGTCGTGCCAGAAATAAGGATTTTTGTCTTTGAAAGGTTTATTGTCAGTTGGTTTTGGTCAGCATAGAATTTCAATGCAATTCGCTTTCTTACGTTTTTCAAAAAGAAGTTCTCTTGACACTGAATCAAAAGCTGCCTTAAAATCGATATAGGCCATGTAGATTGGTTGTTTATTTTGATAACATAGCTCTTGATCAGCCAAATTGCAAGCAGGTTTATTGTTGTGCCTAACCCTGGTACAAAACCTGCTTGATGGGTGTCAAAGACATTCACCTCTTTTACCCATATGGAGAAGTCCCTCAATAGTAATCTTGCAAATATCTTCCCTGGGATGTCTAAAAGGGCAATCGGACGATAGTTCTCAGGTAGTTCACCATTGCCCTTTTTGAAGATAGGCACTATGATAGATTTCTTCCATGTGGGGGAAATATTTCTTTCTTTAATGACCATAGAGAAGATGGCATAGAGAATTGTTGCCCATTCCTCTGGGTGAGCTTTTAGCATATGATTATTGAGGCCATCAGGGCCAGATGCCCGCGAGGTGCTTAGCTTGTTGATTTGGAAAAGTATGTCCGATTTATCGAAACTCATATTATGACACGATGTCCATTGGCTTAAGTTGTTAATATTTTGGGCTGAATTAGTGGCATACAATTTCTCAAAGTGTTGGATCCAAATTTCTTTGGGTACATAATTCATCTGATACGCAGATGGTGTGTTTTGTTACGCAGCATTTATTAGCTTCCATAGATCAGCACTATTCTTAAATACCATAGATGATAGCATCAGTTCAGATTCTTTTTGATGCATCATCGCGCGATGCACTTTGAGCCAGTTTTTATACTTCATCTTGTGGACTCAAGAGGCCTCATGTCTCACTGGATATGGCAAGTGCGCTACTTGTCTAATGAGTCTGCGTAATTCAGCTTTCTTAGAGACTACTTCTTGGTCAAAGACGTGTTTATGTCTATATATCGGTCTTCAAATAGTTGATAAATGCAGTTTAAACATGGACATGGCGGCCACATAGTGGCCATCTAACAACATGTTTGCAGAGTTGAGGTCTCATGGGTCAGCTCGCAGGGATTGTTCAAAAGTGACTAATTGCCCCATTGGCCAGCAGAACCTATTGCGCTTGCTCAAGACCATTTAATTTCTAGCAGCGCATAATCACTATTTATTTGAGGTGTAACTCGGAAATTTTTAATAATGTCAAACATGCTGCCGTGAACAAAGACATAGGGCCTCATTACAAGTTTGCCGGTCGGGTAATTACAGTACTGGTAAGCTTGCCGCTACTGTAGTTACCGGACCGGCAAACTACGAGTTTTGCTCGCAGGTGCCTTTTCAGCTCGGACCTGGTGGGCAGAACGGCACCCGCAAGCAAAGCATGTCGGATGCACCGGCACCATTCTGAATGGTGCCGGTGCATCCGACCTCCCCATTCCCATTTGAGCCCTATGGGGCTCAAATGGGAATGGGGAGTTAAAGGTTCCAGCCCCTGGCAATGGGGAAATACAGGGTCTGCCAGGGTTGAAATGGCTCTGTATTTCCCCATTGCCAGGGACTGGAAAAATTCACAAGTTTGGCGGCAGCCTGCCGGTTTTACCGGCAAGGCGACCGCCAAACTTGTAATGAAGCCCATAATCTATGATCGCACTCTGATTCGCCCTCCTCCAAGTGGGTTTTGGGGGGGATATCCCCTTAAGTGCTCCGTTTAACATAATGAGGTATTGATATCGCATCAAGGGTAACCACATTTGGCTACTTCTCTCCAACTCAGAGGGTTGGTTCGCAATCCAGTGGATGTTTAAATCGCCCGCTAGGATTATAAATGTAATAGAGGGATCTAAAGCAATAAGTTATAACATTTGCTCTAATTGATGGAGGAAACCACCATCAGAAATACCATCATGGTTACAATACAAATTTAAAATCACAAGATTGCCAGCTGGAGTTTAAATTTTCACCAACTGGGTGTAAATATTCTGTGCTGCCCATGGTTCCAATCTAAAATTCAGGCCCATCTTGACTGCTACCAAGAGTCAAGCTGAGGGGCGATCACTATGAGGTTTTGACTAGCAACAAAGATAATGTATAGCCATGCCAGGTCGGCTGTGATGTAAACCAGGTCTCTTGAAGTAGGATAATGTCAAAATCATTCAGGGGATTGTGTTCTCATTGTAATAGGTGCTTAAACCCCCTCAGATTCCAGCTGGCTAGCTTGCACACAGTTACATTCGAATGAATGGGTTGTTATGCTTGATTCTTCTCTATGTCTCCATGAGAATAACCCCCATGCCATGATACAGCCGTTGCCGTTTCCAATGCCGAGGAGACTTCTCGCACATGGTTAAGGCTCCTATAGTACAGGTAATTTGTAGAAGCAGCTTTGTAGGAGTGATCGTAATGTTTTGTAACTTCATCGGGGCCTGATCAATTGTCAATGTATTGTTACGCAAGTCATCCTGCTTTAGGATAAATACCATGTAGTAGAGCTCTAATTTGGCTTTCCACGGGGTGTTCAAGACTATGCCTGACTTAATCCATAGTCTGTCTTGTGTAAGATCATGATGATGTGGGAACTCTACCAAGGATATATCCGATGTACTAAGATATATTCAAGACTCTGTGTGGCCCCAAATATGGAGGATGCTACTTCTATTTAGGGTATATGTTTGGAATCGTCTACCTCTGCACTGGAGAAGCAGAGAGTGGACGTTTTTGTGGTAGGTCAAGTGGTGATTTTGTGTAGCTACATTACACTGTGTTTGAAAATATGTATCATCGAGTTTCACATTATTGCTGTTATATGCAGCCTCAGGCTCTCTAGTATGGTTGAGTGAGACTTTCAACACAATTGTTTGGGTGTATTATTGGAGATGGAGGATTGTGTGATCTAAAGGCTTGTACAACATTGCAGAACTTATTAGCAATTCTATTGGCATCGCAGACTTAGCCTTGTTAATCGCTCTTTTTGCCTTGGCCATTTCAGCATACTTTTTCCTAATTTGAGAGCTAGATGTCTTTGTTTGTATAGATGCAAGTGCCAGAGATTGTGCAAACCTTCGACAGTTTCCATGAGAGGATTTTGGAAGCTGTTTTTGATAATTACTTTTTCTTTTTTGGCATACAATTGATAGATGGCAAAGGCTTAGCCTTTGAGAATATGGTGAACCTGGGGCAGGCGTCATTTGTTTGCGTATACTCAGAGCTCGATGCTGACCCAGAATCACACATAGGCAAAGCCCCTTTGTTACCAACGGCATCATGGCACCCTTTGCCGAGCTTCTCCCTTGGCTCCTATTCTTGCTGTCTGATAATCTTTAGAGACGGTGCCAGGATGCACTATATGAGGTGTAACTGAGGTTAAAGAGCTTGTGTCAACAAGAATCTTTGAGTTATCTGGTACAATGTGTGCTTGCTTCAAACGGGTGTGTGTTTGTAAAGATGGGCTCATCGTAGGTGTTCTCATCAATTTGGAATTGGGCAAGGGGACGGATGTGATTTGATTGGTGGGAATGACATCTCTTGCAATATCAATCCCTGCCAATTGCTTCAAGTTGCAGTCTAGAGCCACCCCACCACGGGTAGTAACATCCAACAGCAATTCTGTATTTTTGCTCATCTTAGCGTCCAACATCTCATAGAGTCTCCTTAGATGTGAGGGCTGTATTCATGGCTCCCAAAGTAACCTCAGGCAGAGGGAGTGATGTCTGCCTGGGGAAGAACACTCTGTGAGGCATTGGGTTGGCAAAGGAGACAGACAAAGGGGATGAAACAGAGGAAGAATTTGAAAACATAATCAGTGATTGTGATAGCAGAGGTGACGGCAGGGGCATTTGCCTGGAGCTATCTAAGTCTTGCTGGGCTTTCTCCTGAGTTGTATCATGTCCATTAATTCAGGGCATATGTCTCAAGCTAGGTGATGTTAACTGGGCTTTACAGACATTTAAAGTCAGACCTATATCGGAACCATTTTTTTCAACTGGTCCATCACTTTGGGGCATATGACTCTCGCTGAGTGACGTTAGCTTGATATTACCGTCATTTGGAGTCACTGCTAATTCAGAGGGATTTTCTACAACTGATTTGGTCAAACTCAGGTCAGTAGGGTTGGAGGATAAACTCTGTATTACAACTAATATTTGAATTAGGACCAACAGCTGGGTTAGGTTGTTTCATGGTGATCTCAAGATTACTTAAAGGTGTTGGAGAATTAAGTGCAAGCAAATGCTCCGCTCTAGCAGGATTGATCATGGCACTTACTGTAATTACTTTGCCGGCATGTACTCCACCTGATTCGCCACTGTGAACCAAATGTAAAGGACGGCCAGCAACAGACAAGAGTAGGGCCAGACCAGATTGGACTAGTGACGAGTCTGCAAAGTCAACTAATATTGCATCAGAAATATCGGCAACAGCCTCTAAATGGGTCTGAGTCTTGTCGCTAATGTTGGCTGAAAGATGAATAATTTCATGGGCGTGTTAAGCCTGGCACAAATTGCGAATATCACCAGAATATGGTGGAATATGTCTCCAAATCCGTGCAGTTGATTGAGGCATGGATAGTTTAAAACGGTCTCCCTTTAACTTATTGCAGGCTACATTTTTGGGTACAGTCGGCATGGCAGATTGTAATGTATATGCATAGTTCATAGTGCCCCTTGCGCTGGAAAATAAAATGAAAAAAGAGAGGAAGAAAGAATAAAAAACACACTTATGATAAATACAGTATTAGGGCAAACGCACAAACACCTATAGGCTTTGACTCACCACCTTCCCGATGTCCGGCCACCCAGCCAAACTGGCTAACTGCACTCAGCATAAGCACTCTGGCAAATGCGCGCGCGCAAATGCGCACAGCCAGTTGCTTTTCAAGACGACAGGAAGTAAGGGGGCCAAGCCAAAGTTCGTTCATTGAAAAAATCAATTTAAAAATCCACAAAGTGTCCAAATAGGTCCACAAAGGTAAGAGTTGGTACTTTGATGAAAGGAGGAAAATAGATTTAAGGCACTGGTCCAACATTATAAGTTCAGCGGGTTAAGTTGTAATTGTTATCGATGTCCCAGTTTGCTCCTGGGTTCCTTCCTGCAGCTAACTTCACCGGGCAAAAGCACTCTGGCAAATATGTGCATGCAAATGCACGCAGCCAGCTGCTTTTCAAGATGACAGGAAGTAAGGGGGCAGAGCCAAAGTTCGTACATTGAAAAAATCAATTTAAAAGTCCACAAAGTGTCCAAGTAGGTCCACAAAGGTAAGAGTTTGTACAGCTAGCTCCTGGGGTTCTTCGTGTAGCAAACTGCACTCAGCAAAAGCACTCTGGCAAATGTGAAGAGAGTTGTTATATGAAAACTCAGCCGTGGGCAGGAGGTCAACCAAATTATCCTGTTGAGCGTTGATGAAACACTGCAGATACTGTTCCATGGTGGCATTCAGTCTCTCAGTCTGTCCATTGGTCTGGGGGTAGTAGCCGGAAGACAAGGCTCTCTCTATGCCCAATCGCTTGCACAGAGATCCCCAGAACCCTGAAGTATATGGAGAGCCCTGATCCGAAATTATGTTTTCAGGGAGACCATGTAGCTTGAATATGTCACGGTGAAACACTCTGGCCATTTCAGCCGCAGTAGGTATACTAGGTAGCTGTATAAAATGAGCAAGCTTGGTAAAGGAATCAATCGTGACCATAATCACGGTACACCCCTGTGAGGGAGGCAGGTCTACCACAAAATCCACAGAAAGATGACTTCATGGGTGTGTCGGTACATACGTTTGTTTCAAATAACCGATAGGTCTTTTAGTGCCATACTTCCTTTGTGAGCAGATCGGACAAGAAAGGACAAAGACCTTAACATCCTTTTGTACACTCGGCCACCAAAAATGCCATAGTAAAAGATCCAAAGTAGCTGTAACCGCGTTATGGCCTGCCAACATATCTTTTTGGCACCAAGTCAGGACGTGTTGCTGTACAGAGGATTTGGGTATCACGAGACGACCTTGATGAAATAACAATCTCTCCTTCTTAGGGCAAGGACCCATCTGGTTGCTGTACTGATCGGATGGAATACAAACACTGGCTTCCTTAACTTCCTGTAAGAAGGAGGATGCTACGAAGACAAACTTGTTTCTGTGAAACATGGATTCCATGGAACGGACCTGTGATTTACTCACTCCCTGTTAGCGGGACAATGCGTTTGTAATGGTGTTTTGAGTGCCAGGGATGTAGGTTATGGTGAAATCAAATTGTGCAAAATAATTAGCCCATCTTGCTTGTCTGGGATTGATGCATTCTTTCTGTTGTAGGATTCTGAGATTTCGATGAACTGTCCGTACTTCAAATGGATTACTGGCCCCTTGTAGTAAATGTTGCCACTCTTTGCATTATAATTTTATGGCTAGAAGTTCATTCTCAATAACTGAGTAGTTACATTCTCTGGGGGACAAGGTCTTGGACAAATAAGCTATCGGATGTTCTTGTTATTTGAACTCTTGTTTAAGTACGGCTCCCACAGCCCCAGCCGAGGCATCGGCTTCAATAACAAAGGGCAGATCTTGGTTGGGTTGTCGCAGTATGGGGGCATTGCAGAACAATGTTTTAAGATGTTGAAAGGCTGTCTCAGTAAAGGAGTCCCATCGGAAAGGTATATCTTTTTTCAGAAGTTTAGTGATGGATAGCACCAGCTCAAAGAATCCCAGAATGAACTTGCAATAAAAATGTGCTAGTGCAAGAAACCGTTGGATCTCCTTCACAGAGGAGGGAGTTGGCCACTTGAGAATGTCTGAAACCTTTCTTGGGTCCATTTCGATGCCTTGATCCAAAAGTATAAACCCCAAATAGGGTCCAGAGGTGACGTCAAATAGACATTTTTCTAGCTTAGCTAGCAGATGGCGGTCTTGTAGTCTGCGTAGAACCTCACAGAGGTGGGTATGATGAAGCTGACAGGAAGCAGAAAAAAACAGGATGTCATCGAGGAAGACAATCACAGAGTCGAAAAGCATGTCCGAGAATAATCTGTCCATAAAACATTGAAAAATGGGTGGGGCATTAACTAACCCAAAGGGCATGACCTGGTATTCAAAATGCCCAAAGGGCATCCTGAAGACGTCTTCCATTCGTCCCCGGCTCTCATATGCAAAAGATGGTAAGCCCCTCTTAATTTGGAAAAGATAATCGTTCCTTGTACGGCTTCAAGTATGTCCTTTATAAGGAGCATCGCATATCTATCCCTAATGGTAACCTTATTGAGGCCATAGTAATCTATACAGGGTCTTTCTTCGGTGTGAAGAACAGAAATGCTCCTACCAGGGAACACAAAGGTCTGATAAGGCTGTTCTGCAAATTAGAATCCATGTATTCCTTGAGGGCGGTCATCTCAATCAAAGACAAAGGGTATGTATGACCAAAAGGTACAAGTGCCTCAGGGACTAGATCTATAGAATAGTCCTCTGGACGATGTGGTGGGAGTTCCCTGGGAATCTGATCCTGAAAAACATCAGAAAACTCACTCAGTTGTTGAAGAACGCAGTTTACTCCAATACTAGGATTAAGAAATGCAGGTTTGGTTAACACCACATTCCTTCGATCCTCCTTCAAACATCGGTGGGAGCAATAATCTGAATCAAACTGAAGAATGTTCATGGTCCAGTCGATGTTGGGATTGTGTTTTCACAGCCATGGTATGCCCAAGATAATCAATAATGAGCAGCCCGGATGACATCAAAGCGTACCGTTTCAAGTTGATTAAAAATCGTCATTTCCAGGAATTCTTTGGTGTGAGGGATAGGACCGGAACACAGGGGGGTACCGTCAACACCTAGCATAGCTTGGTTTTCCTCTCGTTTATAGTGGAATCTTTTCCTTCTCTGCCCAGAGCGTGTCAAAAAAGTTACTAGCTGCTCCGGAGTCTATGAGGGCCAAGGTCTCTATGACCCTTTGCTTGATGATGATTTGAATGCCTGCTACCATAAGTCTGGTGTTGGCTTGGGTAGTGCAAGTCGGAAGTGAGGTTGAGGGATTTTTCTCTTGACCCCGGTGGCTGGTCCCTTCTAACACCGAGGTCGATCGTTTCCCGAACGCCGAGGTGGTACTTCTGACAGTTTCAGAGTAAGTGACTGCCTGATCCACAGAAAATACATAATCCCCTATCTCGCCTCCTCTTACATTCCTCAGATGAAAGGGGTCCTCTAGCAGAACCTATTTGCATAGGTTTTTCCCTTGCTGTTTCTTGGGCAGGAAGAGCAGGATGTGAAGTTCCTGGAGGTGTAAAGAGGGTAAAGAGGGTTCCCCTATTCTTTCTTTGTTCAGATCTCCTTTCCGTCAGACGATATTCGATTTGAAGAGCTTAAGATATTAGAACAGCTAATGTTTCCGGATGATTGGTTCGAGCTAGTTTGTCCTTGATCTCCTCATTCAGGCCTTAAAATTGTGTATTGGGCCTCCTCTGGCCATCCGGTTTCTGAGGCTGTGCGTTGAAATAAAGTTACATATGACATCACATCAGCGTAACCTTGTCGTAAATCCAAAAGGGATTTGCAGGCCGTAAATCCCACTTCAGGCCTTTCAAAAGTATCTCGAACTAAAGCAAGAAAGGCCCCGTAGTCCTGCAATGTTGGATTGGCGGAGGTCACCAGCGGGGTGGCCACAGCTAGGGCATTACCGACCATATTAGATATCTTTAATCCTATCCTGGAGTGGTCGGAAGCATAAGTACCAGCGCGAAACGTAAAGGGGACTAAACAAGCGTCAATTAATTCCTTAAGCTTATTTGGTGAACTATCAATCTTGCCTGAAGCTAAACCCATGACTTGAAGGTCTGTTGGGTTGTGATCTCTAGCAGTCAATAATTGTCATAGTACTGTATTCTCTGTCTTCAAGCGCTGTACCTCAAGAGTGAGTCCTTGAACTGCGGCCACAAGTTCCTGTTCCTGTTTGGCGGTTGCCATGACTTCTAGGCATAGCAATCTGTCACACGGTCCCACCTGCTCCTCACCTGAGTCTTTAGTGGAAGTATGTGGGGCTAGCTCTGCGGGGGATTTTGATGTGCCTTTGTTCTTCTTGGTCGTTTTTCTTTCTTTGTAGAGGTAAGGCCTGCCACGAGGAGAAGCTACTATGCCTGACAGGTGACAGCCAAGGCAAGTGACTCCCCGGAACACCCAGCCAGGGGGAAAAAGCCAGTAGGCACCAAATAAAACCTGTAATAGACTCTGCTGTCTTGGACTGCTGTGATGGTAAAAGCATGCATGAACTGATGCTGTAACTCCAAGATCTCTCGTACAGTTAGAGAGACAGGCGAGCTCAAGAACACAGAAGGAAGACTGGGTATCCTAGAAAGAGGCAGGAGGGAGAGTACAAACTACCGATCCAGATGGGAAGCAGCAGCAAGGTAAGTAGTAAGAACGGAATGAACAGTGCCAGAATAGCACGGAAAGGGCTGAGGAGAGCAAGGAAGGATAACCAAGGAGGAAATCAAGCGGAAAACTACTTGGAGTGTCTAACCCACAAGAAAGCAGAAGAGCTGGGGTTGCAATGCACCGCCACAGAGATCTGTACTGATGATAAACCCGGCATTGGCGGCCATGGTGGAAAAAGGCTAGCGCAAGCAGTAACATTGTCGGAAAAGTGTAATGGCACGTCAATGGCAGCACGTTCCTCTTTTCCATATTCGCCAGAAGTGCGAAGCCATGACACTTTATGTGCCTCCCCAGGCCAGGCTGTTTCTGGCTGGGCCCTGGTGCCACACCTTTTCCACCCCCTCACAGGGGAGGTTGAGCCTGATGCAACTGGGCCAGAGGGGCGGCCCGCTATGCCAGCTGCCCCTCTAGCGCCCCTGCGTGGGCTGGGGCACTTGCTGAGCAGAGGGACTCGGAAGGGAAAGGATGGTGGCACAGCAAAGCAGCGACCAGCGAACACGCATCTCCCGCAGGTTCAATATTGCAGCAGGTATGAGGTGCAGATGGCACCCAGAGGTAAGGGGGGGAATAAAGTTTTTTAAAGAAAATTAGAGAGCTGGCACGTTGGAGACAATTTATTCCCATAGCAACAAGCCACAGTGAGCTGGTACGTTGCTGGTTGTCTTGGACACAGCGTCTCACACTGCTGATTACATCCCTTTTGTGGAAAGTGTGGGTAGCTGTTGTCTGCTACAATGGGGAAGGTGACCAAGAAAACAAAGCCTTTGATGGCATATTCTTACAATTCTTCGTCCTCCTCTCATCATGAGCACCGGAGGAAGAGGAAATCAGTGGATGAAAGAGTTGGTGAAAGTGCTCAGGAGAGCATTAAAAGGAAAAAGGAGACTCTCCCTCCTCCTCTGCCAGTTCTGAGTTCATTCTCATCCTCCAGTATTCTGAACAAGGGAAGGGACACACAATTGGATAAGGAGGATACAGCAGTTGCTATAGCACAAATGATAGCATATGCAGGGTTCCGGTACCTACCTCTGTGAAAATACCACCTCCAAATCATTTTAAAAACACAGCATCAGTAGGTCTTCCCTTGTTGCCAGAATTCAGGTAAGAAATCTTAAAGGAGTCAGTGGAGCCCTGATAAGAGAATGGCTACCAAGATTCCTCTCAAAGTTGTACCCTCTAAAGAGTATAGAGGAGATTCTGTCAAATGTCCAGACGGATTAAATCCTGCCTAGTTTGGTGGGTGGCCCGCCATGTCACCGCAAGAGACAATTCGGTGAAGTGCAGACAGGAAGGGAAATGCTGCTATGAAAAAGACATCCCCAGGAGCACATCTCACGATGAGATCAGACATGCTCGCCTCATATGCAGCAGAGACAGCTCTGGGATGCTTTTCTCAATTAGCTAAAGCCATCGAAGATGGTGGGGATTGCACTCCCATTCTACAGGACTTGCTGTACAGGTGGCATTTTTTTCTGGCCTGACCTATGACTGGGTGAAGGCGTTAGCCATAGTCATGCTAGTGGTGGGACCTTCACTTGAGGGATTGGCGGTCAGCTTCTCATAAAAAGGAAACCGCATTCCGAATTCTGTTTGAAGTAAAACCTTTGGCCAAACACCACAGAGCGTTTGAGAGGGATATGTATATGGAGAAGTTAAAAAGGAAGTCCAAATGCCAAAGGGTAGACTCCAAAAGACAGACAAAGGCTGTCAGGATTGCAAAGACACAAGGTCAAGTATTCGTTGGGCGACCACACCCAGCCGGGTTTCCCTGAAAGGACAACCAAGTCAAGCAGGGGGGACAGCAGAAGTCCTAATGCTAGGTGGTGGAGTCATGACTCCATTGGTTTTTCAGACAATATCATCAGACGTTTGGGTCAACGGGATATGAAAGATTATGCCATTGAATTCCACCAAGTGCCAGGGGGCTCAGGATTGATAGAGACTCCATTGCCAAGTCTTACAGATTGTCAGTTGACTCTAATCAAGGGGATAGAGGAGTTTCTAGAGAATAAGGCAATATCCTGGGTGACATGGAAAAAAGGGGGTACAGGTTTTACTCTATTATCTTCTTGGCTCCCAAACCAAATGGCACTTTCCACCTGGTGTTGGACCTCAAGCGACTGAACAGGCACCTGTCATTGAAATCATTCAAAATGCAGACAGTCCAGAAAATGATTCCACTAATAAAGAATCAGGACTTTGTAGCATCATTAGACCTGCAAGATGCATATTACTATATCCCAATTGGCAAGAATCTTTACAAAGGTCATGAGTCCTGTAGTGGCACACATGCGCAAGCGAGGGATGTATGTTTTCCCTTACTTGTACCACTGGTTGTTAAGGGCCCCGTCGGAGGATCTTCTCAGGAATCAGAGGGCCTGTGCGACACACTTCAGAAATCAAATCTTCTGATCCACTGGAAAACATCTATGCTGATACCATCACAGGATTTCCAGTTCAACAGAACCAGGTTTTGGACAGCAGCAAACAGAGTTCTCCTGCCAGAGGACAGGGCAATCAGATGTTGTCATCTACGATGACAGAGGAGTGGTTGTCAGTCCATCACATCTGGAGGTTGCAGGGACATATGATCTCAAGGGCACGTCTCCATCTGCGTGCTCTGGTGTCATTTGTGTTGAATCATTGTGATCTACAGTTGGACAATTTCGAACTGGTACTTCAAATTCTGGCCACCTTGAAGAACACAATACGGTAATAGATTGAAAGCCAGAGCCTATTAAAGGGTTTTCACCTGAGCTGGCCCTCTGAGATATCACTCTTATTACAGATGGCAGTGGAGTAGGATGGGGGAAACCAGGGGCAGTCGTCAGGTTCCTGGCAGGTCGCAGGATCTGGAGAGAATAAGATCTTTCAATTGGAAGGCGCTGAAAGCAATATACATGGCTCTGATATAGTTCTCACCCTTTCTCCAGGGAAAGCCGGTCCTGGTCACAACAGACAGCAGCACAGCAATGGCATATGTCAATCACCAGGAGGGCTTCCCGATCGAGGTCAGGTGGCAGAGGAGCTAGGAATCTGCCTGGAATTAAATCTGTCACATCTGAGATCCACACACATAAGTGGGTGGACAACAACAAAGTGGATCACTTGAGCAGGGTCTTCCCGACATCCTCTTGGGAGCATGATTTGAGGCTGTATGATTGGATATCCAAGAAATAAGGGTCTTCAATATTAGACTTGTTTACATCAACAGAGAATGCCACGCTTCTCAATTTCTTTTCAAGGTTTCTCTCGCACGGCGCACAGCAGATAAATGAAATTATTATTATTATTTTTATTTTTTTTAAGGGCAGCCCAGTGCCCGGAAGGCCACTTATATGCCTTCTCCATTTCCTCTGCTAACCAAAGTATTGACATGGATCATGGATTTGGATTCTCAAGTGTTTGTAATAGCTCCAGTTTGACCGAGGAGCTACTCGTTTCCTCATCTATTGGAGTTAGCAGTATAGCCCATACTCCACATGGAGAACAATCTGGGGCCAGTGGTGAAGGGAATGGGACTCAGATCAGGGACCACAATAAAATGGGGGCCATTGCCATTGAAAGGGAACGGTGGCATAGTCAAGGATTAACTTCTCCACTGGCCTGTGAGGGGTCAGAAATGCAAGACGGACAAGTAGATTGCTTTCTCACAAGTAGCCATTTTATTAAACAGGGATTTCCCTACCTGTCAAACTAAGGCTAAAGGAAAATGATCTAATATCCAAATGTATCTGTCCCTCACACTCATACATACAACAAAATCATATAGGGTTTATATGGCTGTTTAAACTCCATAAAATAACAGTTGTATTCAAGCAGAAAGGTTATAAACATGAATCCTTGTACCCAGGTTCGAATACCCTTCCCCAGGATCAATTCAAGATATTTCAAACCACAGTCCAAAATCAAAAACGTTCTTTTCAACGACCAAGCTCTACTCCAAATGCAAAATTCCTTCACTTGGCAGTTTGATTGTCTTATTTCCAAACAGGATTTCTCACTGTTCAAGACAAGTCTTGGTAAAGTTTCCTCCAACTTCTGTTTGACAAACCAAAAAGACTTGTCTTAACACACCAAGTCAGTATTCTCTTCTTGGAAGACCAATCAGTGTTCCTCAAATCACATTTCTTCTTCATAAGTAAGCAACACAATTTTTTCAGGATGTGTAACGCTCACCTGATTCCCACGGAGGCGCGGGTCTTGGCAGGAAACTGTCTGTGACTCGAAAAGTGATGTGCAGGACTCGATTGGCTTCTGGGGTCGAACCTCTTCGCACTGTGTGTCGGACTCGAAGAGTGAGGTTTCTGCAGGTGAAAGAATATGGGGGTTAATGGTCTGGGTTGTTGAATGTCCCTCTCTCTCTCTCTCTTCCCAGCTTTTTCGTAGAGCCCCCAGGTGAACGTGCTCACCTTATATAGGTGAATGCTGGGCTCTCCATCTGCGTCTGGTGCAGGGTGCCGTTGCCAGTTCCTTCACTGGTGAAACACAGGCCTCTTGAATTCAGAGGATGGTTACCGTCGTTATCTGCACGAGCGGTGAGTTTCTGGACACCTTTTGTCTTTATAGTCTTTACATGCGTGGCACGTTTATATGCAGACTCTGTATAATGCTTTTCCCTTATGTATTGCAGGGCTCTTGAGATGAAAGATGAAGTGAAGCGCCTGGAAGTTCGTAAGTATGGCAAGCGCTCTAACTGTCTCTTTCCTTGCAGCTTAGTTCGTGTTAAAGAGACGCCGGAGTATTCGCAGGCGTTTTATTGCGACGAGCGTGATGGACGTAAGTAAATACCTGCTTAATGTCTTTTCTTTTGCCTTTCAGATGTTGGGTTGCAGCGCCGGAGTCCGCGGAATGCCAGTAAGTTGTTAACGATACTTTGTCTTCACAGGCGGCGATGCAGAACGAAGAAATCCGGAATTCACAGCGTGCCGGTAAGTATGGCAATGCTTTTGTTTTTGCAGGTGGAGATGCGGCGTGAAGAAACGGCCGCAGCCGATGGATCAGGTAAGTAAGCACTGCGTGTAAAGTTCGCCTTGCTAACCTGTTGTTTCTGTTCTTTGCAGGTGCTGATGATGTCTGGATACTGAAATGGTAAGTAGGATTCTTGCAGGTCCAGGATCGGAAGAAGAAAGGCCGGAGCAGACTCGGTGAGCGTTCTGCTGCAGATGCAGAATAACGCGAAGCACGCTTCATCTATCGGGTGTGGTTTAAATAGCCTTGGAGTGATGAGGCGTCTTCTTCCACGGCCCCGCCTAGGTAAGAAAAGAGTTCCAGTTTCCAGAAGAGTTCCAGTGCTGTATCCAGGGAGTGGAGCTGCCCCACCCAGGTAAGAAAGTAGTTCCTGTTCTCAGATGGCTTCTAAGTGGCTGGTAAGTAAGCAGCATGGTCTGCTGCAGGTAAGTCCACCCAAGCATCTTCACACATATTATGAGCCCGGCGCTTCCAGTGCCGGGACCAATGATTTTGATGAGCCTGGTGCCACCGGCGCCAGGACAAGGTCCAAAAGGTCCCAGTGGGGACCGGCTGGTGCTTAGGATTAGGGTTAGGGGCCTGCTTCCAAGGACGTTGGGCTGGTCCTGGGTCCTTGGAAGCAGTGATCATGACAGTACCCCCCTCAAGGCCCCTCCTAAGCGTGTCTTCTCTGGGGGTTTTGGCTTGTCGGGGTGATTGTAACGCTCACCTGATTCCCGCAGAGGCGCCGGTCTTGACTGGGTGAATGCCGTATCTTCAAAGGTGATGTGTAACACACGGTTGGCTCTTTGGGCTGGACCTCTGTGCACTGTATGTCTGACTCGAAGAGTAAGATGTCTGCAGATAGAAAATATGGGATTAATGAACTGGGGTTATTGGGTGCCTCTCTCCTCTTCCCTTTTTCTTCTCCTGTAGAACCCCAAAGGTTAACGCCCTCGCCTTAGGTGAGTGAACTCCGAGCTCTCCATCTGCCTCGGGGCAGGGTGCCGTAACCAGTTCCTTCACTGGATAAGGGTGCAGGCCTCTTGACCTCAGAGGACTGCTGTCCGTCGTTAACTGCACGAACGGTAAGTTCTGGGCGCTTCAAATGTCTTAAAAGTCTTTTGTAATGATATCTCTTGTTTTGCAGAGTTTCGGCGATGGCGGATGGCGGGCTGATGAGAGTTGAGGATCGAACCCGCGTGAGGAATAGAAGCGCCTGGAAGCACGTAGGTAAGCGCTTGTAGCCTGCTTCACGATGCACACTAACTGTCCCTTTTATCTTGCAGGTACAGGTTCGGAGCTTTAGAGAAGCTGAAGGGTGCTGGAATACCCACTGGATTCGGCGTGGGAAGGAGTAATGGCACGTGAGTAATAAAGTTGCCCAATGTCTTTAAACGCACCTTCTTTTGTCTTTCAGATGCGGGATGCAGCGCCGAAGGCCTCCGGAGCGTGCAAAGAGCTGGTAAGCTTTTGTCTTTCAGATGCCGGAATGCAGTGCGAAGACCTCCGGAACATGCGAAGAGTAGGTAAGCCTTTGTCTTTCAGATGCCGGAATGCAGCGCGAGGCGTTGGTGACAGCCGATGGACCAGGTAAGAGATGCGCTGCCACTGAAGACCGTAGTGCTAACCTGTTCTTTCTTTGTCTTTACAGGTGCTGCTGAAGACTGGATTCCAGGATGGTAAGCCTTTGTTTCCTTAGGCCCAGGATCAGAAGCAGAAGACACGATGAGCGTTCTGCTGCAGAGAATGCAGAATAACGCAAAGCAAGATTCATCCATCGGGTGTGGTTTAAATAGCCTCCTGTAGTGCTTAGGTGTCTCCTTCCACAGCCACGCCTAGGTATGAAAAGAGTTCCTGCTTTCCAGAAGAGTTCCAGTGTTCTGAACCTAGGGAGTGGCTCCTGCCCCACCCAACAGGAAAAGTAGTCCCAAACAGAAGAGGATCAGGGGTTCAACTGGCAGGTAAGTAAGCAGCATGGTCTGCTGCAGGTAAGTCCACCCAAGCATTATGAGCCCGGTGCTTCCAGCGCTGGGACTGGGCATCTTTATGAGCCTGGTGCCACTGGCGCCAGGACAGGGTCCAAAAGGTCCCAATTGGGACTGGCTGGCACTCGGAACCGGGGTTATGGGTCTGCTTCCAAGGGAGTCGGGCAAGTCCTGATCTTCTGGAAGCAGAGATCATGACAGTGATTCAGATGGAATTTCTTGACCAGACGAGGTGCGTGGACATATTCTGAAGGTTCCCAAGACCTTTCCTGGGGGCCGTAACCTTTCCAATCAACCAGATAATATAACTTAGATTTGGAGATCTTGGAGTCTAGGATGTTCTTAACTTCGAATTCAAGTTCTCCATCTACTAAAACCGGTTCTGGGAATTCAGTCAATCGGGTTTCTGGTTGTACTGGTTTTAATAAGGAGACATGAAATACTGGGTGTATTTTCATATGCGTAGGTAACTCCAATTTGACAGCCACCGGATTAATTATGGCAGAGGATGAATGTGCGGGGTCCCTTTAGAGGCAGGTGTTTAGTGGATAGCCAGACCTGATCTCCTACAGCGTAGTGAGGAGCCTCTTTACGGTGTCGATTTGCTCCTCTTTTGAATTGAGCTTTAGCTCTTTGCAGATGGGCCGAGGCTTCCTTAAAAGCACGGGTGATCTCCGAGTGCAAGTGATCCACAGCAGGTGCTTCGAATTCTTGGGGAGGATCCAGGTTAGAGGTTCTAGGATGGTGTCCGTATAGTAGGAAGAAGGGAGTCTTCCCTGTTCCAGAATGAATCGAATTATTGTAAGCGTATTCAGCGATCCAAAGAATATCCTTCCAGGGGTTTTCAGTTTGTTGGAGCATGCAACGTAGATATTGCTCTAGAGTTTGATTTGTCCTTTCGGTTTGTCCGTCAGTTTGGGGATGGTGACTAGTTGAAAGTCTTACATCAATTTGGGCTAGATGTCAGCAACTGCGCCAGAAGTGAGAGATGAATTGACTTCCCCTATCGGAGACTAAAACCGGGGGAAAACCGTGTAGCCGAACGATGTTTTCTAAGAATTCTCGGGCCAATACTGAGGCTGATGGTAGACCCTTCAGGGGAATGAAGTGAGCCATCTTGGAGAATAGATCCACGACTACTAAAATGGTAGTATACCCCGAGCATGGACGTAAGTCCGTGATGAAATCCATGGACAGGGTATGCCATGGACAGGGAGGGATGTCTAGTGGCTGTAATAGGCCGGCTGGTTTCTCCTTCTGACTTTTATTTTGGGAACACACACCACAGGAGATTACAAAGTCTCTAATATCCTTTTTCCATGACGGCCACCAGAAATGTCTTTTAATCTTTTCCATGGTTTTGGTAATGCCAGGGTGACCCTCCATTAGAGAGTCGTAATAACAGGAGATTACTTGTTTTTGTATTTTCTCGCAGGGTAAATGCAATCGTCCTCGGAAATATGGTAGGTCTTGATCCACTGAGAATTCTTTCCCCTTTAATTGCCAATCTTGCAAATCGCCCGGAGTTAGGAGTGATTTAACCATGGTCTTGATGTCTTCAAAAGATTGAGCGCTGACCAAACCCAAAATTCTTTGTTCTGGGATTATGGGTATTGATTCTGGATTGGTCAAATGTTCATCTACTCCCATCCGGGAGAGAGCATCTGCTTTTCCGTTCTTACTGCCTGGTCGATAAGTAATTATAAAGTCAAATTCTGCTAGAAACAGAGCCCAGCGAAGCTGTCTGGAAGACTGAGCTTTGGCTGTCTTTAGATATTGTAAATTGCGGAGATCAGTCATTACGGTGACTCTGTGTCTGGCTCCTAGAAGATAATGCCGCCAGGCTTTAAAGGCCGATCTGATGGCCAAAAGTTCCTTGTCTGTAATTGAATAGTTGATCTCGGGAGGCGAAAACTTGCGGGACCAAAAGGCAACAGGATGTAGTTGGTGTGTAACCGGATCTCTTTGTGATAAAACTGCCCCCATAGCAAGACTAGAAGATTCCGTTTCCACGATGTAGGGGAGTTCTGGGCGAGGATGTTTTAAAACAGGTGCAGAAATGAATTTAGCTTTTAAGTCCTGAAAAGCTTGTTCTGCTTCAGAAGACCACTCAAAACGTTTGTTCTTTTTCAACAGAGCGGTGATGGGTTGGACTATCCGAGAAAATTCAGGAATGAATCTGCGGTAAAAGTTAGCGAACCCTAACATGCTTTGAACTCCTTTTACAGAGGTTGGTGATGGCCACTTCATGATTGCATCAACTTTCTTTGAATCCATATGGACTCCGTTAGGTGACAGTATGAATCCCAGGAACTCGACTTCCGTTACGTTGAAAACGCATTTCTCAAGCTTAGCAAAAAGATTATGTTGACGCAATCTCTCGAGAACCTTTTTAACGTGTCTCTCATGTTCCTCTTCAGATGATGAATAGACGAGGATGTCATCAATGTAGACAACAACACACACGTCTATGAGTTCTCTAAGGACATCGTTCATAAAATACTGGAAAGCAGCAGGAGCATTACACAGTCCAAAGGGCATCACTTGATATTCGAATAGCCCGTACTTGGTGCGGAAGGCCGTTTTCCATTCATCGCCCTCTTTTATCCGTACCAAGTGGTAGGCTCCTCTGAGATCCAACTTTGTGTATATACATGCATCTTTGACTTGATCCAGGAGTTCAGGGATCAGAGGTAACGGGTATCTGTTTTTAACGGTGATCTGATTCAGGGCGCGGTAATCTATGCAAGTCCTACGGTCTCCTTCCTTTTTCGGAGCGAAGAAAAAAGCCGATGAAGCTGGAGATTTTGAAGGACGGATACACCCGTTAGCTAGGTATTGGTCTAGGTATTGTCTGAGGTGACTGTTCTCTGCCTCGGTGAGGGCATAAATCCTGCTGCAAGGAGGAGTTGTTCCAGGTATCAGATCTATTTGACAGTCATAAGACCTATGAGGAGGCAGGGTGTTGGCTTGATCCTTCCGGAAGACGTCTTGGAATTCCTGGTATTCGGGAGGTAATTTGGGAACCTCCTCAGAAGAGATTGCCGCCAGTGAAACATCAGGCCGAGGATAACACGTGGTAAAACACTCTGGAAACTGAACCGTCTTTGCTCGCCAATCGATCTGAGGATTGTGCTTCTCTAACCAAGGGATTCCCAGAATGATCTGGAACTGAGAGGCCTTGATTACATCGAACACGATTCTCTCCCGGTGTCCATCTTGACTGACTAGCGTCACTTCTTGGGTGGCATGCGTTACTGGTCCGGAGGCTATCTCCGTGCCATCCACAGTAGTGATGACGTCTTTCACTGCCTTAGGGACAAGGGGTAGATTCATCCTTGATACCATTTCACGGTCCACATAGTTACCGATTGCTCCGCTGTCAATGTAAGCTTCAATTGCATGCAAACGATCCGGACGTTCACGACTAATGAGGACCATGGGTATCACGAAACGCGAGGTCACGGGACAGATCTTAACGCTCGGCAAGAGGACCTCTACTCTTGTCGGGCGAGGTTGTTTCCCTGCTCAGAATTTGTGGTACAGGTATCCGCGGCTCCTACAGTCTTTTTAGCTGGTTTCACTGGACAGTCCCGAAGAAAGTGTCCTGGGTTTCCGCAATAGAGACATAATTGCAGCTGCCTTCTTCTTTCCCGCTCTTTCTGGGTTAAAGGTCCTTTCATGCCCCCTATTTGCATGGGTTCCACAGTGTCAGCTCCCTTATTCGGGGTCTGTGGTTTAGAAAACACTCGGGTATCAAACCTGTAATGATCTGCCTTCCTGTTCTGTAGTCTATGGTCCAATTGGACAACTAAGTCAATATAGTCAGAACATTCTTGTGGAGGATTCACAACTTGCGCTAACACATCTTTGAGCTCTCCACGCAGGCCTCTGTAGAAAAGCGTTATTCTCTTGTCCTCGGGCCATTGTGTTTCCACTATCAGTCTATTGAAGGAGGCTATATAAGTCAAGAGGTCTTGATTACCCTGTCGTAATGAGAGAAGTTCATTGTCCAAGGCCTGCCCTTGTGCATGTCTTGCGAACAGTTTCTCCATGCTGGACTGGAAGGCCTGAAAATCATGTAAAACCGGATCATCCTGGGTGACTAAAGGGATCGACCAATCTGCGGCGCTGCCACTGAGATAAGAAAGCACGAAAGCCACCTAGGTCTGGTCTGTTGGGAATGCAGCTGGTCGACATAAGAAGTGTAGGCGGCACTGATTGATGAACACTGCGAATTTCTTTGGATCACCAGAAAAGCGTTCGGGCGGAGCCAAGGGAACATTACTGGGCAGATTGATTTGCACTGGATTTGAAGATGATGCAGAAGGATAACTTCCTCCTGGAACAGGCAAAGGTGTCTGTCCTGCCTGCGTTTGTAACAACTGCCTAGCAAGGTCCTCTGTTCGCTCCTTGGAAATTATCAGTTCTCTTCTTAGAGAGTTTGTTTCCTGACGATCTGCATGTACTTCTGCTCTTAACTCCCCGAGCAACTGGGCCAGTTGATCAGTGTCTGAGGTTTCCATTGCGCCTGGGTAGGAGTTTTGTGGTGGGCTTCGCGTTCTGTAACGCTCACCTGATTCCCACGGAGGCGCGGGTCTTGGCAGGAAGCTGTCTGTGACTCGAAAAGTGATGTCCAGGACTCGATTGGCTTCTGGGGTCGAACCTCTTCGCACTGTGTGTCGGACTCGAAGAGTGAGGTTTCTGCAGGTGAAAGAATATGGGGGTTAATGGTCTGGGTTGTTCAATGTCCCTCTCTCTCTCTCTCTCTTCCCAGCTTTTTCGTAGAGCCCCCAGGTCAACGTGCTCACCTTATATAGGTGAATGCTGGGCTCTCCATCTGCGTCTGGTGCAGGGTGCCGTTGCCAGTTCCTTCACTGGTGAAACACAGACCTCTTGAATTCGGAGGATGGTTACCGTCGTTATCTGCACGAGCGGTGAGTTTCTGGACACCTTTTGTCTTTATAGTCTTTACATGCGTGGCACGTTTATATGCAGACTCTGTATAATGCTTTTCCCTTATGTATTGCAGGGCTCTTGAGATGAAAGAAGAAGTGAAGCGCCTGGAAGTTCGTAAGTATGGCAAGCGCTCTAACTGTCTCTTTCCTTGCAGCTTAGTTCGTGTTAAAGAGACGCCGGAGTATTCGCAGGCGTTTTATTGCGACGAGCGTGATGGACGTAAGTAAATACCTGCTTAATGTCTTTTCTTTTGCCTTTCAGATGTTGGGTTGCAGCGCCGGAGTCCGCGGAATGCCAGTAAGTTGTTAACGATACTTTGTCTTCACAGGCGGCGATGCAGAACGAAGAAATCCGGAATTCACAGCGTGCCGGTAAGTATGGCAATGCTTTTGTTTTTGCAGGTGGAGATGCGGCGTGAAGAAACGGCCGCAGCCGATGGATCAGGTAAGTAAGCACTGCGTGTAAAGTTCGCCTTGCTAACCTGTTGTTTCTGTTCTTTGCAGGTGCTGATGATGTCTGGATACTGAAATGGTAAGTAGGATTCTTGCAGGTCCAGGATCGGAAGAAGAAAGGCCGGAGCAGACTCGGTGAGCGTTCTGCTGCAGATGCAGAATAACGCGAAGCACGCTTCATCTATCGGGTGTGGTTTAAATAGCCTTGGAGTGATGAGGCGTCTTCTTCCACGGCCCCGCCTAGGTAAGAAAAGAGTTCCAGTTTCCAGAAGAGTTCCAGTGCTGTATCCAGGGAGTGGAGCTGCCCCACCCAGGTAAGAAAGTAGTTCCTGTTCTCAGATGGCTTCTAAGTGGCTGGTAAGTAAGCAGCATGGTCTGCTGCAGGTAAGTCCACCCAAGCATCTTCACACATATTATGAGCCCGGCGCTTCCAGTGCCGGGACCAATGATTTTGATGAGCCTGGTGCCACCGGCGCCAGGACAAGGTCCAAAAGGTCCCAGTGGGGACCGGCTGGTGCTTAGGATTAGGGTTAGGGGCCTGCTTCCAAGGACGTTGGGCTGGTCCTGGGTCCTTGGAAGCAGTGATCATGACAGTACCCCCCTCAAGGCCCCTCCTAAGCGTGTCTTCTCTGGGGGTTTTGGCTTGTCGGGGTGATTGTAACGCTCACCTGATTCCCGCAGAGGCGCCGGTCTTGACTGGGTGAATGCCGTATCTTCAAAGGTGATGTGTAACACACGGTTGGCTCTTTGGGCTGGACCTCTGTGCACTGTATGTCTGACTCGAAGAGTAAGATGTCTGCAGATAGAAAATATGGGATTAATGAACTGGGGTTATTGGGTGCCTCTCTCCTCTTCCCTTTTTCTTCTCCTGTAGAACCCCAAAGGTTAACGCCCTCGCCTTAGGTGAGTGAACTCCGAGCTCTCCATCTGCCTCGGGGCAGGGTGCCGTAACCAGTTCCTTCACTGGATAAGGGTGCAGGCCTCTTGACCTCAGAGGACTGCTGTCCGTCGTTAACTGCACGAACGGTAAGTTCTGGGCGCTTCAAATGTCTTAAAAGTCTTTTGTAATGATATCTCTTGTTTTGCAGAGTTTCGGCGATGGCGGATGGCGGGCTGATGAGAGTTGAGGATCGAACCCGCGTGAGGAATAGAAGCGCCTGGAAGCACGTAGGTAAGCGCTTGTAGCCTGCTTCACGATGCACACTAACTGTCCCTTTTATCTTGCAGGTACAGGTTCGGAGCTTTAGAGAAGCTGAAGGGTGCTGGAATACCCACTGGATTCGGCGTGGGAAGGAGTAATGGCACGTGAGTAATAAAGTTGCCCAATGTCTTTAAACGCACCTTCTTTTGTCTTTCAGATGCGGGATGCAGCGCCGAAGGCCTCCGGAGCGTGCAAAGAGCTGGTAAGCTTTTGTCTTTCAGATGCCGGAATGCAGTGCGAAGACCTCCGGAACATGCGAAGAGTAGGTAAGCCTTTGTCTTTCAGATGCCGGAATGCAGCGCGAGGCGTTGGTGACAGCCGATGGACCAGGTAAGAGATGCGCTGCCACTGAAGACCGTAGTGCTAACCTGTTCTTTCTTTGTCTTTACAGGTGCTGCTGAAGACTGGATTCCAGGATGGTAAGCCTTTGTTTCCTTAGGCCCAGGATCAGAAGCAGAAGACACGATGAGCGTTCTGCTGCAGAGAATGCAGAATAACGCAAAGCAAGATTCATCCATCGGGTGTGGTTTAAATAGCCTCCTGTAGTGCTTAGGTGTCTCCTTCCACAGCCACGCCTAGGTATGAAAAGAGTTCCTGCTTTCCAGAAGAGTTCCAGTGTTCTGAACCTAGGGAGTGGCTCCTGCCCCACCCAACAGGAAAAGTAGTCCCAAACAGAAGAGGATCAGGGGTTCAACTGGCAGGTAAGTAAGCAGCATGGTCTGCTGCAGGTAAGTCCACCCAAGCATTATGAGCCCGGTGCTTCCAGCGCTGGGACTGGGCATCTTTATGAGCCTGGTGCCACTGGCGCCAGGACAGGGTCCAAAAGGTCCCAATTGGGACTGGCTGGCACTCGGAACCGGGGTTATGGGTCTGCTTCCAAGGGAGTCGGGCAAGTCCTGATCTTCTGGAAGCAGAGATCATGACAGTGATTCAGATGGAATTTCTTGACCAGACGAGGTGCGTGGACATATTCTGAAGGTTCCCAAGACCTTTCCTGGGGGCCGTAACCTTTCCAATCAACCAGATAATATAACTTAGATTTGGAGATCTTGGAGTCTAGGATGTTCTTAACTTCGAATTCAAGTTCTCCATCTACTAAAACCGGTTCTGGGAATTCAGTCAATCGGGTTTCTGGTTGTACTGGTTTTAATAAGGAGACATGAAATACTGGGTGTATTTTCATATGCGTAGGTAACTCCAATTTGACAGCCACCGGATTAATTATGGCAGAGGATGAATGTGCGGGGTCCCTTTAGAGGCAGGTGTTTAGTGGATAGCCAGACCTGATCTCCTACAGCGTAGTGAGGAGCCTCTTTACGGTGTCGATTTGCTCCTCTTTTGAATTGAGCTTTAGCTCTTTGCAGATGGGCCGAGGCTTCCTTAAAAGCACGGGTGATCTCCGAGTGCAAGTGATCCACAGCAGGTGCTTCGAATTCTTGGGGAGGATCCAGGTTAGAGGTTCTAGGATGGTGTCCGTATAGTAGGAAGAAGGGAGTCTTCCCTGTTCCAGAATGAATCGAATTATTGTAAGCGTATTCAGCGATCCAAAGAATATCCTTCCAGGGGTTTTCAGTTTGTTGGAGCATGCAACGTAGATATTGCTCTAGAGTTTGATTTGTCCTTTCGGTTTGTCCGTCAGTTTGGGGATGGTGACTAGTTGAAAGTCTTACATCAATTTGGGCTAGACGTCAGCAACTGCGCCAGAAGTGAGAGATGAATTGACTTCCCCTATCGGAGACTAAAACCGGGGGGAAACCGTGTAGCCGAACGATGTTTTCTAAGAATTCTCGGGCCAATACTGAGGCTGATGGTAGACCCTTCAGGGGAATGAAGTGAGCCATCTTGGAGAATAGATCCACGACTACTAAAATGGTAGTATACCCCGAGCATGGACGTAAGTCCGTGATGAAATCCATGGACAGGGTATGCCATGGACAGGGAGGGATGTCTAGTGGCTGTAATAGGCCGGCTGGTTTCTCCTTCTGACTTTTATTTTGGGAACACACACCACAGGAGATTACAAAGTCTCTAATATCCTTTTTCCATGACGGCCACCAGAAATGTCTTTTAATCTTTTCCATGGTTTTGGTAATGCCAGGGTGACCCTCCATTAGAGAGTCGTAATAACAGGAGATTACTTGTTTTTGTATTTTCTCACAGGGTAAATGCAATCGTCCTCGGAAATATGGTAGGTCTTGATCCACTGAGAATTCTTTCCCCTTTAATTGCCAATCTTGCAAATCGCCCGGAGTTAGGAGTGATTTAACCATGGTCTTGATGTCTTCAAAAGATTGAGCGCTGACCAAACCCAAAATTCTTTGTTCTGGGATTATGGGTATTGGTTCTGGATTGGTCAAATGTTCATCTACTCCCATCCGGGAGAGAGCATCTGCTTTTCCGTTCTTACTGCCTGGTCGATAAGTAATTATAAAGTCAAATTCTGCTAGAAACAGAGCCCAGCGAAGCTGTCTGGAAGACTGAGCTTTGGCTGTCTTTAGATATTGTAAATTGCGGAGATCAGTCATTACGGTGACTCTGTGTCTGGCTCCTAGAAGATAATGCCGCCAGGCTTTAAAGGCCGATCTGATGGCCAAAAGTTCCTTGTCTGTAATTGAATAGTTGATCTCGGGAGGCGAAAACTTGCGGGACCAAAAGGCAACAGGATGTAGTTGGTGTGTAACCGGATCTCTTTGTGATAAAACTGCCCCCATAGCAAGACTAGAAGCATCCGTTTCCACGATGTAGGGGAGTTCTGGGCGAGGATGTTTTAAAACAGGTGCAGAAATGAATTTAGCTTTTAAGTCCTGAAAAGCTTGTTCTGCTTCAGAAGACCACTCAAAACGTTTGTTCTTTTTCAACAGAGCGGTGATGGGTTGGACTATCCGAGAAAATTCAGGAATGAATCTGCGGTAAAAGTTAGCGAACCCTAACATGCTTTGAACTCCTTTTACAGAGGTTGGTGATGGCCACTTCATGATTGCATCAACTTTCTTTGAATCCATATGGACTCCGTTAGGTGACAGTATGAATCCCAGGAACTCGACTTCCGTTACGTTGAAAACGCATTTCTCAAGCTTAGCAAAAAGATTATGTTGACGCAATCTCTCGAGAACCTTTTTAACGTGTCTCTCATGTTCCTCTTCAGATGATGAATAGACGAGGATGTCATCAATGTAGACAACAACACACACGTCTATGAGTTCTCTAAGGACATCGTTCATAAAATACTGGAAAGCAGCAGGAGCATTACACAGTCCAAAGGGCATCACTTGATATTCGAATAGCCCGTACTTGGTGCGGAAGGCCGTTTTCCATTCATCGCCCTCTTTTATCCGTACCAAGTGGTAGGCTCCTCTGAGATCCAACTTTGTGTATATACATGCATCTTTGACTTGATCCAGGAGTTCAGGGATCAGAGGTAACGGGTATCTGTTTTTAACGGTGATCTGATTCAGGGCGCGGTAATCTATGCAAGTCCTACGGTCTCCTTCCTTTTTCGGAGCGAAGAAAAAAGCCGATGAAGCTGGAGATTTTGAAGGACGGATACACCCGTTAGCTAGGTATTGGTCTAGGTATTGTCTGAGGTGACTGTTCTCTGGCTCGGTGAGGGCATAAATCCTGCTGCAAGGAGGAGTTGTTCCAGGTATCAGATCTATTTGACAGTCATAAGACCTATGAGGAGGCAGGGTGTTGGCTTGATCCTTCCGGAAGACGTCTTGGAATTCCTGGTATTCGGGAGGTAATTTGGGAACCTCCTCAGAAGAGATTGCCGCCAGTGAAACATCAGGCCGAGGATAACACGTGGTAAAACACTCTGGAAACTGAACCGTCTTTGCTCGCCAATCGATCTGAGGATTGTGCTTCTCTAACCAAGGGATTCTCAGAATGATCTGGAACTGAGAGGCCTTGATTACATCGAACACGATTCTCTCCCGGTGTCCATCTTGACTGACTAGCGTCACTTCTTGGGTGGCATGCGTTACTGGTCCGGAGGCTATCTCCGTGCCATCCACAGTAGTGATGACGTCTTTCACTGCCTTAGGGACAAGGGGTAGATTCATCCTTGATACCATTTCACGGTCCACATAGTTACCGATTGCTCCGCTGTCAATGTAAGCTTCAATTGCATGCAAACGATCCGGACGTTCACGACTAATGAGGACCATGGGTATCACGAAACGCGAGGTCACGGGACAGATCTTAACGCTCGGCAAGAGGACCTCTACTTTTGTCGGGCGAGGTTGTTTCCCTGCTCAGAATTTGTGGTACAGGTATCCGCGGCTCCTACAGTCTTTTTAGCTGGTTTCACTGGACAGTCCCGAAGAAAGTGTCCTGGGTTTCCGCAATAGAGACATAATTGCAGCTGCCTTCTTCTTTCCCGCTCTTTCTGGGTTAAAGGTCCTTTCATGCCCCCTATTTGCATGGGTTCCACAGTGTCAGCTCCCTTATTCGGGGTCTGTGGTTTAGAAAACACTCGGGTATCAAACCTGTAATGATCTGCCTTCCTGTTCTGTAGTCTATGGTCCAATTGGACAACTAAGTCAATATAGTCAGAACATTCTTGTGGAGGATTCACAACTTGCGCTAACACATCTTTGAGCTCTCCACGCAGGCCTCTGTAGAAAAGCGTTATTCTCTTGTCCTCGGGCCATTGTGTTTCCACTATCAGTCTATTGAAGGAGGCTATATAAGTCAAGAGGTCTTGATTACCCTGTCGTAATGAGAGAAGTTCATTGTCCAAGGCCTGCCCTTGTGCATGTCTTGCGAACAGTTTCTCCATGCTGGACTGGAAGGCCTGAAAATCATGTAAAACCGGATCATCCTGGGTGACTAAAGGGATCGACCAATCTGCGGCGCTGCCACTGAGATAAGAAAGCACGAAAGCCACCTAGGTCTGGTCTGTTGGGAATGCAGCTGGTCGACATAAGAAGTGTAGGCGGCACTGATTGATGAACACTGCGAATTTCTTTGGATCACCAGAAAAGCGTTCGGGCGGAGCCAAGGGAACATTACTGGGCAGATTGATTTGCACTGGATTTGAAGATGATGCAGAAGGATAACTTCCTCCTGGAACAGGCAAAGGTGTCTGTCCTGCCTGCGTTTGTAACAACTGCCTAGCAAGGTCCTCTGTTCGCTCCTTGGAAATTATCAGTTCTCTTCTTAGAGAGTTTGTTTCCTGACGATCTGCATGTACTTCTGCTCTTAACTCCCCGAGCAACTGGGCCAGTTGATCAGTGTCTGAGGTTTCCATTGCACCTGGGTAGGAGTTTTGTGGTGGGCTTCGCGTTCTGTAACGCTCACCTGATTCCCACGGAGGCGCGGGTTTTGGCAGGAAGCTGTCTGTGACTCGAAAAGTGATGTGCAGGACTCGATTGGCTTCTGGGGTCGAACCTCTTCGTACTGTGTGTCGGACTCGAAGAGTGAGGTTTCTGCAGGTGAAAGAATATGGGGGTTAATGGTCTGGGTTGTTCAATGTCCCTCTCTCTCTCTCTCTCTTCCCAGCTTTTTCGTAGAGCCCCCAGGTCAACGTGCTCACCTTATATAGGTGAATGCTGGGCTCTCCATCTGCGTCTGGTGCAGGGTGCCGTTGCCAGTTCCTTCACTGGTGAAACACAGACCTCTTGAATTCAGAGGATGGTTACCGTCGTTATCTGCACGAGCGGTGAGTTTCTGGACACCTTTTGTCTTTATAGTCTTTACATGCGTGGCACGTTTATATGCAGACTCTGTATAATGCTTTTCCCTTATGTATTGCAGGGCTCTTGAGATGAAAGAAGAAGTGAAGCGCCTGGAAGTTCGTAAGTATGGCAAGCGCTCTAACTGTCTCTTTCCTTGCAGCTTAGTTCGTGTTAAAGAGACGCCGGAGTATTCGCAGGCGTTTTATTGCGACAAGCGTGATGGACGTAAGTAAATACCTGCTTAATGTCTTTTCTTTTGCCTTTCAGATGTTGTTTTGCAGCGCCGGAGTCCGCGGAATGCCAGTAAGTTGTTAACGATACTTTGTCTTCACAGGCGGCGATGCAGAACGAAGAAATCCGGAATTCACAGCGTGCCGGTAAGTATGGCAATGCTTTTGTTTTTGCAGGTGGAGATGCGGCGTGACGAAACGGCCGCAGCCGATGGATCAGGTGAGTAAGCACTGCGTGTAAAGTTCGCCTTGCTAACCTGTTGTTTCTGTTCTTTGCAGGTGCTGATGATGTCTGGATACTGAAATGGTAAGTAGGATTCTTGCAGGTCCAGGATCGGAAGAAGAAAGGCCGGAGCAGACTCGGTGAGCGTTCTGCTGCAGATGCAGAATAACGCGAAGCACGCTTCATCTATCGGGTGTGGTTTAAATAGCCTTGGAGTGATGAGGCGTCTTCTTCCACGGCCCCGCCTAGGTAAGAAAAGAGTTCCAGTTTCCAGAAGAGTTCCAGTGCTGTATCCAGGGAGTGGAGCTGCCCCACCCAGGTAAGAAAGTAGTTCCTGTTCTCAGATGGCTTCTAAGTGGCTGGTAAGTAAGCAGCATGGTCTGCTGCAGGTAAGTCCACCCAAGCATCTTCACACCTATTATGAGCCCGGCGCTTCCAGTGCCGGGACCAATGATTTTGATGAGCCTGGTGCCACCGGCGCCAGGACAAGGTCCAAAAGGTCCCAGTGGGGACCGGCTGGTGCTTAGGATTAGGGGCCTGCTTCCAAGGACGTTGGGCTGGTCCTGGGTCCTTGGAAGCAGTGATCATGACAGTACCCCCCCTCAAGGCCCCTCCTAAGCGTGTCTTCTCTGGGGGTTTTGGCTTGTCGGGGTGATTGTAACGCTCACCTGATTCCCGCAGAGGCGCCGGTCTTGACTGGGTGAATGCCGTATCTTTAAAGGTGATGTGTAACACACGGTTGGCTCTTTGGGCTGGACCTCTGTGCACTGTATGTCTGACTCGAAGAGTAAGATGTCTGCAGATAGAAAATATGGGATTAATGAACTGGGGTTATTGGGTGCCTCTCTCCTCTTCCCTTTTTCTTCTCCTGTAGAACCCCAAAGGTTAACGCCCTCGCCTTAGGTGAGTGAACTCCGAGCTCTCCATCTGCCTCGGGGCAGGGTGCCGTAACCAGTTCCTTCACTGGATAAGGGTGCAGGCCTCTTGACCTCAGAGGACTGCTGTCCGTCGTTAACTGCACGAACGGTAAGTTCTGGGCGCTTCAAATGTCTTAAAAGTCTTTTGTAATGATATCTCTTGTTTTGCAGAGTTCCGGCGATGGCGGATGGCGGGCTGATGAGAGTTGAGGATCGAACCCGCGTGAGGAATAGAAGCGCCTGGAAGCACGTAGGTAAGCGCTTGTAGCCTGCTTCACGATGCACACTAACTGTCCCTTTTATCTTGCAGGTACAGGTTCGGAGCTTTAGAGAAGCTGAAGGGTGCTGGAATACCCACTGGATTCGGCGTGGGAAGGAGTAATGGCACGTGAGTAATAAAGTTGCCCAATGTCTTTAAACGCACCTTCTTTTGTCTTTCAGATGCGGGATGCAGCGCCGAAGGCCTCCGGAGCGTGCGAAGAGCTGGTAAGCTTTCGTCTTTCAGATGCCGGAATGCAGTGCGAAGACCTCCGGAACATGCGAAGAGTAGGTAAGCCTTTGTCTTTCAGATGCCGGAATGCAGCGCGAGGCGTTGGTGACAGCCGATGGACCAGGTAAGAGATGCGCTGCCACTGAAGACCGTAGTGCTAACCTGTTCTTTCTTTGTCTTTACAGGTGCTGCTGAAGACTGTATTCCAGGATGGTAAGCCTTTGTTTCCTTAGGCCCAGGATCAGAAGCAGAAGACACGATGAGCGTTCTGCTGCAGAGAATGCAGAATAACGCAAAGCAAGATTCATCCATCGGGTGTGGTTTAAATAGCCTCCTGTAGTGCTTAGGTGTCTCCTTCCACAGCCACGCCTAGGTATGAAAAGAGTTCCTGCTTTCCAGAAGAGTTCCAGTGTTCTGAACCTAGGGAGTGGCTCCTGCCCCACCCAACAGGAAAAGTAGTCCCAAACAGAAGAGGATCAGGGGTTCAACTGGCAGGTAAGTAAGCAGCATGGTCTGCTGCAGGTAAATCCACCCAAGCATTATGAGCCCGGTGCTTCCAGCGCTGGGACTGGGCATCTTTATGAGCCTGGTGCCACTGGCGCCAGGACAGGGTCCAAAAGGTCCCAATTGGGACTGGCTGGCACTCGGAACCGGGGTTATGGGTCTGCTTCCAAGGGAGTCGGGCAAGTCCTGATCTTCTGGAAGCAGAGATCATGACAGTGATTCAGATGGAATTTCTTGACCAGACGAGGTGCGTGGACATATTCTGAAGGTTCCCAAGACCTTTCCTGGGGGCCGTAACCTTTCCAATCAACCAGATAATATAACTTAGATTTGGAGATCTTGGAGTCTAGGATGTTCTTAACTTCGAATTCAAGTTCTCCATCTACTAAAACCGGTTCTGGGAATTCAGTCAATCGGGTTTCTGGTTGTACTGGTTTTAATAAGGAGACATGAAATACTGGGTGTATTTTCATATGCGTAGGTAACTCCAATTTGACAGCCACCGGATTAATTATGGCAGAGGATGAATGTGCGGGGTCCCTTTAGAGGCAGGTGTTTAGTGGATAGCCAGACCTGATCTCCTACAGCGTAGTGAGGAGCCTCTTTACGGTGTCGATTTGCTCCTCTTTTGAATTGAGCTTTAGCTCTTTGCAGATGGGCCGAGGCTTCCTTAAAAGCACGGGTGATCTCCGAGTGCAAGTGATCCACAGCAGGTGCTTCGAATTCTTGGGGAGGATCCAGGTTAGAGGTTCTAGGATGGTGTCCGTATAGTAGGAAGAAGGGAGTCTTCCCTGTTCCAGAATGAATCGAATTATTGTAAGCGTATTCAGCGATCCAAAGAATATCCTTCCAGGGGTTTTCAGTTTGTTGGAGCATGCAACGTAGATATTGCTCTAGAGTTTGATTTGTCCTTTCGGTTTGTCCGTCAGTTTGGGGATGGTGACTAGTTGAAAGTCTTACATCAATTTGGGCTAGACGTCAGCAACTGCGCCAGAAGTGAGAGATGAATTGACTTCCCCTATCGGAGACTAAAACCGAGGGAAAACCGTGTAGCCGAACGATGTTTTCTAAGAATTCTCGGGCCAATACTGAGGCTGATGGTAGACCCTTCAGGGGAATGAAGTGAGCCATCTTGGAGAATAGATCCACGACTACTAAAATGGTAGTATACCCCGAGCATGGACGTAAGTCCGTGATGAAATCCATGGACAGGGTATGCCATGGACAGGGAGGGATGTCTAGTGGCTGTAATAGGCCGGCTGGTTTCTCCTTCTGACTTTTATTTTGGGAACACACACCACAGGAGATTACAAAGTCTCTAATATCCTTTTTCCATGACGGCCACCAGAAATGTCTTTTAATCTTTTCCATGGTTTTGGTAATGCCAGGGTGACCCTCCATTAGAGAGTCGTAATAACAGGAGATTACTTGTTTTTGTATTTTCTCACAGGGTAAATGCAATCGTCCTCGGAAATATGGTAGGTCTTGATCCACTGAGAATTCTTTCCCCTTTAATTGCCAATCTTGCAAATCGCCCGGAGTTAGGAGTGATTTAACCATGGTCTTGATGTCTTCAAAAGATTGAGCGCTGACCAAACCCAAAATTCTTTGTTCTGGGATTATGGGTATTGGTTCTGGATTGGTCAAATGTTCATCTACTCCCATCCGGGAGAGAGCATCTGCTTTTCCGTTCTTACTGCCTGGTCGATAAGTAATTATAAAGTCAAATTCTGCTAGAAACAGAGCCCAGCGAAGCTGTCTGGAAGACTGAGCTTTGGCTGTCTTTAGATATTGTAAATTGCGGAGATCAGTCATTACGGTGACTCTGTGTCTGGCTCCTAGAAGATAATGCCGCCAGGCTTTAAAGGCCGATCTGATGGCCAAAAGTTCCTTGTCTGTAATTGAATAGTTGATCTCGGGAGGCGAAAACTTGCGGGACCAAAAGGCAACAGGATGTAGTTGGTGTGTAACCGGATCTCTTTGTGATAAAACTGCCCCCATAGCAAGACTAGAAGCATCCGTTTCCACGATGTAGGGGAGTTCTGGGCGAGGATGTTTTAAAACAGGTGCAGAAATGAATTTAGCTTTTAAGTCCTGAAAAGCTTGTTCTGCTTCAGAAGACCACTCAAAACGTTTGTTCTTTTTCAACAGAGCGGTGATGGGTTGGACTATCCGAGAAAATTCAGGAATGAATCTGCGGTAAAAGTTAGCGAACCCTAACATGCTTTGAACTCCTTTTACAGAGGTTGGTGAGGGCCACTTCATGATTGCATCAACTTTCTTTGAATCCATATGGACTCCGTTAGGTGACAATATGAATCCCAGGAACTCGACTTCCGTTACGTTGAAAACGCATTTCTCAAGCTTAGCAAAAAGATTATGTTGACGCAATCTCTCGAGAACCTTTTTAACGTGTCTCTGATGTTCCTCTTCAGATGATGAATAGACGAGGATGTCATCAATGTAGACAACCACACACACGTCTATGAGTTCTCTAAGGACATCGTTCATAAAATACTGGAAAGCAGCAGGAGCATTACACAGTCCAAAGGGCATCACTTGATATTCGAATAGCCCGTACTTGGTGCGGAAGGCCGTTTTCCATTCATCGCCCTCTTTTATCCGTACCAAGTGGTAGGCTCCTCTGAGATCCAACTTTGTGTATATACATGCATCTTTGACTTGATCCAGGAGTTCAGGGATCAGAGGTAACGGGTATCTGTTTTTAACGGTGATCTGATTCAGGGCGCGGTAATCTATGCAAGTCCTACGGTCTCCTTCCTTTTTCGGAGCGAAGAAAAAAGCCGATGAAGCTGGAGATTTTGAAGGACGGATACACCCGTTAGCTAGGTATTGGTCTAGGTATTGTCTGAGGTGACTGTTCTCTGGCTCGGTGAGGGCATAAATCCTGCTGCAAGGAGGAGTTGTTCCAGGTATCAGATCTATTTGACAGTCATAAGACCTATGAGGAGGCAGGGTGTTGGCTTGATCCTTCCGGAAGACGTCTTGGAATTCCTGGTATTCGGGAGGTAATTTGGGAACCTCCTCAGAAGAGATTGCCGCCAGTGAAACATCAGGCCGAGGATAACACGTGGTAAAACACTCTGGAAACTGAACCGTCTTTGCTCGCCAATCGATCTGAGGATTGTGCTTCTCTAACCAAGGGATTCCCAGAATGATCTGGAACTGAGAGGCCTTGATTACATCGAACACGATTCTCTCCCGGTGTCCATCTTGACTGACTAGCGTCACTTCTTGGGTGGCATGCGTTACTGGTCCGGAGGCTATCTCCGTGCCATCCACAGTAGTGATGACGTCTTTCACTGCCTTAGGGACAAGGGGTAGATTCATCCTTGATACCATTTCACGGTCCACATAGTTACCGATTTCTCCGCTGTCAATGTAAGCTTCAATTGCATGCAAACGATCCGGACGTTCACGACTAATGAGGACCATGGGTATCACGAAACGCGAGGTCACGGGACAGATCTTAACGCTCGGCAAGAGGACCTCTACTCTTGTCGGGCGAGGTTGTTTCCCTGCTCAGAATTTGTGGTACAGGTATCCGCGGCTCCTACAGTCTTTTTAGCTGGTTTCACTGGACAGTCCCGAAGAAAGTGTCCTGGGTTTCCGCAATAGAGACATAATTCCAGCTGCCTTCTTCTTTCCCGCTCTTTCTGGGTTAAAGGTCCTTTCATGCCCCCTATTTGCATGGGTTCCACAGTGTCAGCTCCCTTATTCGGGGTCTGTGGTTTAGAAAACACTCGGGTATCAAACCTGTAATGATCTGCCTTCCTGTTCTGTAGTCTATGGTCCAATTGGACAACTAAGTCAATATAGTCAGAACATTCTTGTGGAGGATTCACAACTTGCGCTAACACATCTTTGAGCTCTCCACGCAGGCCTCTGTAGAAAAGCGTTATTCTCTTGTCCTCGGGCCATTGTGTTTCCACTATCAGTCTATTGAAGGAGGCTATATAAGTCAAGAGGTCTTGATTACCCTGTCGTAATGAGAGAAGTTCATTGTCCAAGGCCTGCCCTTGTGCATGTCTTGCGAACAGTTTCTCCATGCTGGACTGGAAGGCCTGAAAATCATGTAAAACCGGATCATCCTGGGTGACTAAAGGGATCGACCAATCTGCGGCGCTGCCACTGAGATAAGAAAGCACGAAAGCCACCTAGGTCTGGTCTGTTGGGAATGCAGCTGGTCGACATAAGAAGTGTAGGCGGCACTGATTGATGAACACTGCGAATTTCTTTGGATCACCAGAAAAGCGTTCGGGCGGAGCCAAGGGAACATTACTGGGCAGATTGATTTGCACTGGATTTGAAGATGATGCAGAAGGATAACTTCCTCCTGGAACAGGCAAAGGTGTCTGTCCTGCCTGCGTTTGTAACAACTGCCTAGCAAGGTCCTCTGTTCGCTCCTTGGAAATTATCAGTTCTCTTCTTAGAGAGTTTGTTTCCTGACGATCTGCATGTACTTCTGCTCTTAACTCCCCGAGCAACTGGGCCAGTTGATCAGTGTCTGAGGTTTCCATTGCGCCTGGGTAGGAGTTTTGTGGTGGGCTTCGCGTTCTGTAACGCTCACCTGATTCCCACGGAGGCGCGGGTCTTGGCAGGAAGCTGTCTGTGACTCGAAAAGTGATGTGCAGGACTCGATTGGCTTCTGGGGTCGAACCTCTTCGCACTGTGTGTCGGACTCGAAGAGTGAGGTTTCTGCAGGTGAAAGAATATGGGGGTTAATGGTCTGGGTTGTTCAATGTCCCTCTCTCTCTCTCTTCCCAGCTTTTTCGTAGAGCCCCCAGGTCAACGTGCTCACCTTATATAGGTGAATGCTGGGCTCTCCATCTGCGTCTGGTGCAGGGTGCCGTTGCCAGTTCCTTCACTGGTGAAACACAGACCTCTTGAATTCAGAGGATGGTTACCGTCGTTATCTGCACGAGCGGTGAGTTTCTGGACACCTTTTGTCTTTATAGTCTTTACATGCGTGGCACGTTTATATGCAGACTCTGTATAATGCTTTTCCCTTATGTATTGCAGGGCTCTTGAGATGAAAGAAGAAGTGAAGCGCCTGGAAGTTCGTAAGTATGGCAAGCGCTCTAACTGTCTCTTTCCTTGCAGCTTAGTTCGTGTTAAAGAGACGCCGGAGTATTCGCAGGCGTTTTATTGCGACGAGCGTGATGGACGTAAGTAAATACCTGCTTAATGTCTTTTCTTTTGCCTTTCAGATGTTGGGTTGCAGCGCCGGAGTCCGCGGAATGCCAGTAAGTTGTTAACGATACTTTGTCTTCACAGGCGGCGATGCAGAACGAAGAAATCCGGAATTCACAGCGTGCCGGTAAGTATGGCAATGCTTTTGTTTTTGCAGGTGGAGATGCGGCGTGAAGAAACGGCCGCAGCCGATGGATCAGGTGAGTAAGCACTGCGTGTAAAGTTCGCCTTGCTAACCTGTTGTTTCTGTTCTTTGCAGGTGCTGATGATGTCTGGATACTGAAATGGTAAGTAGGATTCTTGCAGGTCCAGGATCGGAAGAAGAAAGGCCGGAGCAGACTCGGTGAGCGTTCTGCTGCAGATGCAGAATAACTCGAAGCACGCTTCATCTATCGGGTGTGGTTTAAATAGCCTTGGAGTGATGAGGCGTCTTCTTCCACGGCCCCGCCTAGGTAAGAAAAGAGTTCCAGTTTCCAGAAGAGTTCCAGTGCTGTATCCAGGGAGTGGAGCTGCCCCACCCAGGTAAGAAAGTAGTTCCTGTTCTCAGATGGCTTCTAAGTGGCTGGTAAGTAAGCAGCATGGTCTGCTGCAGGTAAGTCCACCCAAGCATCTTCACACCTATTATGAGCCCGGCGCTTCCAGTGCCGGGACCAATGATTTTGATGAGCCTGGTGCCACCGGCGCCAGGACAAGGTCCAAAAGGTCCCAGTGGGGACCGGCTGGTGCTTAGGATTAGGGTTAGGGGCCTGCTTCCAAGGACGTTGGGCTGGTCCTGGCTCCTTGGAAGCAGTGATCATGACAGGATGCTTTTACAACAGTTCATCATAACACATTAGTGGGTGGACTTGCCACTTTCTTTCCACCACAACCTTCTACTACACTGTCGTACTTGAACTCATCTTCTTCTTGGTCGATGCACCTGCCAGGACTAACCACTATTTGCCCCTTTCCTGGTGTACTTGCCTGCCAGGATAAAACTCCTACTACTACTACTAGTACTCTGTGGTGAGGTTTGCTTCAAACTTTCCACACTTAAATATTCAATGGGGAAAGTAAATCAAACACTGCTTCTTGGATATGTCTTTTGACTTCCAACAAGGGGTTTATAACTTCTTCCACAAGGGTACAATAAACTTTGACAAATCTCTCACTCTGATTTGTTTGCTAGAGGCAATGCAGGTTACATTTCTCTCCCACTCGATGATTTCTATAAGGAGGGCTTTTATCCTGCAATTTTGGATTTGCTTTTACATCACCAATTAGCTGCTAGATAGGTAGTCTACAATATCTCCTTTCTGAGTATCCCTTATTAGGACAGTTGTATCCCCTTTCATTTGTGATTGCCTTTCTTTGGCTTAGGCAATACTGGTCACAATCTTCTTTTACAAGAAATCTCCCTTTTTGTAGATTACATTCACTTTGGTTGAATATTGTTCCTTTTTTACTTTGGCAATGGTGGTTACAGTATTCTTCAACTCGGTCTCTCTTAACATGAGAGTTGCACCCAAAATGCTTTAATTTGGCAGTTCGGTATTGAAAAGCTTTTCCGACGCCCGGGATTACCTAGCAAAGGCCAACTCAATTATCTTTGCTTGCGTCTCTGTTGGACCCGCTGCTTCAGTTTCATTGTTCGTCAGGATTGTCCTGGTGCTTGACTGCTGCGGTAACACTCCTGCTGCCTCCGCCTCCTGAAAAGGGAGCCTGTCCTGCTGTGCGCATACTCTGATGAACGCCACCCACTGGAGTAGGATGCAGGATGGGGACAGCTTCTTTCTCCTTTGGGAAAGGCTGTTACGCTCACCTGGTTCCCACAGGGGCGTCGATCGGACCCAGACAGCTGCGGTCTCCACCAACGTGATGCGTAGAGAAGAGATGACAGCCTGGACTGGCCCGCCTAATCTTGTCTGCTGGACTCGTAGAAGTATTCTCCTGCAAGTGAAGAAAGGGATTTAGCCAGCCGTGGACTTGGCCCCCCAACAGTTCTCGTTCTCCCCACTAATCACCTCCGATTTTCCCTTTTGGTAACCTCACCTTATGTTTTTATATGATGAGTTCTCCATCCTGCATGGCATGCAGGGGTGCGTAGATACCAGTTACTTCACTGGGTTGAAGGTACTGGAGGAGTTCCGGAGGAATATTGACTCCGGTGTATATTAAGTTCAAAAAGTTCAATATATCCGATGTTCACTCTTGTTCCATTCTCTCGTTAGGTTGAAGCTGGGTCCAAAAGAATATTGCCTGGAGGCAGCTGATGCATTCAGGTAAGAGTCTGTATTACCAAACACTGTCCGGTAAAAGTTGCATGAGTTTAACTTGCTGGCTGTTTTCTCTCCCTTTATAGGTGCGGCATAGGAAGATGCGGTGAATTAAAGAATAATACCTCCGGTGGTAAAGCAGGTAAGCCTATGGTGGCAAAGAGATTGATCTTGTTAGTTTTCTCGGCTAACCTTGTTATTCCTTTTGTTTTCCCCCCAAGTGCTGGGTTTCGACGAAGAAAATGATGGAGGCAGCGCCGAGTCGAAAGATGCGGTGGACTGGTGAGTATAACGCGGCGCTGCTGCTGGAGAAGCGACGCATGCTGAAATAATGTCCTTTCCAGGCTCGGAGATGTGCTGGGTCCGGAATCAGGTAAGGAATCAAATAATGTCTGTGATCTAACCTCTTCTCCTTTCTTTGCCTTTTGTCTAGGAGCTCCGGATTCGAGGCGGGCGTGACAGAAGACTGGATGCTGACTTGCAGACACGGTGAGCGTCACGCTGCTGGATGCAGAATAACGCAAAGCATGGGCTGCTGTTCGGGCGTGGTTTAAATAGCCTGCAAAGTTGTCCCAGGTAAGAAGTTCCCCAGAACCACACCGAGTGAAAAATAGTCCCTGTAATAAAATAGTCCCATCCAGGCCTCACGTTGGCTTGGACTCATTTGCAGCATGGTCTGCATAAGGTAAGTAAAGTCTATGAGCCTGGCGCCTATGGCACCATGACTGATTTATATGATGAGTCTGGCGCCTAAGGCGCCAGGACTGAATCCAAACAGCTCCCAGCCGGGGCTGTTGGGGTTTTAATGAGTATCTGGATGCCTGCTCCTGGGGCTGATGGACTTGATCCGGATGCCCGGGGGTAGGCATCATGACAGCACTTCCCCCCAAGGCCCCTCCTAAAGTTGTTCTTCCCCTTGGCCCTGGCTTGTCTGGGAAGTCCCGATGGAATTTTTTCTCCAATCGAGGAGCATGAACGTGGTCACTAGGTTCCCATGACCTTTCTTGTGGTCCGTAACCCTTTCAGTCGATTAAATAAAAAAGTCTTGATTTAACCATTTTAGAGTCCAGGATGTTTTTTACCTCGAATTCAGGTTCTCCATTTATTAGGATGGGGTCAGGTGGTTTGGTTAATCTTGTCCCGGGTTGAACTGGTTTTAGAAGTGAAACATGAAAGACAGGATGAATCTGCATATTAGAGGGTAATTCTAATTTGACGGCCACCGGGTTGATAATGGCCTTAATGGTGTAAGGTCCCAAATATCTAGGATTAAAAGTCTGAGTTCCTTTCAGAGGAATATGTCTTGTAGCCAGCCAAACTTGGTCTCCGATTCGATATGGTGGGGTCTTGCTTCTATGTTGATCAGTATTTTTCTTGTATTTCTCTTTTGCTTGTTTCAAATGTTTTGTTGCCTCTTTAAAGGCTTGTGTAATAGTAGAATGCAGATGAGTTACTGCCGGCATTTCTAAAAGCTGGGGCGAATCGAGTTCTGAGGTTCGAGGATAATGTCCATATATGGTATAAAAGGGGCTTTGTCCGGTTCCGGAATGTACAGAGTTATTGTATGCTTATTCAGAAATCCATAAAATGTCCTTCCAATTACCTTCGGTTTGGTGGAGCATACAACGTAGGTATTGTTCAAGAGTCTGGTTGGTTCTCTCCGTCTGACCATCGGTTTGGGGATGGTGACTGGTTGATAACCTTACGTCGATTTGTGCCAATTGACAACACTTCTGCCAAAATTGTGAAATGAACTGACTACCTCGGTCAGAGATCAATACGGAAGGAAATCCATGTTTTCAACAATATTTTCGAGAAATTCCTTGGCCAAGATTGAAGCAGAAGGTAATCCTTTTAAAGGAATAAAGTGGGCCATCTTGAAAAAAGATCCACAATAACTAGAATGGTGTTGAATCCATTACATGGCGGTAGATCTGTAATAAAGTCTAAAGACAAAGTGTGCCATGGTGTGGGTGGAATATCTAAAGGTTGTAAAAGACCAGCTGGTTTCTTCTTTTGGCTTTTGTTCTGGGCGCAGATGCCACAAGACAGTACAAATGACTTTACATCTTTTCGCCAGGTGGGCCACCAGAATTGTCTTTTAATTTTAGTCTTCAGTTTTTGCAATACCTGGGTGCCCTTCCATCAGAGCTTCATGGTAATTAGAGATGACTTGTTCTTGTAGTTCCTTGTGTGGTAGAAATAGACGCCCTTGATAGTAAGGTAGGTCATTGACGACTGAATAATCTTGGCCCTTTTTAACCCAGTCCTGCCGGGCTGCTGAATCGAAAAGTTGTTGGATCTTTAAATGAATATCTTCTAAGGTCTGCAGAGTAGTTATCCCAAGAATTCTTTGTTCAGGAATTATAGGCACCGGTTCCGGGTTCGAATATGCTTCTCCCATCCCGATTCGGGATAAAGCGTCTGCCTTACCATTCTTACAACCTGGTCGGTAAGTGATCATGAAATTGAATTCGGCAAGGAATAAGGCCCATCGAAGTTGACGCGATGATTGGGCCTTGGCTGTTTTTAAATACTGCAAGTTCCTGTGATCGGTGATTACAGTAATGGTATGCCTGGCACCGAGAAGATAATGCCGCCAAGCCTTGAAGGCGGATTTGATGGCTAGCAACTCTTTATCGGTAACCGCATAGTTTAATTCGGGGGCGAGAATTTTCTGGACCAAAATGCTACTGGATGAAGTTGACCGGTTTCTGGATCCTTCTGGAACAGGACAGCCCCCATGGCTAAACTGGATGCATCGGTTTCAACTATGTATGGGAGCTCGGGCGTGGATGCTTTAAGACAGGTGCCGATGTGAATTTCAATTTCAGTTCTTGGAAGGCTTTTTCAGCCTCTTCGGTCCACAAGAAGAGTTTGTTTTTTCGCAAAAGTGCTGTGATGGGGTGTACAACATATGAGAAGTCAGGAATAAATCTGAGGTAGAAATTAGCAAATCCAAGCATGCTTTGCACCCCTTTAGCTGAACTGGGTGATGGCCACTTGAGAATTGCGTCCACCTTTTGAGAGTCCATTCAGACTCCTTTTGGAGTCAGGATAAATTCAAGGAATTCAACTTCTGTAGCATGAAAAACAAATTTTTCCAATTTTGCATATAACTTGTACTGGCGTAGTTTCTCAAGGACTGCACAAATGTACTTAACATGGTCTGATTCTGAGGAAGAGTACACTAGAATATCGTCTATGTATACGACAACACAGAGGTCAATGAGTTCACGAAGGACATCGTTCATAAAATACTGGAAGGCTGCTGGTGTCACAGGTTTCCCCCCTTCTCACCTGTCTATGTTGCCTGATGTCCTCTTTAGGTGGAGTCTTCTTTCGTATGGTTACGTTCAGCTTCGATTTCCAGGATCACGGGAAACTCCGGGAATATTCAAGAAGGAGTAGGGGGGCAAGCGGAAGTGACGCAGGGATTCCGGGAAGTTAGGAAAGAGGGAAGAAGTCGGGAGAAGGGATTCCAGGGGCCAGGGGATAGCAAGTAGCACTAGAGAAGGTTCAGAGCACATGTCCGATCACAGCTAGTAGCAGCGTTGAGACGCGCGGGGCCGCGGCTTCTTCATAGAGGACGCTGCGTTGAACGTGAAGACTGGCAAGCAGCGTTCTGATCTTGCCGCCATGTTGGTAGTATTATGGAGTGTAAGGCCCGACGTGTCAGGGACCAGGAGGCCCAGAAGGGGCGAGTTCGATGGTTCATGACAGCATGCCTCCTCCGGAAAATCGTTCCACCGGGTTTGCCTGGGTGTATGAGATGGAACCTTCTGAGTAACCTGGGGTATTTAGATTTGAGATAGGTTCCCAAGTGCATTCACTGGTGGATATCCTTTCCATTCCACCAGGTACTGGAGTTTGCCACGTCTATATCTAGAATCGCAAATCCTGGAGACCGCATACTCCAGTTGGTCATTGATGAATACTGGTTTGGGCCGAAGGTTAGTTCGAGAAGTCTGAACATATGGCTTCATTAAGGACGTGTGAAAGACTGGGGGGATTTTCTTCCAGGAGTCTGGAAGCATGAGTCGGTAGGCCACTGGGTTGATGATTTCCTTTATAAGGAATGGCCCATAATATAGAGGAGCCAATTTATTTGGTCGCAAATGCTGTGGTAGCAGTTTCGAGGACAGCCAAAACGTATCCCATATTGTGTATGAGGGGCTTGGTCTTCGTTTGGATTCTGCATACAGTTTGGTCTGGGTCCTGGCCTTTTCTAATTGTTCTATGGCTTCTCTTTGAACATTAATGAGCATTTCAATCCAGGAATCGACTGTTGGAACTGGTGTAGGATAGAAGGTAGAACCGAAGGGTGAAATCCTTGGCTACAGAAAAAAGGACTGGTCTTAATAGCAGAGTGGTCCGAATTATTATAGGCAAATTCAGCCACTGGTATTAAAAGGGACCAATCGTCCTGGACCTTGGTAGCGGAGCAACGGAGGTTTGGTTTACGCGCTCTGTGGCTCCATTGGTTTGAGGATGATATGCAGGCACCCACCTCATGACACCAATGCACTGGCATGGCACAGTCAGACAACTCACCAAGCAGCCAGGCACGTCGTCCTGCATGTCGCCCCATGTGGCGGGGTAGCGTGGAGTTCAGCTGGGCCATTGGGTTAGGAGTTGATCCTGGATGTCGGACCCACCCATGTGTGATGATCCTGCTTGCGTTGCATACCGTCTGCACGTTGGTGGAGTGGTATTGCTTGCGGTTGCAATATGCCAACTCCATGCCATGCGGGTCCGCCAACTCCACTTGGGTGCAGTCAAGGGCACCTATGCAATTTGGCATGCCTGCCAATGCATGGGAGGCAACTTTTGTGTCGTATAACTCATGGGTACTCCATGGTACGGATTTGTAGTCCCTTGTGTGCTTGAGGAGGTGATCCAGCACTTGGTTCTGTGTCCGTGAAATGTATGGTTGTGATATGCCATGCATGGGCACCACTGCCTGCTGGTAGGTGCCTGTGGCATGGAAGTGGGGCACAGACACCACCTTCAGTTGAGGGGGATAGCGGTGCGTATTTCTATGATGCTCACTATCTCGTCATTTCTCAGGTCAACTACGGTGGTGATGGTGTCACAGTGAAGCTGGTACAGGGTGTGGATCTGCTCAGGGGTTAGCTTGAGGGACCGGACCTGATGCGTGGGATTGGGGGCTGCCGGGGTGGTGACGGTGGCTGCACTGGTGCTGCATGCTGGGCCTGTCTCACCCTCCTTCTCCTCCTGTGTCTCCTCTGTGGTGGGACCTGGTGTTGTTGGTGTTGTTATTGTAGTTGTGGCCTTGCAAGCAGGGCCTCCTGCTCCATGTACTGCTATTGGTATCATCGTGGTGTGGGAGGGGGTGTGGTGTGTGGGTGTGATCCTTTTCTGCTGTGGCAGACTCCATTGCCTACACATGTGCTGATTGTGTACACCTGTGGCTCTGGGAACCACTGCTCAGGGTTCTTTACACCTTCTCTGAGATGCCTGTATGTACTCCATGCCGGTAAGGTACTTTACGTGTCCGTGTTACTTGTGATCAGCCCCGGTTTACGCCATGCCGCTAATATCGGCATGGTGTGTCGCACGAGCCAAAGCCGCTATTTACTGCATCGTACTTTATGGTACCGTAAATAGCGGTTTAGCTGGTCAGAATAGCCCGTAGCGGTAAGCGATGCCAGTAATCCTTTACCGGCATCGTTTTTCCGTTACCTCCAACCTCAGAATGACCCCCACTGTCTGTCTGCTCTGAAGCTGGTTTCAGTGCTTGCATAATGTTGCATAAAGTAAGAGCAATATCACTCATCCTCAAAACTATAAAAGCATGATTTTGTGACATCAATAGAGCCACTCCCCACCAGCGAGAAAAGGACGATTTCATAACATAATTACAAGATCATCCGACACACTGGTGGTGCCATTCAGACTAGAGACTCGGATGCATGTGTTTACGTTGAAGGCATCTTGAGGAGGCACATTTTTATTATCAAATATCATTCAGGCACAATCAGTGGATTACAGACAATATTTCAAAGCATCAAGTTGAACATTCCACAGGAATTCTGCAGAGGATATGGAAAGCGGGAGCCCAGCATCCTATCACAATTATTAGAACCTCTTATGTAAAAGCTGGTTAAATACAAACACATTTAATAAAATAATGACATTTTCAACTTCACTTTGCCCAGGTCAGAGTTCAGAAATCCTGCTTAACAGGACGTATCTTGTGGATAAGAGCTGATTGCAACAATGGGCAACAGAAAATGGGTGAGAAGAATTAAATATAGGAAACAACGTATCTTGTGGATAAGAGCTGATAGCAATAATGTGCAACAGAAAATGGGTGAGAGGAATTGAAAATAGCGAAGGACGTACCTTTTGGATAAGAGCTGATAGCAACAATGGGCGACAGAAGAGATACAAAGAGAAAAAGGCAGAGAATAATTGAAAATAAAACCTATCTTATGTGCAAAGAGTGAAAGTGTGTCAGAAAAAATGATAGGTGATATGTGTTCACAGACACGCAAAGTATTATATAAGTCTCGATTTCAATTGATACAACTTAAAATATCAGTACCATTATACCCCGGACAGATTGCGTATGTTTTCTTATGAGGGGTCTGCGACGTGCCCACATTGTAATTCCATTCATGCCAAATACGTTCATAGGATATATGACTGCCCACAACTCAGGGACCTTTTGGAGCGAGGTGTGCGCTACACTCTCGGAAATGATCGGCAAGGATGTCACTCCACTACAATTACTCTGTTTGTTCCATATTCTTGACCAACCACTGGGCAATATGTGTAAATTGTTATGTTTATGCCTTCTGCTAGCCTAGCGCTGTATCCTGCTGCACTGGACGAGTGCACATCCTCCCAACAAGGATCATTGGTTAAAGGATGTAATATGCGCCACCGAGTGCCGGCCACAGGACATTTGGCATCCTCTCAAACTGCATCTTTGGCGCACGTCAGGTCTGACTCCACCCTGCTCTCCCCAACCGATGTGAACTATCCCCCTAACACTACACCCCATGCCACAAGAACTGTATGAGCTCACTCCCTCTATATATGTGTATTTTCCATCCATGCATGTTGCAATGCTTACAGGCTGACCCCTCCGGCGAAACCTTTACTGATATATGTACTTGAATGCCCTATTATGTTGTAATTTGTGTTCTGTGCTGCCAAGTACAACAATAAAGAAAGTTAAAAAAAGAAAACATGATAGGTGGGAGCATAGCCATGAGGGTAGGAGAAGAGGAAAAAAGAAGCTCAGTCTTGGTCGAGCACTTAATAGCCAGCAGACATCTAGAAATAGATGAGTTAAGTTGCTCAAAGAAAGTAGAAAAGGAAAGAAACACTTAAGTGTTTCAAGCATAGAAATGGCACTGCAGGCGGAAAGACAGAGTAATAGAAGATAAGGGAATAGCATAGAAAGTAAACAGAAAAGGCATTGCAGCAAATTCGAATTTAAAGCTAGGGCTTCGCCAGCATATCTATAGCATCCTCTCACAGTTCATTACTACATCTAGGACTGTAGATATTGCCAGGACCTTGCACAGACTAGCCCATGACAATGCTCACAAGCTTGGTCTTCCAGGACACTGAGGGTCATTCTGAGTTTGGAGGTAAGTACCGGGCTTTACCGGCATGGAGCAAAGAACGTGTCTGATCTGGTCACTGACCGCTAATTGCGGCCCATTACGACTTTGCGGGCACGAGCTTTGCGCCATGCTGGTAAAGCACCTAGCGGCAAGCCGCAAAAGGAGCCGAAAACCAATTACCGGCATGATGCGCGCCGTACCTAACAATAACGGCAAATAAAGCAAATAACGGTGGCCGTAAATTACGTCCACTGTTAAATCACGGAACCGGAAATATCGTCATCGCACAGGAACGGGAAGGAGCATGGCGGCCATCTTTAAAAACACAATCCATTGCCATCCTCATCAGGCAGCACCCTTGGGAGCATTTTGAACCCTGGAAAAGGCCATCACACCCTGCAGGAATGCCAAAAGCCCCAAAGAAGACAGCAGACAGGCTACGCAAGCAGCGATTCAGACCTGATGTATTGCAGGCCTTGGTAGACACCCTTGAGGAGCACGCTGACATCGTTTTCAGGGGGGACATGCGTAGAGAGCCGGTGCTCCGGAAAAAGAACATCTGGGCACTAGTGGCCCAGAGGGTGAGCGCAGTTGGCACCACCCCCCGCACCCTCAGGGACTGCCGCAAGCGGTGGGATGACCTGCGGTTGAGGGTGCGGAGTATCCTCTCCGTCAACCGCAGTCAGGCACAGCAGACCGGAAGGGGCCCAAGTTCCCCAATGAAACTGATGCCATGGGAGGAGACATGTGCTGGACTGATTGGAACGGAATCCATAGAGGGCGTCAGCAACATGGAGTGTGGGGCACCGTCATCCGCGGATGGAGGTGAGTGTCCAAAGTCAACACTGCCAATGGCAATTACATGATATACACTCCCAAGGGCTGGCCAAGGCACCTTGTCACGGTGCCCTCCCCCCCCATCCAAATCTTGCTGAACCAACTGCCACCCAAGCAAGGCCCAAGTGCAAGGTCATAACGCACATCACACATAGTGCACAAACTGGCCCATACCATGATGCACACTGTGCAGCTGGGTGGCCAGTGTGCGAGTCAGACTGTACAGTACCAGGCCAGGATGAGTGAATCCGACACCTGCGTACATATCACACACATGAATAGAAAGTAGTGCTGTTGCATCCCCAAAAGGCCATAAACCCCAAATGACTGAATATGTAAATGTAGCCATTATTGTAATTTGCATCTCAAATAATCACTCATGCCGTCCCTCTCTTCTACCCCCACAGGCACTGAGCAAGACAGCGAGGAGCCCGAGACCAACTGCCCCACCACCTCCAGAGGCAAAGGCAGGGTCTGCCGCATACCAGCCAGAAGGACACACCCACACCGACTCCTTCAAGGCCCATGGGGGTGCACCACCCCATCCCTCCCTGCATCGCGCCAGGTACATTGTCCACCCCAAGGTCCGCGGAGTCCAGCATCGCTGGGAAGGTGGCAGCCACGGCCCCCTTGGAAACCGTGGACAGCCCCTTGTCCATCTGTGGAGCGTCGGAGGAGGACTCATACCCCACCGTCCACACCCCAGAGCCCAGCAATTACCCAAAGGTGTCGTGCAGCGACTCAGGGGAGCCTGACACACATGGCCGATGTGCACATGGAGAAGCACAGGAACGCCAATCCCGTGCCCAGTCCCCCAGTCGAAGCCCTGTCAGGGCATGTAAGCCCAAACCCCTGCAGGGATGACACCCCGCCAACTGATGCACAGCGTGCAGCACAGCTCACTGCCCTCATCACTGAGGTGATGCAAGACAATCGCCAGGGCAGGGTGGAGTGGCTTGAGGAACTAGGGCAATGCGTCAGGTGGTGACGGACAGTACAAACCGCCTTTGCTAAGTCCTCAGACGCATTGCTGATGCCCTTGAGGCTGCGCGTCCTACTCAGCCGGCTCAGCAAGAGGACACCGCCTCAACCAGTCGCTCAACCCCAGCAAGCCCACTGCGACGTTCACTACGTTCACAGCGCCGACGGGACATGCCACCCCGGGCCCCGGGAGCACGGAGTAGTTTGCATAGCTGCCACATGTGGCCTTGATGGACACCATGGGACTACTGTTGGGGAGTTGTGGGGGAGGGTGTGTTGGGGAGTTGGGAGTGAGGGTGTGTTCGGGAGTTGGGTGGGGGTGAGGGTCTGTTGGGGAGTTGGGAGTGAGGGTGTGTTGGGGAGTTGGGTGGGGGTGAGGGTCTGTTGGGGAGTTGGGTGGGAGGGGGGTGGGGTGGTGGAGGGTATGTTTTACACTTATGCACTTTAAATTTCAATACACCGTTTGTGTTGCAAAGTTAAACCTGTGTAGGCATTCATCATTGAGCATGTGTATTATGATACCTGACAGTGCATGGTGTACAAGTATCCCCACACACAGTGCCCTATATCCCCATGTCATGCCACCCTCTGCTGACTTGTGTTTCGGTTTTAATGTCCAGTCAATGTTTGCCACACGACAAGTCCATCCTGTGCACCGGCATCGAGATGATGTCTTGCCCCTTCCTCCTCCTCCTACACTTCATCATCATCTGGTGTTAGCAGTCCCATGTCAGGGGACAGGGCCACGTTCCAAGGGATGCACATTTTGTGCAGCATTACACATGTCATGGCGGTCTTAGACACCTTCACATTGCAGTAGATGGGTGCCCCACCCGACCAGTTTACACAACTCATTTGTGCCTTCTACAAGCCAAGTGCCTGCTTCATAACCACACGTGCACGGGTATGGGCAGTATTGTAGGCCTCCTCAGGCCTGTTCTGTGGGTTTCTGACTGGGGTCCTGAGCCATGGTGTCAAGGGACAGCTACCATCACCTGCATATGTAGGCAATGAAGGTAAGTGTTTGGACTGTCATGGTGGAGAACTGAACTAGTCTTACATGGCAGCAGGTCATTTATGCCCATACGCACATGTCCATGGATGCATTTACCCCATTCCTGGCCCTGCTATGTGTCCTGTGCAATGGAATGATGTAGGGGATAGCGTCTTCGAGAACTATGGCACGCACATCTTGTAGTACAAGCATCGTTTATGCATGCAGCAGTCTTGGGGTTAGATCCATGAAGTGCTGTGTACTGTGATAATCCGTAGTTGGGTGTGTTGGCTGTGGGCAGTGGTATATTCATCATACTGCACAGATCCGTAATATGGTGACTTCCAGCACTCCTATGGGTGTGCCGAACCGGTGATGCGGTGTGGTATCCCTGCTGGCCTCAGTTCGATCCGCTCCCAGGGATGACTCTCCAGTCTGGTGATATGCTGGAGGCAACCACATAGTGCATATGCAGTTTGTCTTCCTATATGCCCTTCCAGTGTGTGAGGACCACCGATGAGTGGTGCATGTGTTGTGGGATGTGGCCTTGTCACATGTTGGGCATGTAGTCTTAGGTGTGTGCCTTACTTCATCAATGTGGGATTCTGTACTCATGTGCCGTTACACTGGCTCTGTGGCACAGTGTTTGGTGGGGCGCACATCGTGCAATGGTGTCAACATTTCAACCCGGTTTGAGTATGCAGGCACCCACCTCGTGACACCAATGCACTGGCATGGCACAGTCAGACAACTCACCAAGCAGCCAGGCACATCGTCCTGCATGTCGCCCCATGTGGCAGGGTAGCGTGGAGTTCAGCTGGGCCATTGGGTTATGAGTTGATCCTGGATGTCGGACCCACCCATGTGTGATGATCCTGCTTGCGTTGCATACTGTCTGCACGTTGGTGGAGTGGTATTGCTTGAGGTTGCGATACGCCACCTCCATGCCATGCGGGTCTACCAACTCCACATGGGTGCAGTCAAGGGCACCTATGCAATTTGACATGCCTGCCAATGCATGGGAGGCAACATTTGTGTCATATATCTCATGGGTAGTCCATGGTACGGATTTGTAGTCCCTTGTGTGCTTGAGGAGGTGATCCAGCACTTGGTTCTGTGTCCGTGAAATGTATGGTTGTGATATGCCATGCATGGGCCCCACTGTCTGCTGGTAGGTGCCTGTGGCATGGAAGTGGGTCACAGACACCACTTTCAGTTGAGGGGGATAGCGGTGCGTATTTCTATGATGCTCACTATCTCGTCATTTCTCAGGTCAACTATGGTGGTGATGGTGTCACAGTGAAGCTGGTACAGGGTGTGGATCTGCTCAGGGGTTAGCTTCAGGGACCGGACCTGATTCGTGGGATTGGGGGCTGCCGGGGTGGTGACGGTGGCTGCACTGGTGCTGCATGCTGGGCCTGTCTCACCCTCCTTCTCCTGTGTCTCCTCTGTGGTGGGGCCTGGTGTTGTTGGTGTTGTTATTGTAGTTGTGGCCTTGCAAGCAGGGCCTCCTGCTTCATTTACTGCTATTGGTATCATCTTGGTGTGGGAAGGGGTGTGGTGTGTAGGTGTGATCCTTTTCTGTTGTGGCAGACTCCACTGCCTACACCTGTGCTGATTGTGTGCACCTGTGGCTCTGGGAACCACTGCCCAGGGTTCTTTACACCTTCTCTGAGATGCCTGTATGTACTCCATGCCGGTAAGGTACTTTACGGCCTTAAGGATGCTGTTATTTACGTGTGCATGTTACTTGTGATCAGCTCCGGTTTACGCCATGCCGCTAATATCGGCATGGTGTGTCGCGTGCGCGACCCAAGACCGCTATTTACTGCATCGTACTTTAAGGTACCGTAAATAGCGGTCTAGCTGGTCAGAATAGCCCGTAGCGGTAAGCGATGCCGGTAATCCTTTACCGGCATCGTTTTTCCGTTACCTCCAACCTTGGAATTACCCCCACTCTCTGTCTGCTCTGAAGCCGGTTTCAGTGCTTGCATAATGTTGCATTAAGTAAGAGCAATATCACTCATCCTAAAAACAAAAAAAGCATTATTTTGTGACATCAATAGAGCCACTCCCAACCAGCGAGAAAATGACGTTTTCATAACATGGTTACAAGATCATCCGACACACTGGTGGTGCCATTCAGATAAGAGACTCGGATGCACGTGTTTACGTTGAAGGCATCTTGAGGAGGCACAGCTTTATTATCGAATATCATTCAGGCACAATCAGTGGATTACAGACAATATTTCAAAGCATCAAGTTGAACATTCCACAGGAATTCTGCAGAGGATATGGAAAGCCGGAGCCCAGCATCCTAACACAATTATTAAAACCTCTTATGTAAAAGCTGGTTAAATACAAACACATTTAATAAAATAAGGACATTTTCAACTTCACTTTGCTCAGAGGATTGTACATGGATACTTGCTGTAGAGAGAAGGCAGCCAGCTATCTGAGATGGTAAGTGCAAGCCCCACATTCAGCAGTAAATGGTCCCCTCAAGGTCAGGAGCATGGGTTGATGTGTTCTGCCTTTAAAGAAACAGCCTTTGAAAATTGATTTACTATTCCAGTGGTTTTAAGTGACTGATTTGAATTGTTATACGACAGAATGATTAATTTCAGCCTTTTATCTTTTGTGGATCTCATGTATAATAACTGTTTTGCCTTGTATATGTAATGCATCTAATGGAAAACAAAAACGATTTGTCAACATTGCAGACACAACCTGGAAGGACTTGGGCAATTTTAAGGACGGAAATATTATGCATCTATATTGGTAATTCTCCTTCAAGGGTATCTTCTTCCTAAATCAGAACCTTTACGATAATTCCAGTGTGTTAATTGGGACCCTGGACATATTCCCAATATTATTTTCTTTATTTAGGAAATCAAATGTATTTATTTACAGTGTGTTGTCTGTAACAGGGAACCTGCCCACTCCGAAGCTGCCAGACAGATTTTTCCCTACGATGCACTACAGCTTGCTCACACAATCCGTTCTATTCAATGCTGCTTGTACAAGATACAATTTCTCCACTCAGAGTTGGGTGGATCATTTATGCTTTATAAACAAGATACCTGTGATGGAAGGGGTAAGCAATGTATCACTTCTCCAGCATTGAATCTTGCATAGCAGTATCAGTTTTGTTAGGAGGTGAAAAGTAGGTAAAAACGTACTTCATTAAAACAGGTATTACCTTGACCCCCTGAAGGTAATTAGAAAAGGGCCTACCTTACTGAAACAGAGCTGCAGGACAGCCTTCCCCATTCTCGCATATGCTGAATGCTGACTCTACAGGCAGTAATGCTTTGTGAAGGTGGGAGGGACCACCCACGTGGCTGCGTGGTATATTGTCTTTAGGGAAATGCCAGCCCATAGTGCTGCAGAAGCTGCTGTGACTCTCGTGCAATGTGCACGGACTGTATTCTTTAGAGGCCTATTGGCCTTCGTATAGCAAAAAAAAGAGTGGCGGAGATCCAGCTGGATATGCCGTTTTGCGATTGCCTTCCCTTTATTTGACGGGTCGTATGCCACAAAGAGCTGAGTTTATTTCCTGAAGGACTCAGGCCCTCATAAGTTTGATGGTACTCCGGCAGGACACCACCAAACAGCATTACCGTTCCCGCCACCTGATATCAAGGAATTTCCAGGACATTACAGGTGGCGGGAATAACAGTAAATCCCCATTACATAGAGTCCCATAGGACTCCATGGGGGGATTTTCAGTATTACTAGCACCAGTAATATCGGTGCCGGTAATACTGACTGTTTTTTGCCATTGGGGACCTGATTTACCTCCAGCTGTTAGCTGGAGGTAAATCAGTCAATCCCCACCGGCAAACTGCACTCTGTCGGTCTGGAAAAGTGGCAGTATATGGAAATACCGGCACTTTTTTCCCAAACCGGCAGGTTCATAATGAGGCCTTTAGTCAAATCCAAGTAGTATTTAAGCACCCTCTTTACATCCAGAGAGTGCAACGCAATCTCTGCTGTCGTCGTAGAGTTTTGGAAAAAGGTAGGCAGCGTGATGGTTGAATTTTGGTGAAAAGAGGTAATTATAAAGTGGGGGTTGGTACTAAGCACCACTTTGTCGTTCCCAAACCGCAGGTACGGTTCGTCTATCATAACTGCCTGTAACTTCGATACCCTTCTGGAGGATTTAATGGCCAGCAAGAATGAGACCTTCAATGAGACAAACTTTATGTGTGGTTGCCAAAGGTTCAAATGGCAACCTCATGAGCCCTGCTTGACCAATCTGTTGCTGAAAAGCAGAGTGCAGCCACTTTTCCCATTGAACCTAGAAATGGCTGCTAGGTGCAGTTTGATGGATGAGATTGAAAGCCCACCCTTCGCTAGGGGCAACAGTTATGGGAGGATTTGTTCCGGTCGTGCAGAGAGTGCAGTCCAGAAATTCTTTCAGGTGCCTCATGTGTAACCTGCAGTGCGGAATTAGTGGGATGCAGGACAACATGGTGCCCAGCAGTCCTGTGCATTTGCAGATCGAGATCCATTTTCCTGGTTTGAAGGTTGCGACTAACGTTTTCAGTGTTTGGATCCTTTCGATTGATGGTCTCACTAATGCCACGGCCGTGGAGAACTGCGCTCCCAAAAACACTAATCTTTTGGAGGGCTGTGTGAAAGATTTTGTTGTAAATCCCAATTTCTGAAGGAGGAGCTCCATCTTGGAGTCGGACTGCTGTGCCCTGATGTTGGTTGGCACTTGGACCAGCCAATCGTCCAAATATGGGTAGATGTGGTGGCCCTCCTTTCGAAGGTATACTGCTATGGGCATGAGGCATTTGGCGAACGTCCGGGGTTCAGACTGTAGTCCGAAAGGCAGCACTTGGAATATGAAAATAGGCCTCCAGTAGGTTGAATGACGCTAGGTAATGCTGAGGCTGTACTCCCTTATCACCTCCTGAAATGTTACCATTCTGAACCTTTGCTTTTTGTTGAACTTGTCTAGCTGTTGCAAATCGAGTATGGGGAGCCATTTGCCATCGGGCTTCTTTACGAGAAATTACCTAGAGTAAACTCCTCTACCCTGTAGATGTTTTGGCATCCTTTGTATGGCATTTTTGGCAAGCATTTGTCACACTTCTTCTCGGAGCACCTGCAGGTGCGAATGCATGTGTTTCTTGGGGGGAGTGATTCTTGGCTGTTTTGTTAATTGTAGTAGTGGACGTCTTCCAACAGCACACCCATTTGTCTGTTGTTACCAAAGTAGTCAAACGAAAAAGGCACAGTCCCAAATTTTTTGTTGACGGGGGAGAAATTCTCAAAAGGGACCCAGTAATAGGAAAAAACAGGAAGTACCAAAAGGTACAGAGAATTAGTTACCCCTTACTATTCTAGCTCCAGAGTTGACAGAGATCAGGATACTATAGTCACATATATTTACACCAGACACACAAACATCACTACCAGTGGAGCATGGGGGACTAGAAGGAGAAAAACATTCGCCACAGGAAAATATTAGCAAATACTTTTATTTATATAAATATAAAAAAGACAGAATCGATTCCTACATCAATGTATCAAAAGATACCAAAAGCTAAAAAAAGACATAAAATACATTAATACATATATGAATGTGTCAACCAATGACCCTATTCTTAGAAAGAATTCATAAGCTATATTGTCACTCATTTAGACATTAGCTGAGGTGTAAATTGTCGACATGTTTCGGCCCATACAAAAATCAGACATTTCCTCAAATGTCTATTTCGAGATAGATATTGTGGCCATCTTCAGGACATATAATTTCTTCACACTTGGTCTTTTATGTGATGTGGATGGGACATCATTGATCTACAAATTCGAAACAGGGGAATGACATTACTTCACACATAACCATATGTACATTACATAGTTATTTTAAAATTCTTTTCTAAAGGAGAGACATTCCATAACAATACATAGGTGAATTAAAATTCACCTATGTACATTACATAGTTATTTTAAAATTCTTTTCTAAAGGAGAGACATTCCATAACAATACATAGGTGAATTAAAATTCACCTATGTATTGTTATGGAATGTCTCTCCTTTAGAAAAGAATTTTAAAATAACTATGTAATGTACATATGGTTATGTGTGAAGTAATGTCATTCCCCTGTTTCGAATTTGTAGATCAATGATGTCCCATCCACATCACATAAAAGACCAAGTGTGAAGAAATTATATGTCCTGAAGATGGCCACAATATCTATCTCGAAATAGACATTTGAGGAAATGTCTGATTTTTGTATGGGCCGAAACATGTCGACAATTTACACCTCAGCTAATGTCTAAATGAGTGACAATATAGCTTATGAATTCTTTCTAAGAATAGGGTCATTGGTTGACACATTCATATATGTATTAATGTATTTTATGTCTTTTTTTAGCTTTTGGTATCTTTTGATACATTGATGTAGGAATCGATTCTGTCTTTTTTATATTTATATAAATAAAAGTATTTGCTAATATTTTCCTGTGGCGAATGTTTTTCTCCTTCTAGTCCCCCATGCTCCACTGGTAGTGATGTTTGTGTGTCTGGTGTAAATATATGTGACTATAGTATCCTGATCTCTGTCAACTCTGGAGCTAGAATAGTAAGGGGTAACTAATTCTCTGTACCTTTTGGTACTTCCTGTTTTTTCCTGTTGTTACCAAAGGCCACTTGTCGATTTAATGAGTGATGTTTCCCCCTATGTGTGGTATGTTGTGGTGTTTGAAGTCACGCTTGGGACTTACTCTGCCTTCCGCTTTGAGAAGTTGCTGAACTCCTTCGTCATTGCGGGTGGCGATACTCCCTGGAGGGTTGGTAAGATTGGTAGTTTCTTTAATACTGCTGGAAATAATATGAGCTTTTTGTATACGCTCTACAACCTCTTGCAGAGGAAGAGCCGCCCTTCCTGATACTCCCCTAATGTCTCCTTTGCTGCGATGTGTCCGTGCAGTATCAGTGTCTGCTTTTATGGCTTTTAAAACATCTATTTTAGGGCCGTATAAATTTTTGCCTTCAAACGGCATGTCAACTACTTTGTGCTGAACTTCCTACTTGAATTCGGTGCAGCGAAGCCAGCCATGCTTCTTAAAACCACTCAGTTGCCAATTTGTTTGAAGCCTGTTTCAGCGATGTCAATAGAGATGTTAATGCTATGGTTTGAGGCTTCCTCCCCGTCCTTTGGATAGCCAAGGCTTCTTTTCAGTGTTCCTCTGGCAAATGTTCCAGAATGGGGGCCATTCTATGCCACATTTCACGGTCATACTGCGCTATAATGGCAAGGGAATTGGTTGCCTTCAGTGTAGTGGCTCTAATTGCCGAAGGCAGACACCATCGATTCCGCTGTGGGTTGGGACATAAGGCATTTAGGAGTAGATTCTGGAACTTTACATTTAATCTATAATCTGCCTTTCACTGCTGGCTCAGTGATGGGGTACCCCATTGTGCGCAGATCTTCCTCCCAGACGTGGTCTGGGATGTTGATGGAAACCACTGCCTAGTGCCTCTTTCCCAGGTGGTCAAAAAGAAAATTTCTTTTCCTCTGCCAGCGTAAGGTCGAATTCTTGGACATCATCGAGTGGAATGCCCAAATTTCATCCGGTAGTGACGGTTGTGGAAGGCTTTTTGGTGATTCGTCTAAAGGGGTACCATCTGTGTCCCAGTCGTCATATCTGGGTGGTAACACTGTTGTGGTAGACGTTGTGGTTTGCAGATTATCATCAGGATCTGTCTCCGTTAGTTCCCCTTCCTCCTGCTCCCCCATCCTGGGCGGTTCACTTGGAACCAGTCTGTGTGGAGAACTGGGTAGTGACGGTGACCTGTGTGGTCTAGGTGCTTGTCACTTTAGCACTCCTGTCGGATGATGATGGGGAGAGGTGGATATTTTGGAAGATGCTGATCTGATTGGTGATCGCAATCTTGAGTGTTCCTTGAAGTGTTTGAGGGGACACTGATACTCTGCCACTTGATTGTGCCCTAGAACCTTGCACTATTACTTGCCCTTGTGATGCCAAGGTTGGTGCCCATTGGGCTGGCAGGGCAGCCTGCGGTGCTGGAGGCAGCATGGTATTAAGCTGCATGAGCAGGCTTTGTAGCAATGATAACACTTGCAGTGACAAAAGTGCATGAGGGTTTAATAGCGGGTAAGAGGGCTGTGCTCCTCTGAAGCATTTCTTTTTCCCAAAGTAATTCATGCAATTCATTTCTTTGTTGAGGGGAGAAACAAATTCTTTTCTCTGAGGAAAAAAAACTTGGACTCCTTCCAGCAAGATAGACGGTTAGAATCTGAAGGGAGGCTGCAGAAACGGAGCTACATACTCAAGGTCCCATTGGTGGGTACCATAAGCACCCATAATGAGGTGGATGGACTACTAAAAGTGTTAAAGTTTCCTTTGGGGAAAGGTTAACAAAGATGTAACCAAGGATTCCCAGCCTGACAGGGAATATTCACAGCATGTGAATCTATGAAAGATACAATGCTGGACGAAAACTACCAATAACGATAAGTTATTTTTCCTTCTAATCATGGGATCGCCCCAAAAACTCAAATCAGTTAAGATAAAATAGCAAGTAGCACCTCCATACAAGACAGAAGGCAGACTGAAGAAGGAGAGTATTTGAAGGCAATTTATGCACAAAATATTTCCTTAAAGAGGCCTGGCACGCTAGGTAATTAGCCTTAGTATCTGAATCGATACAGTACCTTCTGGGGAACATATGAAACTTCATGCAGGCCCTTTACAAAGTTCTGCAATAGAAATATTCGTAAACAAGCCTATACTTGATGCCTAACTTCGAGAGAGTGAGCTCTAGGTTTAACTGCAAATACAGGAACAAGCCACCAAACCAGAGTTTGTTTTTCAACAGGGCACTGTACAAGTCTTTGCATATGGAATTAGGAGCTGCTTGTCTATCCTTTGCTCTGTCTAAGTAGTACATCTGCTGCATTTTTCTATCCAATGCATGGAGAGACTATTTTGCTGCCAAAGTCAGGTTCAGAAAAAGAACAAGTAGCACTACAAGTTGGCTTACATGTAATCCGAGATTACTTTTGTCAGGAAAGAAGAATGGATACATAGAACTACTTTATGGAGGACCATAAACGGTTCACGTACCCCTTCATGACCAGGACTTCAATTATTTTCCATGGGAATTAGGATGTATACATGTTCCATGGCAGCGGAAGTGTTAACGGACAAAGCTTGTAGCTCACTAATCCTCCTCGCAGATGAAATGGCTCAGAAGAAAGCCAATTTCCATGTTATAAATTTCAGTTTGGCTTTTGCAATGCCCAAAAAGCAGGACCATTAACTTTGGCCTAACCACATTTCCCAAAGGACACAAGGGATCTTCTTGGTGGGTAAACCTTACACAGTAAAAGAAATGGTACTCACCTTAGGGACTCCTGTAAGCCTAGTGTTAAGTCCCTTTTCCGCCATAATTATGTGAGTTCCTGGCTAGCGGGGGCGGGACCGGAACCTTAGCCAGCAACGAACATGCTTCCCCTTTAACTTTTTAAAGCAGAGGCGGCCACATGTACATAAGCGTGACAGCGCCCTTGACTCCACCTCCCACACTTCTTTCCCTCAGTTCTTTACTGCCAAGAGGACTAACTAGATTGTTTAGGGAGATGGAGAGAGGGCTTATGGAGGAAAGGGGACTTTGGACTAGGATTATAGTATTCATTATCGTGAGTAACGTTTCCCTACTCCTACGTCCCGCCCCCTTTACTCCCTACTTAAGGGAGAGAACCAAGCATCACTACCCAGGGAGGGGGATCCTGAATTGTTGACAAGATGTTCTTGAGTATTGCCTGACTGAATTGAGCGTCAGCTCTGGAGCTTCTGGCAAGGGCGGAATGTCTGCAGAAAGCTGATGGGGAGGCCCATGTAGCCAACTTGCAGATAGCTTACAGGAGCACATGTCTTGGAAAAGCAATTGCTAGGCTTCTTGCCTTCGTTAAATGTACATGAAGCCCCTTTGTTGGGACTCTGTTTTAAAGTAATGGTACTGCTCAATACAGGACACAATCCACTTGGTTATTGTCAGCTGAGCTGCCTGCCTAGGTTTGCGCCCCAAAGCTGAGAAATCTCAAGGCCCTGTGAATGTCCAAAAGTAAAGTATTTTGTCCACTTCCGTTAGCTGGTAAGACAATTTCTTGAGCCATGTGAAATTCTGGATCCACCCTTGGTATGAAGGACAGGTGGGTATGAAGGGCCATTTTGTCTTTGTGAAAGCAGATAAGGGGCCCTGAAGTTGATATTACCTGTAACTTGCTAATTCTGCATGCTGAGGTATTGGCCACCAGGAATGCTGTTTTATATGACACAGGAGCGAGATCTGTTGATGCCATAGGTTCAAAGGGTTTGTGCTAGGGGTTCCAGCACCACATTCAGATTCCATGTTGGAGGGTAAAAGTGAATAGCCAAGGGAGTGATGCTTGAATGCTGGGTTAGATAAGCCTATTTTGATTGAATAGCTAAGCCCTGAGGACCACAAGATTCTGGAGGAGGAAACCTGTTTCCCAGTGTACAGCAGATTCGAAAGAAAAAAACAATATATCATCCACGCCAGCCTGAAAAGGGTGTTGATACCTGTTCAGCATACAATTACAACACCTGATCCATTTGCACTTATAATTTTAATCAAGGTGAGCTTTTCCTTGCAGCCACCATCACCCACAAGTTACTTTCTCATAGACCCATGTAGCCAAAGTTCAGTTCTTTAGGTGCCAGATCACCAAGGAAAGTGATTGTGGGGCGGGATGCACCACCATGCCCCCCGTAGGTGAAGTAGGTACGGAGGGAAATGGAGGTGGTCAATGTACTTTATGTAGTAGGTCAGAGAGCAGTGTCTCATCGACCTTTGCAGGGCTAGTAGGAGGATCTCAACGTGTTTGTACCTGCATCTCTTATTGAATTACTTCTGGAGACTGCTAGGAATCAGAGGGATGGGGAAAAGCATAGGCAAATAGATTGTTCCAAGAAATGGATAGAGCATCCTCTAGGAAGTTCACCTTCCCTTTCCAGGAAATTCCTCTTCATTTCTGTTGCAAGCAGATCCACTTGCGTGACTCCTAGAAAGAGAACATCGATACCAGTCTCACTTTGTATTTTCCATTTGTGGCTGAACTGCGTCAGACGACTTATCAAATCCACCTTCTTGTTCAATGATCCCGCTAATTGTGTTGCCTGTTTTACAAGGCCCCTTTCCAGCTTCAACCACATGGTGCCACCATGCTTGTTCACATAATAAATGGTTATCTCATTGCTTGTTAATATCAGAACCCTGGAATTTTCACTACTGGCAAAAATTCAGGTAGTGCTAAAACAATGCTTTTTGTTTCTGAAAGTTTCTGTGTTCTGACAGTTCTATGGTTAGCCCAGAGTTGCCCCCAACCGGAGAGCAAGGAATCTGTGGTCAATGTAAACTGGCAAGGGGGTTCTTGAAATAACACACCTATCTTGTTCCCCCAATTGAAGTCATCCTGGTGCTAGTCTGGTTTGAGGGCAAGCTTGTCATGAGGATCCCTCAATGGTTCCCAATATGCCACTAAATGCAGTTGCGTACAGCGCATTTGGAGTCTTGCAATGGGCACAGCCAATACACAAGACACTATGAGCACCCGCAGGTGTTGGAACTACCAGGCTGATGTTGCTTTAGGAGAGAACAGGGCCATCTTTCTAGTATTTCCCTTATCGTTTCCTCTGTCGCGTACACTCTGCTTACTGCTGAATCATTGAAAAAGCCCAACAACTCCACTTGCATTGTGGGAACCAGAGTTGACTTCCTTACGTTGACTGAAAGACCCAGGTCAAACAATAGATCTAGCAGAAATAGCAGCCTGGAATTGCAAAGGTTGGAGAGTCTGTCCCGATTAACCATTCATCGAAATAAGTACCCCTTTCAGCTGTAGGTGAGCTGTAGCCACAGCCATCAGCTTGGTGAACACCAAGGTGCTAGGCTGAGGCTGATTGGAAGCAACTTCAACTGCTAGTGATGTTTTCCTATAGAGAAATGAAGAAAGCACTGATGAGGGGCCCAAATCGGAACATCTAGGTACGCATCCTGTAGACCCACAGCCAGTTTCCCAGCTGTAATGAGGACTTATTGAGGGCCAAGAGGACCATCTTGAACTTTTCTTGGGGTAAGAATAGGCTGAAAGGGGATAGGTCCAATACCGTCCTCAGATCTGGCTTGTTCTTTTTTGGAATGATGTGATATGATATATTTTATTTGTATCACGCTCGTACACAGGTACCTAATTAACAACCCAAATCCCTCTCCGAGTATGGCGCCTGTCCGGCTGTATTCATCGATAACAGTTTTTGGATGTCCTTAAGTACAGATTTCAATGCTCGTTGAACAAGGGTGGGCGATGAAGAGGCAAATGGAGGAAAAGGAAGGTGCTAGCGTCACCTACCACTATGGAGACTGAAGGGTCGTCTGATATGACATATTAAAAGTTCATATAAGGTGATGTCCTGGCCCCCACAGTAGTGCCATGAATCCCGATTCTCACGTCATTTAGACTGCTTATAATCTTAAGACTGGCTGGGCTGCCTGAAGAAGTCTCTTGGAGAGAGGTGTGATTGTTTTCTTCGGGGAGCACTGGGCAACCGGTCTGCTCGTTATGTTGATTGTGGAACCCACAGAACACCCCCCCCATATTCTTCAGGGTGAAGGACTGTTGATGGGTTCGTCTTAACATGAGCCTTAGTTAGAGACACCTGTGGTTTAGCCATCTTGACGCTTGTTTTTTACTTGTCCAACTCTGTGTCTGTGTCCTGACTGAAGAGTTCTACCCTGTTAAATGGCAGGTCCATAATTTATCCCTGTAGTTCTGGCTGAAATTGTTATGCCCTCAAAAAGGCTTACCTGCACAGGGCCCTCAGCACCATACCATGGGCCGCTGTGTCTAGATGGTGATATAATGCCTCCATGAGGTCCTGTGATACTTGTCTAGCTTCAAACAACCCCTAGGGAGAATCCCACATGATATTCCATGAAGAGAAGGACATTTTAACCCCCCAACCTTCTCTAAAATGGCAGATTTGTAGCCACTATAAATGCCTCAGGATTAGCTTGACGAAAACCTAGTTGCATGTTTTGGTAAAGCTTTTTGTCGGCCAAGTCCAAAAGACATTCTTCTTGGCCAAGGGGCCCCTGTGAGGTGGAGGAAAATGATGTTGGCCACTTTCCAGAAACAATTGTTGCAGCCACTCTCGTCCCCAATAGGGTCTGAGACATCGGAGGGGCCAGTTGGAGTTGGTAAAGGTGGAGGTGGAAGAGGTGTGTCTCCATGTAAAGGTGGAGGAGATGGTACGGTAAGATCCACAGGGGTTGGGGCCACTGGTGGAGACACCGGTAGGGACCCTGAAGAAGTACGTTGGGTCTCTGGTGGAGGCTGAGGAATACCTCCAGGACCTTAAAATATTGCCTCATAGTCTGGGAGTGAATGAGATCTTGACAATTTTCGAAAAACAGTTCTCCCTCGATAAATGCTCATAGGGCGGGCTTCCTGAGGTCCCAGAAAGCCCCTTGAAACCCAAGTACTGGTGGACACCCCCAACAGACAGGCCAAGTATCTCCCCAGGGTAGGGGACCCTTCCACCTGTGGTAAAAAAGCAGCAAGCCCTATCAGCCCTGGAGGAGCGGGAGGTAAAATCCTATCAGTGTCCTCCAGGTCAACATTCATTACAGGAACAGGGGATTTGTCACCAGGTGACTGGCTAGATTCTGAACCCAACATCACCAAAATAGATGTATGCTGCTCCATGTTGGTCCACACCTGAAGCCCTGTGGAAGCCATGTTGTACTCTGAGGATCATGTGTATGCTGGGCCTACCAACACCACAGACACCACCAGGCCCTCAGGTGTCACCCTGGTAAGCAGAGCGAGGTGGCCTCCGGACAAGTTCCGGTATGAGGCAAGTCACCTTCTTGAGTAATGCCTCTGGGACAAGCCCTCAGTGAGGCCAAAGTTCTGTCAGACCGAAGTCCAGTGAAAGATCCTACAGGGCCCTCTATGCAAGCACTGGTCAGTGTCTCCTCAGAGACCTCAGGTAAGATCACAGTCGTACAGTGGCTAGCTGTGTCAGGCCCCTGATGGGGCCCCCCCAACCCGGTCGATCCCTAGGTAGGAATCACCTAGATGGGGTGTCTTAGTAAAGAGGGATTTACTCACCTGTAAGGTCACAACTTTGAGATATTCAGGAGTGCGGCTTTGAATACCCCCTTCAACCGCGCAAACTGGTGCTTCAGTGACTTTCTCTAAATTGTGTCACAGACAATCCAGAAACAAAGCATACAGGTCTGTCACTGAGTAAGACTTACTACACCTGGTGTACATGGAAAACACAGTTTCACCGGATATGCATGGGAAAGAACCTAAGGGAAGTGGGGGAAAAGACCAATCAAATTGAAAAGTACAGCAGGGAAGTGGCAAACCAAAAAGAACATAGCTACACCATGGATCCTACCCATTTGGAGTGGAAAAGGGACTGAGAGAAAAGAGCATGAGGGGCAGAGTCAATGCTCGCCTGTTTCATAATTTAAAGGGGAAACCTGCAGTTACCTGGCTAAGGCTTCGGTCCTGTCCTTGTGCAGCATGATCTCCCATAAGTATAGAGGAAAGGGGCTGGGCGTAGGAGTACTCGGAGAGGTTGTTAACCACAGTGATAAGGATCAACGATACCTGTGCAGGCCATTTGCTATATGTTGTTACTGCAGTGGGATGGATTCTGACAAAAGAGTAGTTAAGCCCTGATTTTTGCCATGCACAGATTGTACAGTAAAATTGTGTCTGCCTGGCTCATCAACGAAGGCTCTGATACACCAAATAAAAATATTAAATCTTTTCCAATTAAAGGCATCCCCAATTCATGGGAAACTGCTGCTTCCCAGCTACGTTTGTGCTTTCTAAATCCGATTGAGGCATACATACATACCTGTCAACTACAAGTGGGGGTATTTTTTTTTTCAACTATAGAACATTCATGCAGTCATCAGTTGATTTCAGCCAAGCTACATAGTTGCAGGGCTAGAGTGAAAATTCGTGCCCTGCAACTGGGTCAGTACGTTCTGTGTGTGCTATAATCTTCCATGCTGATGCTCGGATGGGAGAATAATATCTGGGTACCATGGCTACCTCGACCAAGGCATGCCAATAATTGTATCCTGCCATTAGAGCCCCTCAACCTCTGGATCATCTTCTGGATAAAAGTTCACCAGATTAAAAACTTATGTACATTTTGCTGACAAAGGAATCAAAAGGGCATTCCCTTATTTTTGAACCTGGATGCGTATCAGCATTTTCTGGTTTACGTCATAGCAAGTAGGCCTATGTTTTGGGACTTCAAGTATGCAAAAACAGCATGGACTAGGACTTTGTTTAGTAATGATTTGATTTCTTAACACTGAACTCTGTTTAGAATGTCTGCCTCCTTGTTACACTACTGGTAAGTGAACCAATTTCAGCGATAAGTTCTTCTTTAGAACCTGATGCAACATCAGTTGAACCTGTCATGATGGTGGCCTGGTTCATTTCCCGTCCTGCTTATTTTGGTTAACTAGATGTTGACAGGGCTTTTCGTATCAAATGAGAGCATGCTGAGTCGTGGGTGCTCCTAACCACCTAAAATGGAGACAGACTAGGCTCTGAGAGGTAGCTAGTAGATGCACAGATTTGGGGCATATCATCCCTCTGTCATTTGGCTGGTTCTTGGCAGTTTTGTTACCTGACCCTCTATGCAACTCTCTCTGGAGTAGGCCCAGAGGAGCCTTGTCGGAATCTGCTAGCAGATTTCCCAACTTTCACTGAAGCAACTGAGCCACTCTCTCTTGGTGTCCCTTAAATAATATGCACTGCCTTCAGCTATCAACTTTGTATGGGTCAAAGCAGTAGATTAGTACATCTTCTTTGAGTGCCTATCATCCGTCCCCTATCACATTCGACACAGTTCTTTGTCAGGGGCACCATTAGAAGTCCAAAAATGAAGTCTAAGGGTAAAGGCAGATTACCAAAGAAAAGCAACATTGCACTGTCCAATGAAAACATTCTTTCGAGGGAAAAAGAATGGTCACAATGTTCGAAAGCTCTCTGTGCCCAGGAATTCTTAGAATGGTCAGTTTGCGCTCGCTGACAGCCCTAAAGTGGAAGTGCAGCTGTTACAGAGCAATCACTGCAAATTAATGTGTTTTGAAAAATTAAATCAAGCAATAATAATATACTAATGTTATTTTAAAGAAAATCACATTTTCCCGGGATCTTGATAAACCTGCAAGGATTATCCTTATAATTATGCCCTACAATGGAGAACCCATGAAGGAGAACCGTGTTTTAGGACACTTTTCATACAAGTGATGCCAAGCATAGTCCAAAATCCTTAGGGAATGTTAATTCTTGTTACTGCCTTGTGTATATCTTACCCTCTTTATTCCTGAATTCCTTGAAAATATTACAAAATAATATTATAAAATAAAAAGCAAAATCTCTGAGCTATTGAGTGTGGCAGGCATGATAAGCACACTTTCCCAAAATGCTACTGAGCAGGCTGGGAATATAGCAGGGTCCCATCATGACATAGCATTTGCATGATTACAACCTTCAACAATACAAAACATAATACAAAACGCAATTCAGGAAGGAACTGCGATAACTGAGAAATTCTTCATGGTGATGTAATTTTCAACAATAGAAAAAGCATTTTAGAAAGCAACCATAATAATAATAATAATAATAATACTATTAGCATATTTGTACACAGCGCATCTTGTCGGATTTCTCTGTAAAAATAGGTTTTATTGTTACCCAATTATACTGGTACTCAAGTTATAGAGCTCAAAAGGATGAAAGGCTGAATCAGTACTGCTGGGCTCCAACGGGTGTCCTGTAGGCTGAACACAGATGCCGAAGGCTGAGCTATCGTGTAGGTATTACATAAATGATCACCTGCAGAACATGCTCTCGATATCCAGGATGTGTTTGCTTACTGACAGGTCGAGGATTTTTAGAATCGAGAATATAGAGTCAATTTTAGAAGGATATGCGGTTAGGAAAAGAAACAGTGGTAACATCTGCACATGCTCACTGATCATTTGCATTGCTTATATCCCTTTTAGATGGTGTACCAGTGAACAGAGTCCTTTTGTATGCTGCGTCCGACACAGCCTGATCATGTTCTACCTCCACACAGGGCTCAACATGAAATATTTTCTTTAAAAAAAACACAACGAAACAGGAACTTTTAAAAGCATACAGATAAATAAAATCGGTATAAACCTCCACTTCAGTCTACAAAATTGTAATATAAAAAAAAGTGAAACGGCTGTGGCAAGAAATAGGCATGGTCCCAAGCAAGCAGCACCCATGGGGTTGGCAGCAAGACCTATTATTGCAGTGGGTTTCTTCGGCATGGTTACAGAAGGCCACAAAGCCAAAGGAAAGTGTTGGTATGAACATTTGGTTACCCTTTTGGGGAAAAAAAGCAATTATACCACGGCCAGGATGGACTAGGAAGTGTTGACACCCAAAGAAAGAAAAGTGAAAGAAGGAAGGAAGGCAGAGGTGCTACTGGGTATTCAGCTCTCCCACTAGACTTGCTGTCTCTGCAGTAGAAAGGACCCATCTCAGACTACACAAACTCCCATGACACCAGAAAGCAGCAAGTCCTCTTCTAGGCACTGTGCTTTTCCTTTTAAAGAAAGCAAAGTAAGACACATCTTGTCTTCAGACACACTACCCTTCAAACTTCCTCCTTGTCCACTCCAACTCCAAATTTCATAATTTAACTTGCAGAGGAAAAGCCTAGATACACGTATGAGAAACCATTGGAGAAGGATGGACTTTGTGAGTAAAATAATGAAACTCAACATGGACTGATGGCCGGACGCTTACTTTGGCTTTTTTTTCTCGGTTTGTATGGCATGCTTTCACATTAAATACTTTCAAATACACTCCATTCCTGTTGGGCGATTGTTGCCATAGGTGTCTGGTTAGAGGTTCTATCCTACCTTTGGTGTTACATCCTTCTGTTACAAACTCCACCCTTGGGTTTTTGGAGGAAGCCTCTGCACTCACCTCATATAGACATCCTAATTTACTGCACCAATGCTTAGACCATAAGGAATGAAAAACTGATGCCAGGGTTATCTCCATTCCAGTGGTGGAGCACGGGTAGTACAGCTCAGTGGCAACGCGTTCGTCTTGGAAGCAAGACGACGCAGAGCAACACAGGTTTCAATCCCGGGTCCGCGGTTAGAAACCTCTTTGGTATTAAGCGCGTTATAAATAACTAATTATAACACTGACCTACTAAATAGTCACCAACCCCCATATTACCCATGCTTGTGTATCCCAATAAATGTCCCTTTTCTCTTAAGTCAACAAATGCAGTGACCAGCACCTCTATCTGTTGGGACAATCCAGATATCAACACCTGGCAAGGAAATAGCTCTTCTATTTGTTTGATAAAATCCAGAGCAGGAGGTGGTTAAAATAACAGGAAACCTGCCCAAAGGATCTCCATTGTATATTAGCCCTGCCTAGCTATCTATGTTTCGCCATGAGAACTCCTATGTGATGGTGCAGCCAACAAAACACAAATGGAATAGAGTATGAACAGTTCACGTTCACCAATCCTTCAAAGTCAATGGGGCACAGGGTAGGCAGAGAAGTTGGCTAATGGGCAGGGAGTTTTCCTTCTTCATCTTCCGGAGTGCGAAGGGGATGTGGAAATTGCTGCTAAATGCCTTCTTTCTCTTCTATCAGCTCAAACCTGCAAGAGAAGACAGTACGGGTATTTAGTGTGTATCTGCTATTTAAAGAGCCTCTGTTAATAAAACCTAAATTATACATGTTTTTACCACCAAAATAAGGCCAAATATGTTCTTATTAAAGTAGAGCATTCCCTAAACAGTCTCCCAGAAGCATATAAAGTAAAGGTTTACTTCCCCTGCTTAACCCTTTAGTGGAGTGTTGTTTTACTGCTGAAATGTTAGCTTTCTATTCAATATGGCCTGTTTCCAAAAGAACTAACCACTATTGAGCTCTATCTTGGCAGACCTGCTCGGAATCCCCTGTGATGTAAGGAGGCCAGCACACCTGCTTTCTTGTCTTCAAGCAGTATGGAAAGCTGCAGCTAGAGTGACAGCTGGCTTGTTTCAAATGGATTATGCGAACCCAACTGTTAAGAGCCCTGCATTGGTTCGTGGATAAGGCTCAAGACTGTGTTCAACATTTATCCCTGGTTCGTAGAGCCATGCACAGTAAAGTCCTGCTGCATCTGAATAATAAATCATCCCTCCGCTGCTTTCATCTTCACATTTAGGCCATTGATTTATAATTCTAACACCCATGTTCTCCTATGCACAGTGAGAGGCATGTGTGTATGGTCTTCAAGGCCTACCCTAGTGGAACTTGATGGTTTGGTACTTGATAACTACTAAATGTCACCCTTCTTCCAGAAAATAAAAGCTTGCCAACCTGGCTCCTAGATCCTAATCTAAGATCCAGATTATGTCCCTGCCACTGTCAGTTTCTCTGCTGTCTTGGATTCTAGAGAGGGATGTGAATGTGGCCAGCTCCTTTAGGCGCAATATACATCTGGAAAATGGAAATGGCAAAATAGATGAGGGGCTTTATCTCTCATTGCATTCTGGAATCCATTTTGGCGAACATGCAATTTTCAACAAAGGCTATTGGAATACTGCAAAAGTGCAGAGTAAAACACGAAGTAGTTTGGCCGGAAAAGGAAAATATACTATTATATTGGGACAAAAAGGCCATTTTAAATATGTCCATCTGTAGTGCGTGAGCTAAATGAGGCAGAAAACATGGTGCCGATGCATGGCCATCTTGGATATTCGCTTCCATTTACCCCAAGGAAACAGTAATGAAAGCCTACGTTTTCCTGGGCTCAGGTAGCAAACATGTATTTTTGCTGCAGAGACAAGGTCACATATTTATGTCAGATGACCGAGCTGGGGAGAATAGTTATTGTATTGTCTGCTGAAGGACGACGTAGAAAAGGAGTCTGAGCACTCTGCAGGTGCAGTGATAAGGGGCAGTGGGAACGACGGCAAGGAGGGGAGATGGTTTTTTTTCCGCTTCACTAGAATATTCCACTCTGTTTATGCCTCATGCTTATTGTCTGCTTTTCGGCTGAGGGCAGCATGGTAACCATGAGGGGCGGGGATCAAAAGTAGCCCCCTTAATAGACGAGAGTTTTTCCTCTTGGAACATCAGAGTTAGAAGTTGGAACCCGGGTGTTGCAGTCTCCCTGGAAGGGAGGACGCTCCGTTCCAGATCCCATTAGAATGTTTGCTCTCTCTGCCTACCTGCTGTGGGACTAAGCAGTGTTGTCGTGGCCGAGATGAAGGTGTCTCCTGTGGCAATCTTAACAGTGAAGTCTTTTTCTCCTTTTGTTCATATATATATATATATATATATATATATATATATATATATATATATATATATATATATATATATATATAAAAAACAATTATGTGTTTATTTCTTCTGTTTGTATGTTATGAGTGAATAAAGGGCCTATAACGCGCCATTCTTGTTATAACTATCACAGAGGTGTCATGTGTAATTCTGTGCCTTTCTGAGTCCAATGATTATTTTTGCAAGGGTCAGGAGAACGTAAGTACGGGATCTCCCCAAGCTACCATGATAAAGAGAAACAATATCTCTTAAATTAGTCGTAAGTTAGGGATCAGATACTTACCACTGGGTCAGTCCTTTTGAAGGATCAGTTTGTAATAAATCAATATACACCTAGAAAGAGAAATGATAATGATGTGTTATTTACCTAGCGCTTTCGTCAAAGCGCTTTACAGAGAACATATATACATACAAAAGGACAGTGGATCAATCATGAATTTGGAGGGAAAATGGGAAAGTAAGAATTAGCAAAAGAATGAAAGTGAGAGGGTTAGGTTGACGAGGGGAACTAGGAAGAGAGCAGATGAGGAAGTTGATAGGGGAATCTTTACAAGGGAAAGGGAAAAGAAGATAATATGATGCAAGGTAGGGGAGTGAAAAAAAAGGTAGCCTGAAGAACAAGAAATAAGCATTTATGAAAGGAGGAGCAAGAGGAAGGCATGGCACCCCACAGAGAAGAGGAGGGGAAAGAATGAGAAAAGTGGGAAGGGTAAATGACGTATAGATATATTGGTCTTGACAGCTAAAGAGGACGAGAACGCCCAGACAACTTCACTGCACCCCCTTACCTTCCCAATCATATTGCTTTCTCGAGACATGAAGGAAGTACTGTTGTTCTTCACAGAGAGCTCCAGCTGTTTCTTTCTTACTTCCTCAAGGGACATATCCCACTCAAACCTGCCGGAGAGAACATCTCAGTCACTAACCAGAGTGCTTAAAAAAAGTAATAGTTAGGTATTGGCGAATCGCTTAGCCCCAACCATGCCCAAACTAATAGACATGAATCAGTCAGGTTTTATTTTAACCCACGATAACATTCATAGACTTCTAAACATTACCCAATATTGTAATAAAAAGAGAACCCCTTGATCCTAATGGCCCTGGATTCAATCAAAGCTTTTGATAGCATTGATTGGGAATACTTATCAAAAATGTTACACGCATTTGGATTTGGACCAAACTGTATTAAATATGTTTTTGCAAACTTCTATTGCCCCCTTACGACCACTGGGATGAATAAAACTTACTCTGATCCCGTTCTACTACACCGATGCACACATCAGGACTGTTCGTCACCATTTCTGTTCGCCCTGGCTCTCAAGCCACTAGCCAATATGATCAGACAAAATCCCAGCATAGAAGGGGTGACAATGGGGCCAGTCACACAAACCAACCCTGTTTGCGGATTATGTTATGTCGAATCCTAGATCAATGTTGCCGCTGATAGTGGAGCAATTGGATACATTTAGGCAGGTCTCCGGTTATGCGATTAATTATGTCAATTCATGCACTCTCAATATATAACGGCCTTCAAGACCGACATACCATTTTTGGCACAACAATTCCTCTTTAAATAGCAAGAGGACAAACTTAAATACTTGGGCATATTCATCACACAATCTCACGGCACAACTTTCCGGAACTTTGGAGATTCTTCTTTGCTGATTTAGAAAGATGGAAGAAAACAGAAATCTCCAGGGTGGGCAGGTGTACAGCTGTGAAAATTAATCTGCTTCCATGCCCGATTTATCCATTCCACGGGAAGTCATTATATCCAGGGGGATGCTTAATGCATTTGAGACAGCAAGGGGGGTTTGCCATGACAAATATTTGATAGCTGTAGAGATATGATCCATACTAGACTGGACTGACGCCCAGCCTGACAAGAAATGGTTACAAATTGAACTGCAAGATCTTGCCGTCCTTCTATGCCACTTACCTTTGACTTCCCCCAAGGATTGCCCCTCATGACTATGGAATAAGTTACTTACCTGTAACTCCTGTTCTCCAGCATTTGTATCTTTCATAGATTCACATGCTTTATGACTATTCCCTGTGGTCAGGCTGGGGAGATCTCGGTAACATGAAGCAGTGTGTTTTTAAAACTTAAACTTCAGTTACTTTAGTGCTCTAGCCTAGTCATTTTGGGTCATGCTGCCCACAGCCAATAAAAAGGGCTCCCTTATAGCTTCAGATTTTGGCACAGTGCACGTAAAATGGCAACATGAGCAAGAAGCTGGGTAGGCAGGAGGGTTGCATGTGAATCTATGAAAGATACCAATGCTGGAGAACATGAGTTAGAGGTAAGTAACTTATTCCTTCTCCAGCATTGGCTCTTTCATAGATTCACATGCTGTATGAATGGATTACAAAGCAGTACCACATAACCATAATGGGCATAGGTAAGCTCCTTGTAGAAAACACTCACCACAGGAGACACTGACCTTACGCAAACACGTCATGTAGTACTGCTTGGTCGACTCTGGACTCTGCCATGGAATCCCTGTTGACACAGTAAAACCTTTTTCCTCCCCACACCCACCCCTTGACTATTGGCTAAGGCAGTCAGGTGCCTTTGTGCTGGCAGCCTTCTCTGAGTATTTCCCCTCTACCTTCTCCCATCCACATTAATCCATTCCCTGACCCTCACTCTCCACTTCCCCGGCCGCCCATTTGATTCTCATTGGTCCCTGCCTCCTCAATTGACTGGAACAGCTGCATTTCAGAGGCCCTCCCAGGGCAGACTTGCCCGGCCAGCCAGCGAAGGGCCCAAGACAAAGGGCAGCTGCACACTGAGAAGCACCACTCCGTGCTTGCCCGTGTTCACCTGGGATGCCTGAAGCAGACAACCTACAGCGACTGATAAGGTAAGTGTGGTGTGGGCGTGGAGTACAGCCATTACTGCACTCCAGTAAAACCTCCACCACTCTTATTACCCAATTATCTTAAACCTACTTGCATATATCCTAACCATATAACTGGCATTTCACTACAATGCCAAAGTTTGAATCTAAGTGGGGTTCATAACACTGTTGATTATATGTGAGTCTCAAATCTAGGTGCATTTTCCCACTGCTGTGTGTTCCAAATCTTGGTTCTCTTCCCACTGCTGTGTCTCTATGGTTGTTTGTATTTTGCCTGACTGTGTGAGTTGGCCTAATATTGCATGTCGCCTGATTGGGCTAGTTAGCCTATTATTGCATTTTGCCTGATCGTGCTAGTTGGCCTAGAACTGCATGTCGCTGATTGAGTAGGTTGCCCTAATTTTGCATCTTGCCTGACTGTGCTAGTCAGCCTAGAACTGCATTTCACCTGATTCAGTAGGGTAGCCTAATATTGCATTTCGCCTGATTGTGCAAGTTAGCTGCAATCCACTCACTCAGACAAAATGTAGTTTTAGGCTGAGTTTGTACTAGACCTTGAGGGTCCTGATGCACCAGACTCCTATAAAGGGGAAAAAGGAGAGCATAGTTAATTCAATTGGCACAGAAAGGTAATCATGGAGAGGGAGGCCTCTTCCAACCCCACTGATGCTCACACATCTCTCCTACTACCCTGACTCTCTGTTCACACTTACAACACTAGATTGCAGCTATCCCCCACAATCAATTCAGTCTAGCTGCACACACCAGTATATACCACCTTGCACACTGCAACAACCTTTAGAATGCAGCTATCCCCATGATGTATTCTGCCTAGCTGCACACAATCACACATACTAGCACCAACTTCACTAGAATGCAGATACCCCCACAATTCAGCCTAGCTGCACACCTACTACCTGTCTGACATACCCTGCACACTACTTCCAGCATTACAGTGTAACTATCCACCATGAAAAATATGGTCTAGCTGCACAAATACAGAGTGCACACACACACACACTATTTACTGCTCTGACTATCACCGCCTAGCCGAAAGCAACACCTCCATTATCTCTTCCGGAAGGTCATAATCATTGCACCTCAGCCTTTCAGATGCCAGGCATGCAGGTTGGGCGTATCTACGTTCGGGTGAAGGACCAGGCCTCTCTCTTACGATAGAAGGTCTGATCTCTGGGGAAGAAGCTCGCAAGGACCAAGAGATGGCTTGGGGGATTGCCAGGTCCAGAAGGTCCGGATCTCTTCTGGCCACCAAAACAGTGCTTCTGCAATCATGTTCTCCCTGCAAGTCCACCACAGGAGGTCCTGCACGACTCTGCACGGGACTTGAATCAAGTCCCTCATGCTGCCTGAGAACTGTGACCATTGAGGTCTAGGGTGCCCACTGGAGCAATATTATTCTCAACCGTGCCTCCGGTAATCAAGAAAATGCAGAATGCCATGAGACTAAGCAACTGTAGGAAGTCTAGGGCTGGCAGATATTAGGTGTTTTGAAATCTGGTGACCATCGGTTGAAAGTGCAGAGCCTTGTCCTCTGAGGAGGGGTTGGGGGCCTTGCCCGAGGGAGAGTCAAGAAATGCTCAGATGAATTGGAGCATTTGGGAAGGTGTCACTTGCAACTTCTGGAAGTTGAGGAAGAATCCTAGTCTGTGAACGAGGTAGCAGGTTATATATAGATGATACAGAACTTGATTTGGGGACCGTGCCCTGATCAGTCAATCACCTGTGTAGGGAAAAATGTGAATTCCCTCGTTCTAGTTGTTGACTGCTACTATCGCCAACAGCTTGTGGAAAACCCTCAGGTGGAAACGAGCCCGAAAGGCAAAACCCGAAACTGGTAACAGACCTCAGGTACTTTCTGTGCTTTGGATGGATTGGCACAGGAAAGTAAGCACCTTGGAGGTCGAGTGACAACAAACAATCCTGAATCTTTAGAGCCTGGAGGACCTGCAAGAGTTTTACCATCTTGAACTTGTCCTGCCTGAGAAACATGTTCAAGCATCTCAGGTCCAAGATGGGTTGCAAACCTCAATCCTTTTTTAGGATAAGAAAATAAAGGGAGTACCACCCCCTGTTGCTTTCCTCTACCGGTACCAGCTCTATGGCACCCCTATCCAGAAAGAGAGCAGTGAGTCTGGAACAGAGGGTGGCTTGAAAGGAGTGGGCAGTCCGGCTGGTGGCTTATCAAAGGGAGGCAGTATCCCTGACAGACTACCTGCCATGCCCATGCGGCTGTGGTAATATAGCACCATTATGCAAAATGGTGTAACAGGCGACCCCCCTACAGGAATGGAATGGCAGAAGGAAGGCACTTGGGCGGGAGTGAATTGGGCTGACTTCCCTCCTCTACCTCTTGAGGATCTGGAAAACCACCTTTGCCCCTGATGGGTAGTCTGTTTTTCCTTTTGGCCGTAGATAAAATAGCTAAAGGTTTTCCTTTCCACTCGGAAAGAAACGAAATCGGTTGTCTTACTGCCACTCCTAAAGATTTCGCTGTGGCCTGGGAAGCCTGTAATATCTCCAGGCTATCATCAGCTTTTGAGCAAAACAAAGGGGGATTCTTCAAAGCGCATGTCAAGCAGTTTTGTCTGAACATTTTGTTCAAAGCCTGATTTTCTTAACCAAGCAATTCTGTGAGTAACGGAAATCACAGCCATAGCTTGTCTGGCACAATCAGCTGTGTTGAGCCCTGATTGGAGGGCATAACACATTGCCTCCTTGTCATTATCTGTGATATTCAGAAAGCCATCCCTCATATTCCCTTCTGGGATGTGCTCTGCCGCCTTCATCTTCCACCCTGAGTTTGGCGGGGAAGAGCTTGGCACATTTCATTCCTCTCTCCCTCAGTCTCGTCTTAATATCGATGTAGGTCCTCCTGGAAGCCTGCACTTTGTCCATAAAATAGGGAAAAAGCCGTTTTGACCATAACACATGTGTGTACTTGGCAAGTGCACATGAGGCATTAACCGCCTTCAAGGCCATGCTGCCAGAGGCATACAAGTAAATGTCTTTCTTTGGATTCTTCTCCCACAAATTCCTCATCTAATAGATATCCCTTCCATCGTTAACTGGTCAGAAACGTTTTATTTTTTTTATTTTATTGTGTATTATAGTACAGTTGTACTTTTGACACAAAACAATCAACACAAACACAATTCATCATAATTCTACAACACATGATCAAATAAAAAGCATTATTAATCAATTCATTACTTAAATCTAATAACACAAACTTTAGCCTAAAACTTCACTAGATTAAAAGTCCACTGCACAAGCCTTTAAAAACGATAAAATTCGAACAGATAAACACAATTAATTGAAATTTAAAATCCTCCTCCACAAATCTTCTGTAGGCATAAAGTTCAAAGATAAGGTTTGAACCCTCAGAGACCACAGATTGGGGCACTGTACACACAGGTGTTTTAGGGTCTTTTTTTGCTTATGGCACTAGCAGCAAAGTCTCTGGTCCCTGGGGACATTCTTTCACCGATCTAAGATTTCTTGCGTTAGTACTAGATTTCATCTGAATCTTAAGGTTTGCAACCTAAAGTGCCTTGAAGTATACTTTTTCAAGAATGAAGAGACTTTATAGATGTTTTAAATTACCCAGACAAAGGGCCTCATTACCAGCATGGAGGTAAAAACTCAGTAATTACCGGCATGGTGGTATTAGCGTGCCCGTGCCCCCTTAACGCCGCTAATAGTGGGTGATTTCGAGAGCGTGAGCACATGCGAACCCCCATGCCGGTAATGGCTGCACCGCCATGCCGCTAAAGGCCCCCCAAACCCCCAATAGCACCTTCACTGGACCCGCTGATACCGCCTCTGACTAGGAGCAACCCCTTAATAACGGACCTGGCAATACCATCATGCAAATACCGAGGTTGTAATACTGGACCCGGAAGTAACATCATCGTGCCGGAACTGGAAATGCACTGGCGGCCATCTTAAAAAACACAATCCATTGCAATCCTCTCAACGCAGCAGTGCTACACAGTGGAGAGCAGGGCCATACTATCCATCATGTCTAAGGCAACTCGCAAGACCACCCCCGCTTGCGCAAGAAGCACTTCTCTGACAAGGAGCTCAACATGCTTGCAGATACGATGGCAGCCCATGCGGATGAGGTGTTCGCCAACAACCTGAAAAGGGAAATGCAACTCCGAAAAAATCAAATATGGGAGGAGGTGGCACGGAAGGTGACAGCAGTAGGCACCACCCCCCGCACAGTGAAAGACTGCAAGAAGAGATGGGATGACCTACGTCTCCGGGTGCGAAACATCCTATCATCAAATCACAGGGAGGCCATGGCTACAGGCGGGGGAGGAGGGGGCCCACTCACCCATCAAATTGATGCAATGGGAGGAGACCTGCAGCACTACTATAAATATGGAGTCGATTGCGGGCTTCGGTGAAATAGAGACGGGTGCGGCGACATCGGGAGATGGAGGTGAGTGACCCCGCAAACCCCAGTAAACCAAAGTATGACGTAGTACAACAGATGTGAAAGTAAACCAAGCCAATGCATGGCCCATCATACACACATATCATGTCCAGATGCTGGCCCAAACCCTGACACAATTAAATGCATGTTGCATGCCAATCCCATTACCAACAGATACCCAACACACAGGGATAATTCACATGTCACACATCACGCAAACCGCAATACAACGGTATGCCACCTGGTACACATCAGTACAAAATGGAGAGGCAACGGCGTATGCCAATATGGCCCCCCCTTGAAAGTACCCTGTGTGTCACACCTACAAGAATGCAATTAAATACTGTACAGCACCAAATCAAGTATCTTTCATGTAACATCATCACTGATGCCCTGCATCTCTTGTACCCCCACAGGCACTGACGCAGAAAGTGAAGAGCAGGACCCTGCCCCAAGGGCATCGACATACTCTAAGGCATCCAGAGCCGGACCAGAAGGCACTGGGCCTGACACCTCCAGGGCAGCACCAACGCCCAGAGTGCAACCCAGGGCACCAGTACAGCCCAGGCCAGCTGAGGAGGATAATACAGCCGCCGATGAGACTGCCAATACAGAGTCGGCAACAATTGCAGAGCCAGAGGCTGATTGTACCAGGTCCGCTGCCACCAGTTCTGTAGGTGAGGCAGCAGCCACAGCCCCCCTCAGCGACGTGGATGTCCACGCAGAGGAATACCAGGACATGGACGACAACATCCATGTTGAATGTCCCCATCTTCCAAGCCCCCAGTCCACCCCCAGCACTCCACACAGGGCACACCAGCATGCCCCATGCAGGTACATGCGGTTCTACTGGGGAGTCCGCATCTGTCCACCACGTCAGAGGGTAGTCCTGCAATGGTTCACCCAGCCACAGCACCGTCCACCTCCACAGCCCCCACTGACATAGAGGCACGCCTGACAAGGATAGAGGCCCGCCAGGACTCCATGATAGAACTGGTCTGCCAGTATGAGGGTGAACAGACACCACGGGAAATACGGGAGGCAAATGCCACAACCATAATGGCCACCAACTCAAGCACCATAGTAATTCGTGACAGTTTAGGGGCGGTGACAAAGGTCCTTAGCAGGATGCTGGACCATATGCAGCAGCAACAACCTGCACCGGCGGTGCCACATCCATGCACCTCCACCCCATCAACCACACCTGCCTGCTCGACTCCCTCAAGCCCTGTGCGGATGATGAGGCGCAGTGCAAGGCACACGGACATGCTGCCCCCAGACCTGAAAAGAGGCCGGAAATTGCAGGTCCACCCACATCGAGTGGGGGATGACAATGGGGGAGGGGGAGGTGGTGTTGGTGGTGTTTGGGGGTGTTGCAGGTGTTTATTGGAGGGTATGGGGTGTTTGGGGGGTGTGGGGCGTTTGGGGGTTTTGCAGGGGCTGGGGGGAGCGTGTGAGAGGTGGAGGGATGAAGCACTATTTATCATTTTTCCTAATACACCCGTTGTGTTCAAATTAATTTAATGACTGGACATTGTTCATATCGTGTGTGTTTATTCAATTCATGACAGCGCACAGTGCCCAACTCCCCACACACCCTGTGTCCATGTCCACATGATCCCAGTGCCCAGTGTAGTACTAACACATAACCATCAACGTCCCTGTGGTTCAGAAGTAATCGTCAATCAGTGATTGGCGCACAGCATGGCCATCTTGTGCATCACGAACTTCCAGGGGTGCTGCTTCTCCTCCATGATCATCCTCATCATCCTCACCCGGTGCATGTAGGTCAATGTCAGGTGGCAGTGGTACGTTTCTCCGGATGCACATGTTGTGCAGCATGACACAGACCATGGTGATCTTTGCCACCTTCTCAGGCCCATAAAGGAGTGCTCCACCAGACCTGCTGAGGCAGCAGAACCGTGCCTTCAACAGGCCAAAGATCTGCTCAATCACAATACGGGTATGAACCCGATTGTACTCCTCTTCGTGCCTGTTCTGCGTGTTCCGTACAGGGGTAAGTAGCCACGCCTTCAAGGGATAGCCACCATCACCTGCATGGGAGCACAATGAGGTATGTGTGAGTCAATATCTAACCTGACACCTTTAGGAATCATTGCCATGGCTGCAATTATTTGGTGTTGACATGCACATGTCCCTGGAGGTATGCACACAGGTTCATTTGATGCTTTGTGTACTGTACTATGGTCTGCTGGTGTGGACTGCGTTGTACAGATGATGCAGGGTGTTCACGTGCATGCTGATGCAGATGTACTGTGGATGCGGAACAATGTCTTGCCACCCATATTTGCTGTGTATGGTACTCTGTACGTATTCCGACTAGCGGCATTGCCACAGGTGTAATAATGTTTAGTCATCCCTCGCTTGACATACCCATGGTGGCCTGCTTGTGCGTCTGGCATGTTGTCATTGCTCTGCAGCATTGGTCTTATTTATGCCACTGATGTGTCATGTTCAGGTTGGGATGTTCAGGGCAACAGTGTTTAGCTGTAAGTACATTGTCCACTCACTGCCCAATTTCACCCAGGTGGAGTATGCACCCCCCCAATCTCACCCAGGTGGAGTATGCACCCCCCCCCCAATCTCACCCAGTTGGAGTATGCATCCCCCCACCCCTCTCTCACCCAGGTGGAATATGCACCCCCCCAATCTCAACCAGGTGGAGTATGCATCCCCCCCCCAATCTCACCCAGGTGGAGTATGCACCCCCCCAATCTCACTCAGGTGGAGTATGCATCCCCCCATCTCACAACCCCACTGCACTGCCATGGCCCAGTCAGGCAACTTGCCAAGCAACCAGGCACGCCGTCCAGCATGTCGCTCCATGTAATGGGGTAGCGTGGAGTTACGCAACACCATGGCATCATGTGTAGATCCGGGATATCAGGCGCAACAATGTGTGATCATCTTGCTGAAGTCACATACCATCTACACATTGATGGAGTGGTATTGCTTGCGATTGCGGTACTCCACCTCATTGGCATGAGGGACCACCAATTCTACATGGGTGCAGTCGAGGGCACTGACGCAATTGGGCATGCCTGCCAGTGCATGGAAGCCTACTTTAGTGTCAGCAAGCTCCTGGCCAGTCCGTGGTAGGGATATGTGGATGCTTGCATGCTTCAGGAGGGCATCAAGCACTTGGGTCAGCATGCGAGAAAAGAGTGGTTGTGATATGCCATGCAGCTGGCCCACTATGTGCTGGTAGGTGCCTGTGGCCAGGAAGTGGCACACAGACACCACCTTCAGTAGAGGGGGGATGGCAGTGCGGATATCTATCAGGCTGATGATGTCGTCGTGTATCATGTACACTATGGTGGTGATGGTGTCCCATCCAAACGGTACAGGGTGTGGATCTGCATGGGGGTTAGGTTGAATGGACTGGCTCTGAGGCGAGGTATTGGTGGCTGCCTACATGGTACCACTGGCTGCACTAGTGGGACCTGCTGGGCCTGTCTCACCCTCCTTCTCCTCCTGCGTCTCCTCTGTGCTGCCTGTTGTTGTTGTTCTTGTAGTTGTTGTTGCTGGTGTAGCAGTGCAGGCATGTCCTCCAGCCCCAGGATTGCTACAGCAAGTGGGATCATTTTGGTGTTGGAAGGGTTGTGGTGTGTGGTTGTGCTCCTTTTGTGCTGGCACAGGCTCCATTGGCTCCACCTGTGCACCGGTGGCAGTTGGCTACATTGCAGGTTGCTATTTACGGGTGGTCCGCAATGCCTGTAATACCGCCATCGTGCAGGCCTTATTTATCGCCTTTGGGGTGCCGGTAAGTGCATATTCGCGTGACTTGTGATGTCCTCCTGTTAGCGACATCCCGTATTGCCGTCGCGAAGGGGCGCATGTACGCGCGCTTGCCGGTAAGAAGGGGCACGGTAATTGATGCCTGTAATACCATTCAGCTTTCCTTTTTTCATTACTCCATGCTCGTAATGAGGCCCAAAATGATCTCCAACGCATTGGTGTTCATTAGAGTTTCTCTTAAACTAATCCACACATGTCTGGCTAGTTTTAGCTTGACCAATTTAGGCGTGGCTCTGAGATCTTCCAATGATGCACCAATTGTTTGAAGTTTTTTTAAGCGCTCAGAACCCCAGTCTACTAAGACTTTTCATGAACCTTTTTTCCACAGAATATTTAAACACTTGTAAATTGATGCAGCCGGTGGGGCCAACATGCTAGCAAACATCTGAAGCTTCCCCCAGTCACTCACAGTTTGAATGGGGAGCTATCCTAGTTTATAAAGTATCCCCACTAATGGGACTGACCGGGGTAAACGCAGGAGCCCTCGCCAGATTAGCCCTTCCAATTTAGGCCAATCAATTCGTACACTGCTTGTTTGGACACCATGGGCCTCATTGCGAGGCTGGCGGTAAGGGTTAATGGTCACCGTTAATGGCAACGGTGACCGTTAACACTTACCACCATATTCCGAGTTCCCTTTTGCGGGTTGGCATTTAACGCCTGCTTTTAGCAGGCGTTAAAAATCCAACCCGCAAAGGGACCTTGGAGTAAATTACGGCACCGTAATTTACGGTGCCGTAATTTACTCCTTCCCCATTCCCATTGAGCCCTATGGGGGCAGGAATGGGGATGGGGAACCGGTATGGTGAATGGGGAATTACTGGTCCCTCCAACCTTGGAATGGACCGGTAATTACTCCATTCACCATGCCGGATTTCCATGGAGTAAATAGCTCCATGGTTGCTTACCATGGTGCTATTTACTCCATGGATAGCGCCAGCCTCGGAATGAGGCCCCATATATTAGTTTCGGCACCATTTGTTGCTTAAACAATTTTAGGACTGGAGGGGTTGAAAATCTCACAAATTTGGCATCAAAGAGTCTCAACGTAACCAGTGCTCCCAGGAAATTGGCCTTAAGGTCCACCTGAAGATCGGGACCATCCAAATGATCATAAACAGGCATCCCTAAGTATGTAAACTTGCTAACAACCTCAAGGCCACCAGTTTTTAGTTTCCAGGGAGTCATTTTGCCTTTTTTCCTGCCCCCTTTTAGAACAAAAACCTTTGATTTCATTGTGTTTATTGACAACTTCATACTGTCTAAAACTCTTCAATTGCACTGAAAGCTCTTTGTAGACCAATGGCAGTCAGATCACAATGTCATCCGCATATAGTAAATATTGAATGATCAGCTCTCCCATCCTTGGAGGGTTAGTTCTAACTTCCTTTGAAAAAAACAATGTACCCAGTATATAGAAACAAAAAATGAAGGGAGCCAACACACACCCCTGGCTTAGGCCACTGTTGGTCTCAATCCATGGTGTGTATCCTCTGAATGCATCAACCCTAACTCTAATTATTGTACCCACATGCATTCCCTCAAGTATCCCCACCAGAGGAGGTGGGCGGCCCCTTTCATACAACTTTCTCCATAGCAAGGCCCTGTTTAGGTGATCAAAGGCCTTGCTAATGTCCAAAAAGACCAGAACCACCGGTCTAGCTTGAGCTTTTGCTTGCTGAACAAGCAGGTCCAACACAAACCTGTTTAAGGCCGTACCGATACCTTGCCGGAATCCCGCCTGGAAGGGTTCCAGAAACATTTTCGAAACGGGGACTTAGTGTGGCTCAATTGATGACTTCATCTTGACCCGGCCGTGCCACTCCTTGACTACGAACGTAACGTCGGTAGTACATATATTGCGTCTGTATGCACCATACCTCAGTTCCCCGCCTCCCCTCCTCCCCCCTGAGCTCATCAGCCGCAGAGGAAGAATCGAAGGGATTCCACTTAGCAAAAGCCCAGCAACAGACTGACCATACACAATCAGTAAAACACAGAAATGTGCCTAATATTCCAAACGTCACAACCTTAAGTTTCTGTCCCACGAGCAAAAAGAACTAGAAACAGCAACAGACCACCTTCATAGCAGGCAGGATGGGACGGCAATGAGGAATTTGTCTTAGAAGAATCCATAGAACAAATAGCTTACCCCTGTTAATGTATGGATGATGCTTTTCTGATGATGTTGAACTACGAGTAACTAGTAACAGCGCCTCCAGACTGCTGCATGCTTTATAAGTGAAATAAATAAATAAAATAATGTTCTTTCTGATGGACGCTCCTCCCACTGATTCCTCATCTTTGAAATTTGTATCCTGTTTTGCAGTTTTCAGAAGAAAAGAAATCAACAGCAGGGTCGCTCTGCGGCATCAATGACCCTCAACGGTTTCCATTCCCTTGCCAGGATGTGACGTTTATGATGGTATAAATCGCATGCAACGCGCCCGTTACCTTAGTTCCTAGCCCCATGCCCAGAGCAACGGTGGTTGTTTGCCTTGTAACCTGACAAAAGTAGGGAAGTATATTTGTTACAGTATAACAGAACAGGTGGACAGGAGGGGCAGGCAGCACCAGTGCAAGGAGGAGGAGGTAGGAAGTGGAGTGCTGTGTGTACCACCCAGCGGGCAGTATGAGCCCAGATGGATTAAAATATACAAGGAGCGATTCCATACCTAGTGGTGTCTGGCTCATCGCAGTGGATTACCCATAAGACTCTGGACACAGCTATCACATGAGGAGGACCTCCTGGTTTTTGGGGCACAATACGCAAACTGTGCGGGCGCACTCCCTGTGAGTGAGCTCCCTGGTGGGGGAAACACAAACTGGAGTGATCAGAAGGTGATGATTGCAGCATATTGCTTTAATTATTTACACTGAGCCTGGTTTGATTGTGAAGATTGTCAGCAGAGCCGTCCCAGTTGGATAGCACATTGCAGTAAGTGTGGATTAGGCAGTTCGGACACCAATGGACCTGTGGACGATAGGTGGGTGAGCCTGGGCCCCTCTTCTTTATTGAATATACTGCAGTGGTGTCGTCCAGTGCATTTGAGGATCCCTAAGAGGGACTGCAGACGCCAGCTGGGAGGGTTGCAGTAGGTGGCAGAATATAACGCCAATATCCCTCCTACCTTGGAGGGGGCAACGGCCACGAGTGTGCACTTGTTCTAAGTGATGGAGGTGCAGCAGAGGATACTGCAATAGTGTTTCTTCATCCTGTGAGCCCAGTCTACAGTGTGCCTGGGGCAGCACAGGAGTGATGTGCGGAATAGGAGACAGACAGGCAGAATCATGTCTAAATCACAGAAAGCTGGGAAGCAGCCATCAAAACTGCAGTATGAGACCTCGACCCAGGTTAGACAGCAGGCGGTGGTGGAGGAATCTCCGGATGGAGCCTCTCAGTCTCCCCCTATGGATCCTAGCAGAGTGTTCAGTGACATTAAGACCATGTTTAGTCAGATACAAACAGGTATACAATCCCTGGATGGGAAAATTCACCCTTTGACATGTAAAGTGGATCACATGCAGGTTCGATAAGATAAACATGGGGAGAGACTGGATGAGGTTGAGGGGAGAGTTTCGATGGTCGAAGATGAATTGTCCTCTGCAACGTGGGAACACGTCTTGGTCCGGATCCATGGCGTCTTTAATTAATCTTCTTTGAAGAAGAAGAAAAGGATTGATGAGAATCACTCCTAAATCTCGACCTCTTGGGAGTGTTTCAAACGTTTCTTAGGCCTTTTCGGGAGACTCCTATCTTTGGAGGATTTTCTTCTGCAAGGTGCGTAGGATGGAGATTTCGATACCAACCCAGCTAGGGCAAGCTTTGATCTTATCTCCTTCAAGGTCTTATTTGTCATGAACTGTCAGAAGCCACACTCGATAACGTCATGGGCCTTGCCAAGGTACCACAGACAAATTCTGTGGGGAGTGATCCGACATCTTCGAGTCACAGTCCGCACATCTATTGAAGCTTGTTTTAGGCGTAGACATTGTGCTAGAATCACACCCAAAAATCACAAAAGAACGCTGTGCGTCAAAGAAAGAATTCTCTGAGGTGAGTTGAACCATTCCGAAAGCGTGCTGTGCATGCGGAAAAACAGAACTGAGGTAACGGGGCACAGTGTGGGCTTTTTATACTATCCTCAACGTCATGTTCAGACGCAGGAATGGATCCATCGAGGGACATCGATGCCACACAGCGCTCCCTGCTGTTACGTTTTTTCCCCTGAGAACTGCAAAGCTGGATACGATTATCAAAGATGAGGAATCCATTGGAGGACACAATCCTTTGTAAAGAACATTTCTGGTAAGTCATTTCTCCTTTAATGAAATGCATTCTCGCACAGATTCCTCATCTGATAGACATCCAAAGCAGTAAAGTGTGCGGAGGTGGGACCAAAGTCTCAAACAAGAAAACTCTGCAACACCGCTCTGCCAAATTGAGCGTCAGCACCATGTGCCACATCCAAACAGTAGTATTTAGGGAACGTGTGGAGTGATGAGCAAGTCGCTGCCTGACAGATCCCCCTCACTGGCACACCCCTTTGCAATGCAGAAGATGTTGCCATGCCCCTGGTGGAATGTGCTCTGGTGCATTGTGGCAATTCTTTTCCAACATTTTAGTAACTCTACAATGCAGAGAATTATCCAATCGAAAATAATCTGTTTAGACACTGCCAGGCCCTTCTGGATTATGAGAAGGCCACAAAAAGTTGGTTGTCACGTCTAAAGTCTGCCGGTTTGGCCATTTAGAAGCTGAGTGCCCTCTTAAGTTCCAGCCTTTGCAGCCTTTCCTCAACCATGCAAGGGTAAGGCAGAGGATATAACCCCAGGAGGTTAATGCTTTGAGAAACGTGAAACTCGGTACCACCTTTGGGAGGAATTCAGGTCAGACTTTAAGAGAAGCCTTCTCTTTGAAAAAACAGAGAAAGTGTGGCTTGAAAGAGTTCCTGAAGCTCGCTTATACGACTTGCTGACGTGAGTGCCACCAGAAAAGAGGTTTTAAGGATGAGCAATACAATAGAACAAGAATGCATCAACTCAAACAGAACTGCCACCAGAAAGGTCAGCACCAAATTGAGGTCCCAATCCGGTATCCAAAATGGCGTGGGCGGAAACCTATTTACAAGGCTCTTCAGAAATGGGGTCTATCTGGAGACTCGATGAGGCCAGGGATGGAAGGAATTCCATAACTGTGGGGGTGGGGCATGAGATGGGGTCTACCCTGCGCTCCCTACACCACACCTCAAATGTTCTCCATCTGCATGCAAACACAAATCTAAAAGGCCTGCTTGCAGCCACAAGCCCCTACAGTACATCTTCTGAGAGGTCCCAGTCATCATACCTCATCCTCTCAAGAGCCACGCATGTAGCCCCAAGAGTCCCTGTGGGTTAGGGTGAAACACCTGTCCATCTGGAAGCCAGAGAGGTGGGCAGATTGCCATTTGCAGGAGTTTCGAGTACCATGTTCTCCTTGCCCAGTCTGGGGTGATCAAGATCAAGGTGGCCTGGAACCTCCTCGACCTCCTGACAGGGGATGACAGGTATCAGTGGAAACGTGTAATGGAGGCCAAAGACCGGTCACACCAAAAACGCGTCCCCTAGTGCACCCCTCACAGGGAGTTCCCTTGAGCATAACTGCATGCTCTTCATGTTGGCCATTGTGGAAAACAGATCTATGGTCAGGGTACCTCACAGAGCAAAGATAACCTCCAGAACACTCACGTGAGACTGTGCTTTGCCTGCTCATAGCTCATAATCCAATCGTTCTCCGCTCCTGCTAGATGGGCTGCAGAAGCTGAGATCTCGTTCTCCAGCAACCAGAAACACAGTTGCAATTCCTCCTTGCATAAGGGAAGGGACCGCACACCCCCTTGCTTGTTGAGTTAATGAATGGCCACTGTGTTGTTCGTCAGAATCAGGACATGCATTTCCCCTTGAGGGAGGGTACAAAAAAGCCATCAGAGTTAGCCTGATCACTGGCAAATTCAGTCTGTTTACGTGCCACTGGTGTTCCACTGGGGACTAAAGACTGTTCACCTGCAGATCCCAGCAGTGAATGCCCCAGCCCTTCAGGGATGCATCTTTTACCACAGAGCGGAACTATAGTGGTCAAAAAGGTTTCCCCGCCATCATGCTCTCCCTACTAGGCCACCATGAGAGATCGATGGCCACCGACCTCGACACCTTGTGGATGTCCTTCATGGTGTCGAAGTACAGGCACCAGTGATCCCTCAAAAGCCATTGAAGGTAGTGTAACCGCAGCCTGGCCTTAAGTACCAGAAAAATGCAGGAGGCCATGGGGTCAAAAAAAGCAGAAGAAGAAAGCTGCTGGTAGGCTGTCGTGGGTCTGGAAAAGCTTGACCATCTGTCTTAATACTGGAAACTTTCTCCTCAGGAGGGAACGCATTCCCCACCTGGGTGTCCAGGACTGCCCCAATGAATTGGAGCCTCTGTGTTGGTGTGATATGAGAATTCTGGAAGTTCAGCGAGAAGCCCAAACTGTGAAGCAGGGAACAGGTTTCCTCGAGCTGCATCAATACCTGCTCCAGAGACCTTCCTTGGATCAACCAACCATCCAGGTACGGGAATACTACGTGGACGCCGCATCTCCTGAGGTGCGCCAGCACCGCTGTCATCAGCTTGGTGAAGACCCTGAGTGCGGTGGTTAAGCCAAAAGGGAACACTTTGAACTGATACTTAGTGCCCCTGATGACAAATCTCAGGAAACGCCTATGCTTTCAATGGATCCTCCTGCCTATCCCAGTGTGGCATACAGAAAAATGATGGTCAAGGTGACTGATGCCTTGGGATTCGCCTGCAAAAGGAGATAACCGAATATGATTTGACTGACATCCTGGAAAAGAGTACACAAGAGGAACCTGTCCTCTTTCCATGCGGCCATAAAAGATCTGTTATTGGAGTTGTGGAAAACAATGAATGTTAGGTCAGCTAGCTTGTCTTCCCCATTTTGATGGTCCTGGAGGCTCGAACCCAAAAGGAATCTGGTTGTCATCTTTGTCAAAGATACTGTGTAAAGAGCCCATTTAATCTCTTCTGGATTTCGGTATAAACTGCAAATTCGAGGGTTCCTCGACAGTGGACGAAGGGCCCTTTGGAGTCATAGCCGATGGAGCGTCGAAGAATGTGGCAGCTGGTTGAGGCTTATTTCTGCTCCTGGGCTCTAAGGCGCATATGGCGGACAGTGCTTCGAGACCCTGCTGGCTTTTTCAGGTGCAGTGGGCTTGACAGTCTTCTTCATTATAGGGGTTAGAAATGGGCAGAAGCACTTTCTTGAAGACCTGTAACATTTTTAAATGGAACTCTTCCCACTTTGCTGCTGAAGAGTTTTTTTTTAAGGAAAGCATACTTTTCTGTTAGACGAGGAATCTGTGAATGAGTGCCTTCTCCTTCTCTTCTTCTTTGGGGACGAAGAAGATTAATGCCAGGAGTATCTCCTTGTGTGGGATCTGTTCGGGTGCTTTTTGTATAATGTGTTCTCCCTCTTCAGTGATTTTTCCATTGCAGAGCCTTTGACCCCATCGGATCTACAGTGTTGTACTGGGAGATTTTGACATTGAGCGTCCAAGTGCCAACTTCGATGCTCTCTCCTTTAAGGCTTTAAGCCCCATGTTCTGGCCAGAGCCACAATCAGCCATGACATGATGGGCACCCTTCACAGAGAGATTCTATGTGGGTCTGTCAAGGACGTTGTGGTGTGGCAATCAAAAAGTTAGTTTAACCTGCAGCGTTTCAGAGATGTCATTGTCGATGATTTTTTAAAGATTTTCAAAAGTGCGTTAGAGAAGGAGAAATTACTTACAGGTAATGTTCTTTCTATTGATTATTTTCCCCCAGAATCCTCATCTGCTAGATATCCTTCCAGCGTCAGCTGCCTCAGAAACATTTGAACAGGGGGCGCAGTAGGTTTTTGGACATCAACTCCTCTTGATTTGCCCATGCCATTCCTTGACTCTGGACTAGTACAAGAGACATAGAACTTGAGAGTCTGCACCGTGTACAGCTGATGGAACCGTTGCTCTGCCTTGGCAGGGGGAGCCAGAGGAAAGAACACAGGAAGATGGATCTTCTGAGAGATATGGAAATCTCAGACCACTTTTGGCAGAAAGGAGGGCCTCACTCTCAAAGTCACCCTCCCTTTGGAAAAAAACAAATACGGAGGCAAAACAGACAATGCCTGAAGCTCACTCAACCGTCTCACAGAAGTGATGGTAACCAGGAAAATGGACTGCAGGTCTATGGCCAGTCCCAGTACATCATCACCTTCTCTGTAGAACTCCTCTGGGAAATCTCTCACCTCCCTAGAAACCAATGGTTCCAGCCCAAAGGGGACCTGGTCGCCCTCCTCGTCATAGATGTCGTACATCTTCGACATGAAGGTATCCCTAGGGAGTGAGGCGTATTCCTACGGAGCCGCAGTGTCCAAGGCCACCGCTCACGAAGGCGGGGCCTGTTGGTGCCGAAAGACCTTCATCTCCATCTGGTCCAGGCCCGTGGGTCCATGCCCGTGGCAGTAGGCATGCAGAAGTGGTCAAGAGAGGGTAAGGTATCCCTAAGGAGTGAGAGTATTCCCGCGGAGCCCCAGTGTCCAAGGCCACCCCTCCCGAAGGTGGGGCCTGTTGGTGCCGGGAGACCTTCATCTCCATCTGGCCCATGCCCATGGCGGTAGGCATGCAAAAGTGGTCCAGAGAGGGTACCCTGCTGGTCACAACAGATGTGGTGGGACCCTGCAGCACCGTGGCCAAGGCCCTGTTGCCTTCGCCACAGGTGCCTTAGCAGGGATGTCCAACATTTTATGGTGGATGTTATTCCATTCCTCCTACTTTGGCAAGTAGTAGTAGTAGCAACTACTTTGTAAGTAAAATGCAGGACAGTGGGTCTGGCCCACAGCCCTACCAAGCCAGAAAAGGCCCAAACAGGTCAATACTCTTCCTCCTGAGTCGAGTCTCAACCACTGCCGGCAGCTTGGTGAAGATCCTGGGTGCGGAAGGTAGACTGAATGGTAGGACTTTGAATTGATAGTAGCAGAAGCCTAGCAGGGGAGGGAGTTTCTGTGCCTTCAATGGATCGACATGTGGAAATAAGCATCCTGAAGATCCAAGGAGACAACCAGTCCTGCAGATTGAGGGCTTGCGGAATCTGTGCAAGTGCGACAATTGTGATTTTGTCCTTTGTGGTCAATCAGAAGAAGGAGGAGACAGACTCAGGAATGACATGTTAAATGTTGTGAGGGTGTAGGAGTAAAAGTCAGACACAAGGGTGACATGCTGATTGGCAAATACTTTTATTAATAACAACAATGAGGTGGGGGGTTGGAGGAAAACCTATCTAACCCTATCTCCAAGAGAGGTTTCCCTGCCTCAACAACACTAGGTAATGAAACTGTCTGTCAGAATGTCCCAAAGTAAAGTTTGCTGTACTGTGTCCAAATCCTAACCTATCCCTCAGAAGTTAAACTCACCATAATGTGACAAGGAAAATGTCTCTTGGCTGTCCACCTGCAGCCCAGCTTTGTAGTTCAAAACAAAAGTTCTAAAAAGGTGTAGAAAGCCAACAAAAGTTCCACAAGACTCAAGGGTTTGATTCCCTTTACCCAGAGTCTTTCAAACTTCATCCAAATGGTTTCAGTGTCTTTAGTGGTCAAAAATAGATTCCTATCTTTACTTGGCAGGTCTGTCTCCCAGGCCCTGCACAAGAAAGGACAGCCTGGATACCGTTTCCAAGGCGTCTTGAGGATCCAAGACACTTTATGAACAGACCTGGCTGCCAGGTTCTGCAACGAGGAAGAATAGCCTAGTTATTTTTCTTAAGTTGTTCTAAGGGTCCCTGATCCTTTCTGAGCAGACCCGGCTCCCAGACACTGCGACGAGGAAGCATAGCCTGGTTTTCCCAAGCTATGCTGACTGTTTTCAACCCCTTTCTGGGCAGGTACTATGAAGAGGAACAATAGCCTGGTTCTTTTTTCCTACGCTAGGGTCCTGACCTCTTTTCTCAGTACCCCCTCCTTGGTCCACTCTCCTGACAAGTAGGGTACTCAATGATCTTGTTCTCACTGTCTTTTCTCTCTGACTTCACTTCTACCCACAGCAAGGATTGCTCTTCTGTCAAGGTCTCTGAGTGTCACTTGTGCACGTAAGCTCTGTATTCCTCTTTATTACTGTTCGGGGTGCACCTCCCCATCTTGGGTCCCAAACCCCCTTCACATGGTTATTTTCACGGTTCTCTTTATCTGGTTTCTCTTCATGCCACAGACTTGGTTTACTTCCCTGCCAAGGCCGGAGAGCACCATTTGTAAATATAAAGTTTGCATTCCTTCTTATTACTGTTTGGGATATGTTTTATCCCCTTCACATTGCTGCTGTGCGTTGGTAAATGTTCACATATTTTAGTCTTTACTTAATGTTTTTTGCGTTCTCTGGGTCTCCCTAACCCCGGGTTTAGCCACCCTCGAACTTGCAGGGTCTTGCCGGTTTCCCTGCGGTTGTTCTCCGGTCTCCCACGATCTTCTGTGGCTTCTCCAGCTACCCAGAGTCTTCTCTGGGCTCCCGTGAGCCTCTCTAGCAGCCTGATGGTGGATTTCCTGCACTCCATCAAGCCCCGTTCCCGGCGAGTGTAATGCCTCTTCTGCGGGAAGCCTCCTGGTTCACTGGGTCCTTGCAGACGCACTTCTCTCCCTGACTCCATCTGCTCTGGTCTGACCTCATTTGCGTAGCTTGCCGAGCTCCCGGTCTGTGCCGAGAGGAAGAAGGCGCCATTGTTCCATTCCCTCTCTTGTTTTGAATGAAAGCTGGCCAATCGGTTGATTTGAATGACTAGACTGCATGTCTTGGTTCTCAGCATTGATCTTCATTGCTCTTGGCCTCTTCTTCGCTCCAGTACTGCCATTAGATACCTTATGGGTGATTTCCTTCCCAGTGATCTCTACCTGAGATGTACAGCAAAGGTACATTGGGACACCTGATGGGGGGATAAGAGAAGGGGCCTCATTCCGAGTTGGCCGGTAAGGGTTTACCGGCACCGGTAAGGATGCCGGTGCCGGTAAACCCTTACCACCCAATTCCGAGTTCACTTATCGGGACCCGCAAAGGATGTGTGGTCTGACCACACGTCCTTTTCGGGTCCCGCTAAGGGACCAGGGCACTAATAATGGGCTCGCTATTTGCCTTCCCCATTCCTATTGAGCCCTATGGGGGCTCATATGGGGATGGGGAATGGTTTACTGAATGGGGTCTTACCGGGTCCTCCAAGGTCAGAATGACCCGGTAAGTCCCCATTCAGCCAGACCGGACCCAGACCTCGGTTTGGAGGCAACCATGGTGCTAAAAGCACCATGGATGCCTCCAAACTCAGAATGACCCCCAAGGTTTTTGAGGGAACGTGGGAGGGTCAAAGGCATGCTGCGTTCTCACGAAATGGTCACTACTCTCAACAGGGTGCTCCCTCCCCATGCGATCCTGCCGCTAAGTACCACCCCAAGGGAACTATCGGGTAAGGGCCTCACCTCCCTGGCCTCATGGAAAAGGGCTTCCCCATCTAAAGCAGTGACGACACCTCAGGATTCGTCACAATGTGTTTAATGAAAGAAAAATGCCTCTCTGTCCTTATGGCTATGAGGAATTTCCCTACCTATAAAGTAAACTAAGGGTGCTCGTCAGTCAACAAAAAATAAAAAAGCCAGTCCTTACTCCGTAACCTATCTGCTATCTAGCCCTACCACTATATTTAAATACCATAAAATGAGCCCAGGTGATGACCTTCTCACTCAGGTTTTCTTGTGCAAATGTTCAGAGGATCTCACTCTGGAGATAGATTTCACTAACAGTTCAAAATAAAAAGGGTTTCCACTCTCCTTTTAAACTCTTCAGTCCTTCATCTTTGGAGTTTCCCAAATGTCTCTTATCACACTTGGCCCTTCCAGACCCCTTTAGCTTCCTGTGTTTCTTAAGCGTTACGTTGATTTCTATCACATATTCATCTCTCAGGTTTCTCAGGCTCCCGTAATTCTCTTTCTCTCCGTCTTTCTGTTCATGGGGCTCCGCTCGCCTGCCTCCGCCCAGGGCAACCCTGGTAATTACTGTATCCCTGGGCGTGTTCCAGCAGGGTGACGTCCCAGTAGGGTTGTAGCCGTTCGCCTCCCTTCTCGGTGTTCTTAGCCTGTAAGCACCTGCTTTTCGAATGAAGCCCGGAACGGCAGGCTCCCTGGTTCTTTTATCCAGAACGGGGGATTCTTTCCTCTGTTTCTTCCTGGTCTCTCCAATGACTCTCAGGTCCCTGACCTACCACGTTTGCACCGTGGTCATGTCAACAATGAAGACGGTTTTCCCGTCTCTGTTTCTTGTTCGGCTGTGTTGTTTCTCTTGGCGCCAGCCTTCCAGAGTCTATGTTTCCTCGCTTCTCTCCCGCTACAGCAGGCTCCACGTTCGAGGGCGGCTCCGCCCCTGGAACGCATCAGGATGCTAGAGGCTCGCCTCTGTATAGGAGTCTCTCTTCTGTTCTCCATTCAGGATTCTTCATATCTATATTCAGGCTCGCATGCATCAAAGGTGGGGGGGGGTACCTGTATGTCCACAGCTGACTTCAACTGGTCTCCGGCATGACCAAGAGTCAATAAAAAAGTGCTTTTAGTCTTGGTTGCAGGCCATATAGTCGTAGCATTAGTTTCCTATAGTCCCATATAGGCAGAAATTTTGTTCTTTGGAGGGAGTTCCTTAAAAGAATGGGATTCCTTGTACTACAGAGGGGAGTCACTCCCATTGAGGTCCCGCTTTCCCTGAGCTCAATGCATGGTCTTGCTGAGCAGGCTCACCTAGCATCAAAGGGGGTGGTTCCCGTCTGGGGGGAAGGGACTAATTGCCTAGATTCATCACACCTTTTGAAGGAACAAATTCAATAGACATAGATCCAAAATGGGACATAAGCCCCCGTCCTTCGTTGAAACATAAAATAAACTGAATACTATTCTCGCACTCATTCCAAGCGCTCTTTTTTTCCAGAAGTTGACAAACCTCCTCCAAAATGTCTAAGTCCGGAGGTTAGGGGCCAGGGGGCTACTAGTGAGAGGGTAGTCCGGAGGGCATTGAATAAATGGAAGGCTCTATCCATGCTGGACGACCTGTAAGGTCCAGGCATCGTAAGTGATGCAAGACCATTCTACACCGAACAGGGATATCCTCCCCCCACAGGAGATTGATGGAGGAAATCGCTCTCACAAAGGTTTTATGCCTGGGGAGACAGAGAGCACCATAGAGACTTGGAGCCGACCTCTGGGGGTACCCCTGCCTCTACCTCTAGGGAATCCTGGTGTGGGTGGGACAAGAAAGCGGGGGCAGATGATGGGCGGTATTTCTTTGCTAGGTCCCTGTCAACAGCAGGGACCGAAGCTAGTTTTCCCAGGCTTCAATGGCCAGTGATTTATTTTGGGACCTTTGTCCTGAATGTCAGTCAGTTCTAACTGTACTTTAGGCTGGGACGGGTCCAACAATTTCAGTGTCAAGCACCTTTGCAATCAGGTGCTGAAAATCCGCCTGTGGCTTTTCCGTAGTCAGCGCTTTTAGGAACTCGAAACTTTGAAGAGGTGTCCAAGCCGCTGGCCTCCTGTAAGTCAGAGGCCAATTGCAACAGTCCTTCACCTTCTCCACAGAACTCTTCAGTGAAGTCTCTAATTTCCCTAGGGCCAAGAGATCCCGTCCCAAAAGGGATAGGATCCCCATCTTCAATGAATATATCCCCTATTTTTTAAACGAACGCCCCATGGGGAATGAGGAACATACTTTAGTAGTCCCTGCAGCATCTGTGTCCAGGTTAGGGAGGGTGGGACAGGTTGTTTGCCCTGACACGTCTGAGTTGGAGTTGGGCCAGTAGGTGTGCGATTGCGGTTATCTGGAGGTTTCATGCCGACTAGTCCAAGCACTGTGGGACCTGTCGGCACCGGTGCTCAGATAATATTTTGGAGTGGGAGCGTGTTAGTCCCTATTTTTTTTAAAGTTGGTAGTAAAATGATTTTTAAGGGAGTAAAAAAGTAAGCCCAGTTCCCAATGGGAGTATATAATAAGGGAGTGAAAATATGTTTGAATTGGAAAACAGGAATATTTTTGTAATAATAATTTCTTTGCACCGATTTATTGATGGACTTAAAAAGATACACATGTACCCCTTTGGGTCAGGCAGTAATTCTAGAAATGTCTTCCTGTGGTATTATGTGTGGGTGAAAGCAGAGGCACAAGATCCTATGTGTCTGTTTTCAAATTTTTGTTGGGAGTATTTTTAAATTTGATTAGGGGTATTTCCCTTTTTTTGGGGAGCAGAAGTGGTCAATACACCCCTTATCTGTAGGGCTGGTCAGCACTATCGGTGCTGATGGCGAATCAGTTGGGATTGTGGCGAAGATGTCTGGCATCTTCAGGTGGAACGACTCACATTCCTACGGAGTGGAGGATTGAGCCAGAAACAGAAACTGTGTCTTCTCCGGGAAGTGCCTTGAGTTATTACTGTGGTGTTGAGAGAGTAAGCTGAACCTCTTGTGGTGCTGCTTGTTCTTTTCTTAGCGGGTGGGAGAGCTGTCATCCAACATACTCTCTGCACCCAGAGATCTTGACCGACACCTCTTGTCATCCTTTCCCTTGTTGAAATAGGTAAAGAGTTTAGCTGCCCTTTCTCGTAGGGCCTTTGGGTGCATAGAGTGGCATGAACAATAGTTTTTGAGGTCATGGTCCTCTCCTAGATAGACAGTACATGCAGATTTTGCGGGAGTCTGAAACACTGACATCTGTGGGCTTCAGGTTTGAAACCAGAGGTCTTAGCGGGATTGGGCATGATCTTGCTAAGAAGTGTTTCAGAAGTGTACAGTGTGTGTGGAAAAATTGAACTGAGCTCATGGGGAGTGGCGACTCGATATACAGTCCCTGATGTCATGTCTGGCATGGGGCGCATAAAAGCGTCGAGCTGAGCCGCACTGCGCTTTATAATGGTGGAAAAGTTTCCAAAGAACAGCTGCACTAGGAGATAGATATCCTAGGTGAGGAATCCATCAGAGGAAAGAATCCATTAGAACCACTCATGCTTACAGGGTGGACAGTGTGAGCAGGGAAATTAGCAGATAACAATACGTTTTCCGAATAGCAACACAAACCCCATATGCACTAATCCAACTCACCAAAGTCACACTAGAACACACAAGAGGTACTTCCGATCCACATGCCACAACACATTAGGTTTTGCATCTTGCCTCTCCCTTCACCAAGTCCAACCCTCTCCCTTAAATGGGACCTAGTACAAAGAGGCTTGCCAAATGGAAAACGTCATGCAATGCAAGACATAGTTACGATACGTTATTGTTGGGATCTGGAAATATATCATGTTAACATGGATTCTGGGAGGCCATCTAATTATGGTGAACAAGAAACACACTGATGTCCAGCTAAATGCAGACAAGGTAGTGTGTGTAGCAGAGCAGTAAGGTTTTGGGGGTCATAACAGGTTTGCTGGTATCACGCTGGTAATTCCGGTGGGATGCCGGCAAACGGACCTACCGTTACCGGCACCTGATATCCCGGTATTAACAGGATATTACCAGTGCCGGCAACGGTAGTCATTACCCATTCCATGGAGTCCCATAGGACTCCATGGGGGGAATTGCTGGTAATGCCAGCTGTTTTTTGACGGTGAGGGACCAAATAACCTCCTGCTCTTGGCTGGAGGTAAATCAGCCAACCTCCACCGGCAAACTTGTAGTTCGGCGGTGCAGGAAAAGTGGAGGTAACAGAATTACAGCCACTTTTCCTGCTCCGCCAAACCTATAATTAGGCCCTTAGACTCAGGAGGGGTGTGAGAGTGGGCTATGGCAACAATGAGACAAACTCAGAGCACTTTTATAATTACAGTTAGACAGAAGAGTACAAACGTATACAATACTGTATTAGACGGTCACTCTGTAAGCAATTGAAAACTTCAGGTACGTGTTGTCACACAACTATTAGCATACATTATATACCCTCACCTTTGTGGGTTCTGCTAACAGAACACCAATACTTACCTTTAAAAACAGCAATGTGGGAGGCGTAGCCTGGCTGGAGGCAATGGAGGTCTAACTCTGTAGCTCTGCAGCCCCGTGACAGTGCTTTAATTGTCAACATCTGAGGTGGCACTAATCGGAATTCAGCGTCGGAAGATGTCGGCCATGGGAGGATGACCTCGCTAGACCCATAAAAACCACACAAGTCCCTGTTTTCTATCCTGGTCTGCACGACAGCCGAGCTCGCCGGAACAAAGGAAGATGGCGGCTGCCACCCAGTGCGGCATCAGAATTGGAGCAGCGTGGAAGCTGGAGAGAGGGACAGAGCAGCGAGCCCCCTATGGACATGGAAACGGCTATGGGTCACTCTAAAATAGGGGAGGATCCAGCCCCCTGGTCAGCGGTAGAGCTGTGTGGCTGGGACTACTGAGCCTTGCACAAACCCCACATTCGCTGTCCCTTCTCTTGGATACTGACCTCGCATTCCCTGTCCCTCTCTTTTGATTCTGGTGCTGCCATAGTGCAGAGAGCTGCATCTAAGCAGCTAGATTACTGCAGAGGCAAACATCACGAGGAGTGCAGCAGCCTGAAACGCAGACAACAAGGGCAAAAGCAGTCCCCACGGCCAACCTCTGGGCGAATCTGAAGAACCAGCAACGTCCCAACAGCCCACGAACAGGCAGATCTACCCCAGGTAGCTAGGAGAGTGGTACACCGTGCAGCCAGAACACACTGTCTAACAAAAAGGGAAAACTTGGAGAAGCACAATTTGAGGCATAGACTGATCTATTTGTGCTACGCTGCACCTGCAGTGGATGAAATGTGCTACCCAAAGAGAACCTGAGGCATGCACAGATACCTGAAGCAGCCCTGGTGGTGGAAGATCAGCAAGAACAATAGAACATGCATTACAAAGTGGCTCAAAAACGCTGCCACTTTACTTCCCCAAGCAGTGTTCCCCAGGCTGCTTGCTGAAGGGACTCATCTTTGGGCAGGATGAAGTCAGGGAAGGCCAAAGAAAAATCGGGGGCTTCCATTAGAGACATGCTTCAGCATCCAAAACCACGACCAGAGCTGCCACCGGCATTGGAAGACAAAGCCCAACTGGCCACTAAAGGGCCCAATCTACACTTATTTTAGTCTCTGCAAAAGGAAATGGCAACAACAGCAAATGACTTCAACAGTTCTTTCCAGGAACTGTCTCGCACTGTCCAGCAGAATGAGTCCAAACTAGAGGACCAGAAATCTGCCTTCTGTGAACAAACACATTCACGCAACCAGCTTGAACGGTGAGTGGCGGCATTGGAATCCTACCAAAGTTCAGCTATGCACCTACATAGACTACCAGGATGGCTGATATAAAATGAGTCTCCATAAATGTTCAGAGCTTAAATTCCCAGAGGAAAAGGAAAAGTGTCCTCACCAAATTAGTAGATCTTAAAACAGATATAGCCTTGCTCCAGGAAACTCACCACTTGAAGCAAGATGAGAAGAGAATCAGGTCATGATGGTTTCCACATCAATATTTTGCCTCCTCTTCCCGCAAAAAAACGGGAGTAACCATCCTGATAGTTAAATCTTTATGCTTTGAGAAAATGAGGGTGGTAAGATACATAGAGGTTATTTTACGCATAGCAGGGAGAATCCTCACAGTGGTGTCAGTGTATGGCCCCAATCAACAGCAGGATCAGGTTTATGCTCAATTGTTTCCACGGCTCACACAATTTCGACAAGGGGAATCGATAATTGGCGACTACCACGGATAAAAGACTACCACAGAGATGGCGAGGACAGTCCCGCTTAAACAAGCCATAGTCGACCTGTGCTTGGTTGATGTGTGGCGGAGCCTTCACCCCCAACATCTGGACTATACCCATTTCTCTCATGTGCATCACACTTATTCCAGAATTGAATACTTTCTAATATCTCAATCCCTACTGCAGGGCATCTCATCAGCCACTACAGAGGTAGCACTGGTTTCGGACCACTCCCCCGTTGCAATACACTTGGAAGGTTATGGTCAAGGAGGCCAAAAATCCATGGGATGGAGAGTAAATGATTTGCTATTAAAACACCCGCTGTATGTTCTGAAATTGGGGAAAGGATAACACAGTATTTCCAAGAGAACCTCACAGGGGAAGTGTCTACCTCAGGGGTATGAGAGGCTTTCAAACCCATTTTAAGGGAGGAACTGATTAGCAGAGCAGCGGCCCGATAAATACTATTGTCCACCTAGAGTATCAGGTCCCAGTGCCGAAATCCCGCAGGAGCAGACGTAAACCCACCCTATCCTCCAATCCAGTCTACCCAACAGTCAAATAACAACTGCTCGATTGACTAAATCGAGGGAAAGGGGGACGTGGAGAACAAAACAAACGGTCAGGATTCCTCTGGTCCCCTTACTTCTTGGAAGACCGGATAACCTGCAAATAACACATCTCTTATTAACATCCAATAATCACAACTACACAAATTATTATATTCCCATTTTAAAAACCACCTATTACCTGACTACCTCAGCCTTTAGTATAGAGGTTTAAGAGATACTTGTGAGTTCTTTAATTGCTGTCACTAATAGTTGCTCTCACTACTGTTTTTGCTGTGCTTGAGCTTAATGACTTTTTCTTCTGACCCTCTGAACTGAGTTCAATATGCAGTCTTAAGATTCCTTGGAGAAATGTTCAAATACTCTTGACTTAAACACTACTAAATCTAGTAATTTTGGTGGTAACCTGCTTATAACTAAGACAACTCAATGACTTCTTTTCAATTCAAAATAGAGTTCAGTATTCTTTTGCTTATCTGTATACTTCCTCTTGCTGACTTGACAGTTTCCTTAATGCTTATTGAGTTGCCAAAAATAAATACTAACAACCTTTTATTCACTTTTTCTTTTCAATGACTGAACTTGCAAACGTGCGCGTACCTTTTCCAAACTCGCCGCAAGGAAAAAAATATCTGACAGCACTCACGCACACGTACCTTCAGATGACTCGCCACATGAATAATGTTGTTAGAACTTCACTCGCGCTCACGTTCGTGCAGAAGACTCAAGGAAAAATGTTTTCGGACGACTTTTCCCTTCACCGCGCATTCGACGTGCCCAGCGAGGCTTAAAAACAACTGACTTTCATTCGTCGCCGCATCCAAATTAAAAACTACACCACTCCTTCAACTGGATACTTTCTGACGCTACTTCCTAATACGTCAGCCAGCACGCTGCAGGGTGCTTTTCTCGTACGCGAGGAAATTCACGACACACAATGAAAGCAACGTTCTCTAGCATACGTTCATGCGCTACTTAGCTTCTGATGAAGATTCATGCGCACAATATTATACTGAACACATTAACTTGTTCTATAAGTACAAACAACTCAAATTCTTAACAGTCATGAATTATGTCTTTAAACTCTTCTTAGTTGCCAATATCAAACTGTACATGAAGATTGCTATCCGATTGTTTGTAAGTTTTAAAACATTTCCCCTAGAACAAACTTTATTCTTTTTCTTTTTTCTCTGTCACTTATCTGTAGTTGGTTTCTGACTCTTGTTGAAGATTGTCTTTAAGCAGATGTGTTTTCTTTTCTCTGGTTCTTTGTTTTACTCTGGAGCTCTTAAGCGCTGTGACCATTCCTGAGCTGATCTTGATGAAAGGCAGTTTAGAACCTCTACAGAGGTTCCAAACAACATCACAATAGTCACTGGCTAATCACTGCTGAACAGGAAGTTCTCCATCATGAGTTGGGACAATAGTTGCTGGTGGAATGGATGATCAGATTAAGGAAATACCCTTTCAATGTAAATGACCCTCCTTAACCACTACTAACCTCTTGGCAATTAATGATGCCTAACCTGACACCTCCTGTTACCCAGGGACCTGACAGTACCCCCCCCCCGGCAAAGCCCTGCCCCAGGGCCAGGTTTCTCAGGTCTACGTAAATTAAATCTCTTGACTAACATTGGTGAGTGTACATCTTGCTTGGCAACCCATGATCTTTCCTCCAGTCCATACCCCTTCCAGTCTACCAAATACTGCAATTTACCTCGAACCAATCTAGAATCCAGAATGTCCTCAACCTCATACTCCTCTCCTGAACCATCAACACTAACTGGACCCGGTACCTGCGTTAATCTGGTACCCGAAATACAGGGTTTCAAAAGGTTGACATGAAATGTGGGATGTACCTTTAGGCCAGAGGGCAACTTTAGCTTAATAGTGACTGGAGAAATAACTTTGTCAATTTCAAATGGCCCCAGGAAACGTGGGCTGAATTTATCTTTACCCTTCAGAGCTATATTCTTGCTGGAAAGCCAAACCATATCACCTGATTGATAAATTGGAGCTGCCCTACGCTCTCGATCAGCAAACCTCTTATACTTTGACTTACTCTTCTGTAAAGCCTCTACTGCCTTCTTAACATTCTCAACCATGGCTCTCAATCTATTCTCAACATCGGGAACTTCTACTTCGTCCAAATTCACATCCTTAAGAAATCTGTGATGAAACCCCTGATTTAAATAAAATGGCGACATAGTAGTTGAAGTTTTTAGCGTATTATTGTAACAAAACTCTGCCAACCAAATGAACTCCACCCAGTGCTTGTCAGTCTTCAGATAACATTGCAAATATTTTTCTAACTCCTGATTCATTCTCTCGGTTTGACCATTCACTTCAGGATGAAAACTAGTATTTAAACTAACTTCTATTTTCAACTCCTTACAGAATGCTTGCCAGAATTTGGACACAAACTGGGATCCCCTATCAGATATCACCTGTGTAGGGAGTCCATGTAATCTCACCACATTTTTCATAAAAGCTTGTGCTAAATTAGTAGCAGTAGCTGAACCCTTACTAGGAACAAAATGGCTAGCCTTGGAGAGAACATCTACCACCACTAATATTGTTGTGCAACCCTGATCAAGAGGCAAATCCACAATGTAATCTAAAGAAACTGTGTGCCAAGGACGAGGAGGAATGGGTAAAGGTGTCAACAACCCTGCTGGTCTTTGATTTTCTGACTTCACTCGTGCACAGGTTTCACACGTTCTGACATAATTCAAAGTATCCTTACGCATTCCTTCCCACCAATGCTCTCTACGTAAAAGTTCTAAGGTTTTTCTAAAACCTGGATGTCCAGCTAGAAGAGAATCATGAAACTGTTTAAGAGCCTCTACTTGCAGACCTTCAAAAGGCAAAAATAATCTTGCATCCACAAATGGCAAACCATTCTTAATCATTCGTGCCAGATCCTTCCTTGCCCAATCACTCATTTGTTCCTCAGACAATAACTTTGACACTTGTTCGCTCAAACTCGCCACCTTTTGTATCTCTGCCACCACAAAGTTACTATCTTGAAGCAATGGCATTGGAGCTAAAGGATCTTCTTTGGAACTTCCGGGATGACATCTGGACAAGGCATCCACCTTACCGTTTTGTCGCCCAGGTTTAAAGGTAATTACAAAGTCATAATCTGCAAAGAAAAGAGACCATCTCAGTTGGCGTGGAGTTAAAGTTCTTGCTGAACGCAGAAAAGTTAAATTACGATGATCTGTAAGAACAGTCACTTTATGTCGGGCTCCAAGCAGATAGTGTCTCCACTCTCCAAACGCTGCTTTAATTGCTAACAGTTCTCTGTCAGAGATGGTGTAATTTCTTTCAGCGCTTGACAACTTTTTACAATAAAATGCCACAGGATGCAATTGGCCCGTACTAGGATGTCTTTGTGACAGAACTGCCCCTAAGGCCTGATCTGAGGCATCCGCTTCAACGATAAATGGTTGCTCTACGTCAGGATGTAACAGTATCGGACCAGATGTGAACCTGTTCTTCAAAAAACTGAATGCCTCCTCAGCTTCTCTTCCCCAACAAAATTTTACACCCTTCTTAAGCAGTTGAGTAAAGGTGTTAACACAGATGAAAAATCTTGAATGAATCGCCGATAAAAGTTGGCAAATCATATGAAACTCTGGACATCTTTCACACAAGTAGGTGTTGGCCAATCTAAAACCGCCTTAATCTTACTAGAATCAATTTCCAAACCGGCCGGGGAAAAAACAAAACCCAAAAATTCCACTGTAGACGTGTGAAATTGACTCGTCTCCAATTTTGCGAATAAATGGTTCTTGCGCAGTCTGACTAACACCTTTCTTACATGTTCCTGATGTAGACTCTCATTTCTTGAAAAAATCAAAATGTCGTCAATGTAGACAATTACAAATACATCTAAATATTCTCTCAAAACCTCATTAATAAAATATTGGAACGCTGCCGGTGCGTTACAAAGGCCGAAAGGCATCACTTGATATTGAAATAGGCCAAAACGTGTTTGAAACGCCGTCTTCCACTCATCACCTTCTCTGATTCTTACCAAGTGATACGCTCCACGAAGATCTAATTTAGTGAATATCTTAGCTCCTCGAATAGCATCTAACATGACTGAAATCAATGGAAGCGGGGGGCGTTAGTGAGCCCGGCAAAGATGGCCGCAAGCCCGTGAAGTTCTCTAGCACCGCATACATTTGGATTGCCATCCGGACGTCTCTGCGAAAAGTGCTGTGATCAAGCAGAGTGTGTGAAGGTGTTCTGGCCCTGGGCCCCCCTGCGGACTTGGTTTCCGGGCCGTTTCAGGGCAGTGTTTGGCATCGGCTGGTGTGGCGGAGCGTCGGCCCAGGTCCGAGCAGGAGACGTGTGGGGGTGGTGCTGCCTGGCTGGAGCCTGGTGGAGCACGGTGCTCTGGCCAAATAGATCAGCGGAGGAGAGCGTGTCAGCTTCGGAGGACGCCGGGGGCTGGGAGTGCCTGCCCGGGTCGTTGGAGAGTCGGCCAGGATTGGCGAATGGTAGCCGGCCTGCCTGGTGAAGCTGAGGACTGTTGGTGGGGGCGGCCAGTGTGGGCCCTTGGGGGGAGTGTGTGGATCAGGGGCTTCCCCTGCAGCGGGTCCGTGGCTGCGTCGGTGCCCCCCGGGCTGTCCCGTCCCTCGGGATAAGGTGCGGGCGGCCGTGGAGGTGTGTGTGGCCGCTGGGGAGGAGTCCTGAGGAGAGCTGCGGGTGCAGCCGGGGGCGCCGACTACGTGGCCTGGGCCCCAGGCGGTGGGAGAGTGGATTGCCCGTGGCTGGAGCTACGCGGAGAAGACACTGGGTGCCGCGAGCGCTTTGCAGCCTGCCTCTGCCTCTGCATCTTGATCATAACGTAGTGGAGTGTGATGCGGATGATCCCTGCAGCACTGTAATTCTGATCTATACGCTGCGTTTGTACCCGGATTAAGGGGCCTCCTCTGATAAGGATAGTCACTGAACAGCATTTTGGGGTTCATGTTTGCCCTGTCCTCTGGGGGATCCGAGTAAATCCTGGTCTGGTCTTTTGGAAGAGGGCCGGTGTCTCTGGCACTCGGGGAGTTTGGCTGTGGGGGGCGTGCTTGGGGGCAAAGCGGGCCTTTGTCTGGAGGGGAGGATACTCTACTTGGCCGTGGGGTGTACTGGGTGCGTGACGGCAGTTGGAGGGGAGTCTGGTGCCCTGGTCCTCTGTGTGCTGAGGATCGCCTTGGTGACCCATCTGTCCGTGTATAATGTCTAAGTCCAGCAAGGGGGGCAAACAGCAGTCGAAACTGCACTTTGGGTCGACCACTCCAGCCAAAAACAGCGGATCGATGGATACTGCGGAGGGGGCCGAGCCGGACCCCGTGACAGCGTTTCAAGACATAAAGGATATGTTCACGCAGCTGCAGTCCGGCATACAATCCTTGGATGGAAAATTGGACACGCTCACCTGCAAGGTAGACCACATGCAGGTCCGTCTGGAAAAGCATGCAGAGAGGCTAGACGAGGCGGAGGGGCGGATATCTGGAGTGGAGGACGTGGCTGCCTCAGTATCGGGAGATATGTCAGTGGTCAAGAAGGCGCTGAAGGAGCTCAAGGATAAGCAGGAGGACCTTGAAGCGAGATCCCGCAGAAACAATGTAAGGATTATTGGTTTGTCCGAGTCGGTGGGCCAGGGGAGCTTGGAGTCCCTGGTAGAGGACAACCTGCGTGAGGCACTGGGGTCTGAAGGTTTCTCTCCGCTGTGCATTGTAGAAAGGGCTCACAGGATACTGAGTGGGAGGAGGCCGGTTCCGGGGGCCCCTCCGCGCACATTGATCGCCCGGCTACTGAATTACCTTGATAGAGATGTGGCTCTCCGGAAGGCCACGGAGAAGGGTACGGTGTCCTATAAAGGCGAAGTGCTTAAGTTTTTCCCAGACTTTTCTGACAAGGTGCAAGCGGTTAGGAAAACGTTCTTGGATGTGAAAAGGAGGTTGAGGGAGAAGAATATAAAATACGCTATGCTGTACCCGGCCAAGCTGCAGGTGGTGCATGGGGAAAAGGTGTTGTTTTTTCAAACCCCGAATGATGCCGCCTCCTTCCTTGATAGGCTGCCAGATTCCTCCAAGACAAGGAAGGAAAACAAATGACCCTCTGTAATGGGGGATGAAGGTGTTGGTTGTGTGTGGCCACGCAAAATTGGGAGTTTGATCCTGATGGGGGACGACGCTTCTGGTTTGGTGCTGGGGGGGTCGGGCTCGTAGTCGCCCTCTGAGCGAAAGCGTTTTGTGCTCATGTTGGGGGTATTTCAAGTGCTGGAAGGTTGGGGTATCCAGCGGGGGAGAGGGTGGAGGGTTCTGTGAGTGATGCACCTGAGAGTTGGGTGGTATGTGAGGAGGGTCCACCTTGCCAAGTTGGGGAGGCGGTGGCAGGAGTGGGGCGAAAGCTACATGATGGCTTGATATTCAGTGTTCAGTTTAGAGGTTGGGGGGTTCAGCAGGAGGGTGGGGGGTGGGGACATATGTTCACTGACAAGTTGGGGGTTGTTGGTGGGGGGGTGGTCTTGACACACTCGAATTGGGTACTCTTGCGGTTGCTCTGCCGCACTGTCATGGGATGGTTGGCCTTCTTACAGCCCGTAAAATTACTAGTCTGATGAATGGCGTCACTTAAATTTTGCATGTGGAATGTCAGAGGTTTGAAGTGCCCCATAAAGCGCTGTAAGATATTGTTGTATTTGCAGAGACATAAGGTTGAAATAGCTTTTCTCCAGGAGACGAACTTAACGTGGGACAATGAAACTGCCTTTGGGAAACTATGGGGTTGTCACAGGTATTTTTCTTCCTACTTCACATATGCCCGGGGGGTCTGCACATTGATTCACCATGGGGTCGGGTTCCATCAGGCAAGGGTGATAAAAGACGAAGAAGGCAGAGGGCTCATAGTGCAGGGCATTATACAAGCGAAGTTATGTACATTTAAAAACTACTATGGGCCTAACAACGACACGGTGGAGACTCTTGATTGGATAGATCGGCAGCTCGGTGGTCTATTGGGCGGGGAGGTGATCTGGGCGGGGGATTTCAATACTGTGATGCAGCCCGATCTAGATAGATCTAGAGGTGTGCAGAGTGGTGGGAACAGAGGGACGGTTCGTCTCCGGGATGTGGCATTTATGTGGGATGTTGCGGACGTGTGGAGGGTGAGACACCCAGGGATACAGCAATTCACTTGTCACTCCGATACACACGGATCAGCCTCGAGGCTAGATTTTTTTTCTTATCTCGCAGTCATTACTGGGTAGAGTTAAAGAGGTTGGGATCCTGGCTCGCACCCTTTCGGACCATGCGCCTGTGCTCCTTTAACTGGGCGTAGGAGGGCAGGCTAGAGGGGAGCTCACGTGGCGGTTCAAGAGTGAGGGTCTTTCGGACACAGTATTTAGGGACAGGTTACAGACAGCGATTAACACCTTCCTCGAGCTAAATGTGGGCTTGGTGCAATCTCCAGGAATACTCTCGGAGAGCCTGAAGTGTGTGATACGGGGCGACTGTATATCCAGGGAGGCTAGTATTCTCAAATTAATTAGAAGAGAACTGATGGCCAAGGAGGCAATCCTACAAGCGCTAAAGGTAGCCAATCCGGAGCCCTCAGACCAAACTCGGGCTGAGATCCTTAAGCACCGTCACAAGATTCAGACAATAGCGCTAAGAGAAGTTAAATTTTTGAGTAACGTTACCACTTTGCAGCAATATGGGGAAGGTAATAAGCCCGGCCACACCCTCGCCAGGGCGCCAAGAATGGATAGTTTCACGGGGCGTATCCAGGTGATTGTATATGAACAGGGGAATAACAAATTTGAGGACATGGAGATCGTCCAGCAGTTTTTCCGGTTTTATAGTCGCTTGTATTCCTAGAATCTGCAGGCATCCCGCGGGGAGATTGAGGACTATTTGGATGGGCTTGCGTTGCACTGTTGCACGGAGGCCCAAAGGGAACATCTGAACCGCCCATTATCGCTGGAGGAGGTATTCGATGCGATTAAGTCTCTACCGTCCGGGAAATCACCGGGACCTGATGGGTTCACGGCGGAATTTTATAAATATTTTGCGAATTCTCTGGCACCTTGCCTGCTAGAGATGTATCGGCACAGTTTGGAAACGGGACTTCTGCCAGACTCATTACGGGTGGCTTTGGTAGTGGTTTTACTAAAACCTGATCGCCCAATCTCATTAATTAACATCAACAATAAGATTCTAGCGAGGATTTTGGCCTCGAGGCTGGTGTCCTTTATGCCAGAGATGGTGCTAGCGGACCAGGCGGGATTTATCCCAGGCCGCTCGACTTCATATGGTCTTAGGAGAATGTTTGGGTTGATGGCGGCGGTGCCTTCTGGAGACTCAGTGGTGGCCGCCTTATTGGACGCCACCAAGGCGTTCGATTCTGTTGAATGGCCGTTTATGTTCTCTGTCCTTCGTTGTATGGGAATGGGGGCCTACTACATAAATATGGTGAAATTACTGTACACATAGCCGACTGCGAGAGTGAGAGTGAATGGCCAACTGACGTCTACCATTCCTCTATAGAGGGGAACGAGACAGGGATGCCCCTTGTCACCCCTACATTTTGCTTTGGTGATCGAGGCATTGGCGGAAAGGGTTAGGGATGTACATTTGCATAGGGGGATTCAATTGTATAACCATAAATTAATAATTTCGCTGTACGCAGATGATATGGTATTGTTCATTAAGGATCCTAGGGAAAATGAAGGTCCGGTGATGAGGGAGGTCCAGAGATTTGGGGAGGTGTCGGGGTTGCGGGTGAACACGTCTAAATCAGTCTTGTTCCCACTTACTGAGGCCACATCCCGGTTTCAGGACACATGGGGATTTCAGTGGCACATGACTTCCACACACTACCTGGGCGTCTCTATCGCGAGCGCGAGGGACCCGCTTTTGGTGTATCATGATAACTACCTTAAAGCTCTGAACAGGGCCAGAGAAGCCTTGGATAGGTGGAAGAGGCTCCCACTGAATTTATATGGGTGGACATCCGTGGTAAAGATGACGCTTCTTCTGAGATTCCTTTATATCTTTTTGAATGCCCCAGTGGCGGTCCCCGGGGATTACTTTCGTAGATTGAAAACTGCTATACTTCAATTTTTATGGGCAGGTAAACCAGCCAGGGTCTCGTGGGACAAGTTGGTGGCCCCTGAATCAGAGGGTGGTCTGGCGTTGCTGGAGTTTGAGGTATATTATGAGGTAGCGAAAGCTGGGTTTTTGGTGTACTGGCACAGGTTACAACATGACAGGAGCCATATTGAGGTGGAAAGAGTGGTAGCCGCGCCTAATCTGCTTAGATCGGTTATTTTGCTAGCCCCGAGCCGGGTACACTCTCCGAAGAATCTGTTGGAAGTAACGTGTAGGGCCTGGGCTAAACTAGAACAGAAAAGGAAGGATGGAGTCCTATACTCCCCCCTGCTCCCGGTTATATATACGCCAGGGATTCCCCTTACTAGTGAGAAAAGCTTTGAGGACATGACGAAAAAATTGGGCATTACATGTTTTGGAGATTTGTTCCCTGAGGGAAGGTTTGTGTCCCTGGAGGAATTGAGGGGGAGGGGGATGCTCTCAGCCTTGGATGTGTTTCTTTACTTTAGACTTAGAGCGAGTCTCCGATTGGTGTTTGGCACCTTCCCTGACCAACCGCCGATATCCCCCATTTTAGATAAGACACTTAAGGGACTGATGGGGAGACGTCTAACCACAGGGTTGAATTCGATGTCCATTCAATTCAGGGTTATGGGAGCTTCGCACCCATGGGGAAAATGGGAGAGATCATTGGGGAAGGAGATCCCGGAGAACGCATGGAAATACTGCTGTGAAGGTATAAGGAAGGGTGCTATTAATGCTGGGTATAAACTGATTCATTTTAAATACATCCACCAATTTTATTATACGCCTGCCAGAATCAAGGAACTCTTTTCTGGTGCTCCAGGGAGATGTAATAGGTGTCATCTGGAAGGGGTGGATTTCGTTCAGGTTGCTTGGAGCTGCCCGAATATACGACAGTTTTGGGAAGGTGTATTTGGAACGATTGGGGGGATTGTTGGCCAAACAGTGAACCCGGACCCAATGATTGGTTTGTTGGGCTATACTAAGGAGGTTCCTAGCGGTACGCGGAAATTTGTGACCCTGCTCCTCATATTAGCTAAGCGGAGGGTGGCCATGCTTTGGGGGAAAGGTAATGCCCCAAAAATTTCACAATGGAAAGATGACATTATGCATTGTAATGACATGGAGAATGGGTGGGGGTCGTTGAACAGGCAACGGTGTGGTGATATGGGTATGTGGGGTGCGTATACACATTATTTGCTTCAACAACCTGCTATTGAACATACTGGATCCTTGGTGTGCGGCGCTGGATGAAGGACTTTGGCGAGCAGACCTGGGGTCAGTCGCTTGATGCTGGTCACGGGACGAGTGACGCTAGGGGGTTGAAATGTCTGTTCAGTGGTAATAAGACAACAATGGTCAATGCAGACTGTGCTTCAGAGTGGCGGTCAGGGTTGTGCCATTGTGTGTCGGGGGGGAGGGGCATTGTGGGGTCTGTTAGTATATTGTGTTGGCTTTATGTTGTTTCTTCAAGAAAATTAATAAAAACAAATTTAAAAAAACAGAAATCAATGGAAGGGGATAACGGTTCTTAATAGTTATCTTGTTTAACGCCCTATAATCAATGCAAGTTCTTAAACTCTTGTCCTTCTTGGGCACGAAGAACAATGGTGATGCTGCTGGAGATTGTGAGTGGGGAATAAAATCTTTCTCAAGGTTTTCCTGCAGATATGTCTTCAAATGTTCATTCTCCTTTTCTGTCAACGCATATATTATGCCACAAGGAATTGGAGCCTCCACCTCCAACTCTATTTTACAATCATATGGACGATGTGGTGGTAACTCATTAGCCTCACGTTCACTGAAAACATCCTCAAACTCCTGATAACATTCTGGCAGATAACCAATCACAGCCCCAATCACATGCTCCTCTGCCACTCCTCCTGCCAATAACTCTCCCAGACTCTCTCCTTCTGTGACATCATTCTCCTCCCATGCCTTTCCACAATGTTCAGAACAAAAATCTGATCTAAATTCCACTGTTCTCCTAGCCCAATCAATTAAAGGATTGTGCAAGGTCAACCAAGGCATGCCTAAGATAATTTGTAATTGAGGGGCATCAATGAATTCAAACATGATCATTTCCCAATGCCCTTCTGCTATCTTTAATCCAAGAAGTTCTGTGGTTTGTGTTATGAGTCCGAACTAAGCTGTGTCCCATCAACAGCTCTAACCTGTTCTGGAATCTCCTTAGCCACAACTGGTACCCCTAAACGGATAGCTAAATTCTTGTCCATGAAATTGCCAGTTGCCCCAGAATCTAAAACACAGGGACCCCACATTTCAAACCTCCCTTCCAATACAAGGATACATTTATAGTGATGTGTGGAACTGATGCTTGAATGGTGTTCGCCACCACCTGATTTCTTCCAGAAGATGTGAATATTCTTCGAGGGGTTCTGGGACAATTCCCTACAAAGTGACCACTATCCCCACAATAAAGACAAAGATTTCCCTTACGTCTCTTCTCCTTTTCTTCTTCAGTTAGCGGAGGCCTAAACTGTCTTTCTCTCCCTGGAACCTTCACATCCTTTAGAACAGAGTCTATTTTTGGTCTCTCAATTTGCAACCACAACCTACCCTCTGGAATAGATCTCCTGAGCTCCTGCCATCTCTCAACAATCATTGCGTCTAATTTCACTAGTAATGTGATTAACTCTTCACAAGTGGCTGGCCTCTCTACAATAGCCGTCAAAGCATCTTTTAATTCCTCACGCAACCCTCTGTAGAATAGAGAAGACCCTTTCTCCTCAGGCCAAGCACTTTCTAATACTAATGCTCGAAATTGAGTGATATAAACTGATAAATCCTTACTTCCTTGTTTCAATTCCAATAACTCACATTCAACACTCTGAGACAAAGTACGCCTACAAACATCTTACTAAACTCAATCTTGAATAACTCCCAATTCTCTAGCTCTCTTGCTCCTCCAACAACCAGAGGTACAGACCAAGCTGCCGCTCCACCAGACAAATATGATATCAAAAAGGCCACCTTGGCTCTGTCATTAGGAAAAGACTCTGATCTACATAAATAATGCAACTCACATTGCATTAAAAATGATTTAAACTTAAATTAATTCCCAGAAAACCGCTCCGGTGGAGCCAATGGAGTTGTTACTACAGAAAACGCTGGCACACTTCCTTCTCGTCTCTCCAATCCTCTAACTTTTTCCAAAGCTACCCCTTAAACCTCTGGGAGTAATAATGGTGGTTCTCTTTCTGGGTTCCAACCAGATACACTTGGTTTTCTAACCTCCACACTTTCCTTGCTCACCAAAAGACTTAACTCCTTAAGCCTATCACTTAACTCTGTAGTCTCCTTTTTAGACTTAGACATCTCCTCCCTCATTTCAGATAACATTTTTGCTAAAGAATCTAAAGATACCCCTGCTTCTGATTCCATCTCTGCTCAGGCAGGTATTCTAACGTGGGCCTTTCATACTATCAGGTCCCAGCGCCGAATCCACAGGAGCAGACGTAAGCCCACCCTATCCTCCAATCCAGTCTACCCAACAGTCAAATGAACAACTGCTCGATTGATTAAATCGGGGGAAAGTGGGCAGTGGAGAACAAAACAAACGGTCAGGATTCCTCAGGTCTCCTTACTTCTTGGAACACCGGATAACCTGCAAATAACACATCTCTTATTAACATCCAATAATTACAACTACACAAGTTATTATATTCCCATTTTAAAAACCACCTATTACCTGAATACCTCAGCCTTTAGCGTAGAGGTTTAAGAGATACTTGTGAGTTCTTTAATTGCTGCCACTAATAGTTGCTCTCACTACTGTTTTTGCTGTGCTTGAGCTTAATGACTTTTTCTTCTGACCCTCTGAACTGAGTTCAATATGCGGTATACAGTTATTTTGCTGCAGGATTTTTCGTCGCAGGACTTTTCATTGCCGGTTTTTTATCGAAAAAAATCATGTTTTTTTTGGGGGGGGGTTTAAAAATTAAATAAATATTTTTGGGTGAAAGGGAATAATTAAAAAAAAAAAGGGGTTTGGGGGTAACCCCCCCCCAAAAAATAAAAAATACGAGTTTTTTTCGATAAATATACGGCGATGAAAAGTCCCGCGACAAAAAATCCCACGGCAAAACAATGTAGAACCCAATATGCAGGTCTTAAGATTCCTTGGAGAAATGTTGAAATTACTCTGAACTTAAACACTTCTAAATCTAGTAATTTTGGTAACTTGCTTATAACTAAAACAACTCAATGACTTTTTTTCAATTAAAAATAAAGTTCGGTATTCCTTTGCTTATCTGTATACTTCCTCTTGGTGTCATGACAGTTTCCTTAATGCTTATTGAGTTGCCAAAAAGAAATACTAACAACCTTTTATTCACTTTTTCTTTTCAATGACTGAACTTGCAAACGTGCGCGTACCTTTTCCAAACTCGCCGCAAGGAAAAAATATCAGACAGAACTCACGCACACGTACCTTCAGAGGACTCGCCGCATGAATAATGTTGTTAGAACTTCACTCGCGCTCATGTTCGTGCAGAAGACTTGCCGCAAGGAAAAAATGTTTTCGGACGACTTTTTTATGAATTATGTTTTTAAACTCTTCTTAGTTGCCAATATCAAACTGTACATGAAGACTGCAATTCGATTGCTTGTAAGTTTGAAAACATTTCCCCAAGAACAAACTTTAATCTTTTTCTTTTTTCTCTGTCACTTATCTGTAGTTGGTTTCTGACTCTTGTTGAAGATTGTCTTTAAGGAGATGTGTTTTCTTTTCTCTGGTTCTTTGTTTTACTCTGGAGCTCTTAAGCGCTGTGACCATTCCTGAGCTGATCTTGATGAAAGGCAGTTTAGAACCTCTCCAGAGGTTTCAAACAACATCACAATAGTCACTGGCCAATCACTGCTGAACAGGAAGTTCTCCATCATGAGTTGGGACAATAGTTGCTGGTGGAATGGATGATCAGATTAAGGAAATACCCTTTCAATGTAAATGACCCTCCTTAACCACTACTAACCTCTTGGCAATTAATGATGCCTAACCTGACACCTCCTGTTACCCAGGGACCTGACACAGAGAGACCGGGAGGAGAGGGTGGCTTAATGGGAATCCCAATACAAGAGAGACGGGGCTAGGAAAACATATAGGCAGCTCCAAATGGCTAGGACAGAGTTAAAGGCATTATGGGCAGGTGATCTTTCGCACAAACTGCTACGGACATAGCACTTTTACTTTGGTACTTCTAGTTAGCTTATAAACTTCAAGCACAGCAGAATAGCACTACTATAGGGGCTCTACAAGATAGTGGGGGGCTATTGCACACAAATGAAGCCGAGAAAACACACACCCTAGCCCAATACTATTCTGATCTGTTTGCAGCAGACATGCCCAATAGCCCACTACAGGAGGAATTCCTTCAAGAATCCCTCCTTCTCCAAATTACAGCAAAGCAGAGACAATCCCTAGATAGGCCTATCACAACGGAGGAAGTAGCATTTGCCATTCGGTCCATCCCGAGCAATAAGACACCAGGCCCAGATGGCTATACGGCCGCCTTCTATAAACAATTCTCAGCAATCCTATCCCCCACATGACAGACCTGTTCAATTCCTTTGCCGAGACGAGTTTGATTACACCTTGAATGGGGGAATCAACCTTGACCCTGCTTGCTAAACCAGATAAAGATCCCACCCTATGCTCATCCTTTCGGCTGATCGTAGTCCTCAATTATGATGCTCAAATTTATTCCAAGGTACTGGCCATAAAACTAGCGATCATCCTACCAGAATTGGTAACAGCGGACCAAACAGGTTTTATACCGGGACGACAAGCATACGATAATATCCGGCGGACGATTAATGTCTCGGCCTGGGCACAGAAATATAAACAAGCCATGGCTTTGTTCTCAATTGACGCCAAGAAAGCGTTTGACCGCGTGGATTGGTCCTGTTTGTCTTGGAACGGTTTGTGTTGGGTCCACGCTTTCATAGGTTGCTTCTGGTCAACTTTGTATTGCCATCCACAAGGATCAAAGTGAATGGGATTCTCTCTAACCCGATATGCCTGTACAGGAATGTCCAGGAAACTACTCTGTTCGAAGAATTATTTACAGGAGATCCCCCAAACCCCCCGAGAGCCAAGATAGCAGCACTTTATAAGGTGTTATCTGGATCCAGGTTTAAGCCCCCCACGCACCTATATGACCAGGTGGGAGGAGGATATAGGGAGCCCTATTGACGATCTCACATGGTACAACATCTGGATGAGGGCCAACAAGATCTCACAAGCTGTACACCTTAGAGAAAATAGCTTCAAGCTGTTGTTTCGCTGGTACCTTATACCAGAACGGTTGTATAGAATCTCCCTGACCCTTCCTCTTACCTGTTGGAGGTGCAATGCACCCTCCGGATCCTTTTTTCCTATGTGGTGGGAATGTCAGTAAGTACAAACATTTTGGCAGGCTGTGATTACCCAAATTAGAGAAATATGTAGGTGTGAACTGGAAAAGGATCCACTGGTTTTACTCCTAGGGAATGAAGATACTCAAGGGCATTACAAGTTGAATGCCAGAAGCTCCAGACTGGTTACCTTTTTTCTGGTAGCGGCATGCTTAATAATAGCACAACACTGGCAAGCACAAGTCATACCGGGTATAAAGGAATGGTGGACTAAAATGTGGTATGTAGCTTCCATGGCCAAAATAGGTGGAGCAATGAAAGGGAAAATGTCACAGTATGGAGCAGACTGGGCCGCGTTGATCGCGTTTGTAAATGACACTGATAATCCCAACATTCATCATAGGCCCCACGAAATGTCTTCCTTTTCACTACTATAATGGAGACGTCCTAGCAGCTCGACCTATACCCCCGCATGTTTTCTAATCTGCAAATCTCGTTTCGCAATGTATCCTTACATAATGTCTATGAATGTATTCACATATTTGTTTTTTTTCATTTTGTTCTATATTTAAGTTGTTTTTTTTACAACTGGGAATGACTGGTTTAAATTGCTAAAAAAAAGTTGAACAGTTATGGACGTTTGCTATGCTAGCGGAACGATAAAGGTGACTTTCCAAAAGAAAGAAGAACTGTAACATTTAAACTCTAACATGTAATAACTTTAATTGTATGGCATGAAGCACATCGCTGTATATGTTATAATTCAATAAACTTTAAATGACAAAAAAAGAAACAGCTATGTGATAGTAATAGTAGAAGCGATACATTAAATAACTGTGTATAGTAAAGTAAGTGAGAAATAATACATTTCAGCACTAGGAAACACAGGTATGCAAGAACACCTACAGATCAACCTAGGTCAATGTCCCTACTACTTAAAAAGTCCAGCCCAGATACAGGATGAGGCCTAGTGTCCAAAAGTCAGCAGTTCCAAAAGTCACACTTTTTAGATGGGTTTACCATTGAATTGTGACAATACCTACCCCAGAACAACTGGCTGCAGGTAAGTGTTCCAAAAGTTAAGTAACATTCCGAAAGGTTTCTCTCCCCATCCCACCACTTTAGGGAAGACCCATTGAGAGATCTATGACCAGACCACCATCGATCTTAGTCAGGCAAAGGAGAGACAGTGTGAGGACTTTACGCCTATGCAACCCAATGGCGGGAGGGCGGCAGGAATAGGTATGCTAACTTTCCCTCGTAGTCTGATTTTATCAGCAACCACTTCAGAAGTTCCTGAATCCACTGGGCCCACTTGCCTTTAGGCTTTATGCGGTCGAGTGATGTCCAGAAGCTGCGGGTGGAGTGGCCACTTTCGGTGTTGGGAATGGGTCCGGCTAGTCTATGGTTCCAGGCTTTGGTCGTATGATTCTGAGATCTGGATAGCGCAACAATCTTGGCAGCACAGGATGCAGACCTCCGGAGACCTCCAGGAAACAAAAAAGGCGGTTTTGGCAGGAGTCACCACAGTTAGGCAGCAACAGAAGAGCTTCATAGTGCAGACCAAGGAGCAGGTTTTGCACTTCTCTTTGGTCAGGAAGGCTGAAACTGCAGGAGCAGGTATCTTGTTACACAAGCTTATGATCCACGAAGTTCCAAGGATGCACTTGGAACTGTGATGGCTGCATCAAGGTTGCCCAGGAGAGAGCTCCTCAGTCTACTGTGTGGCCCAGGTTCACTTTCAAAGGTTCAGTAGGCACTGATTCTCCAGCAGGGTCTGGGACAGGGTATTCCCACCAGTCCACGGGAGAAGGCATCAGTCAGGTGCAACAATTGTCCTCTGGTCTTCAGCAGGCTGTACTTCTTTGTTGGGGTGTTGGCTCCAATAATGATCGCAAGAATGGCTGCTGAAGTTTGCCTTTTATCCAGGATTTGGATTGGAGTTGCTCCCATTTCCAGCAATGGTAAGGATCTGCGCCATTCAAGCTGGCAGGTGCTGTCCAATCATGGATAGCCATTGGCCACACATTCTGCCCAGCAACAAACACAATGGGCCTCATCAGGAGTTGGGCGTTAGCCCTTAATTGTGGCAGTAACGCTATTACTGCTGCATTTAAGGACTGGCCCAGTTACGAGTTGGGCAGAAAGTTGGAGTTTGTACCTCCAGCTTCTTGCTGGAGGTAGAATTCTCCACTTTCTGCCCATTTTCGTCACTATTAGCGTGGCACTAATTGCGCTGAAAAACCTGACTGGGTCCAATGTACCCAATGGGGAATGGGGCTTAACTGCCTTACCACTACTCAGGATCCAGCGCAAATTGTGCCAGACCGAGTAGCAGTAACGCTATTTGCGTTGG